>NC_065585.1:59980833-61188750 GCF_024542745.1 Macaca thibetana thibetana
GGTTCAATGGTGAAGCTGGTGATTACTATCTTACAGTGATCTTGTCTAATCTTGCAAACAGAGCAGCAGTGCCTTTTACAGTAATTATGGCCAATGAATATGTAGCTTTGTCTTGACTATCTCAAATGATACAGAACTCTTAAGGCAGCTTGCTGTATTTGTAGATAATCGTGTTTAGAAAAGAATTTGTTACATTGAGTCTAAATCAGCTAAATGACTGAACTATTTATTAATGCTAAGCCAAAAACCTAGAGAGTATGACGATCAGTAAGATAGCCAGACAGAATGTGAGAGGTATTGAAGTATCAGGGGGTTCTGAGCTATCAGCTATAATATTCAGGTGAGATCTTCCAAGAAGGCAAGAGAGAGTAAGGCAGAAAGCAACTCCAATGGGAGGCGGGTTGGTTTTAGAAAGAACATTAAAGACACCTGAGTTACCTACCTAAGGTTCCGTTAATTCCCTCCAGATAGACTATGTGGTCTCTATCAGAGTATGGAAATGGGTGTTTAGAATCTGGAACTGGGCTAAGCTTGTGGGCATGGGTGACAATCATCATAATGACACTTATTCATATAGTGGGTGGAAGTTTATAAAAATAGTTTATGTGTATATTTTCATTTGATTTCTATTATAAATCAGTGAGGTTCTTGGGCAAGAATCACCCTCAGGTTGATTATTAGTTCTTGTATCAGAGAATGAATGTTTTGCCTTTCAGCCCAGACTAGAGCTTTCTCTAATATTCTGTTCTGACCAGTCATGGGAAGAAGCATTGTAGTGAGGCAGCCTGGGCACATCACTAATTATAGCACAGATAATCTTTACTGGGATGTGAAAATACATACCCTCATAATGAGTAGGAGATAAGGGATGGAATTAGTGGAAACATATTAGGATTTCCCCATACACTTCTACATGCTTTTCCCTGATTTGTAGTAGTTCTGCCTAAATATTTTTTTAAGTTCAGGTTTGAACTAATTAAAAATCATTTTAATTAAGAACGTGCTTTAGGCATTTGTCTGAAAAAGACCTTTTTGTTGTAAAACTACTTTGATTAGGTAAAAAGAACAATTAACTTTACAGTAAAATTATTGTGAGTTACATAATTTTATTTAAAATGTGTAAAAATTTAAATATTGAAAAAATTTAGTCACATTGTTTGGATGTTCTGTTACACATACATTAACATTTCTCTTATTCCAAATCGTACGCTGATATTTTCTGAAGATAATGATTATTGTATTTTGAGTATTTTGGGATCACTGACAATCATATTTAACTAGTTGGATTGATAGATTATAGTAGTTTTATTTGGCACATAATTTGTGTTTGATAATGCATCAATTTTTGATTTTTCATACTAATTATGTAGTGTCTAAAAATCATTATTTACTCCCAATGCTGGAAATGATGATGATAATTTTAGGATAGTACTCTAAATTGCCTAAGTTAATGCTAGTGCAAAAAAACCAAGTGCTGATTAATGCTAAGATTATGAACTTTGAAATTTCACACATTTGACTGCTTTCCACAGTTGCTTATGGGATTAATTTTAGCACTACAAGTAGAAATATCTAAAAAATCACTTTATATCCAACAGGAAAATGTGATTTGGAATTAATTGCTTTACAGGAATAATTTTAAAAGCCCTTTGAAAATGTATAGTTAACTCATAATTCTGAATAGCTGGGGGAAAGGTTGTCATGGTTGTTTAACAATTTTCATTTAATTAAATTTAGTGTATACACATTCAAAGATTAGAATATAATAAAGTGACTTCATTTTTAAAATTGCATAAAATTAATCTGACAGTAAATGAAATAGTATGGTGAAAAAAAGACACTATTATCCTATAAATAAACCCTTGTTTTTTTTTAATCAAAGTATATTTGGGAAACATAGTTAATTTAAAAAAGAACACTTAAATCTTAAAGTTTTGTAATATTACCAAAACACTTTTAACACTGAAATTATGCGGGATATAATAAAATACTGGATAACTCAGAATTTCAGAGTCTTGTAGTACTTTATATTTCATGTTTATAAAATAATTTCCAGAATTATAACAGATGTAGAAGGAATTGGAAATTGGGTTTAATCTGTCTTATGAATGATCATGCCATATCCTCTGCAGGTTACTTTTTGAAATAGATTTTGGATACCAACTCACCTGTGTTTTCCTTTATTCATTATATGAGAATATAGAATTTAGAAAAATCATCAGTTATATGATTATCCTGGTATAGATCAAGATAAATAGAACACTGGAGCATTTTTAGTCAATAAATTTTTGAAATAATTCAGTAAAAGTTGAGTTCTCTCCTAGATTTTTGTGAACAAATCTGTTCCCAAATAAGAAAACAAACTTAATTGGAAGGGCTTTTTCCTTTATAATCAGATTCCTCTAATAAGCTACACTTTATAGACCTGAACACAATGCTCTAACATCATGTGTTTATTGGAATTTGACTGGGGTAATCCACAAGACTCATGATCACTAGACTGTACTTTGATAAAGAGGAAGGGTGCTGTGTTTGCCTGGCTTTCTTTCTGTTGTATCATCTACACCTAGCATTACTTGCTGAGCAAAGAAGGTATGGTGTTACTTAGTGTATATGTGTATCTATCTATCTATCTATCTGTCTGTCTGTCTGTCTGTCTGTCTGTCGGTCTGTCTGTCTGTCTGTCTGTCTGTCCGTCCGTCCGTCCGTCCACCCATCCATCCATCCATCCATCCATCCATCCATCCAGGGTCTGCACTGTACATCCAAAACTAAATTATTTATACTGTATTTCACAAATACTCATCTTAATGAAGAGAATCCTGAGACACAAAGTCACTTGACCAGGGTCTTACTGAAGGTGATAAAATAAATCCAGCACAGAATCACATATTTCTGCACTTACCTGAGGGTCACATTAAATACTTGATTTGAAATAAACATGACAGAATATTGATGTCCCTTGTGTGAAGGTTGGCAATGACATGTTCCCAACAAACCTTCCTCTAAAAACATGGGTCCTTGGTGGGAGTTACTTTTAGATTTACTTTGGGAACTGGGAACTGCTTTGATTAGCAGAGTTTTGGCAAGTGAGTGTTAGGAAGGGGGGCAAGCATCTATAGCACTGTTTTGGAGATCCTCTTCTAACAGTATCAACAAGTGAAAGAGCAGAGGGAATTCGCTTCTGGGTTACAAAGAAGAATTGTGAATATTTACTTGCATATGTGTACATAACTTTAATAAATTTTAAATAAACATTGACCTTTTAAGGGAGTGATGAACAATGCTTTTTTGAAACTGGATTTCTGTATTTTTTTTTTTCTACGTAATAAGGAATATATATTTTTGGTCTTAGTCTCTGGTTCCTAGCACAGAGCTCCTAAATCCCTTATAATTTCCTAAATGATAAGGGTGATGGGAGCATCTGTCATTATAATATTTGGTTTTCGTACAGAGCTTCTGGAATTCTTGTAATTTCTTAAGTGATAGCAGTGTCTTCTGTTATTCATAACAAGCTCTTTGCTCTCACTTGAGTTTATGATGATGAGGTGACTTAGGGTAAGGTCCCTAGATAGTCTCAAGATAGTGTTGATCTCCAGAAAGACTGAGTGATTAGAGGGTTTGAACTTTCAGCTTCACCCACTGACCTTGAAGAAAGTGAGAGGTGCTGGAGCTTAAGTGCCATAAAACTCTTGAACATGAAATTTGATGAGCTTCTCAGTTGGTGAAAATAGCCACATGCCAGGAGGAGGGTGCACACCAACTCCACTGGGACAGAAGCTCCTATGCTCAAAACCCTTCCAGTGAAGTTTTTTCCTGAATTCTGTGAGCCATCCTAGCAAAGTATTGAACAGGAGGAGGGGGTGCATGGGAACCTTGATTTATAGCCAGTAGAGCAGAGCACAGGTAAAGAGCTGGGACTTGCGCTGGTACATGAAATGGGGGAGTGGGAAGGGTAGTCTTGTGGACTGAGTCCTTAACCTGTGGGTTCGGATGCTGTCTCCAGATAGATACTGTGAACTGAATTAACTATAGGGCACCCAGTTGGTGTCCACTGGAGAACAGCTTGCTGTGTGGGAAAACCCCTCTACCACCACATTTGGTCATAGAAGTGTTCTGTGTTGTGAGAATAGAATAGAATAGAATAGAATAGAATAGAATAGAATAGAATAGAATAGAATAGAATAGAATAGAATAGATCAGTGTGTTTTTCATCAGACCTTCTTACAGCTCTATCAATAGCTGCATACCAAGGTATTAATAATAGCTAAAAGTCATTGAATATTTCAATGTAATTGACTCATGAATTGGATATGTTTGGGTTATGAAAATATAGAACCAGTTTTATTATTTATATAGAAAATACCATATCTTGCATAGGAATAAAAAATAAAAATAAAAATTAAATAAAAATTAAATAAAAAATAAATTGAATCTTTCAAAAGAATATTCTAGTCAATGGATAGTTGCTAGTTGAACTTTCTGGTAGGAAGAGAAGGAAATTAAGCCTCAGATTTCCTATTCTGTCATCTTGCTGATGTCATTCTTTTTGGCTAAACTTTTTCAATCTAATATATCAATACTTCCAGATATAGTTACTCCCTTTAAGTTGATAGAAACAACTCAAAGAAAAATCTATTTGTTGCTTAGCATCAATAAATAATGGCGATAAAACATGTCCATGAATATCAGAAAATGAAATATATCTTAAATTTTGAAATCATTTAAAATTCTGGGTAAAGTTTTAGAATAATTGGGTCTTATCTCAAAGTTATTAGTTTTCATATAAATATCAGAAAATTTCAAGTGATTTAAATTTATATTAATATTATTTTTCCTACAGCAAAGGTTAAGAATGGTTTCAAAAAACATGATATTTTATATTTTACGGGAACAAAGATTGATTCTCAGGCACACAGGTAAGTTTCAGAGGACTGAAGTGCAATTAGAGTAGTGAGGTGAGAAGCTATGCACTTGATTATATAAAGAGCATTTTCAAGTGACTTTTAGATGTAATTACTTTTTATGTAGAATTCATACTTATCTATTATATATATTTTTACTTTATAAACTTTTTAGCCCGTATTATTGATGGTAACAGATTTTTTGTTTTGAGATTTGAAAGCTGTCTCATTTAGACATAAAAACATACGACACCTATCAGTGTAAGTATGAAATGTGTATGTGACTGTCTGTATTTTAGGTACCCCTGTTAATAGTAGATCACTTATTTTAAGCATTTAACATCTTACAGCCCAAGACGTTGACAGCATGTCTAACAGAGTAGAAGTAGATCTTTCTCTGATATCTTTTTCTTTATTTCCAGTTTTTATTTGAAAAAAATTTATCATTTTTCCATGGTGGCAGTACAAATAGAACTGGGCCATGTTTAGAATGTACATATGGAACTTCATATACCATCCTGCTTCATGTTAGATTGTAATTGCAAGTGTCATGAAAAATGTTTTTCTCTTGATCCAAAGCATTGTGTAGGTGTGCTAAGGGGGCATGTTATAATTTGCATACCCTGGGTGCCTCTCTACTCTGAGACAGCCTCTTCCTCTGTCCATCCTTTTCTGAACCTCATTTGTTATTAAAATCTAATTAGCTATTGTTTGAAACAAAGTATGAATGTCTGATTTTCCAGGTTAAAGTGGGAGATGAGGATCTGTTAATTGTCAGAGAACACCAGACTGAAAATTTCTCCTTAATATACCTGGGTTCTTTAAATAGTTCTGTCACTGCTTTTTCCTTGGCAGTAAAACTTTGAGGCTTAACTTTAGTTAAAAACTTACATGTATTGAGGGCTTACTATATGTCAAGCCCCCTTTTAAGTACTTTAAATATTTTTTTTCCATTTAATATTCACACCAGCACCACGAGGGAAGTGCCATCATTATACTCATATTATAGATTAAAAAACTGAGGCACAGAGAGGTAAGCCATTTGCTCAAGTCATGTAAGTCTTCATATTTGGCTGTAACTAACCCAGTGCTTTGTTCATACAGCCTTTATTTCTTACCATTGTGTGTCATACACTCTCTCCTATTTACAGCAATTTAGATCATGCCTAAGCTCTCAACATCAGTACCCAAATAGTAATACTATTATATTTAGCAGCTAATGCTCAACTACTTCTGTGTTATATAAATAGAAGGTTTATTCAAAATTATTTGTTATCTATTTCAGTATTTTTGTGGTAGTTTCTTCCTATTCCCTTTGGACAAATTCTGTGGTATTAATTAGGAATGTTGACACCTTACATCCTTTGAAAGGCAATAACAGGCTTGTAAAGAGGCTTTATTGAACTATCCCTAGAACATTTGGGCACTAGCCTAGCAGTTTCTCTACAATCAACTTGCTCTATTGAAACAAATATGTATAAAATATTTATGACTTTAAGTGTTCTTTTCATTGTGTGTGTCATAAGCTTTCCTTGTTAAAAATGAGGACATCTGAGAAGGCAGTATTCTATTTTGATGGAAATCATTTGACATGTCACGGAGAGAGCCCAGGTGAGGGCATCCCATTGTCAGCAGTGGCTAGTGACCCAGAGGGCCATCTGCCTGCTGAGATCCTCAGGGCTTTGAAATACATGGCATGAAATGCTATCTCACTTTGAACAATTCTGAGATATCAAACTCTGTAAAATGTGGGATACTTTTCCAATGTAATCTAACAGTCTGCAGGCGGAGTTTCTTCCAACTTCAAGTAGAAACTTGTGCCAAAAAACAAATAAACAAACAAAAAAGTGCTGGATGGTGACATCCAGTCAGAATATCATTCAGTGGCATCATCTTTTCAGACATGAGATGCAGATCAGCAGGATTGAGCTCTGCATTTCCTGGGGGTTTAGGGGAGGTGCACAAACTGCTAGGGCTGCCCAAGATATTGTTATATGGGAAGATTCATTAAAAATATTGACCCATAGTGAAAGGATATCTGCACTCTCATATTTATTGTGGCATTATTCACAATAATTAAGCTGTAGCATCCACCTGAGTGTCTAACAATTGGTCAATGGATAAAGAAAATGTGGCATATATACACAATGGAATACTATTCAGCCTTAAGAAAAGAAGGAAGGACTGGCTTTTATAACACCGTGGATAAGCCTAGAGGACATTATATTAAATGAAATAAGCCAGGCACAAAAAGACAAATACTGCATGTTCTCACTTCTATGTGGAAACTAAAACAGTGGTCACAAGCAGAGAGTAGAATGGTGGATACCAGAAGCTGGAGGTGAGGGAAATGTGGAGATGTTTGTCAAAGAGTACAAGGTTTCAGTTAGAGAGGAGGAGTAAGGTTTTTTGAGATCTATTGCATAGTATGGTGACTATAGTTAATAACACTGCAGTGTATATTTCAAAATTGCTAAGATAGTAAATTTCAAATGTTTTCATCACAAAAATTGATAAGTATTGGGGTGATGAATATGTTAATTAACTTGATTTAATCATTCTACATATGTATACATACACTATAACATCACTTTGTACCCCTTACATATATGCAATTATAATTTATCAATATACAATAAAATATGAACATTGACTCATGTAGTGAGAACATTGCTCTTCCAGTTCTTTGGATTGCATCAATGAGAATGTTTGTGTCAGTCTTAACATCTCTCTAATACTGTCTATTCTTTTTAATGGGAGAAAGAGAATGAGAGAGAAATAGAGAGGAGAGCAGGAACACAGGGCTTTTTGGTCATACACAAATATCAAGCTTTTTTAAAAAGTTTTGTCTTTTCATTATGTTTATTTTAAATATATCTCCTACTTATGAAAAGAGATACTTGGTTTTTCATTTATTAGAGTGAACTAAAGTTGAGTGTTAGATACATTTATTTTAAATAAATAATGAGGTAATTTAATAAAAAACTAAGTAAAAAATACCAATGATGCATAGTTTCAGCACAAACCAAAAGGGGACTATAAAAATCCAAATTAATAAAATTTGTGAAACCCTAATACAATGAAAATATCTAAGGGTGTTAGAATCTTACAGACCCCGATTGAAGGCTGATTCTGCCTCTTACGAGCAATGTGAGCTTGGGGAAGTTACTTAACCTTTCTAAAATCAGTTATTTATAAAATAGCTACTCATTGAAGTTATTTTAGGCAATAATGAAATGACATATGTAAAAAACTCAGCATTGTTTCTGGAAGGTAGTGAAAATGGAAACAGTATTGTTTTCTTTCCCTGTTTCGTCCTGACTTGGAATAAAATAAAAATGCTCTCAGCTTTTCACTGTTTGTGTGTGTGTGTGAACATTATATCTTATTTTCTCAGATTTCTGCCTTTTTAAAGATAAGCTGTTTTCCACATTTTTGGAACAACTAAGGCCCAAAATGATTCCAGAACTTGTTCAATTCACACAGCTTTATATAGCAGGGGTAGGTATTATTTCCAATAGACCACAGGCTAGGAAGGCCTACTTTTAGGAAAGGTTACTTAATATTATTAAAATGTATTCCTAAAACTGAGGCAAGACAAAAAATATCAAATATGCATAAGGTTTCTGGGATACTTATCAGGTTCCAAGTGAAAAGAATTCTTATCAGGTTTCCAAAGGCCTGAACTTTCATTTCATCTCAGGCTATCCTGGAACAGGCTACCCCAGAGCTTGTGATTTTCCATATTCAGAGACATTCTAAAGACAGCGAAGGTTTAGAAGGGAAGATTCTTAGGCAGGGCCAGGCTGATAGTGCAGCGTGGTTGTGCCAGTGAGAGATTTAATGGGTGGAGAACCAGCTGGGCACAGTCCTGGCTGGTGGGTGACAAAGGTGTACCATGCCAGGGACTGAGCTGGAGGATGCCTCTTTGCAACTTGAATGCTACCAGTATAAAAACTTTGTGCCAGTCATGAAAATGTACTTTTTAAAAAAATGAATTAATTTCCAGAATATGGGGCAAGAATTGTAAAAGGTCAGCACCATTTTGGCAATAAATCTCTTTTCCACTGTGATTCTGTCTGTTGAGCTATGAAAAAAATTGGGGCAGAAAAGTGCCTCACTTTTCTTTTCTTCCAATTTCTGATTAAATGAAATGTGTTCATACCTGTTCCCATTTCTTCTGTCACAGATTATTAGATTCAGTGTAGCTTGAGCAGGTATACCATTAGTTTCCATCAGAAATACTGCTGTTAATGACTTTCTTAGCTTATTCAAGTACAAATTTCTTGCCCTGGTATTTATCAGATGAACATTGTCTTTTATCTATTCATTTATTTTTATTTTGTTTTTAGAGTTTTTACAGCTCATCATACTCAATATTTTAAAAAGCTAGAAAAAAAATCATTAAAGTCCTGTGCCTGTGAAACACTGGGAAATGAATCAATTATATTTGTATTTGGAACATTAAAAAAACAAACTTGAAAAGAATTTGTAGCTATTTGACAGATAAAATGCTTAGGCCACAGAAGTTCAACAACCTCTGGAAAAGGCAGTGAGAGGTCAGCATTTACAATTAACCAGCTTTTCCCAGAAAAGTCTATTAATGTATTCAATAAATACACTGTAGGGGAATTGGCTTGTGTAATATGTATATACTTTAACACTATTTGAATGAATTGCTGGATGTTTCTAAGAAATAAATAGCTTCTGGTATTTCTGTATAGAATATTTTACGTATTCAAAACATTTTAGGTTTAGAACTTAGAAAACATACAACTAAAGGTTCCAGTGTTTTTATAGATTGTAGGAAACAGAAGTATTACTATCATGTAGATCTGGAAGAAAGAGATGAGGTAATAAAAAAAAATAGTATTCATAATTGCTTGAACCCGGGAGGCAGAGGTTGCAGTGAGCCAAGATTGCACCACTGCACTCCAGAGTGCAGATGACAGAGTGCAGGTGACAGAGCAAGACTCTGTCTCAAAAAAAAAAAAAAAAAAAAAAAATATATATATATATATATATATATATATAAAATATTCATATAATGGTAGTGCCAGAAAATTCAAGGAATAGAACACTGTTGTGTCAGGAATCCAAAAATTCATTGTTTAATAGGATAAAGAGAATTACTTTTATGTGTATTCTTAGAATACAAAGATAAGTGGAGAAATTGGAATGCTTGCACACTGTTGGTGGGAATGCAATATAATGCAGCTGCTCTGGAAAACAGAATGGAGGTCCTCCTCTCCACAAATAAAAAGAGAACCATCAGATGACCTAGCAATCCCACTACTGTGTGTTTATCCAAAGAAATTGAAATTAGGATCTCAAAGAGTTATGTGCAATCTTACACTCATCACAGCACTATTCAAAATCACCAAGATGTGGAAATAACCTAAATGTCCACTGACGGATGGATTTTGTAAAAGGTGGTATATACATTCAAGGGAATATTATTCAGCCTTTAAAAAGAAGGAAAATCTGTCATGTGTAACAACATAGATGAATCTTGAGGAGATTATACTGAGTGACAGTAAGACAAATATTGCGTGATTCCACTTATATGAGGTATCTAAAATAGTCAAATTTGTAGAATCAAAGAGCGAAATGGTAGTTACCAGGGGGCAGAGGGAAATGAACGTGTTGCTAATCAATGGGCATGAAGTTTCAGTTAAACAAGATGAATAAATTCTAGAGATCTGCTATATAACATTGCATAGTCAACAATACTGTATTGTGCCCTTAAAATGTTTTAAAGATGGTAGATCTCATGCTAAGTGTTCTTCTGTTCAGTCTCTCTTCATTGGCAGACAATTCTCCCATTTAAAAACTAAACAGTTAAAAAGTAATAAGAAAATTGGGTGGAATATGCATGTAACATGCTACAGTGAACAGAGGTGACATTAGAAACCAGAAAAGGAATAAAAAGTGTGGTTAAAATTTTATGAGTCTAAATGATATTTCCATGGTTACAGTGCCATTTTTAAAGATTACTTTTAACCAATGCAATTTGTAGAGTCTTCACATTTTCCCATAAACTGGAGGTGATTCTAGTTAAAGTAATGCTTTAAAAGTCAAATGAAGCAACTCTACAACCACTAGACAACCAGTGAATTATTTCTTTCTCATGAGTGGCTAACAGAAAATGGAAATATTTTTGAACATTTGTAATAGGTTTGGTTAAGCATACTCAAAAGCACGTGTTCACATATTTTGACATTATTTTCTTATAGAATAATAAAATTAATTCTTTTGGTTCTCATATGTTTACATTATTTGCTCAAATTACATTTTACCTCTTACAAAAATTGTGTAAATATTAGCATTAAAAATCACATTTTAATACTAGTTTCCTTAAACCTAGAAATTTAGAAAGCAGAGGTCAATTAGCAATGGTTAACAAAATTTACCTTGTGCTCATATTTATGTCTTAATAAATCCTCTATTTACAATATCTATCATATCATCTATTTTTTTCAGTGAATTACAAATAGACCTTTTAATGGACAAGTCTGAATTTAAATAACAATGAGGCTTAACAATGGACACTGAAGTAAAAATGAATTTAATACTCCAATCATACTCCGCTGTATTAGTTTTATAGAATATGTTCAGGTTGAATAATATATTTTACAATGTGAATCTTGGATATGTTTTAGAATATAATCTTCAATTTGAGAATGAAGCAGCCTGCCTGCAACCCTTTCTCCCCAAAAGAGGTTTTTTTCTTTCTTATTCACTTCCTTTTACTCAGCCCTTAGAATGGTGCCTGAGTACAGTAATCATTTGGTAAGTATTTGCTGGCTGAGTGAAAAAAAAAAAACGGCATTAAGGGCAAAACACATATCTAGACTAATTTTTACTCTATTGCATAAAACTCTTAATGTCACTAAGATCATTTTTCCAATAGCTTTTGCCCTTTGGAATTTGGGAATAATTTACAAGAAGAGAAAGACTTGTTTGCCTCTCAGAATCTTAGAAGAGTTTATTGATTTAATAAATTTGACTTGGCATCATAGAACTATAATACAGGTTTTGCCCACCCTACACAAAAATAAGCATTCTGGGCAAACTATGTAAAAGGCTATTTAAGAATCCTACGTTACTGATACTAGTATGTAGCATCTTACTCATCCTTATAGAACAATGGGAGTTACCTCCTGGGCAGGCAGAAGATGCCACTTCTCCCCATAGAACTCCCTCATATATGTGTGTGTTCAGTCACGTGCCTGTAAGTGGTCTAGTCTGTCTCTCTGTGTTCAGGGCAATGTGAAGAGACTAAGGTATCAAAGGGCAAGGATTAGGGTTGGGGATGGGGTGGGATTCAAAAGATCAAAATACAAAGATTTAGAATTTGTGGTCCGATTATGTACGGCTAAGTAATGACAAACCCTTCTCCTTAAATAAGATAATTATGTATCATCTCTTTTATCTTGATTAGTTCCTTTATTCTTAGTATTCCCATATAAATAAAAATAACTTCCTCCAAATTTGAAATCGCTGTAACTTTTCTCAGAAATTTCAAATGATTTGGTGTTACACTGTACCCCAGTTCAACAGAGAATACCTCAAAAGAGTGTCTTGATGTGAGAGACAAGATTGCTAATAAAATATTCTGGACTTTTAAGACAATAAAAGTTACAAAGGGTATGCATAAACACCATAACCAAATCATTTAAAAAAAGAGTCTTGCTATGTTGCCCAGGCTGGTCTCGAACTCGTAGGCCCAAGTGATCCTCCCACTTTGGACTCCCAAAGTATTGGATTACAGGCATGAGCCACCAAGCCTGGCCACCAAATCATTTTAATTTTTTTTTGTTTCAGTGTTACTAAAACTTCCTGTAATTGGCATGTACACTAAATTTTGTTCCTTGAAGAAAATATTAAGTTTGCCATACAAAATCCCATAGCAGGGATTTTCATAAACATGATCCTATTTAATCTTTTCAATAACCCAAAAATCTTCCTTTTAACAGATATGGAAGTGAGCCTCAGAGACTCGGTGATTTGCCTAAAATATATCAATTAAAAGGCTTGTCCATCTGAACCTGAAATCCAAATAACCCCTAAAGCCTAAATAACCCAAATAACTGAATGATAAATGTATATCTGCACTTTGTAAGGGCAAATGGAAACAATTTTATCCATTATAAAAGACAAAGCACTGACTTCCCCTTTCCCCTTTCTTAGTGTATCTGTTTGGAGGCCTGGTGAATCTGTGTCCTCCCTCTTACCTTTTACATCAAAATAAATTTTATTAGGGATTAAGCACATTCTCCAATGTCTACAATGTAGACATATGATATAGTTTGAATATGTGTTCCCCGTCCAAATCTTATGTTGAATTGTAATCCCCAGTAACGGAGGTGGAATCTGGTGGGAGATGATTGGATCATGGGGGAGGATTTCTCCTGAATGGTTTAGCATCATCCTCTTGGCGCTGTTCTTGCAACGGTGAGTGACTTCTTGTGAGATCTGTCTGTTTAAAAGTGTGTGGCCCCTAGCTCGCTCTCTCTTTCGCTCCTGCTCTGGCCATGTGACTTGCCCAATCCCACTTCGTCTTCTGCCATGATTATACTTCCTGAGGCCTCCTCGGAAGCTGAGGCAATGCCACCATCATGATCCCTGTACAGCCTACAGAACTGTGAGCCAATTATACCTCTTTTCTTTGTAAGTTACCCAGTCTCAGGTATTTCTTTATAGCAATGTGAGGATGGCCTAACACATCTCCAAGACTGTGAGTCAAGTAATATCTGGATACATGATGATGTTGAATTTTATGTGAGGCTTATTAAGAAAGTTAAGAAACCCTTTGTTCTGGGAAATGGCTTACTGCAAAGAACCACCCTTCTCCAGTTGATTTAGATAAGATTCACACTTGTTTATTTACCTATACTAAGGCCAGACACAAACACTCCGAATTCCCCCTCTTGCCCTCATACATGACTAACTGAACTATTTTGTCTCCATTGTTCAATGAGAATAAAATGCTTATTAATCAAACTTTGGTTAAGAGTCTCTCCTCCCAGGACCCCGAACTTCAGTCCACCCTCAGCCTGAGCCACCATCCATCCCCTCTTTAAGGGCCGTCCTGGAAAATATGCTGGCTTCAGGGTAAAACATCCTCTGATATATTTACTCAGTATGCCAATCTTTCATCCCACTTCTCCGAGATCTTGGGTTCTTTCTAATCTTGTTTACTCCTCTTATAAAAAGAAAAACCCTTCTTGCCTAGTACTTGAGATGCTTGCAGATCTCATGGCCAAAGCATTCTCCCTATTGCAATAGTCCCTCTGCCCCCTTGCAATAACCCTTTCAAATAAGTCTCTCATTACTAAGTCCAGATTTGTTTTTTACTTGACAAATGTAAAAATGTAGCCCTGGAATTACCTCTGAGATCTCTCAAGAGCTGTTCAGAAAACTGTCATGAAATATGATTTTTTGTCTCAGGGAAATAATTGTCCTTTCTTCTGTTTGGCCAAATAAAATGTGTGAGATTTCGTCCTGATGACCAAGAGGGTTTGAAAAACACTTTAGACCGAGTTTTTCCTGACTATTGCCTCCTGACCTCCCTTTTCTTAGAGCATTTACTTTAGAAAAATTGTATTTGTAAATTTTCCCTCTGCCCCTTGGAGATATAAATCTTCCCCCAGCTTCTTACCAGTTGCACAATCCCAGGAATATATTTCTTAAGGAGCTGGAATCATACCTTTGAACTGTAATCATCAAGTAAGAAGCAGCCTCTATCTCTTTCTCTGTGGGAGGTGTGAACCTAACTTAGATAAGCAGCAATTAGCAAACACGGATGGCCTAATTACACTGACCACCCTTCCCCTACCACCTCCAGTACTTTTCCACTAGTTACCCCAGTGCTTAAAATCTCTCCTGCCTGTTTCAGCAGAGCTGAGTTCAATCTCTCTCTCATTATGATAGTCTGGATTTCTGTTGAAACAGTCTTAAATAAAATCTTCCTTGCCTGTTTAACTTCATCCATTGTTGTTTTTGCTTTGACACTAACATTGTGGTCACTTTGGTGCTATCTTACATGCTTTGGAATTTATTACCGCTTATACAATTTTAAACATTTTGTTTTCCTACTATATTGATAGGGAGAGGTTTTTTTTCTTCTTCTTCTTCTTTTTTTTTTTTTTTTTGAGACAAAGTTTCACTCTTGTTGCCCAGGCTGCAGTACAATGGTGCAATCTTGGCTCACCGCAACCTCTGTCTTCTGGATTCAAGCCATTCTCCTGCCTCAGTCTCCCAAGTAGCTGGAATTACAGGCATCATGTGCCACCATGACTGGCTTATTTTTTTGTATTTTTAGTAGAGACAGGGTTTCTCCATGTTGGACAGGCTGGTCTCGAACTCCCAACCTCAGGTGATCTGCCTGCCTCGGCCTTCCAAAGTGTTGGGATTACAGACGTGAGCCACCGCGCCCAGCCAGGAGTGGTCTTTTTGTTGGCAAAATGGTTTTATTTTTCTAACTACTTTCATAATTAGCTTTTTGAAATCTCACAGAATTAAGACTTTAGATTGCCCCATTTTCCTCTAACACATTATAGCATTTTTAGTAAAGGAACTATTTTTTCCTATTTTTGTATATTTAAAGCTTATTTTTAAGCTGCTTCTCGTTTCCAAAGGACTCCAGAATCTGTTCTCTTCCTCCTGTGTTACCCTCTGTATAGAAACTCAGAAATGGTGAAAATATTTTATTTTGTTTGGATCTATACTCTAGATTTATTATTTGGCTTTTAACATCATGAGAGGCTGTTTGAAAATTGTATATCTACCACAATACTCTTAACATCTCAAAAATCCTTAGAACTAAAGCCTATTTTTAAATGATCACATCGTATGATAGCTGCACTGATAGCTGCAGTTGAAATCAGAGCATCTATCTTACTTATCTGGGCGTATTTTAGTTTTGAGTCCTCTGAAATTTACTTTTCTTTTGGCTTTAAAAATTGTAGATCAAGAGTGAGAGGAAGGCTTATTTTCTGGTTTGTTTTATAAGTCAGCATTCTAGCTTTGTTAACCAAATTCAGGTTACTTCAAATTTGCATCTCTATCACTTGTGGGAGACAATATTTCAGAACCACTGAAAACCAACATGAGAGAGTCAATACTGCTGTGTTGACTTTGATGTGTTGGTTTTAAGCCTCCTCCTGGTGTTCCTCCTCAGTGCCTTCAAGACTCAGGCTGCTGCCTGAATGACCTAGTGATTAAGCTGTAATGAAAACTGTTTGCTTCCATGCTTTGTATAATAATCCTCAAAATCACAGAGGGAATGCACACAAAAGTAATACTTAGAACACAATCTGATTATGACAGACAATAAAAATGTGCTTAAAAATGCTCATCATATATTTGAGGTAATCTGAGAACATTTTCCTCTCTCTTTAACAAATATTTATGAACATTAACATATGCTAAGCACTACACTGAGGAAAAACACAAAGTAAAACAACCCCTGAGAAGTTTACAAATCAGTGATCCAGAAAGAAGGAAAATCATTAATTACAATATAGTAAGTTAAGTATGAGGAGCTATGTACAAAGCATGGCCTAAAGAAAGAAGCAAACCCAAATGGATGTGTCCTTGTTGGGGGACAGATTTATGGAATGGGTGACATAGAATGATGATCTTTAAGAGAGAAGATGTTTTTGCCAGATAGACAAAACATAGAAGGTAGAACGAACGGGTTATTCTGGGCACAGGGAACAGCATACGTAAATGCGTGGAGGCATAACACAGTGTGTCAAAATCATCAGGTAACCCAACATCCCTCAATCTACTCACTCATCCATCCCCATAAAAATGCTAGATACTGTGCTATGCGTGAGTGATCCACAATGAAAAAAGAACAACCTGGCTCAAATGGTTTTAAGTCTAGTTGAAGAGAAAGACATTTTAAAAAGTGGTAGCAGCACTGAAGGAAGTGTCCTAACAGAGGTTTGCGGGAGTTGTGGAGGATGCACCTGAGTAACTTGGAATTTCAGGAAGGTTTCCAGATAAAACTGAGTATTGAAATAAAGGTGGATGTTCACCAGGATCAGGTATGGAATGATATTTCAGGAAAGTCAATCCCTACCCCTCACCCTTACCCTTCAGGCAACCTCTGTCTGTTTAATTGCAATGACACACTAGTGCTCCACTTCCTTGACAGCATTTGGTTATATCAGCCAATTTTGGTCAGTCTGAGTGAGGGTGTGCAGTGTTACCGTACTGTAGTTTTAATTTGTGCTTTCTTGAAGACTGATGATTTTGAGTGAGTTTTCATATGTTTACTTCTTTGGTGAAGTGTCTATTTGCCCTTTCTTCATGTACCATGTGCTCTATCCCAGTGGTTCTCAGCTTTGGCTGCACTGTAAAACATCTTTAGACTTTTGGTCTGGGCTCCACCTTCGGAAACTCTGATTTAATTGTTACGGCTTGTGGCCCCTGTCATTGGTGTTTATGAAAGATACACCTTCAGTGATGTCATGTGCGCTCAGTTTTGAAAACTCTACTGTTGTACTTCAGGGTTCTCGAACTTCAGGAGGCACCACAATCACCTAGAATGTGTGTTAAAACATAGAGGACTGGGGTCCACCCCAGAGTTTCTGATGCAGTGAGTCTGGGTTAGAGCCTGAGAATCTGCATTTCTACAAATATTCCACATGATATGATGCTGCTGGTTCTGGGGCCATCCTCTGAGCTCCACTGCTTTAGCCAAACTAAACTGACAACTTCCCCAATTCTTTCACATCTTTCTTCCTTGTATATACTCTCTTCTCTCTGTGTGGAATACCATCTAATTCTTTTTCTTACTTTGCATACATTTTTTCATTCTTCAAGAACCAACTAGAATGTTACACAGACTTTGTGAAGTCTGCTGTATCATCTTACTTCCCATACCCGATTGCATGACTTACGTGACATTTTTACCTATCATACTGTTTTGTTTATTTGTTCTGGTTGTAACATCTTCTCTTCTACCCAGAGAGAGGTCTGTGAAACCAGAAACCAGTAGGTCTTATTTTTTGAATCTTAAGCAACCAACAATATCTGGCATATTACTGAGTTTCCACTATTTAATTAAAAATTCTTTTGGTGGTTGTTTCAATGAATAAGTGTCTGGGTGACTAAAGAAAATGTGATATGTAAAGCTTCTTACATACTCAGTTTTCATAAACCACAAGTTACCATCTGTTACTAAATTCATGGCTAGATCACATGAGCCAGAGAACAAATCTATAGCAAAAACTGCAACAAAAGCCCTATGTCATCACAGGATACTGTTAGTGTTATCTTTATTTAAAAAGCCGTAAGAATAGAATTTAAGAATAAATTGTTTTGAATTGAGTGTGCTGAGAACTATAAAATCAAATAAAAATGTAACAAGCTGAAATCAAATCGTAATTCTTCTCAGAATATTACAGTTGTTTCCTGAAGTCTTTCTTATCAAATAAGAAGTGCTTTTTAACAAATTTGAATACTCTAGCATTTTTAAAAATACAAAGTTTCATATGAAGATTATGTTGCTAGAAATGTAATGTTTTATTGAAAGCTTCACTGGCAAAATGAGATGATCATAACAATAGCAATAATGATAACAAGAGCTGCAATTTACTTGTTTACTTTGTACCAGTGACTTTGTTAAGTGCAGTCCATGCATTAAATTTTTTTTTTTTTTTTTTTTTTTTTTTTTTTTTTTGAGACGGAGTCTTGCTGTGTCACCCAGGCTGGAGTGCAATGGCCAGATCTCGGCTCACTGCAAGCTCCGCCTCCCGGGTTCACACCATTCTCCTGCCTCAGCCTCCCGAGTAGCTGGGACTACAGGCACCCGCCACCTCGCCCGGCTAGTTTTTTTTTTGTATTTTTTATTAGAGACGGGGTTTCACCGTGTTAGCCAGGATGGTCTCGATCTCCTGACCTCGTGATCCGCCCGTCTCGGCCTCCCAAAGTGCTGGGATTACAGGCTTGAGCCACCGCGCCCGGCCCATGCATTAAATTTTTTAATCGTTACAAAAGCCCCATGAGGTAGGTATTATTATTCTGTTTTCAAATCAAGGCTGAAAGAAGTTAAATAGTTTGTTCAAGGCCAATATTCAATTCCATTTCTTTGTAGGGGTGCCAGATAAAACACAGGAAACCCAGCTGAATTTGAATTTCAAATTTATTAAATAAAAACACTTTTTGGTACATTTCATGAAATATTTGGGACATGATTATATTAGAAAATCACTTCCTATTTATCTGAAATGCAACTTTAACTGAGTGTCCTGTATTTTATTTGCTAAATCTGGAGACCCTATTTCTATCTGACTCCAAAAATTTTGCATCAGACCACTAGGTTGTATTGCATTCCAATTTTCTCTTATGTACAGGTAAGTATAGGTTTACTTATATGAAATTTCAAACTTTTAGCAAACTTCAAACATTTAGCAAAGCACCAAGGCCTTTTGTAATTTGCCCTTTGTTATCCTGGTCCCCACATTCGGGGTGCAGCAAATGCCAAGGCCTTGAAACAGGAGCTGAGCAGTGTCTGCCTGGAAGCTACAGAGCTGATGTGGGGTGAACAGGAGAGAACTAGGAGCCAGATCAGAGAGAGCAGGGACCAGATCATGCAAGACTTTGTAGATCATTGTAAGGACTTAAGTATCTATTCCAAGCAAGGTAGGCAGTTATTGGAGAGTTTTAAGCACAATGACATAGCCTGGCTAAAGCTTTAACACAACCAAATTGGCAGCTCTTTGGAGAACAATCTGCAGAAGAATAAGGCCAGAAGCAGGGAGTTATTGCAAAATATTCAGTCAGTAGCTCATGAAGCTGCTTTGTTCTGTAGTAGAACTCATGGTCCAGGCTTTAAGCTGTGTTACTTGGGGTCTTGGTGACAACTTCCAGCTTAGAGCTGGGGACAGGACATTATCCTTGTAACTTTAATGTGGAACCTGATGTGGCTTCTCTGGCACAATGAGACCTGAAGGGATCTTGCACTGACTGCACCTAGTGGGTCCTGCACCTCTGAGTGTGAGAGAGGCATACTGGTTCTTACAAAAGGCAGCAGCAAAGGCAGATGCAAGGCTGCATCCCCAAAGGGGAGGGCAGGTAGTGGGCAGGCAGAAGAAGCACATCATCAGATATGCTCCTGAGCACAGGTGAGATACTTTCTGTGACCCCCCAGAAGCAGCGGGGAGAGATTGTGAGGGAGTGGTAAGGTATTGCAGCTATGCAGAAGCTGAGGTAAGGCCAGTAGACTTTTATTATTAATATAACTGTGACTTCATTTATCCCATGTCTGGAAATACATGGAAACATTTGGGTCACCAAAATTAAATACACGAAGTTAAGTGGGACAATAAAACAGAAAATACAGGCCTGGCGCAGTGGCTCATGCCTGTAATCCCAGCACTTTGGGAGGCCGAGATGGGCGGATCACCTGAGGTCAGGAGTTCGAGACCACCCTGGCCAACATAGTGAAACCCTGTCTCTACTAAAAATACAAAACTTAGCCAGGCGTGGTGGTGGGTGCCTGTAATCCCAGCTACTAGGGAGGCTGAGGCAGGAGAATCAATTGAACTTAGGAGGTAGAGGTTGTGTGCAATCGCACCATTGCACTCCAGCTTACGTGACAGAGAGACTGTCTCAAAACAAAGAAACAGGCAAACACACAAACCAGAAAATATACAAAAGGATAAAAATGCCCTACAATAAAAACAGAAAGACTTGGCAAAGTTTTTCTGACTTTGGGAAAAAATATATAACAGGATACAAGAGCTGTACAACACAAAAAAAACTTAGCAAAGTCTTTCTGACTGTCTTTTTTTTTTTTTTTTTTTGGTCATAGTGCAGTAGGTCACCTAGACTAGGTCAATTGCAAGACACATGCACCATGATTGTGTATCTTATCCCTAACTCCATCCAAATAATTTTTTTATTTCTTTATGCCTTAAATATCTGTTCTCAGTAGGACAGGGAAGATAGCTTATGATGGATTGATAGAGTTCAAGACGAAGGTCTTTGAATGCTGTGCTGAAATACAAAAATCAAACAAAATTCAAAATCAAACAGATTAAGTAAGTAAAGAGTAGCACAAAATGCTTACTCTGTGCCAAGTATGTGCCTTTTAGACATTACTTCATTTACTCCTCATGGCAATTGTGAGCCAGACACATATTATTGCCAACCCTCTTTTATAGTGGAAAAACTAAAGTCAGTGAAGGCACAGGTAAGGGGCTTGCTCAAAGTCATGGGACTTTGAACATGCTTCTGTCAGACTGCAGGCAGAGCTCTTGTTTCTAGCAGTTAAGCCATCCAACCTCCGGGAAAGATTTTGCCTTAATGGCAGAGTTCTTTAACTAAAATAAAAATGATTAAATCAAGTGAGATGCCAAGAGTAGCAAGTCTGAAATAAGAGGGGACACTTATTACAAAGGGATCAGAGCTCTTGAAGAAGTGGGATTCCAGGTGGATAGCTGGAAGCAGAGATATCTGCCTATTACACACTTTCCCTCACATCAAAGGCTGAGTCATACCCCATTTCTGTTGAGAATAGCTGGTCAGTGGGCATGCATGACCCATGCAGGTCGCCTAGGCCAGGTCAATTGCAGGACACACGCACCATGGCTGTTCATCCTATCCCTAACTCCATTCAAATAATGGTGCTGCTTTCTTTATGCCCTCACTATCTATTCTCAGTAGGACAGGGAAGATAGCATATGATGGATTGACAGAGTTCAAGATAAAGGTCTTTGAATACTGTGTTAAAATACGTGCCCAAATCCAACAGATTAAGTAGTACTTTCTTCTTGTAATTTATAATTCTAACTAATTCAGTTGGTACTACCTTTGTGGAACATGTCTCACAAATTCTTGTTTGTCCTCTAGCCAGCATTCATTCAAAATGATAAGAAAAAGAAAGAGAAGCACAGTTGATAAGGGGGATCATCCAGGTGAAGGACTTCATTAGGAAAGAAACAAAAAGTCTCAAAAAGAAGGAGACATTTTCAGTCTTTCTCATAAAGAAAGACCAAGAATATTGACCAGAATGCTTTATGCATTACAGTTTTTCAATGGTGTACCAGAATGTTTGCTTTGAGTTGTCTTCAACTGCAGGATTGGATTTGAGGTCCAGACCTTCCCCAGTGTGCATAGAAATTCAATGCCTGGTAAGCCCAGGTGACTTACTGCTTAGTTGAGTGTTTTGTTAAATCCTGAAAGATGTATTACAACGTAGCACTCAGATTGCATGTCTAAGTATTACACAATTCAGCTAGGTAAATCTACTGTGGATTCTTGCTAGATTTACCTGATTTGATTGCGTGTAGTCAGTAAAAGGAAAAGTGATTATAAGTAGAATTCAAAAGAACTCAAATTCTCCTTAATCCATTTAAATGTTTTGCTTGTCTAGTTTCCTCTGGGAATTGGTTTAGCTCTGTAGTTTCAAACCTTGGCTTGATTCCAGGGTTGCTTCTTGAGATAATCTACACTGGCATTTTCAGCAAGCACCCTAGGTGTTGAGTGTAAGTTGACCAAAAACTCTCCTTTGGAAAAGGTGTTGAGTGTAAGTTGACCAAAAACTCTCCTTTGGAAAAGGTGTTGAGTGTAAGTTGACCAAAAACTCTCCTTTGGAAAACACTGGATTAGCCTAAGGCTGCATAACACATCTGACAGCTTTATAATGTCCTAGAGTGTTCACAGAAGCCTTTTCTCATACACCTCAGGAGAACTCATTTGCTTTTCTGAATTAGCACTGTGTTAAGCACTAGCCTTCCTATAGTATTTCCATTATGGCAAAGGCCACTTTAATTTTGGATGATATTATTTTTTATAAAGAGGAATACAGATTTGGTGGATACAAATAAAGAGAATAAAAGAGTTTGAAATGTTGTATTTGTGAAGTTTCCAATAGTTTTGTTTTTTAAAATTCACCTTTATGTATCGTGTGACTTACCTAATGCATTTTGGATTTTAAATATATTTTCCATTAAATGATCTGGGGACAATGAAGGATGACTTGAATATTGTTTATTCAACTTTAGCACATGTCGTTTCTTTAATTTGTCATCCTTCAAGGTAAAGTTCCAACCCCATTTCTGCCAGGAGTCTTTATTGACCGTAGTGGCTATGTCTGGTTCCCCACCTGTAAATTATGTTTTTCATATGGTTCTTACCATGACATGCTGCGTTGTATTTTTTGTCTGTGGCCTTTATCCTCAGTCAGTTCATATCTTTCTTATTTTCCTCTTTATCCCCAGTGGTCAGTCAATAAATACTTGCTAGTGGATTTATTCAGAAACACGACTATAGTAGTGGTTTCATAGTGTACGTACAGTGCATCAATACAAAGAGTTTAACTGTAGATAAATCCAAATTTTGATTTCTATGCACTACCGAAATATATAGGTATAGATTATTATAGAATCACAGATTTTTAGTCTTGGCTGACTTCTTATAAATTATAAAGTCCAAGCTTGTTTTTTTTGTTTTGTTCTTCTGTTTTTGTGCATGAGGAAATCAGTCATCTCTCTCGGTTTTTTTTTTTTTTTTAAAAGAGTTTTTGCTCTGTGTGCAGGCTGGAGTGCAATGGCACAATCTCAACTCACTGCAACCCCCGTCTCTTGGGTCCAAGCGATTCTCCTGCCTCAGCCTTCTGAGTGGCTGGGATTACAGGTACCTGCCACCATGCCCGGCTAATTTTTGTATTTTTAGTAGAGATGAGGTTTCACCATGTTGGCCAGGCTGGTTTTGAACTCTTGATCTCAGGTGATCCATCCACCTCAGCCTCCGAAAGTGCTAAGATTACAGGCATGAGCCACCACACCCAGCCAGGAAATCAGTCCTTTCTCTACAAGCCACTAAGCTACTTGAGACAAGGAGTCATACTCTTAAACATTTCCTTTCATACATAAAGCAATGACTTTAGTTATTCCTGCATTTTTGGTAGCACCTGGTGCATGCAAGATAGATTCCCAAATGTTAGTTGAAAGAATTGCTTCATGGAAATCAATTTCACTAAGTGTATATTTAGAACTAAACATTATGTGGATAGTCTGTGCTCTTATCTTTGGCTTCTCACCATCTCACAAGAGGCCCGACCACCTACAGCTACCTTACTAGCTCATTTTGTTGAATCTCCTTCACTTTAGATCCAATTCTTATTTCCTGTTCATTCTTTTGCAATGGCATTCTGAGCAGCCTGAGCAGCCAAATGGGCATGTGGATACCAGCTCTTCTTTGTGAGAAAATCTCTAATTATATTGTATCTTTGCTGTTCAAATCTATGATGCCCTTTATTATCTAAAAAAAGATTTGTGTTTTTATTTCGCTTTTTGGGAGCCAAGGATGGTTTGGTTCAGTAGCCTGGAAAGGAGAAAACAGTGAACACCAGACTAAGGAATTTTCTCTTGGCCAATCACTAGGAGAAACTCCTTAGTTTCAATCTGGATTGCAAGGACTGAGTGTTAAACCCTTCCTCATTTATTATTTTCCAAGTCTTAGAAACAAAATGATATACTAGACACAGGATTTATCTCTAGTTCCCTAAGCCTCCAGTGATAATAACAGGGTTGAGGGAGGAAACCTGAGTACCTCGAGGCAGGTGCTCAGTTCCAATCAGCTACTTTCTGTATATTTAGAGCATAGTCCAGATACCATGGTTTGGATTTATTGCCATGACTGTATGGTCAAGCCTTGCTCTTTCAGACATATTGCTCCTAGGAAACATGTGCATCCAGAGTAAAAATCAATGGTTTTTGAAAATTTCTGATTTTGCCTTACTATTTTGTAAAAAAGAAAGTCAAGAGAGACTCGGAGAAGTTATTTGGTTAGGTAGTTCAATTGGGACTGATAATGACAAATCTGGGACTGAAATTGGCTATGCCCTCTCTTTCATGTCAGCCTTTCGATAACTGTCTTACTCTTTCACTTTCTCATCCAATATTTGGAGTGACTTCATGTCCATCTAGATGACTCATCTTGCATCTGAGCCCCTTATTCCTTAAATTCTTCATCTGCTGTGACTTTGGCACTGATCCACTTCTATCACTCCCTCCCATGGAGCATCTCATCATCTCTAACTGTCCACCTCTGAAATATCTTGGTCCCTAAGTACAGACTTTGTTTTTCTTTTATTCATTTAGTTCCTCCTCCTCTGGTCCTTAATGGTATATATAGGGGCTTTTTGTTCCCTTTGTGCCTTTATTTTCTCATTTTTAACCCCCTGCCCCAACTGTGTTCCCTTCCTTCCCCATTGGTTAGATTCCATGACCCATCTAGTCAGCCACTCTTTTTAAACTAATATCCTCAACTCCTTTTATTTATTGTTGCTTTTTTGCACTTATCTGACAAAAATGCAACTCTGAACATGTTTGCTTTTTTCACGCTTCCATAAGGGCTGATAAAAGCCAATGGAGAAAGGCAGATTGATGACTTCATAACAGTAGTTCTCAAAGTGTGACCCCAGACCAGCAGCATCAGTATAATTTAGGAACGTGTTACAAATACAAATTCCTAGAGCCCCCTTCAGCATACTAAATCAGAATCTCTCAGAATGGGACACAAGAATCTGTGTTTTTACAAAGTTCTCTAAGTAGTTCTGATACACTTTAAAGTTTGCAAAATACGATATTAATTCTTGATCTTTAACCTTAACTGACTACTAACACTGCCAATCTTTATATGTTTTCTCAATTAGTAATCTTTAGTGTTTTCCATAGGAACCTTTTCATATCTTTTTCATTCTCCTCAAATCCGTGATAGTGCCCATCTCTCCTCATTCCCCAGAGGTTATCACTCTCTGACTTATCTTAGTTTGTGCTTGAACTCCCTCAAACTCCTGCCACAACATCCTCAGACTAACCATAGTCACTTGCAGTGGAGGAGTCTTCAGTTATATATACTTGTGTTCTGGATTCCTTTCCTTTCAGCATTGGGGAACTTTTATCTTTCTCTTCACCAAGTTCTCTCTCTGTACTGGCATCCTTCACCTAATCTCATCACAACTTACATTCACATTCTTTGGGATTTTGATTCTATGTGTGATGAAAAACATTGTAGGGTTTAAAGCAAGGAAATGGCATTATCTGACAGATAGTTTATAAAGATTTTTACCCTTCTTCTGTGGAGACTGGGTTGCATGAGGCAAGAGTTGAAGCAAGAAAACCAGTTTAGATATTATGGAAAATCTGAAGAGCAGGGATGGTGGCTTGGGTCATGGTACTTGTCGTGGAGTTGTAACTAACTTTGGGGGCGTCAGTTGGAAGTAGAATTAAAGATAAAGGTGGTGGTCAAGGATGATCTTAATCTTTGGTTTTAATAACTATGTTAATGGTGATGCTGTTTACCAGAATAAGGAAGCCTGGGAAAGAATAAAATGACTGGAAAAAAATCAAGACTGTTTCTGGCCTTGTTAAGTTTCAATTGTTTATTGGAGATCTGTGTGGTGATAGGCAGCTAAACATTTGACTCTAGAGTCCCATGAAGAGATCAGGGATAGAATGTGAATTTAGGAATCTTGGCCTATAAGTAATATTTAACACTCTAGTATTTGATGAAGACACCTTGGGACAGGGTGTAGAAAGAGAAGATGGCCTATGACAAAGCCCTGAGCTACCATAATATTTAAAGTGGGAGCATGGAGGGACAATTTCTAGTACAGGAAACTGAGAATGAGCAACTGGTAAATTAGGAGAATTTCTCAGAAGATGGAAGTGGTCAGCTTATGCAAAATTCTGCTGAGAAGTAAATTAAAATAAGAACAGAGAAGTAACCATTGTAAATGGCACATGGAGGCCTCCAGAGAGCTCAAGGAGTATAGTCACAGTGGAATCCTGACAGCAGAGGTCTGATTAGAATGAGTTGAGGAAATCATGTTGTTGAATTAGTCCTGCCGAATCATGTAGTCCTGCCTAAGGAGAAGCTGGGACATTTGTTTGTTCTTCACTCTAATCCTTAATCAACAGATTCCTGAAATCAATATCAGTCTCAGAACAGGTGCTTAAGTTCTGCAAACTGATACAGACTTTCATAGAAATAGGGGTGGTTGTTAAAAGCTCATATTTGAAAAGTTTAAATGAAGGTGCTGGCTGAGCACGGTGGCTCACACATGTAATCCCAGCACTTTGGGAGGCCGAGGTTGGTGGATCACTTGAGGTCAGGAGTTCGAGACCAGCCTGGCCAACATGGGGAAAACTCATCTCTTTTAAAATTACAAAAATTAGCTGGATGTGGTGGCAGGTGCCTGTAATCCCAGCTACTCGGGAGGCTGAGGCAGGAGAATCGCTTGAACCAGGGGGGCAGAGGTTGCAGTGAGCCAAGATCATGCTACTGCACTCCAGCCTGGGTGACAGACTGAGACTCTGTCTCAAAAATAATTGGTTAATTAAATAAATAAACAAAAAATCATAAAGGTGCCATGAATTTTAACAGAGCTGGCATGTTAAAAGTCAATATAGAATCTATGCAATTCAGCTGTCTTTGAAACTTGATAAAACAACCACCCAGACAAAATGAGTTAAGTAACAAAAGGTACAGTATTAAAACAAACTGGAATTGGATTTTTACCTGGGATAAGCCAAGTTTAATATGATCAGTCCATAGATATTTGGAAATTGGCAATGTATACACACAAACTTGCCCGCATATCATTTTTATTAGTTCAGTCCTTTGAGATAGTATATTTAATTTCATGCTTGATAAAATATGAGAAATAACATCCTCATCAGCATACATTTACCAAGTCCGTGATGTGGTTATGCAGGAAAGGATGTCTGGAAATGAGCAGTATAACGATTACAATATTAGGAAAATACAACTTGTAAAGAAGAAGGTCTTAGCCAAATTCCCAACTCATAATAACTGATTATCAGGCAGTACAGGAATTAAAAATGGTGAACACGCCATCTACCAAAGTGTCATCTTAGGGAGCACACTGTAGACAAGACTGTTGGCCACAAAAATAGTATAAATAATTATCATCAGTTAGTAACCCAGGTATCTTCCAGTATATTGTAGTTTGTTACCAGGATATTATATCCACATATAGTTCACTTGTAATCGTATAAATGCAAGGTTCCTTTTGCAATGGAGCATTTTGGAGAGAATCTTTCACTTTGGACTTTAAATATACCTAATCACTTATATAATATTTATTTTCCTCCTTCATTTAGACTTCCTATTTTAAGTTAGCAATTAAGTATTGAGCACTTATTATGTGCAAAGCACTGTACTTGTGTTCCCTTAAATATATGCATATAAGAGAAGTAAGCCCCAAATGATTTAATCCTTATTTTAGAATGAATGAGTTGCTAACATGCTAGTGTTGTTACCCAAAGGGTGTGAATACCAAATGTTTCGTTCCTACCAGCTCATGACCCCCATCTTCATCGAAGTCCTCCTCTATCCCATCTGTCATCTCTTCTCCATCAGCATCTGGCCCTCCTTCAGCAGGCTCCTCTGTAGAGTGATCTGCAATCTCTGACACACATTCCTCTTGGATCAGCACTAGACTCTCTTCCAATTGCTTCTTCTGAGCTTCTGGGGGGGAAAAAGCAAATGACTACTACCTTGGGTTGCTCATGAGCCATTTGGATAAACCATGAAAAAACAGTGCATGAAAGGGTAAACTCTATATGCTATTAAAGGTGTACAGAAGGTAAGGTAACATTATGCTTTAAGTGATTTTTTTCAATCATGTACAGTTTTCTATGTGCACTTACATGTAAGCATATTTAACAGAATTAGCAAAAATTAGGGAATCCAGATGGTAGTAGTACATAAATTAGTAAGATTTACATAAACAGATTGATTTTTCTGGCTACTTTATTTTATATATAGTGCTTTCTAAAAAGGATGGTCTTTCTGAGAGGAAAATAGAGCAAAAACAAATGGCAAAAATCAGACTCATCATAGAAATTGTTCACTCAAGGAAGCAGGATGGAGAAAATTCATTGACAAGTTCAAACCTAAGTGAAAAAGACAAAGAAAAACTCACTGAGGAAAAAAGTACAAAAGCAAATATGTTGTTTTTTCAAAAAACATGTCTATGTGAACAATACCCTGAAAATTTAAAGTCTAAATTCTGTTGGCAGATGTGGTTAACTTCAATGGTTAAGAACATAAATTCTGGGGTCAGACAACCTGGGTTCAAAGTTGAGCTTCATCACCTAATAGCTTTGTGATGCTGTTCAAAGTCAAAATGATTAACCCTCCATGTGTCTTAGTTTTCTCATCCATGCAATAAGGACAACAATTTCCTACACTTTCAGGGTTTGGTGTAGTGAACCAAAGTGTTAGTATAGTGACTTGCAAATAATAAGTGCTCAACAAACAAAGCTACACTCTACATTAGTAGAATTTCTTCTAGTTGTCAGGATCTGTGCATTCCATTCACAGAAACCTGCTCAAATGGAAAGTGTGCTGACAGTATCATAATTATTTCCTCTAGTGGGTGGTATTCATTTCCTATGATAATATAAAGAAATGTTGGGCATCTAATAAATTAGATCGTCGTATGTTCCTCCTTCTCTACCTTATTTCCATGTGTTCATGACTATTCCAAAGTTAGTTGTTTTCACTAATTTTGCTGGGTTTTTAAAAATCAGATTATTAATCTATCCTTTGATCTGAGTTTTTAAATAGCCTAAATTTTGATAATTCATTACAATAAAGGTAGTTTATAGAGCTAAATAACTTTAGGGTATTCATTTCTGGTCTTTTTCATAATGTGAGATTAAAGGAAAACGAGCACTGATATAAACATTTTGTCTCAGCACGAAACTTTTCAAACAACTAATATGTAAATTAACAAACTGATAGAAATATAATGTACAAATAAGCAAATAAGCAGGTATTCTTTCCAAGAAATTGTTTACAATTAAAATAATTTTATAAATAAATGTGTATCTATACCTTCTTGCATTTTAATTCTCCAAATGATAAAGTTTATTGAAAATAAGACAGTAGTAGAGGGTTGTTTTGCCTTGCCTCTGTTGTCAAAGTTTAGTTACTCTGAGCTCTAGTTGACAGGATTCTAGCTCTAGCTTTGTTACTTACCCACTGAATTATAGACACTGAGTTTGAGTCTAAGTTTTGGCCATTTGGTCAGGTCAGGTCATTTAAACACATTAAGTCATTCTTTCTTCATCTATACCTACCTCTGGGTTTTACTGTGAGAATTAGCAGAGCTTGTATTTGGGAAATGTTCTGCAAATTATAAAGGACTACATAAATGTGTTCCGTGTTCTATTAGACACAAAAGGGAGACGGTATGCTCTTACTGTATGTTGAAGGAATAACAACAGTAAGCGTAGATCAAGAGGCCTGTTCAGATCAGAGAATAACACTCATGGGGCTGAGCCTCTGTTTCAGAGGAGGAAAGGAGCTGGTGGATCAAACCAAAGCTGCAAATAATTACTATGGGTATCATAAATGACCAAAACATAGGCTCCCTTTCATTAAGAGAAAGCCATTTACTTCATATAAATAGACACAAGCTATACACGTCTTGATGTTTTTAAAATCAACTTATTAGGTTCAAATTTCTCCATTTAACAACATTACTAGTGCAGTAAGGATGTGAACTCTGCTTTTAAAACTGTATTTTTTATCTTGATATGCATATACAGATGTACTGATGGAAGGAAGTATGGTATATAAATTCTTCCCATTTTTCCTAATGTCTATATAACATTTAGCACAGAAAGTCCTGTGAAGACTATAAAGTGATTATTGTAAAATATAACCAAGATTTTTTCTAAATACAGAAAATTATCCAATTTAAGAAGGTAAAAGTGAGTTAAAGAAAAAAAATCTGTTTAATCTACAGAAGACTCAGTTGTCTGAATTAAAAGGAAGGTAAATAAGGCAAGAAAGACCAAAAACACTCTCAATTTTACTCTTACTGAATATTTCTAGGTTTTATTCTCATTTTCCTTCCAGATATCATTCATTGTGCTCTACAATTCTAGATCTGCAACCTAGGTCAACCCACATACACATCTATGAGTAGGCTCCACTGAGAAAACGATGTGATAGGTCGACTAGCTCGAGCACTGGACAGTTTTGAGTCCTCTACCAATAATCACATCTCTTGTTCTATTCTGTTGCCTCTCCTATCACTGATCCTTTGACTGCACGATGGAGGTGGCTACTCTGGTTTTGGCCCCCACTCTTCCTCCTAAAAAAGGTTTTTGTACATATCATCTAAACCCCTCACCTCTTGCCACTGTATGTCACCATTCCACTTGTTTGAAATGCCCTAGCTTTCAAGACCTGGTGCTGGTACCTCAAGAAAGAGGGAGAAATAGAAATTTGGGATTCTTATAATTCTATGCAGTGAAAAATGCTTTGAATCTTATAATTTTTTTAAAACCAAACGTTCTCAATGTTAGGTTATTGTGTTTATCAAACCAAACGTTCTCAATGTTAGATTATTGTGTTTATCTTTTTGTTACAACACATAAATGGACTTTTGCTTAAGACTGACAAATATGAGGAATTCAACTGGCCTAGCATATCCATTTCTTCTCTCATGATTCCAGAAACATTTGGTTTTTGAGAACGCTTATGTTTTGATTTTGAAAGTAACATATACGTGTGTGTGTATATATATATATATATAAAATTATATATAATATATATAATTTATTTATATCACACACACACACACACACACACACACACACACACACACATATATATATATATATAATTTTTTCTCTAGAAGATCTCTGGCCAAGGAAGCATAGCAGATTTTCAAAGGACCCCTGTAGGACCCGACTTTAAAGAGGCATAGTCCTCATCTGGCTTCATATATCGATTTGTTTCAGCTTGTATCAGGAAAGCTGACTTTCCTGATCTTCCCAGCTGAATGTAATCTTTCCCTCTTTGATCAACCAAGGCCCTGATCAAATGCTGTCTTATAGTTAGTTCTATTTTCTTATCTTTTCATTAGTGTTTAAGCTTCCTGGAAATTTGAGCTATTGCCTCAGAAGATCGTTGTCACACTAAAAGGGGATGATATGGAGGTTCATCTTTTGTAAACTGAAAAGCACAATACAAGTCAGTTATCAAAACATTTTGTTGTGCTCTGTAGCCATCACTAAATGCCTTGCACATGAAGAGGTAAGGTATCAGGAAGGATATAGAGTTTGAGATCCATACTTCTGCTAATTACTAGTCCTATTAATTGTGGTTTTCTTCTCTAAAAGGTAAGCATGAAAATAACATCTATTTCAGAGAATTGCTGTGTGCTCTAATGAAGAAAAAGATGTGAATGTGTTTTTTAGACTGCAAAGACCACACAAACGTGTTATAACAGGTTCAAAACAGTTCTTGAGTTGAATCTATATTTATTTCTTGATTGCTATAGACACATTTCCCATGTCAAACTTATTCACCCCTACTGATCATTAAGAATCGGGCACTACAAAGATTATTTTGAATTTTGGTTTCAAAATGGCCTTTTTAGTTCTATGTTTAGACAGGCATAGTCTAGTACTGATACAGTTTGGCTGTGTTCCCACCCAAATCTCATCTTGAATTGTAGCTCCCATAATTCCCATGTGTTGTGGGAGGGACCCTGTGGGAGATAATTGAATGATAGGGGTGGTTTCCTCCTAGTAAATAAGTCTCACAAGATTTGATGGTTTTATAAGGGGTTTCCTGTTTCTCCTGACTCTCACTCTCTCTTGCCTGCTGCCATGCAAGATGTGCCTTTCATTTTCTGCTGTGATTGTGAGGCCTCCCCAGACACATGGAACTGTGAGTTCATTAAACCTCGTTTTTAAGTTAGCCAGTCTTGGGTATGTCTTTATTAACAGCATGAGAACAAACTAATACAGTACATAGTACATAGACACAGTTACTCTATTTTTTGTATTAATATACAACATACATGTGATTCTGATGTATTTCAAAGGCAGGGGTATATTAATACAGTTCATTGCAAAAAATCTTATATATTATTCTCATCATCCAATCATTAACTTGAAAGCTAAATGCTTGGAAGTCATTATCTGAGTTGAGCAAAAAAAAAAAAAAGCTTTAATTATAATGGTAATTGATTCATAGGAGTTTAACAAATACAATCAGCCTGTGCGTTAGTAATAGGTAGTGAACATAGCTTTTGTCATCTCAATGGGAAATATTATAATCACTAAACAATGATAGGTTCCATAAATAAAATCACACATGAAAGCACATCTTCTTTATTAAACTGTTGGTTCACAGTTTAATAGGCAGTTTTGATTCAGTAATTATGTTGCTGAAATGGAGATAAAGCAACTTGTTCTTTTTTTAATAAATAATTATCTAATTTTACTTTTCTTAGAGATGAGTAATGTTGTTTATTCTTAACTTTATACAATTCTCTTTATTTGCATAGTTATTTTTCTAGTCATCACTCTTTATTGTCAATGTGAGTGTGTGAGTGTGTATGTGTGTTTGTGTGTATGTGCATTTCTCTCTCTGCCACTAAAGCTTCTTTGGGGCAGAAACATTTTTATTATTCATCTTTGTTTACCTGGTGGCTAACTCAGACCCTTAATCACAAATTAAGTGTTTGCTGAATATATTAATGAATTGTGGAATCAACTAATGAAAATAAATGTCAAATGTGTCAAATTCTTTTTAGTTAAAGTGGCTGCTGAATTTTACATACAGTGGTAACAAAAATATAAATCCAAGATTAAAACAAACAAACAAACAAACTGCAAAACCTCCTTCCCACATTCTACATAACAATCCCATACCACAAAGTCAAACTAAAATGTGAGGTGTGAAATTTTCTGAGAAGAAAATTGTTTGTGTTTATATTGACAAGTCTTCAAGAGAACAATGAAATGTGACGTCTTCCAGTGCTTATTGGAGGAGCGCTGCCTTCGAACACTAACATATTTTGGAGTCTGTTGGTTTCTTTAAGTCAGAGTGATGGATAACCATAGCATTTATTTTGTGAACAGAGAAATGAGTATCAGATTTTTTTTTAAAGAGTTGATTAGAAGCCAAAAAGCCAGCAGCTTATGTCTAAAAGACACCTGTAAGACACCTACATTATGGATTACAACAAAAAGGTTTATAATGGCTACAAGTTAGTGAGTGCTTATGAAGTGCTGGCCATGTAAGATTCATTAACTTTAGTCCTTGAAATATACTGCAATGTAGGCTTATTTATCATTTTACGCATGGGGAAACTGAGGAACAAATAAGTGCTCATGGTCACACAGTAAGAAGTGCAAGAGCTGGAATTCCAACTTAAAATTCCTAATCTTATAACCTTGGCTGTTTTCTTATATATCTCTTAAAAAAGAAGGCCTAATCTGACATACCAAGGGAATGCTTCAAATCTCTTCAATAACCAATTTTAAGTTTAAGAATGAAGAAGTCTGTTTAGTTAGGGGCACATGTTGTAGTTAAGCTAAACAATGACTATCAAAGGAAAAGAAGTATAAATTACAGGTAAATATTTCTGTTAAGGGAAAATGCCTAAGGCTTTAAAAAGCCATGAAAGGAAAGAATTTAATATTACATTCCAATCCTCATATTCAAATATTTTTTTCTGCACATCTCATCTCTACTTCAAAAAGCTATCTATGATTCAGAAAACAAGTTAGAATTGTTGAGATTTATGTTCAAAGCATTTTTATTAAATTGAGTTTGCTGCATAGCTATTATCATTAATATAACTATGAAAATTGGTTGAGTTGGCAATTAAGTTTTTCGACATGCTGCCTTAATTGCTAGATAATTGCTAGCTGAATTGTACTTAGCAGATGGTTAGAAAGAATGTTGATACAAAAACAGTCACATTATTCACTAGAGCCAAGCTAGTATCCTTGAATCATTGTTTTTGCATACTAGTATAAACTGTATTTTAAGAAAAATTTTATATTACAACACCTGTATATAGTATGAATTTAACTCAATGGTTCCAATAAATGCCATTTAGAAAAATGCAACTTATTATGGATGGTATTACTATCAGCCACACAAATGAACATCAGGAAAATTACATAGACTGTTTTTAGATGAATATATTAGTTATGTAAGTACATTTTTGGAGGAAATGGCATCAAAGTTGTTCACATGAAATACCCAAGATTGTTGAGATGACACAAATGCAACATAAATCATTTAAAAATTACTGATATAATTGTGTTTATTTAAATATAAAAATGGTTTTAATGGAGATATTATTTTCTCCATTTAATAGGTTTTATAAGGACTTTCCCAAATTTCATTCAGCTAGTAAGTTAAACTAGGTCTCTAGTGTGATGTGAACCTAGTTTTGTTTTATTCCTGTCTGGGACCTTAGATAATGTAAATCTGTTTTCCACAAGGAAGATGAATTGGAGAGGAAACAAATCAGAAGTGGAGGCCAACTAAAAGGTGATGTTTAGGGGGATGAAAATATCCTAACTGATTTGTGGTGATGATTGTATCACTTAGTGAAATTACTAAGTCATTGAATTATACTCTTGAAATGAGTAAATTTTAGTCTATATAAAATATACCTCAATAAATTTGTTTAAAAAATAAGGTGAATGCAACAGAACATATGAGAGATGATGAGGGTTTGGGTATTAGTGTATCTTTAGGAAAACAGAGAGAAGGGGTGGGGTAAAAATATACCAAAGGTATAAGATTTGGCAACACTGCTATAGTAGGAATAGAGGATAATGTTGAGACTGGCAAATTTATAGGGTACAGAGGAGTATATCTAGGTAGGAAAGTGAGGAGAAAGAATTCAATTTTGAAAGACTGTGATTCAGTTATTCCCAAGATGGCTTCAATATTCCCCTTGTCTTGACAACTACAGGTAGGTTTCTTCCTGACCATAGGCCCTGGAGCATCCTTTCCTTAGAGTGTTTGCTTTAACAAACTTGCAATTGTAAATTCTTTCTCTGCCCATTTGAGAGGCAAATTTTCTGTAACCCAGGAATATTTTTCTTAAGATTCAGGAGCTATTTCTTTGACATGTTATCATTGAATAAGATAGGGCCATTGTCTTCCAGTCTCCTTGGGAGAGTAGCAGCCTAACTTTAATAAGAGCTAATTAGCAAACACAGATGGTGACCAAATCTCCTCCTCCAACATCCTCCAATACTTTTGCATTAGCTTGCTCCAGCATTCAAGAATCTGCCTGCCTCTAGCTGATTCTAGCATTAAAAATATTATCCTGTGTTTTATTTTTGCAGAGTCTAGTTCAATTTTATCTCCTATTGCGATAGTCTTGACTAAAGCCTTCCTTGCTGCTTTTAATAAGTGTTCAGGGCAATCTTGCCTTTACATTTAACTGAGGGATAGCTACAGGAAGCACTCCAGTAAGCAGTTGAAAGGTTTGATCTAGTTGCTAAAGACAACTCAATGTCTTTCCTCTGCCTTATATTGAACTTCTTTAAAATATTTAATTTTTGTACTCAAATATTTCTACAAGCTTGCTATGAAAAACAGCAGCGTTTTGTTCCTACCTGTTCACCATTTCCAGCTCCTTAAAGGCTTTCCACTCACTTGGCTGAATGTTTTAAATACACGCACTCCTATTGGCTGAATCTTTTAAATACACGCACTCCTATCTCTAAATAATGTTTATATTGCTACTTCTCAATCAGTTTTATGCACTATCTGTTGACATTATCCCTAGGAAGCTTAGGATTCAGTTCTTGGTCCTGCAATCCCCACTCACTTCTCATCTCTCTAGAGATCATATTGTAAATTGGATTTAATAAATTTTCAGTTTTTACATAATTTTTACTATGAAAGTACTTTGTGCAGCTAAGCTGTTAGCACAGGATGAATAATTTTTCTTTCCTGAAGAGTATTTTATTTTCTCTAGAATTAAAAATTGCCTCAGGTTTTAAAAATTAGTTCTCTAGGTGCTTCTCTTTATGTACTTATGCAAACTTACTCCTCCTTCTTAACCAATCCTCTTTCCCACCCAGTAGCTATTTCATCAGGTTTGATGTCTTAAAAAGTCTATCCCAGAGCTTTTGAGCAGTTCTGACCTGGACTCATTTCTTTCCAGATATCTTGCGCAGCTCATCTCCTAGGATCTCTGTTACCTCTATCTTGAAAATTCCTTTTGTTTGCTGCCTTTAGAGTCCATGCTTTAGGAAGGCTGTTTTACTTCTTTCTTGGTTTATCACCGTGCTTTGGTGAAGTACTCTTTTTAGTACTTTTCAGAGAAAGAGTATATCAAAATAGTTAATTGGAAGGCCATTAGGCTGAGACGGTTCCTGTGCCTTGGGTTCCCACATAGGTAAACTGAAACCCAACTCAGATTGAATAGAGATGAAATATGAAAACTGCAACTTAAGCTTATTCAGATATTCATCCTTTAGTTCTCATATCCTTCCCCAGTTTTCCATTTCTGTTTTTTTTCCATATTTTCTGGGAGAGTTTCTCCAATTTTGTCTTCCAGTCATTGTATTATTTATTTGTGCTATCATATGTTAATTTCTAAAAGCTCTTTTATCAGCCCTTTGAATACTCAGTTTTATAATTTTATGTTTTTATTATAGTATCTTCTCATGTCTCGGAGGGTATTAGTCAGTGTTTTTTTTTGTTTGTTTTTTGTTTTTTTTCCTTCTTTTTGAAGTTTTATTCTTCCTGTATATGCTTGTTTCCTCTGATTTTTTTGGCATTTGCTTATTATGTTAAATGTGTTCTTTCATCTGGTGATTCTTATTTGTTCACGTTAACAGTATTAAAATATTGATTGACAACTTTGTAAGTAAAGAGAGATACTGTCTCTGTAGGTGGACTGGCTGAGTGCTTCCTTAGTTGATCCTATATCAGCATCTTTAAGTCTTTCCTCTTTGGCTACTCATGCTCCCAACTGAAGACTCTTCTAGTGTCCTGCCAGTGCTCTGGTAGCTGAGTCAGGGAGAAGGTGGCATTTCTACATGTTAAGTTACAGAAACTTCCCCCGCCCGCCCTTTTTTTGAGGTGGAGTCTCACTCTGTGGCCCAGGCTGGAGTGCAGTGGCGGGGTCTCGGCTCACTGAAAGCTCTGCCTCCCGGGTTCACGCCATTCTCCTGCCTCAGCCTCCTGAGTAGCTGGGACTACAGGCGCCCGCCACCACGCCGGCTAATTTTTTATATTTTTAGTAGAGATGGGATTTCACCTGTGTAGCCAGGAATGGTCTCTATCTCCTGACCTCGTGATCCACCAACCTTGGCCTCCCAAAGTGTTGGGATTACAGGCGTGAGCCACCGCGCCCGGCCCCCCAACTGCTTTTAAGTGCTCTCAAGTTTCCTTGTCATCTACCAGCCCTGAGACCCACTGTTTTACCTTCTCTAGAGGAAACTTCTCCAGCCTTCTTTCAAAGTGCAGCAGAGATAGTTGGGACATAAGAATCTGTTTCCTAAACAGACTTTCAACTGTTTATGTCCTCTTTTCCTGAAGAATATGATGCCTTGAATTGTGAACTTTTTGGGAGTTTGTGATCAAAATTGGACTTGGATTTCTAGGATGTGCTAAATTAGGTATACCTCCTGTCCAGCTGCTAAACCCTATCCTTATTTTTAACGCAGTTTCAAGGGAGAACACTGCTCAATTCTTGTGTTTAATTCATCATCTGTAACCAGAAGCATCACCAAATCTGAAGTATCAATGACAGCAGTAAGGTATTCAGAACAGAAATAGTAGTCATGTTACAGGCTACAGCAGTCAGATTACATCTGGAGCAACACTTTCCATTCTGAGCAATGTAATGTTGACAGACTACATAATGACTAGAGAAGAGAGATGGCAATAGTTTAAGGTACAAAACCAAGTTAAATGAGAAGCAACTGCAGGAACTGTTGATATTTCTCTAGACCAAAAAGGCCTCTAAGATGCTGTGATCAAAATTTGAATGTAGTTAAGGTGAATACCCACAGGCCAATGATATCAACTCTCTGTTCAAAGGTTTTGGAGGGCTGAGAATACTTATAGCTCCCTTAAAAAAAAAAAAAAATATATATATATATATGTATATCATATATATATATATTTTAATTTATTTTTTTAATTTTTTTAAAATATTTTGAGATGGAGTCTCACTGTTGCCCAGGTTGAAGTACAGTGGCATTATCTCAGCTCACTGCAACTTCCACCTCCCGGGTTCAAGCAATTCTCCTGCCTCAGACTCCCTAGTAGCTGGGATTACAGATGTGCCGCCACATCTGGCTAATGTTCGTATTTTTAGTAGAGACGGGGTTTCACCATGTTGGTCAGGCTGGTCTCGAACTCCTGACCTCAAGTGATCCACCCGTCTCAGCCTGCCAAAGTGCTAGGATTATAGGCGTGAGCCACTCGCTTAGAATTATCTAAGTATTTAAAGAATACTTAATTGACTGTTGTATCACAAGGAATTAGACATTAAATTAGACATTAAATTTCTTTACAGAGAACATAAAAGTGGTAACTGAACCAAGTGAAAGCAAAATACATTTTGGCTCAGTGTAAGGAAGACCTACAATAGGAGTCTCAGACATAAATGTGAACAGGGACCGATAATATAAATATGTGAACTGGCTGGATAAAGATATTAGCAAACTGAAAAGTGCATGCCATGTATAGAGTGATAGAGTGAGTAGCAGTATTGAAAAGTTCAATATTTTTAAAACTCAAATTTTGAAATTTATTTACAATATTCCAATTTTTTGACATTAATTTATTTTTGAAAACTTCATCTCTTATACCAAACATATGGGTAGGATGAATTGATCTTGTGGGACTCCTATTTGTAACCTCTCTAAGGCTTAGGTCTAACATCCCAATGTTATCATTGGAACTGTCCCAGTCAGATTTGGCTGCTTATGTATCAGGCATAACAGTGAGAATAAAATTGAACTAAATAATATCTAATTGCCTTTTGACTTCAGAAAGTCTGCACTTGAAATGTAATTTTTTTTTAATAAAAATGTAGTTACCCATGGAGTAACTGTGCCCATTGCATGATACCCAGTCTTTACTTTTCCTTCTTGTGCCTTTCACTGTTTTTGGTCACTTAACATCTTTGTGTAAAGCATGTAATTTGTGCTATGCATATGTGGTAACTTGTATGTGGCTCTTTTAAAAGAATTATCTAAGAATGAGGCAAAATTGCTGGCCAAACTGATTTTAAGTGTTAGTTCTGGTTTTCTATATTCTACATAGTCACTATATCCCCAAAGAAGTTGTGTGATGTAATGGAAAAAATAATATATGCATGGTGGATGCACACTAATCGTAATTTTAGAAGCTGGAATATACATTTGAGGCCATAACCCATTCCTCTAGTTTACATTTGAAAGTCTTGAGACCTGAGAGAGTTAAATGACTTGCTAAGTTGTGCCCAGTACATAATACATGGTGTTGGGCAGAGTTAGGGAAGAGAAGATATGATCTTGTTCTGAGGAACTTAATGATCTCAAATGACAGGACACCACACACACATCTATTTGAGCAATTTAAGGTATAGAAAATCCAAAATAATGTACTGAGAGCTTAGGAGTTTACTTTCAAAAAAAAAAAAAGATACTATGGAACTTGACCTCAGGCACAGCCCATGTTGTGTGTCCTTCCCCACACTTTCCGATTCTCCATCTCCTTCCTGCCATTACTTCTCTGCTGGAAAATTTCACTATCAAATAACTAATAGTAAATTAGGAGTGAGAAATTTATGAAAGAGTAATAATGAAGAGTAAATGCTAGCTACCAAGTAATTAGCTTTCAACTAATTAAGCATTATAATGACTGTCCCCTTGAATAGGGAGGCAATGAGCATTTTAAAATGAGTTTTAGTGCATTTCACTCAACTTTCCATAAGGTAGTGTTAATTCCTTCCAGGTAACCCTGATTTCTTTTCATAAAGAAAATATGGTAAAATGTATAAAACATTTATCTTTTATCTCTATAAATACAGACACTATTCAGGAAACAATTACTAAAAGAATGGAGTTACAAATTAAATTAATTCATTTTCTTCATAGAAAGTTAAAGAGAAAAACATAAATATCAAAGGACTAAGTCTATTATTTTAAAAGCAACTGTCTCATGACTGGAAAAGGTTAAACATGTTCAAAAGTAAGTGACATCTCAGGAAAAAAAGATGCAAGCTTTGAATTTTAGTGTTACATTTCTCAATGATCTTCCAAAAAGATATGTGGAAGGTATTAGTCATTGCAGGAAACTGAAGGTATATTATGATGGAATAAGGATCACATTTTTCTCTTTGAGGTGATTTATATTTAAATGAGTTCTCCATAATCCTTTAAACTGAAGTGCAAATTGGTTATCAAAGTCCTTTGCTGTAAGGGTTGTTTTACATAATAATGAATTTTACAGAGTTCCTCAAAGGGAAATATTGATTTAGGCAACATCACAGAATATTTCAGTTACAGTAACACCTCAGTGCCATAGACAGCATGTAAAAACTTTCTAAAATCTAAAATTTTTTATTAAAAAGTATAGGCAGTGTACCTTTTCTGAATAGAAAATACACTTGTAATAGAAATTTTTAATTAAGAAAGATTCCATTTAGTCTATCATTACTCATCTACTTTAACAAGTGTTAGTGTGAGTTGACCATGTGCTAGGTACATGGCTTGTGTTTTTTAAAAATGGGCTGTATGAAGGTACGAGGAAATGTCCATTTGTCTGTACATGGGTATGTTGCTACTAATCCTTGATAACTCCAATGATTATATTTTTAACTCTGTGCTATATAATTTACATATGCTACTTTGTTTATTACTCACCATGTGAGGCAGCCATCAGTATCATTTTATAAATGAGAAAACTGTGTATGTGGTATGTAATGATTTGAACCAGAGTTTATTTCTGTCATCCATTATGCTACACTACCATCTCAAATCTGCCTATTTTCATTCTTGAGCCCTATATGGCTCACCGCCAAGGGTAAGCTCCAACACTCACCTCAGTGATAAGAGTCAAAAAACTGACAGGCTCCTGTGTGTGGTAGCTCAGGGGCCCTAGGTCCCCATGAGTTCTCATCATTTAGGTGTTACCCAGATAGCCTTACTTCAGTGAAATCCTGGACCAAAGCCCTGGGGAGAACCTGAGATTGGGGCTGTAAATGGGAAAAGGCATTAAATTCAGTTACAAGCCGCTGTCAGTTTTTGACAGGCTCCTGTGTGTTTGAGACAGAGGTCTATCACTAACTAGATATACAGATCTAGGAAAATCACTTTACTTTTCTGAGGCTTTGTTTTCTCATCTGCAAAATGAAGAGGCCAAATTTATCAAGGGCTTTCACACTTTATTTATTTGTTTTATAAGAAGTGGAACTCTTCCAGCAAATTAAGTCTTATATTGAATGCCAGTATCTAGAACAGATACAGGGAAATGACACTGGTCAGAGCAAGGGCTGGGTTTTGAAGAAACATAAGTCTAGCTACCTACTGGGTCTCTTCCTAATCCCCATCTTAACTCTAAGGAGGCTTCGGAGGCATCTAAAGCCTTGTAGAACACACTTTTCAAACTGTGGCCTACTTCTTAGTTTATACCAGTTCTCATATACTTGTGACTTAAAAAATATCTGTAGCCGTATGAAAAGAGCATTAGAGTTGTACTAGAAAGGAGCTGGGTCAGGGCTGACAATTCAAAAGACAGAGGCTATTAAATTGTAAAACACGTAATCAAATAACTTGGCCTGTGGGTAGCCAGGCACATGCTCTTAGTCTTGAGGTTCCTGAACTTGGCTACTGAAGTGTTTCAGGGTGGCAGCAAAGGCAGGAGTGGGGCATTATAATAATTGTTGAAACCTGTCAAATTTTGCTGCAGTTAATTTAATTATATGTGAATATTATGTTAGCCTGATAGCATTATTCTGTTAATTGATTTTCTGAAAGCTTACTTGATATTGAGACAAACTCAATTGTGACTCAACTAGTGCTGATTATTCCATCAAAACACTTTTCCTTGCCTTTTATTTTTAGTATGAATCTTAGAAAAATTGGTTCATGTTCTCTAAAAGAAAAAAATCATATTTTATTATTGCAACTCTTGGCTTAAAGATATTGTTGGCATATCTGTATTAACCGCTGTTAAACTCAACCAGTGTCTTTCTGACCCTGTACTGCCTCTGTGATTGACAATGTTTCACTGGTTCAATTCTGACCTGTCTGTGATCACAGATCCTTTTCACTTACCTGCCTCCGCCTTCTGCTGTTTCTCAATCTTCTCCAGGCGCCCTAGCAAGGAGTCAATTTTAGTTTTGATCTGGGTTAATTCTTTCTTGATGGTCTGTAACTCATCTGATTTCACTGGAAAGGAGAAAGAAGGAAGAAAACAGCAGAGCATCAAATGCACCATAACTCACCTAGGACCCAACTCACAGGCACCCCATATTTTCTCAAGTCTGTGTCCAATCACATAGGATGTTTTTCAAAATTATCAACTTCTCATTACTTCTAGTGATCCTGGAATACTGGATGATTTTGCCAATTACAAATACGGATTCTCAGTGACATGAGCATTTAATCCTAAATCTTTTGACTGAAGGTTATGGAAATGGATAATGGAATTTAGAAATATTTTATAAAATGATAAATTTAGCATCATTTTACCAAATGATGCTAAATTAAATTTTAGCAAATAGAGTAAATCTTCAATGTGAGAGGGATTCAGATGAAGGAATAATGAAATCATAACGGATACTACTTTGAGGAACTATGTTGTAATATATATTTTAGCAGTCAATGATATTTTAATCCAGCTCCTTGGAAATTGATGGAAACCAGGATATACAATTTATCCTTTAAATAAAATGTCTTAGATGCGAGAAAACTCCAGCTCCCTCAAAGTTGCTATGAAGCTTCAGTTTTTCTTAAAAAAAAAAAAAAAAAAAAAAAAAAAAAAACCGGCAGTGAGTTGTGCATGCCTTCCTCTAAGCCCTGGGCTTGATGAAAAGGAAAATCACTGAAGTTCCCATTGATATTTTCAATAGTAGTGGTTCCCATTCTAGATTTTTAGAGTTTAGTACCATTTCAAAGAAAACAAGTGGGGACTAACATAAGACTGGCAACTTTTCATTTTGCCAAGTATGGATGTTAAAAACAACAATAAATAGCCTACTGTTGACTACAGTAATTATTTTATAAGGCAAAAAGGCTTAAGGAAAGAACAGTCTCATATTTCAAAGACAATGCTTTAAATGAAATATGTTTATATTTGTAAAAAGTTTACTGCACTGTCCTTATTTTTCTGAAAACCATTTCAATTTTATCACCTTTTCATTACTTCTAGTGATCCTGGAACACTGTATTATTTTGCCAGTTACAAATAGGGATTCTCAGTGACACGAGTATTTAATCCTAAATCTTTTGACTGAAGGGTATGCAAATGGATAATGGAATTTAGAAATATGTTGAATCCACAACAATCAGAGATGAAAGATTTTAAAACTATCACTATGGAACAGCTATACCTTCCTCCGAGCTTTTATTAGGTGGACTGGCAGTATTCACACCTCAGTCAAGAGCCAAGTTTCAAGATATTGGACACTTATTTGATTCCAGTCTATTTCTCTTCTGTCTCTTTTCCTTCTGGTTTCTAATAATCTCGGACTAGATATTCCCCAGACATTTCTGAGGGAATTAGAGTGTTTAGTTTGATTCTTTAGTCTTCAGACTTTTTTGAAAAAATAAAAAAATGCAATCTATGTTGCTTAAAATAGAACTATTTGTCAATTAAGAAATGATATAGTATACATGATATATTATGGATTATAAACACTAAGTCTCAAGGGAAGAACAGATTTTTATATAAAAATGAGAAAACTTTTCCCATTATAAAATCAGATTTTTTTTTTTTAAAGCAGACTTTTATTTACAATGCAAAGTTGTTTGTAAAATAAAAACTGCAAGAAGCATGGGCCCTCTGGAGTATCCCTCTGATGAATGACTAAACTGAAAGTAGTAGAACAGTGTAAAATACAGAATCACTCCTCATGTCAATTACTTCAAAGACATCAAAGTACCATTGTGGAATTGCAGCTAAATTTGAGAAACATCATCTGTCACAATTTCAAATTGATTCTGCTTTGAAGAGTGGTACTCATTCCTTTGATGAAGGCATATGCAGTTTTACTTAAACGTATCAAATTTAATAGAAAATATTTTATCTTATAACATTAGATTTCAATGCAGGAGAAATAAGACTATGGCTGAAAACTAACAGAATATATTTCTTAGCAATTAGAGCTACTCCTTAGCCCAGGAATGCAGTTGACTAATTTTAATTTATGTATTGCCTTAAAAAACATAAACCAATAAACCACTACTACTCTACTTTATTGAACCTACATTAGAAAACAATTGGAAATACAGACTCATCTGGCTGGAACTTAGAAGTCTCCAGGGAGCCAAGGTTTTGTTTAAGTCTAGACTCATGTCTAGCACTGAAAGAACACCTTTCAGATCTCAGCTGGATTATTGTGGAATTTGGGTCTAATAAGTTAATGTTACTCAAGAAACAATGCTCAAATGTAACACAGAAATCTGGAGAGATTCTGTCAGTTCTTTCCTGGACCTACCAGGAAATGTTAAAGTGAGCCTCTAACCCTATGCAGGCTGCTCAGTTCCTCTCTTAGAATGGGGGGGCAGCAAATGCTCATCTAGGTCCTGCAAAGCAGGCTCTACATATAATCTTGGCTGCCTCTTGAGCAATTGTAGAAGTCGTTTCCTCATCACACTTCAATATCTCAGTGCTGTCCTTGGGAGAAGGCTTGCCCCTTACCTGGTCCAATTGGCCTTAGTCCACTTTCTACTTTTCTTTATGCAGAGTCACTATCTATATATGGGCTATGGTTTTGTGCTATTACATCTGGTTTCTGGATGGAATGCCTGGAAGGAACCTCCTCTGTCTCTCATGTACTGTTCTTTCTAACTCTCTTCTGCTTTTGTTTTCTACTTTTTCCCCTCCTGTTAATAACTTCTCTACTGCACAGTGAATTATATTGTCCCTATTTTTGCTTACTATTATTCTCTAGTAGTTGAGTGTATATACATACATCAGAGATATTTTAGAAGACATTGGTAATACTATCTTCACAGGAAAAATATCTTTTGCTCTTTTTCTCTAGATAAATTTTACCACAGAAAATACTTGTCAAAAATTATACACAAATATGGTGAAACCCCATGTCTACTAAAAATACAAAAATTAGCTGGGCATGGTGGCATGCACCTGTAATCCCAGCTACTTGGGAGGCTGAGGCAGAGAATTGCCTGAACCCAGGAGACGGAGGTTGCAGCGAGCCAAGATCGTGCCACTGCCCTCCAATCTGGGTGACAGAGTGAGACTCTGTCTCAAAAAAAAAAAAAAAAAAAAAAAAAACACAAAAGCAGACATGCTGTCATAATAAAAATCTTTGGTTGTTTTGTTGAGGACAACTTATTTTTCTATGAGTGATTATAGGGCTTGAATTTAGAATTACCAAACAAAATCAGCAAAGTGATAAATTAAAAAAATTACAAAGTTCCTAGGACAAATTACTTTAGCTTATTTTTAGGCAAGAAGAACACTGGAGAAATAGAAGTCAGGTTGCCTCACTATTACTATGGTATTTTTATTTTAAAAAAGAAGTCACATTAAGTCATTTCAGATCTGCGCTCTCTATACAGGTCATTGATTTGGTGATAAATGTTATTACATTCTGATACAGTTGACAAAATGATTGTGCCTTCTGCTGTGACGTGAGATATAATCCAAAAAGAATATTAGGCACATGGGATGATACCATCTGTCTATATAAAAATGTGTGCATTTCTGACTTATGTGGTAAAAAATATTTCAATTTATTTTAATCATCTTTGGGTCAAGTCTATTCTGGGTAAATAAAGAAGCTTCAGCTAACTGTCTAGATCCGTGGTTCTTAATAGAGGGTGATTTTGCTCTGCGGGAGAGATTCTACTGTCTCTGGAGACATTTTGGCTTGTTATGACTTGGAGGGGTGGTGCTACTGGCTTCTAGTGAGGATTTAGTCTGCTCAACATCCTACAATGCACAAGATAGCCCACACCACACCACACCACACCACAGAATTATCTGACCCCAAATCCTGATCATGTGAAAACTATTGAAACCTTGCTCTAGATAATTATATAACCTCCCTTACCAATATCATGCTTCCTATCAACTATTTAGAAAACTGAAAAATGTTTGTAATCATGTGGACTTTGACAATAAATCACATTTTGTTATTATTTTTATTTTCCCCAGCCATTAATACATTATTTGAATGTCCAAAACAAAGAAATATATTTGCATATCACTTAATTTATAAATCAGTTTTAAATACAGTATTTCAACAATAAAGAATCTGAGAATCTGATGATGTACAGCATTTTCCCAAAGTCACGTGATAATGCACAGGTAAGAGTTTAGGCTGAAACCTAGATTTTCTTACTTTCAATTCTACACTTTTTATTATGTCATGCAGCTTCAGTTGATGTGAAAAATATGATCATCAGTTTCAGTTATTTCCTTCACTATGAATTAATGAACCACTGTGTTTAATTCAATAATATTCAGAAAAATAAAAGGAAGGTTTTTGGAAATCTTTATCATGATCACTTCAATGCCTCTTCTCTGCTTCCATCTGTCCCCTTCTTTATATATACATAAATATCCCATAATAAGAAAATGAACAACTGGCCTGAAGTTATAGGACAGGTGATACCCTTGTAACATAATACGTAATACAATTTTTTTAAAGCTAATTTAATATGAAGAGGCTAATTTGCTAGTCTCAGAAATAGTTTTCAAAAGCCAAACTTTAAAGTATTTTGCTAAAATAAATTGCAGCATCTGGTTATCACCCACCCCATAGATGAAATTTCCTAGAACAGGGAATTACATATATATGCATATGTATGTATTCATAATACTTATGCCTACTTACATCTATACCCATTATTTCTATATTTTTTAAAAAGGAAATGAAATGGAGAATGAGTGGATTTTATTCAATAAATATTCATTAAATGCTTACTATCTGCATCTGTTCATCTTGCATTTCATTAGAAGCTGCAAGTATATCATTTAATTTATTCCCAATATGCAAATCAGAATTGTTAAACTTACTTTTGGATTTGAACAGTGAATATTAGAGAAGTTAAGTAATGTGTTTTAGCAGGCTGGGCATAGTGGCTCAGCCTATAATCCCAGTGCTTTGGGAGGCTGAGGCGGGAGAGTTGCTTGAGCCAGGAGTTTGTGATCAGCCTGGGCAACATGATGAGTTCCCTATCTCCACAAAAAATAAGGAAATTAGCCAGGCATGGTGCTATGCGCCTATATTCCTAGCTCTTCAGGAGGCTGAGCTGGGAGGATAGCTTGAGTGCAGGAGTTTGAGGTTACAGTGAGCTATTCAATCGTGCCACTGCATTCCAGCCTGGGTGACAGAGTGATACCCTGTTTCTAAAAAATTTTTTTAAAATATTCTTTAAAAAGATTGCTTTAGCCAAGAGGCAATAATTCAAGTTTAGAGTGGGCTGCCTGACGCCAAAGCCATGGGTATTTAGGTCCTACCCTCCTACCCCCCACTGCCCATCATGAACTTCTCATCATGGTGAACTGCCTCCCTGGTCTCATGGACTCTATAACTAGGGACAGAAAAGAAATATGTAAGTAATTTATTATGATACGTATAACATAAAATACAAAAAATGAGAAATAGTAAAAATCTTCTGTCACTTGATATTAAAATTATCTCCCATTTTTAAATTTTCTGGTCCCCCCTGCCCCCAACCAGATAGTAAGTGCCTGAAAATGAAAGATCACATCAATTTTGTCTATGGAATATCAGTTCCTCAGGGCTCATGTCTATTTCATCAATGGAAAATTAATACCTGTCTGTGTTAGGTGCTGATTAATTGAACTTGTATCAACTATGTGGGCAAAGAGAAAAGATAAATTAGTTTTGATGATAACTGATTGTGAAAATAGTCATAAAAGAATAGTTTTTGAGTTATGACTGAAAAGATACTTTAGATTTCAGCAAGCAAACATGGCCTTCTAAGTAACAGAAGTAGCAGATCTCAAATCACATAACTTGAAAATACACGTCACACTGATTTCTCTTAGACCCTGGAGTGTAGGCCAGAATTTGTCCCCTTGTTTCACCGACTGATGCAACATATTCTGTAACTAATTTTCTCTGAGCTGTAGCATTTTAAAAGATGTGGTTCAAAGTCAACTGTAAAATGTATGACAAAAAGTAAAATGCAAAAAGCAAAAATAATAGTGATGTCACATTTCACAAATGTTTAAGAGTATAATCTGTGCAAAGCATAATCAACTTGAATGAATTTGTAATTGAAAATAGAAAGATTAGATGTCCATACAAATAACTACGACATGAAGCAGAAGAGTGTAAGTTCCATAATAAAAAAACGAACAGCTGGCCTGAAGTTAGAGGATAGGTGATGCCCTTGTAACATAGAGGGGTCTAAACTTGTCCTTATAAGAAGAGGGAATTTATTAGACAAGACACATGAAGAGTAAACAGTGTGAAGACATGGGGATAAGATAGTCATCTACCAGTCATGGAGAGAGGACTGACACAGACCCTTACCTCACAGCAATCAGAAAGAACCAAGCTTTCTGACACTTTGATCTCCAACTTTCAGCCTCCATCATTGTGAGAAAATAAATTTAAAGCCACCCAAACTATGGTACTTTGTTATGACAGCCCTCGCCAACTAATGACACCCATCATACAGATGTCCTAAAATATCATTTTGAGCAGGTAGCACTTTGCTGAGAATTTTTTATCTTGGCCCTGCATGAAATCCAAACCCTTCAATATTCTGCACAGTTTTTCATTATCCTTTTACCCAATTTTATATCTTGTTTAATAATAATGTCCTCAGTTTATTAACTGACATTCCTAGCAATAAATCTTTACTTCAGACTAGCACAGTTTATTATCTATTAAGACTTTTATATTAGCTGACACTGTTCTAAGAGCTCTACATGTGCTAGCTCATTTAATCCTCACAACTCTACAGAGAAGGCAGTAAGATTATCATTCCCATTTTATAGATGAGGAAACTAAGGCACAGCAAGCAAGTACCTTGCCGCAAGACACACATAATAAATGGCTGAGGCACTATTGGATTCTAGGTGCAGCAATTACATGTTCCATGCTCCTACCTGCTATAATAATAAGAGTAGTAGCAATAACCTCATTGAACATTACTATGTGCCTAAGCATTTTATATACAGAAGTAGTTTAATTCTTACAATAACTATTGGATATACAGTATATTATTTTCAATTTCCAGGTAGAAATTAGAGGTATGTAGGGGTTAAAGGATTTCCCCAAGGCCACCATGGTAGTATACTGTGAAACAGACTCCACTCCAGGCAATCTGACAGGAAAGCCTCTGTTCTCCACCCAGATCCTGTCTCCCAGAAAGCAAGTATCTTTCATTCTACCTTTCTGAATGCACCGGCTCTTCTAAACTCAATTCAAAATTCTCTGTTAAGCCTTCTCTAACCTTTCCGGCTGATAGTACTTTCTCTCTTTAAAAATCTCTAAAGCAGAATATACTTTGCCTAGGATAATGGATGGATGGGAATGTTTAATGATATGTTGCTGAGCATTAATATTATTTCTCTGGTTGATGCTTTATCTCTGTATTTCAATCACATACTTTTGAGGGGAAGAACCCAACATAAAGCCTTCTTAGCATTGGGGATAAATTCTCAATTTTAACTTTAATTGAACTGTCTTTAATTTCCTGTTAGATGTTTCAGGGCATTTATATTAGTTTGTCACCTATTCTGTCACTGAAAGTGCATTGACAAGTCCCTAAAGGCATTCAAACTTACCAGAGTCTTTCTTGTTAGACATTAGAATTTAAATTAATTCTTTAAAGAAATTGATATCAAATATTTTTTTCCAGAGGGCATCAATTTTTCCACTAAGAAACTACAGCTAAAGCTCACTGATATTCATGTTTTCTCTTTCGTAAAATACTAATCTGCAATATCATATTTTCTTTATTTTATGACTCTATGATGTCAGGACAGGACAAGTTGATTATAGTTTTAGTTCAATTTGATTTGAAATGGGACAGAAATACCTAGTGGCAATCTATTTAAAGCAATCCACTTTAAATGCTTATCAGTATTCATTTTTGGTAAATTATCACATTAATATATTTTTCTTTATATAGTTTTCTCCTTAGCAGAATTCAGTCATATTACAAATTCTGAAATAAGAAATGACAAATTATCCAAGCTATAACATTAATTTCCTCTTCTGAACTTGCCAAACCATTAAATGCTGGAAACAGCTATTAATAAAAGAGTGAGATATATACCTCAGTAAATATTTATTCAGATTCTATCAATATTAACATAGTCTATTTTAAACTTCACTGATACTTTTCATTTGTGATTTGAGTTTGAAACTTTTGTTCTTTCCAGAAACCAACCTAATTATAAAAAGTACTATAAATTTAATGAATATTTATACATGCACGTATATATTTTATGTACATATATGTACACATAATATAATCTGCCAATATGCTCCTAAAAAGAATATTAAATCATGATTCTAGTTATGCTTCCCAGTGAATTATAGATACATTTTTATGTTTCACTAAAGTAACACTAATTAACAGTTAAGTTTTGTGACTTGAGCTCTAAATGTATAGAAATATATGAAATGAATAGAATTGATCAATCTGTTGTCTTGCTGTAATAACAGGGGGCTGGCATCACGCTCAAGTACACCATGGCTGCCCCTTGTTTCTGGGTAATCTCTGATGTGACTGAACATGACATTGACTACTACACAGAAGCTCTGCTGCAGGGCTGGCTTGGAGGAGGCCCAGGAGCCCCTCTTCTCTACTATGTAAACCAGGCCCGTCAAGCTCCCCGACTCAAGTATCTTATTGGGGTTGCACCTATAGCCTGTGGCTTGCCTGTCTCTCGGCAGTAATCCCTTGGAGCTGTCTTATTGATGCTGGAAGCCACATGACTATTCTACCTCCAAGCTTAGATTTAATCCTTAGGATAAATCTTTTAAAGTGATTTTCCCCAGTGTTTTATATGAAATATTTCCTTTTGATTTAACTTCAATATAATAAAGATACAGCACTTAAAAACCTTAAGTAAAATTAACATAATTATAATATGCTGAATAGATTTTAAATGATCATTTGTCTTGATTGTCCTTACAAAATCTTTTTACCACATAATTTATCTTTCTACCTATTGCTTATCTATATCTTTCCAGCGTAACAGAGATATTGTAGGATGCACAGTTCCAAAGAATGATTGCTGCAAAAAAGTAAAACACACCACATTTCTTTCAAAGCATCTCTAGTTTGTATTTAGTAGTCCAATTTTCAGATTTAGCCTTTTCTCAAGACTGTCACATCTTACACACACACACACACACACAAAAAAAAAAAAAAGAAAGAAAAGATGAAATTAAACCTCATGTGTGATTTACCATTGGATTTAAGGATAAATTCTTATGTTACATGTTGTAATGGTTACAAACTGTAAAGTCTCTTCACATTATTTCTCCAAGTAGCTGACTTTAGCAATTTGTCTTTCTATAAAAATCCCTTCATTGTTTATTTTTTCCAATGTAAGAAACAAGTCATTGAAATTTTCAACACTTGGAGACTTTTTGAGAGAGAGAAACTTGTGTATACTCCACATTGGGGTGACCTAACCTCCAACGAGTTGCTGCAGAAACTCCTTGTTTTGTTACTAAGACTCAAAAAGGAATTCATATTTACCTATCTACAGAATAGATACATGGATACATAATTACATAGAAATCCATAAATCTATGAATGTGCTATTGAAGTTATCTTAGGTCCACAAAGTTTGTTGAGTATAATAAACTTTAGCCTTTTCAGAAGCATCAGTACCTTCCTGCATCTTGAACTGCGTTTTGTAAAAACAAAGTATTTCAATAGTGATTCTTTCTCAGTATAGTGCTGAAATAAAAGGCAGTGTTCTACAGTAAATAGCCTATGGGCATAAGAACTAAGAGACCTAGGTTCTAGTTCTGGCTCTACTATATCAATTAGCTATATGACTTTCTGTGTTTACTCATCAATAAAACTGGGATAATAGTATTTGCCTTACTTGTCTTAAATGGTTGGGATGCAGAGTAAATCCAAGTCTCTGCAGTGGCTTATCAAGCTGCATTGGAACTTGCCCTGTGTCTAACTCTCTGACCTGATCCCCAGCCAGACTTTCCCTCACTGGCTCAGCTCTGTTGCAGTCACACTGGCTTCCTTATTGTTCCTTGACTATTCAACTTAAGGTCTCTGCACTGACCAATTTTTCTCCACAGAATGCTCTGTCTCTGACAGCTTCAAGCTCACTTTCTCTTTTCCTCACATCCTTTAGGTTTCCACTCAAATGTCACTTCAATCAATGAAATATAGTGTTCCCAACTTTCTCTATGTGTTTATTCTTTTACCTATTGATCAGTTCATTATTTGTTCGCTTTCTGATAAAGGGCAATCTCAAGGAATATGGGAAATTTTGTTATCCTTAGGAATAACAACAAATACAATTTTTTTCTGAATCACTCCACATAAAAATTTAGCAGTGTGTTTAGTTGGAAAGTTTGTATCGCTGCTTTTTACTAATTAATGTGAAACTATGCAAATATTATTTTACTTTTTATGACATTAAATATATTTTCAGATACATATATCTCATAATAATTTATCACTGTATGGTAAATTATGCTTTTAACATTTCTATAGTTTGCCTCTCTTAATTGCTCAAATATTCAAACCATGAACTAATTTTGTATAATGCTTCTCTGAAAAGACAGTTTATGCACTCCCTTTGGAAGTAAATTGATTTCTTCATTAAAAGCAACATATTATGTTTCAGGACTTTAATATGTCACAAGCTAAGCTGAGAGCACGGTGTTATTTGCTCTGATAAAATACTTTTCAAATTGGTCCTGGGTTTTTGTTAGACATGTTTGTGTTTGTCTCCCCTACTGCAACACAGTATGGTGGAAAGCAGAGACCATTTCTTATCCATTTTATGATTTTCTAATACTTTATACATAGCAGGCCCTTCATAACTAACTGGTTAATTTATTGAATATAGGCATTCATGCAATGATAGTTAACCACCCCCTTCTTTAAGAAGAAATAAAATGAAGGACATTACTTACATTTAGAGCCTGTTGACCCACTGGCAGTAGATCTCGATCCACCTTTCATGGAAAAGACTCCTTTCCCCCTGCGAGTCGTCGTGACTGCCACTCTGGGACGCTTCAGTGGAATTACTGCACGGGGAGGTGGAGGCACACGCCCGTGGTAATCAAATAACCTTTACAAAACACAAATGGGACTGAGAATTGGTTTGATACCCGAGAATTCTATCAAATATGTGAAATGATTAACAGAATAGCCCCGTAGAAAATTTCAATAAATGTTTTCTTTCTGCTGTTGTTCTCTAATATTCAGATGCAGGTATTATTTGGCAGATTTAATTTTCACTAAGAAAATGGAATGCTAATATAGTCTATGCTTTCTGGACTTTCTAGTGTGACCTCCAAGAGGAACTCATTTGTAAGGTATGAAAGGACTAGGAGCTTTGCTCCAACAGTACCATGCAATTGTTGAAATTATGCTGACCTTCATCCCTAAATATACTTCTTTGCTTGATAAAACAGATTTACACTTCTTATGAACAGAAATATTCCTCTTACACGTCAAACACTTATTAGCACATTCGTTTAAAAGAGGAAAGGATCTTGCAGAACGGGAACAAAGAAATAAAATTACTGGTCAAACAATAAACAGCCCAGCAAGATAAAAAGTAAAACCAGCTTAAAGAAAACAGCTATGAGAGACAAATCAATATGGTGCTTCAGCTCACTCTAAGAATCTTTTCAGTAACAAAAGGCTCCTCTGATTGCAGACAAAAGGAGACAGTTTGAATGACATGGAGCTAGCATGAGGACAAAACTTTGTTGACTGCTTATGGTGGGAAGTATTTATCAAGATATCTTTTAATTATTCTGACCATTTGCTAGATGTGCAAATTGAGACTAGAGATATTTTTATAGTTAGATATTACAAGCATATTTAACAAAAAATCATAAAACTTAAAACCTTTGCTGAAAAGTGAAAAATGATATTCACCACAATCAATGAATTTCCATTAAACAAAGTATAAGGGTTAACTCATTTATAAAAATATGTAATTCATAGATTCAAAAGCTTCATATTATTTATATTGCATCCACATATACAACAATTTTTTATATGACAGAACATTTGAGTAACCTAAAAGGTCAATGAAAAAATACTGGGATACATTTACTCATTTTCATGACTATTTTCCAGTGAACCAGACATGTAAGTACATTATTCACTATAAAGAAAATAGCATTATTGACTTAGAATTATAATTGTTACATATTTTATTGTGACAGAATAAAATATTGGATTACATTCTTATAATTACTTTAAAACAGTCAATAAAAACAATTTAATATGGAAGTCAGAAATGAGAAACTAGAATGGGAAGAAAATAAAAAAAATTTCTATAATAGGTTAATTGATAAAATTACATCTTGTTTATACATACAGATGAAAATGTGATAATCTCTTTTTAGGAAATAATATATGAAATATAATAAAAGTTAAGATAGATCGGTTTCCAAATATTCATTTAGAGACATTTAAAACTATTATACTATGGGGTGGGGGAAGTGCAAAAAGCACTATTAAACAAAATTTAAAGCAAAATTCCTTAGTACTAAGAATATTTCCTACAGTAGAGACTTAGGGTATTCAAAAACGATTTAGAACATGCTGGGGAAAAACTAAGAGAGATCTGGAAAAGAAAAGAAATGAAATGAGACAGAGTTCAAGAGAGGTGCCATCTTCTGTGAATAAGCAAAGTCCATTAGAGCTGAAGAACAGCTAGCAAAGAATAGGTCATGGATGTCAACACATAACAGTTTACTTCAAAGAGCACAGGCAGGATGAGGCTGAAAAGGGTTATGAATATCATCTATATCACTAGGGGCTTGAGAATCAAAAGGGTCAGCTAGACCTGCCCCTCATTTCAATCACAAAACAAGGTCTACATTAGTTATTTATAAGTTGAATTCACAGAGCACCTTAAGTCAGTGAACCAAAATACAAAGGCACTTTGCATGAGCTATAACACCCAAAACTATTGAGCGAAAAGAAAATATGGCAATTGACTGATCTCTTCTAGAGTAGAAGTTGCTATTTGAAATGAAAGGCAAGCTCTTTTAGCAGGACCATTTCCCTAGGACACCAATGTGCAGTTTTACAGGTTCATTAAACAAGCCAATCTATAAATTGGGTTAAGAAAATCTCTAAAACACAATCAAAATATATAATGATGTAGGAGTTCTATAGTAAAAACACAGGCCAAGTAAAGTTCACTACATTCACTGCTACTTTAATTGCAATGTAATTTAATACTATGTTTATAGGGAAGAAAAATGTTTATCGATATTTCTATTGCTTCCCCTAGCCAAGGATTACCAAACCTCCAACGGTGGCATGGCCTGATCTTATGCTGAGAAAGAGCCATACTTGCTCACTGTATTTATGATATGCTTTTAGTATGGGGCATACATTTTAGTAATCTACATAGTATATTACTAAACAACTTTCCTTTGGTATAAATTCCTATGGTGAGTGGCCGGTTCTCTGAATATTTTGGTGAACTACTTCAAAGGAAAATGACTAGTTTTCTTTACTCTCTCTTTTGGTTTTTTGAGACAGAGTGTCACTCTGTCACCCAGGCTGGAGTCCAGCAGTGTGATCTCACGACAACCTCTGCCTCCTGGGCTCAAGCAATTCTCCCACCTCAGCCTCCCAAGTAGTTGAGACTACTGCATGCCATTGCGCCCGGCTAAAGTTTTTTGTATTTTTTTGTAGAGATAGCATTTTGTCGTATTGCCCAGGCTGCTCTCGAACTCTTGGACTGAAGTGATCTGCTCAACTTGGGCTCCTAAAGTACTGGGATTATAGGCATAAGCCACCAAGCCTGGCTGGATGACTTGCACCAACGAATCAAATAACGTTTTACTGATTCTTTGGTAAAACTTTGATGGGAAGTTGGGCAGCATCAGGACTTAAATATTTTAATGTGATAGGTCATTCACAAAACAAAATTGGGAATGGGTGAGGCAGGAGAATAGGGTCTGGAGGCAGGGAACCTAAGGCTGTTTCATGCTGACTTCCTAGAACTAAACAAAAAGGAAAACCCCACCTTTCCATGCCCAAGTAACAGAAGGACCAGAGTCTACTCCCTTTGCACCCCTCCTCATCCCACCACCTTTTTCTGAATGGCTGATGAAAAATTGAAAGTACCTCTGATTGGTCCCCTTCCACAACCAATCAGGCTGCTCGTGGGCAAAGTCTTCATTTGCATAGGGTATACATTTGTAACTTCCCTTTAGCCTCTGATTGGTCCCCTTACACAACCAATCAGACTGACCGTAGGCCACTACTTAATATACGTAGGGTGTACTCCAAGCAACCGATGAGGAAACCTGTAGAGGGTATGTAAACCCCAGAAAATTCGGTCACCAGACTCTTGAGCCCTTACGCTCGGTTGGCTCCCACCCTGTGGAGTGTACTTTCATTTTCCATAAATCTCTGCTTTTGTTACTTCATTCTTTCCTTCCTTTGTTTATGCATTTTGCCCAATTATTTGTTCAAGAACCTGGACATCCTCCACCAGTAACATGGGCTAACATGAGGGCATAATTTTTAATTTTACAACTTTTAATGGAGCTGAAATCTTTCTTAATTTGCATTGGGCACTCTTGAGTTAATTAGAAATAAAAGGAAGGAAGACTGGATGTTGTCCTAATGTACAAAAACATAACAAGACAAGGATAGAAAGAGGGGAATACTTTCTGGGATTGCAAGACGGGATACAGGGGTTCTTCAAAATGCAGAGGGAAGTAGGTGAAAGGCAGGCCAAGAAAGGCATTCTCAGCAGAATTCTGTCCACAGTAAATCAAAGAAATTTTGCCTTTATCAAATATTAGATTGGCAAATAGTATTGAGACTAAGGAACTAGTTCATTTAAGATTATAGACTGACAGTAGAAATGGCAATCCAGCAGAATTAAATGGAATCTAAATCTCCAGGCTAGTTAAAAGCTTTAATTTTTTTCCTTCCTCTTGTTTTTCTTGTTCCTTACCCTTTTGGAGTTATATTTCCTCTCCTTTCCTTTAATAGTCCTTAATTTTCCCTAATATTTCTTGGTCAGGATAATTTTCTCCCAAATACTTACTCATCAAATAGATAATGGTTTCTAATGAAGCCAAACATATAATAATAATTCTTTCCTCAAGGTCTATTTTACAGTGAAAACTCTAAAACACCTGCTGTCAAGTAATAAATTTTAAAAATTCAGTCCAATTTTAATAAAACCAATTCATGAAGACAATTTGAGAATTTAATTTCTTCATTTAATAAATGTTTCTATTTTCTAGGTACCCTTTTCTTATTTTGCCTTTTAATGCTTTAAATAATATCTGACATATGTAACTTTATTACCTAGCAAAAGCTAAAAACTGGTAATATGAATTTTAATATTATTTTATTTGATAAAATAGACATAACTTTTCTCTAGGAAGAATAAGGACATTTGATTTCATCCACTATTCTTAAACGGTAATTGTTTTTGGACAGAGGCAATTTTAAAACTAAGTGCCTTTTGGATAAAGGCATATTAACACAGCAAATAAACATAATTTTAATTGTCTTTTAAAAATAAAGAGCTTGTTATTAAGCTTTAAAAATAATAAAGTAACATTTTGGAAAAAAAGTACATAAAAAAACTATAAAACTCTGTCAGACCTCAGAACAACTACTATAATCCTTTAATCTTTTTTCTATAAGCTTCCATATTTTTCACATAATTGAAAACATAATATATGTACAGTCATGTATTCTAGCTCGTTCTCTTTGGTTTATATTAAAAACATTTCTCAGGCCTGTTAAATGGTCTTCTTAATGTTTATTTTAATGGCTGTGGTGCATTTTCTCAGGTAGATACACCACATTCTAATAAATCATTACCTGATGGCTAAACTTCTGACTTGATACTTACATTTTCCTGTCAACAAACATGGTTTCAAACACAAGAAAAGAAACTGGAAATGTAATATATGTGTAGTATTTTACTACTGAATATTAAATTTTCATTTTAGATTAGTAGTAACTTTAAACATTTCCTGGTATTTACCTGTTTCTAAATTGTCCTCATGAAAACAATTCTTCCTTTTCTACTCATGAATCAAAACTTATAGTTACTAAGTAGTTGATGCTAACAAAAATATTTGGTCCTCCCTAGGGGGCTAAATTTTCTGGGCTGCACAGAGGCAAAACCTGAGAACAAGTTTAGGGCCATATTCTCGCCAGGACCTTTCAGTAGACCTACAAAGACCAATAACAAGACGACCAGAGAAGATCTTGCTCCATGTCTTGATTCAACCTCCAGACTTCCTTTTCATGATGCTTCACTTTGACAGATGTCTATGAAACCAAAGTAAGGTGCCTTTTCATTTCTAAGAAGGGATACATTTGAAATCTATATAAATAATTCTTATAGGCTGGTAGTGTATCTGTTCCCTGTACTGTTTAAACTACTCAGAATTCACAAACTCTGCCTATAATTTCTACTCTGACTTCAAATAAGTCTTTGGTTACAATTGAATCAGAAAATAATTTTAAAAGACACACTTCACCCGAGACCAATAAATGAGTAAATTTCATTGCTCTTTTTTGTTATTAAATTTTCCAAGGTTTTCTGTGAAGTTTTCTCCTTGGATCACATGGAAATGCTTCTTGAACATGCTTTTAAAAGCAAGTTGATTGCAATCTTGAATGATCTCTTTGGCAATATTTTGATTCTAATATAATCTTTGTAACATTTTGTATACAGCTTTGTGTAATTAAAAAGTTAACAAATTCAAAAGGTTGTTGTGGGGTTATAAGCCACTAAAATGACTTTCTCATTGAAGTCTTATAATTCTGTAAAGTCAGTAGTGTTAAGCCATTTTGCCCATGAAGGAAACTGGCCAAAAAAAAAGAGGTGACTTTTCCAAGCTTACCCAGTCAACACATGTGCATCTAGGCCTGAAATTCACATCTTCTAACTCCAAATAATACCATTGGTCAAGTGTACCATGCTGTTATTTTCAAACATTTCAAATGGAATACCATACTACCAGAGGATAATTCAAATTAGCATAACAAAACAGACATTGTTTCTTGTTAATGTTTTCCAATATTCATGAATATATATTGTGCTTTCTAATCAATGATCTGAAACAACTGTAACTTAGTGTTCTTTCATTAACTGCAAATCTAGTAGCTTCTTGGATCCATTAACACAAAGTCAAAATGGTTCCAGAACTGAACAATGCCTATTTTGGAACATTTAAAATGTATACGTGTTTTTTATAAAGGTGAAACACCTGTGGCATTTGTTTTTTCTCTGTTAATAAAAGTCTGCTTATCACTGGAAATTATAAACTGATCAGTGCTCTTCCTAATGTTACTGAAAAACGAGGTTGGATTTAGACAGCCAACATTGCAGAAGGTAAAAACCTTCCCTAGGGAGATTAAATATAATTTTAGGTATACATCTCCTTTTACTTGACTTGTTAGGGTATAAATACTTATGTTTAATGTATTAACATACAATGTCCTACATTCAGAGTCATACATGAACCTTTAAAAGAAAATGCCATTCAGTGCTGTAAACTATTGGGCAATGCTTTGTGTAAAAGAGAAAGATAAGAATTTAGAATAACCACTCATCTACTCTTTAATGATACTCTTACTGATCTCTGAAACCATGAATAGACAGGTCAATGAATCACAGTAAGGTGAAATATTTTGTAAAGTTTTCTAAGGTAAAACTACCTAAGGGCTGGAAACCCTCAGTCACATTAGAGTCTCCAAACCTGGCAGAAATAGAATGACAATATAATGGGGACATACGTCAGTTATTAAGCTATTGTTTTTTGGTTTCAGACCTACCCTTTGCCACAGATAGGGTTGGAACTCTGAAAATCACACTTCTGGAGGTGAGGGTTAGGGTTAGGGTTGGTTTTGGGAAGCTAGCTCTCTGCTGGGTTCAGCCAATAAAGGACCTAAGAAAGACTGCAGGACTAGAGCAAGAAAAAGGGACTTGCTCCTTGTTTTGGTTTTTATTTGTGTTTTGGCTCCCTGCTCTTTTCAGCATTCCCCCAATCTAGTTTCTTCACCCTGACAACAACAATTCATTCCAGTAGCAGCAGCAGAATCCGGTCTGAGTAATTTTGCAACACTTGGAGAACAGCCACTCCACGCTCCCTCAAAGACCCCAGCACCTGTCAGCCCATATCCCCGTCTCAGAAATTTGAGTGTCAGCACCACAGGTTCTCCCTGTGGACTCAGACACAGCAGCACCATCTGAACATAATCTCCTATGCATAGTTTCAGCTCTGGTAGGCTCTCTTTCTACAGCAATTTCTGAGATCCCAAATCTTCCTTGGTTTCCCCAGTCCTAGAGGTGGTAGCAGCTTCCTGCAGTTGCTAACTCTAGTATACCATAGTGTTGTCTTTTTGCGTTTTCAGTTCTTCAATACCAAGTTAACGAGTTTCTATATGCAATTATCCCTGTTAAACAAAAGTAGTGTAATTTCTGTTTTTGAGACCTAAACAAGCAGCATGGGGTTAACAGAAACAGCTGAGCGCTCTCTGCAGGTAAGTGTGATCAGCTGTAGCTGGAATGCTTTGGGGAGTAGGAGAGGGAAAACTGGGAAAACAGAATAATCCAGAGAAGTCCCAAATAAACTACTATGGAAGAAAAACTGGCCAACCAGTTTGTTTCTCAGTTTTATAGACACTGCTGTATGAATGTCAATATGAGAAATACATCTACCATTATTGTTTTTTTCTTTTTCTTTCTTTCTTTTTTTTTTTTTTTAAGACAGAATTTCGCTCTGTCGCCCAGGTTGGAGTGCAGTGGCACAATCTTGGCTCACTGCAACCTCCGCCTCCTGGGTTCAAGCAATTCTCCTGCCTCAGCCTCCTGAGTAGCTGGGATTACGGGCGCCCACCACCACACCTGGCTAATTTTTGTATTTTTAGTAGAGACAGGGTTTCACCATGTTGGCTAGGCTGGTCTCAAACTCCTGACTGCAGGTGATCCGTCCGCCTCAGCCTCCCAAAGTGCTGGGATCAAGCGTGAGCCACCGCGCCTGGCCCCATTATTGTTAATGGTTACTGTTAACTGTTAATACTAGCTAATATTGATTAAGCACTAAAAATATACCAGGCATAATGCTGACCATTATAATATGTTACCTCATTTAATTCTTAGAATGATTTCATGAGTTAGGAATTAATTTCATGCTTACCTACCAGAGGACGTAACAGATTTTGTGATATTAACTTGCCCAAGTTTGCACCTCTACTAAAAAAGAGAGAACACACACACACACACACACACACACAAATGCAAGAAGACTGTAACTTATGAGAAATGACTGTGGATTAGTAGTGACTCTGTAAGCTATGTATCTTATCCAGCCTTGCCATTCTGTTTTTATTTCATGGTATTCTATGTTTATAGGGAACTCTTGAGTATATCCACTAGTGGCAGATGCTTATGTCTTTCTTAGCCAAGTGCCAAAAATGGAAAATAAACTAATGAGAGCACAGACTGCTCAGACAGTCTGTTAACAATACAACCATACTGATCTACTGCACACTTATATGCCAAACAAATTGTACACAAAACAAATAAATGATTTTGAAAGTTGTTCATACTGAAGCTAAGTTCTTGTATAGTAGAGAGTCACCTGAAAGTGACAGCCTCTCTAATTATTTGACTATTTAAGGCCCTTGTTCTTTGGCAAGTAAGATGGATACATCAATCATCCATCTATCTATCTATCTATCTATCTATCTATCTATCTATCTATCTATCTATCATCTATCTCCATCCATCTATCACCTATGTAATCTAATGATTTTATTGAGCTATCATTTCTAAATAAAATGCAAATCCAGGCTTCCTTTTAAAGATGAGAAAACTGAAAACCTGACTCGCCTAAAGTTATAAGGCTAGTTACCATGTCAGAGGCATTCAAACCAGAGCGACTCCATCTTGAGTGAGGGCTAGGAAGAATGAGGCTGGGACTTGCTGGGCTGCATTTCCAGGAGATTAGGTATTCCTAGCTTCTAGAAGTTTATGGTTAAGGGAACAGATTAATAATGTTTACTAAACAGACCCAGGCCCATGAATGTCCTGATATCTCCACATCTTGAGAACAAAAGCATTCCTAATTTTGCTTTAAAGATAATCATATCGAGTCTTGCAAAATATAGTAATTAGAAAAATTAATCCTTTATCACAAACTTTGTGGTAGAGCACACCTCCCCATGGTTTTTGTTGTTGTTGTTGTTGTTATCCTATGGATAAACAAGCATTGTACCTAGGGCGGGTGCATTCTTCCTCTTACTTTTGGGAATAGCCTACTCTGTCTATGGAGTAGCTATAGTTTCACCACCTTTCTTAATAAACCTGCTTTTGCTTTGCGCCGTGGACTCGCCCTGAATTAATTCTTGCAAGATGCAAGAACCCTCTCTTGGGGTCTGAATTGGGACCCCTTTCCAGTAACAGCCAGAACTTGGGTCTCTTACTGTGTCGATAAAACTCCATGTGAGGTGGAAATTCTTTAAATGTGTAAGGAAGTCACATGATAGAAAATAAAAGATGCTAAAATGGTTTTATATAGACAGAGTATAAGACAATGTACTTTATTCGTAGCAAGTGAAAAAAAGCTATAGTATGAAATATCTTTAAACTTATCAAAAACTAACATTTTCAAATAGTATAAAAACAGTCTAGATATCCTTCCTTAATAGTAAATGGGATTATTTTAATGCTGCCAGATGTTTACATCACGTTTAGAATAAGTTATTATAGGCTTCTTAATATTTAAAATAAATATATTTTATAGAAATTATAAAATGTTTTGAAAAATCATTCTTAAACATGATTTTTTTGTCAGAAAAGGATAACTAGTGAAATAAGGTGCTTAATTCAGTAGTGTGAGCATAGCAGCAATGCAGTTACAGTTGTGGGTCTGATTCCCAGGGAGGAATCGGCATAGCTCCATAGGCTGATATTACCCACCCCGTTGTGCATATTCACATAGTTGGTTATTGAATCTAAATTGGATACCTAGATTATGATCATAGTTCTGTCACTAATTAGCTGGGTGACCTTGGAAAAATGGCTGTGTCTCTAAATCTAAGGAGATGAATTAATAACACAGAGTATCCACTATGTGTATGGTTTACTGATAGTCCCCAAGGATACAAAGATAAGCAAAACTGATAATATGTTACCTCATTAGGCAGGGGAAGGCAGACAGACATGAATCAAACACCGCAGAAAATAAATATAGCAATATAAATTAGGAGAGGTGCTGTGAAGTAACAGTGCTGGGTGCTGAGAGAGGGGAACAGAGGAACCTAATTTAATCTGTGAGGGATGTTCGTGCTGAGATCTGAAAGGTGAGGAGTCAAGTGAACCAGATGGTGGAGGGAGGTATGAGGAGATGGAACAACACAGAGAAAGGACCTGAGGCAGGAAGAACTTCTTGTGGAACTTACAAAAGGCTCTAGAGGCTGGAGCAGAAAGAATAAGACTCTTTAAAGGATCACAGTTTCTTCCTCTTTAAAACATCTATTGAAAACTTTTTCTAAGTTTGCATTTTTATACAGTACCTAAGAGTTTTTTTTGGTGTTTGCATAATACTTAAAGGCTTAAAATATATTTACCTCATTTTTTTGATCCAATAATCTATCTATAGTTGATCCTCATCTCTGATATGCATACATTATTACCAATGTATGCATATCAGAGTTACCAATATTAGTTAAATAACACCAGTTCTCCGACAACACAAATTTTAGTTACTACAACATATAAACAGTAAGTAATTTAATAAAGTCCAAACTTTGCTTATAGCTTTTCCACAAATAAATACATAAATAATAAATGCGCATGATAATAACAATGGTCACCAATCACATTCCTTCTTTCAAAGTCTGTCAATGATTTTTTTGCTGTTCATTGATTATTCACTTCCCTCGCTTGTTTCAGATCATTAATTGTAATGCTTCCTTATCTCAGTGATAAAACATGTGGCATTTTACAAAATTGAATAATCAAAAGAAAGAATTGATCAACAAAGATGAAAATGCAGCAAAGAATCTAAGAGTGGTAATACTAGAAGTGAAACTCAAATAAAATGTAAATGAAATTACAGAAGAAATAGCTCACTACAGGGATGTTGATACTTCTCCACTCAAGAGACTCTAGGTATGGAGTCAGAGGAACTTAGTAAAGGGAAACTTATCGACATAAGTGAGGAAAGTGGATGTGATGTGATGAAACACATAAAGCTATGAAGGTGAAGTGACCCTGGCAAGAGAATCACACATTGAAAGAACTCTCAGAGATAGTTCACAACACTGATAGAATGTCAAAGCTAATTCAGCTTTAGAAAGGAGTATCCAACAAGGCATAAAACAGATGCCTACTCCGTATCCTGTCCTGAGTTAGGAAATGAGAAGGTATGCACTGTTTCCACTCCTTCTGATAAGTGTTCTTTACAAAGAAGTAAAACACCTTAATTCTTAATATTTTTATTGTTTTAAATTATAGTATACTAAATAACAATTAGCTTTACTATAGTTTCCTATTAATTTATAAAGAAGAGAAGAAAAGTTGTTAATGTTTTGACAAACATGTTTAAGGTCATGAGACGATCCTGTTTCTTCCTCATTGCATGGTTTCATCTTGCATCATCACCTTTATGGCCTCCTATTGTCCTGCGAAGCAGGAACGATCTGTAAATTTTACGGACTCTACCCAATATAGCATTTTCAATGTTTTATTATGTACTTTAGAAGGTTGCAGTTATTTTTCTGAGCTTTCAAACTCAATCTTGAAGGATTCTAAATCAACAAATGACTTGGAAAATGATATTAGTTAATTAAATCTTTAGGATTTTATCTAAATATTAGACACCAAATCTTAGGTTTGAGCACCTCCAAAGTCCTAAAATTCCACGATCCACTGTACTCAAGTAAGTATAATGAAAATAGAAAAATCTGTATATTTTGTTGGGATTTAGTATTTTATTTTTAACTATAAAATATTGTTTTAAATACCATACTCAAGATCACCCATGAATAAAATGTACAAAATGGTTAAAAGATAATTTAAATCATAGGAAAACAAGGATGAAAAATTCACATACCGGTTGTAGAAATCATCTCTGTAGTAATCATAGTCAAAGACATAACCGCTAAAGAGGGAAACAAAAAATTTAGTTGGCATTTGTTTCAATGACATTAATTTTACTATTAACTTATGATGTTATAGCATAAAAGTTGTTACTTTTAAAATATTTATTTTTCAATGTAATTATGTATCCAAAGGACCTTCCAAGATAATGTCCAATTTGATATGTCATGCCAAATTATTACATGTTTGACAATGTAGAGACTGATAATGGTTTGTGTGGTTTGGAATGAAGATAAGAACAGGTAGCAAAATAAATACTTTAAAACTTTTACTTAGCTATGAATGAAGACCATAGTTTTTCATCTCAGACAAGATATCATATAGTTGTCCTTTCTTTCTGAGGTAATATAATTATCCCTTCTTCCTAAGGTATGTACAATGAGGCTACATAATGAACAAAAGGTATTGAAATAAGATAAATGGAAAGGTTTAGTAACCCATTCGTTATAGAAATGACAAACAGAAATGTAGTTCCTTGGAAATTCAGCATTTTTTAATTCTAAAAACTATGGATTCAATACTTTAAACAGAGAAAAATTAGAAAAATAACTGTGGCTGTCTTACCAACAATACCTTAATATTTTAGTATATTTAAACATGAATTAGTAAATGCATTTCAGTGATAAGGGTATTATGACTAAGCTCCCTAAAGGAATATATTTTAAAAAGTCACCTCCATCCACTTGCCTTGTTGTTTGAATTTATGAAGCACTTTATATGCATTTTAAATACAGTCATCAAAACAACTCTGTTGGACAGCATAACCCGAAGAAACTAAGGTGCAATAGACCTAAGGGACTTGCTCAAATTTGCATTCCTACTAGGTGACATTGCTGAGATTTAAGGGAAAGTTTCCTGATTTCACAAGTGGGGTCGTTTTCACAATACCTCGCACACTCCCCAACCTGGAAGAAGTCTTACTGTGATGATGAATGGAGTAACTGTACCACAGGGGAGTAATTTAAAAAAAATTTTACTTACTCATTTTCTTTTTATTGTGGCAAAACATACATAACTCCAAATTTACTATCCTAATCATTTTAAAGTTTATGATTCAATGGCATTAAGTACATTCACAAAATTGTGCATTGTCACTATCCATTTCAACAACCTTATCATCAACCTAAACAGAAACTTTGTACTCATTAAACAATAACTTCCCATTCCTGCCTCTCCAGACTCTGTCATTAATACAAATACAAATCGTACAATCACAGTCATACAATATTTGTACTTTTGTGTTTGGCTTATTTTACTTAGCATATTTTCAAAGTTCATCCATGTAGTATGTATCAGAATTTCATTCCTTTTTAAGTATGAACAATATTCCATTAGGGTGAGATATATACATACACACACACACACACACACACACACACATATATATATATATAGGTGCCCATCTCCCAAGACTTTCCACTAAACTACTAAACAAAGAAATTAGAAAACTCCCAAATTAACAATCTAATACAGTACTTGGAGGAATTAGGAAAACGAGAGCAAATTAACCCCAAAGTTAGCAGAAGAAAAAAAAATTGCCAAAAGTGAAGCAGAACTGAATGAAACCAAGATGCGAAAATCTACACAAAAGATCAATAAAACCAAAAGTTGGCTCTCTAAATGAATAAACAAGATCCATAGACTGTTAACTAGATTAACAAATAAAAAGAGATCTAAACAAACACAATTAGAGGTGACAAAGATAACATTACAGTCAATCCCACAGAAATACAAAAGATCCTCAGAAACTATTATGAAGACCCCTATGTACACAAAATAGGAAATATGGAGAAAATGGATAAATTCCTTGAAACACACAACCTCTCATAATTGAACCAGGAAAAAACTGAAAACCTGAACAGATCAATAAAAAGTTCTGAAATGGGATCTGTAATACAAAAACCTATCAACCAATAAAAGCTCATGATCCGTTGTATTCACAGCTGAATTCTACCAGACAAATAAAGAAGAGTTGTTACCAATCCTACTGAAACTATTCCAAAAAAATCAAGGTGGAGAGACTTCTCTCTAACTCACTCCATGAAGCCAGCATCATCCTAACACCAAAACCCGGCAAAGAAAAATAATACACAAAAATTGGTAGCATTTCTATATACCAATAACATTTAAACTGAGAGCCACATCAAGAGTGCAATCACATTCATGCTAGTCACAGACAAAAATAAAATACCTAGGAATCAATTTAACCAAGGAGGTGAAAGATCAAGGAGAACTACAAAACATTGCTCAAAGAAATCACAACATAAAATATAGAAAAACACTTCTTGTTCATGGATTGGAAGACTCAGCATCATTAAAATGGCCATGCTACCCCCATGCGATTTACAGATGCAATGCTATTCCTATCAAATTACCAACATTGTTTTTTAAAGAACTAGAAGAAACTATTGAAAATTCATAGGGAACAACAACAACAACAACAAAAGAAACTGAATAGCCAAAGCAATCCTAAGCAAAAAGAACAAAGCAAGAGGCATCACATTATCCAACTTCAAACTATACTACAAGGCTACAGTAACCAAAAAGCATGGTCCTGGCACAAAAATAGACAATAGACCAACGGAACAGGATAGAGAACCCAGAAATAAAGTCATACACCTACAGCCATCTAATCTTTGAAAAATTCAACAAAACTAAGCAATAAGGAAAGGACTCCCTAGTCAATAGTGCTGTGATAGCTGGCTGATATGCAGAAGAATAAAGCTAGATCCTGACCTTTCACCATGTACAAAAATTGACTCAAGATGGATTGAATTTTTTTTTTTTTTTTTTTTTTTTTTTGAGACGGAGTCTCGCTCTGTCTCTCAGGCTGGAGTGCAGTGGTGCAATCTTGGCTCTGCGTCCTGGGTTCATGCCATTCTCCTGCCTCAGCCTCCTGAGTAGCTGGGACTACAGGCGTCCACCACCACACCCGGCTACTGTTTTGCATTTTTCAGTAGAGATGGGGTTTCACTGTGTTAGCCAGGATGGTCTCGATCTTCTGACCTTGTGATCCACCCGCCTCGGCTTCCCAAAGTGCTGGGATTACAGGTGTGAGCCACCGTGCCTGGCTGATGGATTGAATATTTAAATATAATACCCCAAAATATGAAAATCTTAGAAGAAAACCTAGGAAATACTCTACTTGATATTGGCTACGTTTTCAAAAGCAATTGCAATGAAATAAAAAATTGACAAGTAGGACCTAATTAAACTCAAGAACTTCTGCACAGCAAAACTATGAAAGAAGTAAACAGACAGCCTGCAGCATGGGGGAAAATATTCACAAACTGTGCATCTAATAGAGGTCTAATATCCAGAATCTGTAAGAAACTGAAATAAATTATCAAGCAAAAAAACCAAATAACCCCACTAAAAAGAAGTCAAAAGACGTGAACAGACACTTCTTAAAAGATGACATACAGGCTGACAACAAACATATGAATAAATGGTCATCATCACTAATCATTAGAGAAATGCAAAACAAAACCATAATCTCACACCAGTCAGAATGACTTTTGTTAAAAAATCAAAAAACAACAACAGGTGGAGAGGATGCAAAGAAAAGGGAATGGTTGCTAATTCCAATAAATATATTTGAGTATTTACTGTGTAGCAGAAATAGTGCTAGACATATTTGATGCATTCAATAGTTACTGATTGAGGGGACAATCATTTTCATAGAATAGAAGTTCTCAGTATTTTCAGATGTAACTAAATAAGCTCACAAAGGAAATATGTGACTAAATTGTTTTTATAATTTTTTTCGGAGACTCTTTTTTATGCTGTAATCTCAGACAGCAGAATTTAATTGCAAGAAAAAAATATGACACACATCAATTATAAAGGTGTTATTAATATAGATGACAGTAATGATTTCCGTTTATATGTCTTATACCTTCAGCAAATACTTCAATGATTGAAAAGCCTTCTGAAATTGTAAAAGTACACAAGAAAAGAAAGTTCATTTTTATTTTTTTTTCAGTTGCTGCTTAAATTATCTCGTCCAACCTGCTTATTTTTTGTTCAGTCCTGACTGCTAAGATGTATTTACAAGAACCAGTTATAGCTAAGTATTCTGAATTGTTTGATTCTCAAGTTCCACTGCCTGCCATCATAAACTCAATTTTACCTGTCAAAGTTAAAAATAAAATGAAATGCACAAACAGACCTGTCTTGGTAATCATGTCAAGCCTGCTTTTGTCTTAATGGTTTGGGCTTTTAGCAGAAATGTCATGGCAGTATTTGGCTCAGGTCATAAGCTATAAAATCAAGCTGGATTTCCAAGAAAGAGAAAGATATTCAAAGAGATTCAAAGATCACACCAGGGCAAGTCTGATTAATGGCAGCTATTGTTTCCCCCGTGTTCCTGTCCCCCTTCTCAGTCCTTTTTTTGCGGGAGAGGGTCTCTTTTTCTCTCTTTCCAGATTCTTTCATAAAAATCCCCTTTTTCTTTCTGAGTGAACCTCTATTTGGAATCAACCACCAAAAGATGGCATTGTGAGGAGCCATACTCGGTTTTTTAAGGTATTTTATGTATCCTAGAACTGTATTGCCAAGAAGAATTGGTTTTTCAGTTAAGAAAAATCCCTGCCCCACACCCCTTTTCTCCCTCATGAACTGAGGGTGGTACTGTGATCCTTATGGGATGATCTATTTTAGAGAACTTTTGCAACTCTCACTTTAATAGTTTAGTATGACAATTTGGTTCTTAGGTAACTGAAAACAAAAATGATAGTAAATTAGATGTTTAGGGCACTGTCTAGGATGAAACTCAACCAAGGAAATGCTGAGGTTTTTGTTGCTTGGAAGCATAACCAGTGGCTTACGGCAGGTATCTGACCTAGAAAAATAAAATGATGGTTTTGAATGTTTAGTGAAAATAAATATTTCGTACTGTTTATTTAAAAATCTGGCACACTTTTATTAATTTTATCCTACTTCTCAGTGTGTCCTTAATCATTCACATTCACATTCTCTCAAAATGTAATGGGGAATCAGAATTGCTAAAGTAATTGCTTAGAGCCATACATCCACACTGTTTCTTTTATTACTGAAGATTAAATGAGGACCAAGTAACTTTCCTGAAATTTCATTTGAACTTTTTCATTTATAGAAGAATCACAACTCATTGGGTTTTACAATATATGTAATCAATTTTTATCTAATCCCTTTGAATTCATAAAGCCAGTTTCATATGAGTAGGCTAATACACAAAGTATTTCTTTTTATTTTCCTTCACCAAACTTCATTAAAATATAATCTTAAGAATATTAATAAATTCCCTAGCACAAGTAGGAAATATTTTAATGTTTTCTTAGCAAACATCTTGCCAATAATAACTACTACTAGAGCCTTCTCAATTGCTATAACTGGCTTCCTATATTAGGTTGAGTAATCAATTATTGAGTTCTTATTTGTAAGTCAGCTACAATACTAGGAGTTGTAAATAATTATATCAGTAGAACATGACTTCTAACCTCAAGGAATTTCAATCAGTATAAGAGATTAGACAAATACACAGATGAAAGTAAGTTGAGACAGAATTTGGTAACTGTCAATCAGAAATAACTTCTATGAGAGTTTATAAGCAGGGGAAATAGGATGTGGTGAGTGAGACACTGGGATCAAACATGGCTTCATGAAAGAGCTGGCATTTGAAATGGACCTTGCAAAGAGTAGGGATTTGACAAGTCAATGTTCAAAAGGTAGGTCTTTCTAGATGATCAAGAAACCTGGTGGTAGAAAAATGTGGAACAAGTATGGACAATATGTTTTATGGAGATTATTCTCTCTCTTGGCACAGCTATTCTTCAGAATACCCATGGTTAGTTCTAGAAGTTATGAGTGCAGAAGATATAATGTAAAAATAATGTAGTATACAATTCAGCTAACTGGCTGAATTTCCAAAGCATACTTCCCTTTGGATAGGTGAAATCAGAAGTATCCTTAGATGTATTTACAGGATCCTGCTTCTAATTCATCATAAAATGTTGGTGTAGGTTTCTAGTTGTCAGAGTATCTAAAGTTAAATTTACAAAGTTTGCCAATATAATATTGTGAACAAAAATCTGTTCATTCCACTTTAAGGAATACATATAAATTTGTACATTTACTTTGGTGTATGTCACCAATACATATGCACACATATATACAAAATTCCAAAACAGTGAAATAAGCTACTTAGTCTAAGTTTCATTGATGAAATATTCAATTTATTTTCAAGGACCTTTGTAGTGGGGGAGAAGGTGAGGAGAAACCTACTGGGACCTAAATAATTATAATATCTTTTATAAAGTTCCTGGCTACTGGTGAATCAGTACCTGTCACCTGAGGAAGAGAAAATGGCTAAGAAGTTCTAAAGATTAAAATAATCCACCTAACTTAAGAAAGAGTTCTCATGCTTCACTTGCTGTGAGTCAAGTTTACTGTCTCACACATTTAAAGGAGGATTACTTTAATTGATAGAGCAGTGACAGAATGTATGAAGAGTAAATTTTGGAAATGAGAAAAAGAGGAAGAAAAAAACAATTATTTTTCTTTCTTTTGGCTAGTAACACAGGGTTTCTGATTTTGGAATTATCACTTTGAATGGGGTGCGCTGTTACTTTTCTCTGTACTTTGTCTGTTAGGAAGTGTACTTAAATAAAAATAACAGCAACAGCATAAAAACCTTCAATTAGTCCCCATGGCTTACAAGGTAACATGCAGACCTCTTCAATACTCAGGATTCTCCAAAATGTAGCTCCTTTCTCTGACATTCTTTCACTATTCATTCAATTACTCTTTTAATCCATCAGCATTTCTCAGCACCTACGCTCTGCCTGGTGCTACTCTGGTACAAAAAAAAAAATCTTGCTCTCAGGCAGAGACGTTCTTGTATCTTGACACAATCTTCTGCATTAGCTCAGTTGATGGCTCAACAAAAAGTTTCCTGTTATACTCTCCATCCATCAACATGTGTTGTATATTCTTTCTGCTGGAAATATGTCCATTCCTTTTTTTTTTTTTTTTTTTTTTTTTTTTTTTTTTTGAGATGGAGTCTCCCTCTGTTGCCCAGGCTGGAATGCAGTGGCGCAATCTTGGCTCACTGCAACCTCTGCTTCCCATGTTCAAGCGATTCTCCTGCCTCAGCCTCCCAAGTAGCTGGGACTACAGGCGCCTGCTACCACACCTGGCTAATTTTTGTATTTTTAGTAGAGATGGGGTTTCACGATGTTGGCCAGGTTGGTCTCGAACCCCTGACCTTGTGATCTGCCCGCCATGGACTCCCAAAGTGCTGGGATTACAGGTGTGAACCACCGTGCCCAGCCTAATATGTCCATTCTTAAAGGCCTAACTCAAGCTCCGCATCTTCCCACATTATCAAGTTTGTTGAATTAGACTAAATTCCACTTTCTGTGCTGTTCTTTGATTATAGCTTATTTGAATTTACATCCAACTCATGCTTGTCAGCTCTGTGCTTCTCTTGCCACTTAGCTAATCTGTATAGATTTATTTTTGTTAGCCTTTCCCGTCACAAGCCAGTGTTTCCCTTCTATTAATCATCCCCATCTCTCTTATTTGACCTTAATCTAATTTATGTGAATTTCTTGACACTGAAGTTTTCAGGGTAAAATATTCCAGGAGGGCTCATGTCAAAATCCTGTAGAGTATGATCGATCTCTTTAACTGTTCAATGTAGTCATTAATGTTCAGGTCTCATTCTTATAGCTTCTTAAACACACTTTCTTCTAAACATATTATATTGTATTTGACTCTTTATGAGTCTATCTCACTAGATCATAAGCTCTGAAAGGCAGGGTGTTTTAGTCACCCAAAGATATATTTTTTAAATCGAGCATTACCCATCTATGGAACTTTCCACTATAGTATTTACTTTCTGTAGAAAAGTAAAGTATTTTCATTAGAATTTTTCAAACACCAGAATATTAATATTAGAATATTTAAAGCATTACAATTGCTATATTGGGTTAGATCTTTCTTCCATTTATCAGTTTACTGCTGGTCAGCTCTAAATCTACCCTTTTTTTGAGCTTGCTTTGTAATAATGGAGCTGGACTCTATGAACATTCCTCCTTTGCCTGCTGACACAGTGTTAAAGTTTGGCAGTATAGGGTGCTGGAGGAAAACTGCAAGGCATAGAAGAAGAAGGAGCTTCTTTTTCCAGATGCTTTTCTTCTTCTTCTCTGGCACAGCTACCAGCAGCTTGTCAGAGGCCCAGTGATAACCATGGGCATCTCAGCAGAAGTTTCCTACTCATCACCTCCAGTCCATCAACATCCCCATAGACTTCTCTGACCTTCGGTCAGCTACAAACACATCTTCTCCAGTGAGATTTGAATCTCAGCCCTGGGGAGAGAGACTCTCTTCAACTTTGTTTTTCCCTTGAGTACTCACCCTCAGCCACAGAGGTAGTAGCTGTTCCAAGCACTTTCTATTCCAATATTCTTTTGCAGATCTTGACTGACACAACCCAGTTTAGGCTGGGTTATATTTCACGTGTTTTGTGTTTTTGTATTCCATGTTTGTTGAGAATAACCATATGTAACATGTAGACAATGAGTACGCTTGTCCATTTACAAGTAAATGTTTTTCATAGTTCGTTGATATTTTTATAATTTAACAATGGAATTAAAATGATTTTTTCAAAGTTTTCCTTCAAGGGTAAATATATCAACTACACAAGCTCTTTATGGTGGAGACTAGCTTTTAAAAATGTTGGAGGATGATGTCAAAACAGTTGATAATAATTAATTATAATAATGTTAACAGTTAACCTTTACTGAAGGCTTAGCATTTATCAGCCACTATTCTAAATGCTTTACATATATCAAATTATTTCATTATCTTAAAAATTCTATGAGTTAGTATTAATATTATCTTGACTTTATATATGAGCGAACCAAGGCATCAATATAATCAAAGTTCATAGCATAGACTACTTTGATATTGCTGTAAGAAATTGCTTCCCAGATATTGCTGTAAGAAATACTTGAGTGTTTTTGTCAATTACAATCTCAATATTAAGCCACAAAGATAAGGAAATATTGTTTTTTCCTTTTTTTGAGATGGAGTCTCGCTCTGTCACCCAGGCTGGAGTGCAGTGACACAATCTCTGCTTACTGCAACCTCCACCTCCCGGGTTCAAGCCATTCTCCTGCCTCAGCCTCCCAAGTAGCTGGGACTACAGGTGTGTGCCACTATACCTGGCTAATTTTTGTATTTTTAGTGGAGACAGGGTTTCACCACGTTAGCCAGGCTGGTCTCAAACTCCTAACCTCAAATGATCCACCCGCCTCGGCCTCCCAAAATGCTGGGATTACAGGCGTGAGCCACCAGGCCTGGCCAGATAATGAAATCTTAATTGGCATTAAATGATTTGTAGTGTCTATTAAAAAAAGGGGTAATAATTCTATTGGGCTTTCACTTTGAGCCATCACTGGAAATATTTAGTTTAGTATGCATCAGTGCACTTTTAAAATTTTGACCAAGTAGGATATGTATAGATGAAGGAAATTAGGATGGCCAAAAGTCTCAAGACAATGCCCCTGTATAAAAAATGATTGAATTAAATAAGGATACTTGGGCTACAGAAGACAGTCTTTGGGAAGAAAGGTGCCTAACTGTTTAAATATTTGAAAGGCTGTTGAGTGGAAGAGGAATTGAATTTCTTCATTGTGGCTCCAAAAGGCAGAATGAGGATTAAAGGGTAGTAATCATAAGGAAGACTGTTACTGCTAAATTTAACAAAGAAATAAGATAATTAATACCAAATACCGCAAGCTTCTAGTAGTTTAAACAAAAAACAGAATCGTAAAATGGAAAACACCATGACAAAACATTGTATGTTGTAATATAACACACAGATATATATGGCACAAGAGCCTGAAAACTATTTGTTGGGAATTCTTTTTAGAGCAGAGGATTAATGCATTATAGCATTATATAGTTCTGGGATATCTTTCACGTTAAAATTTCATAATTTTATTAAAATTAAATTACATTGTTAAAATGTAACATTTATATATTGACCTCCAGATTTTCAAAAGCTGGTACCCTAAATCTGGCTCACTTTCCCTTAGTACTAGTTCAGTTTCTTTGACTCTCCCCAACCAAACTGATGCCAAGTCAAAAAAGAAATATTGCACTTCATATTCTCTAGAAAGAAATAAAAAGAATGCTTTTTCTAAGAGAAATAAAAAGAATGCTTTTTCTAAAATGCTTTTTCTAAGACACAGTGAATACCTGACTCAGAAAAATTTACAGCTTTAGATGCCTTCATTCTTAAAGAAGAAAGATGAAAAAGTAAAGAACTCAGACCTAATCTCATTAGACAAAGAGCAACCTATACACCAAAGTAAACCAGAGAGGTCATTAGTATCAGTTTCAGGTGTGGAAATCAACCAACATAATCTGGAACAAAAACAAATTAAAAGAGATTACAGATTTTATCTGTAAATGCTAAAGAGACATTTGATAAAATTTAAGAGGTATTTCTTATATTCAAAGTAAAACAGTAATAAGAAAACTACTTAAACACAATAGGCTGTAGCAAAAACAAGTGGGGAATATTAATTCAGCATAAAACAGTAAAACTATTCAAATTAAAATGAGAGGACAGCTTTTTATCACCATTATTATTTATAAATATTGAAGATTTTAGCAAATCTTTATATACTAAACATTGTCATTCCTCTAGACATATGCACTTGATTTTCTGCATTGCCCATTTTTCCCAAAATACCTAGCTATTTATACATGTCCTCTATTACCTTTTTATTACAAGCTCATACTGCACTGGACACATATTATCTAAAATGACTATTTCATACAAATATTATAGAAGCAAAAGTAGCATATTGAATAATTCTTCCACTCCCATTGAACTGATTTACACTCTTTGTCAATTATGACCTTTTTGTGTAAACATGACTTATTATTGTGGTTTCTATTTTTTCCCCACCGATTAATGTCAGTTTTTATTCCTAAATCATGAATTTGTAGAAGAGATAGTGTCCCTCCTATTACTATTATTCAACTTTTTAAAAAAAATCTCCTCAATATTTTACCAGCTGAATTTTTTTAATGTCAAATTTTCCCCCTCCCTGATTATTTTCTACCCAGTCATTTTAAATGAATCACTTTATCCCTTCAATAAATTTCCCAGTTAAAGAACATGACTAAATATTTGTTAAACATATGTTTGTAAAATAGGTTGAGCCTTAAGATGCTGGTGTTCAGGATAGATAAAACCAGGTGAGTGGCTATCTTTCTAGAATTTTGTCTGGGATTGGTACATGATACATCATAATTTTCTGTTGGTGTCTTTCTGGCATACTTCACACATAAAAAATGACGTAGCTGAACACAGAGTTCTTGTGTTACAATCCTTTCCCTAAAAAATTCTCCAGGATTATCTTCACATTAGCACATCACAGAGAAAACTGAGTTCGATTTTATCTTTTGTCTTAAAGTTAGCCTCTTTTTAAATTTATGGATTCCTATAGATTTCTTTACATTTCAAATTCCAAATGCCTCATTTAGAAAAATCAATGAATTATATATTTTACTTTTTATTATTGACTCATTTTCTATAAAATTGTTATCTTTGGCAATGGCTATTATTTACAGATTAAACTCAATGGTGTTTCATCCCATTTTTTCTTTTGTTCTCATTTTTGCCACTTTTCCTCTGTTTTTCTCATGGAATGTTTGTTAATTTTCCTTAATATCATTTATTGACCTTATTTTCATCTGTAGTATCAAATCTTTAATTTACTGCTTCAAATGGGGCATTGTATTGAATCCGGTGTCTTAAAGAGTTAACTGATATTTTCCAAATTAATCTCTTCTTATTATAACCTATAAATGTTTCTTAGAGGTACATTCCTTCTGAATATTAAGAAGACATTTTATCTGATATTCTTTAGTTTCTAGAAAAAAATCTTATTCTCAAAACCGAATCCTCTTTGAGCCCTCAAAATATTGCTCTGTTTACTTGTACTGAAGAATTTATTTGTGAACTTCCATGTTTTTTCCTCATTAATTCTTTTCTGTTTGGTTAAGTCAATATTCAATGTTTATATTGGTATAACCACATAAATATTATTGGCATACCCACATGAATATAATAGTTGAGGAACATACTGTGCAATGATTATATTTCCTTCTTGTACAATCATTGTTTACTTGGCACTTATAATGGTCTACTTTTTTCATTCTTCCTGGAGCATTCCACTTTCCTGCTGCAACCCAGACTGGTTCTCTCTGGGTCTGCTACAAAGCTGTCACCTTGGTACTTCTCTTCACCAGCCACCTTGAGGACTTCCTTCTCTTTTGTGTTAGACCCCCCCATTTTTTTTGGTTAGTTCGATAAGTTTGGTGAAACAACCTTTAGATTTCTTAGAAATAGCTTGTGAGTAATTATATTTCTGAAAATACAGTTGATTCTCATTATTCATGGATTCTGTATTTGCAACTTTGCAAAATTTGTGACCTCCTAATCAATACAGGGTTTTTATGATCATTCAGAAACATGCACAGAGGGTAAACATTTTGAGTTATATGTTCCCAGCTGAGGTCCAATGAAGTGACACTGCCTCTTTGTTTCAGTTCATACTGTAAATAACCATCTATGTTATAATCTATTTAGTGTCTCATTTTTCACATTTATGTGCTTTCCCTTGGTGATTTTGTAGCTTAAAACGGCCCCCCAGTATAGTGCTGAAATGCCGTCCAGTGTTCCTAAGCACAAGAAGACTGATGTGTCTTATGAAGAAAATACGTGAGCTTCTTTAGATGAGCTTCTTTCAGGCATGAGGTGTGCTGCTGGCTGTGAGTTCGATGTTAATGAATCAACATACATATTGATATAACATACATTAAAGACATAGGGTCTTTAAACAGAAACACACCAACAGCAAGTTTGTGTGTTGATTGGTTGACAAAAATGTTGTGAATTTCCTCTGAGACCAAAAGATTCCTCTGAGACCAGAGGCTCACAGGAATCTAGCCCTATATTTCCCCTAGGACCAATGGTTCAGTATTTGCTAATTCAGTGTTTGCTGTGACTTCACAGAATATAACTTCCTCAAATAACAAGAGTCACCTGTCTAGAATTAGATGTACCATATGACCCAGCCATCCCATTACTGGGTATATACCCAAAGGATTATAAATCATGCTGCTATAAAGACACATGCACACATATGTTTATTGCGGCACTATTCACAATAGCAAAGACTTAGAATCAACCCAAATGTCCATCAGTGACAGACTGGATTAAGAAAATGTGGCACATATACACCATGGAATACTATGCAGCCATCAAAAAGGATGAGTTTGTGTCCTTTGTAGGGACATGGATGCAGCTGGAAACCATCATTCTTAGCAAACTATCACAAGAACAGAAAACCAAACACCGCATGTTCTCACTCATAGGTGGGAACTGAACAATGAGATCACTTGGACTCGGGAAGGGGAACATCACACACCGGGGCCTATCATGGGGAGGGGGGAGGGGGGAGGGATTGCATTGGGAGTTATACCTGATGTAAATGACGAGTTGAAGGGTGCTGACGAGTTGATGGGTGGAGCACAGCAACATTGCACAAGTATACATATGTAACAAACCTGCACGTTATGCACATGTACTCTAGAACTTAAAGTATAATAATAAAAAATAATAATAATTAAAAAAAAAAATACAAGAGTCACCTGTATCTTTTAAAAGTCTTTGTGTTTGATTAACAGTGTATTTGGTTTGATTGATTGTCTGGGCCTTCTGGCTGGAAATAATTTTCCCTCAAAATTTTAAAGGCAGTGAAGAGGGGCTGGGGGTGGGAAGTGAGAGTGGGACCTGGTGTCCTGAGGGCCATGGTGGGCCTGCCTCAGCTTTATCAAACAGATCTTCCTGGAAAGATGAAACCTGATGAAACTCCTACGTTTGACCCAAGTCTACTTAAAGAAGTGGACTAGAATCAGAATACAGCTACATATGCTACAGTTATTTCTCCAACACATCTTGCCAGAAGGCTTGGTTTAAGGCCTCTTTGTCTACTGATGATATGGTTTGGCTGTGTTGCCACCTAAATCTCATCATGAGTTGTAGCTCCCATAATCCCTGCAAGTCCTACTGAATCACGGGGGTGGGTATTTCCTGTACTAATCCCATGATAGTGAATAAGTCCCACGAGATCTGATGGCTTTATAAAGGACAGTTCCCCTGCACATGCTCTCTCACCGGTCGCCACGTAAGATATGCCTTGCTCCTCCTTCACCTTCTGCCATGATTGTGAGGCCTCCCCAGCCACGTGGAACTGTGAGTCCATTAAAACTCTTTCTCTTTATAAATTACCCAGTCTTGGGTGTTTCTTCATAGTAGTATGAAAATGGACTAATACAACTAACATAGGGTTTTTTTTTTTGTTAAGGTACTGGGTCAGCGAACTGCCACTGGAGTTGTCAACCCTGTTAATGTATAAAGTCTTTTGAGCATACAAAGAAATCTGGGGATCATTATGTTATACTTGTGGAAGATGTGACTCGGTGACAGAGTGTTGCTATGGCAACTCTGATAATAGAACGTAAATTCATCCATTCCTGTGCTAAGAGAGAAAGAGTAGATGCTGTTAGTAATGAATGCAGGGAAGACAGCTTGGCAAATTGTTATCAACTTGTCTTTGCTAAGGAAGAAACTGAACTGCTATAAGATTACCCTTGAATGTCTACTACAAAATGTTGGTTTTAACAAAACATTTGGATACTTTGGATCTGAGGAAAACGACATATATTAGAGGTTTCTAAAGTAAAAATCTTTTTAGAAAGACAATTGTCAAAGGAGTTAATGCTACAAAGCTATACTCTCACTGGAGTTAAAATGTTTTGTTGATGTAGCACGGTGACCTCCATAAATATTGGTCTGAAAAAAACTTATAATATTGCAAGTATAATGACATTTTAGAAGATTACCTTGGGCTGATGGGATATGCTGTGAATTTGAATTACAAATGAATATTATTAAAGGGATGATTTTTACCTAAAGGGGTTATTTGAATTTTTTCTTGCCTTGCATTTTTCTAGAGTGTGGCTTCATTCCTTGGTAGTCAAGAGTACTGATAGTAAAGAGTTCTGTATCTGCTATCTGTGCTGCTTATTTTTAAAAAGGTATATATTTAATAGGCTGTTTCTTATCACATACATAAAATTAATTATTTTTGTTTCAAATAAACATATCTAAATACAGAGAGAGGCATTATTTCCCACATATTAAGTTGGATAAATTAGTTATTATACAAATATAGTACAGTTCAAAATTTGTTGATCCTACTATGGACAAACAACCTGGCCAAGCCTTTTAAAGAAGCAGAAGAAATGAAAACTAACTTATAAAATGTGAAGCGATTCAAAGTAAAACAATTTAAATGTTTTACTAAAAGTTTATTTAGTTGTATGTCAATAAAAAGTATCAAGTGACTTATCTGTGAAATATATTAATAATTATTCATTTGTTAAAGATACCTATGAACAATTATTACAGGACATCTAAGGTACTTTGTAACAGTAACACTGGGAAATCTCAACATATGTATTTCTATTCCAATTTTTCTTTTTATCTGAAGCATCTCTTCTGAAAAACATTTTCATCAAAAAATGGAATATTACAAAATTGAGTGGAATGCAATATTTAATAAAATATATCGTACTGGATTTGTCACATCATAAAATTTTGATGGAAGCTTTTCTTTTTAATGTAGTTATAATGGCACTATTATTCTGGTAACTATCCTGTTTTGATTTTTTTGATTTTATTGATTTTAATTATTTTAAAAGTTGAAGTCAGAATTAGATACTCTAATGGCACTAATCTTCAGCATTCCATGTTACAATAAGTCTATTCATGTGATCAAAAGACATTTAAAGGCATTCTTCTATTGTCTGCACATTCTAATCTTGAGAAATTTGATGTTATTCTGAGTCTGTCTTGGTATGTGGCTTTTATTCCTCTATTTAGACATTTAAGGTCTTATATACAGTAATCTGTTTTAGTTTGGGTCATCTTTCATTTATTGTGCTGAGCATATTTTATTGGAAAACTAGCATCTTTCAGTGTTGGGATATTTTATTGTATTCTGATTGAATAATGTCCTCTGAGTTTTCCCTTTGTGAGAACACTATTAGCTTGATATTGAACCCGTGGAGTAAGGGTCTAATTGTTTAAAAATCTTTTCTTTACTATTTTCCATCTGTTTATCTTTCTGATCTTTTAAGTTCATATTTCAAACGTTTATTAAATTTTCTATTTCTGCTATAAAGTTTTTAATTTCTGAGAAGATTTTTCTTGTTATTCATATATTCTTTTAAGTAATACTTTGAAATGTAGATACATTTTCCTATTTCTAGGGGCATTAATTATGAGTTGTTTAGTATTTTTGTTTAGTTTTGTACTCTCTCTATTTCCCCTATTTCTGTGGAAATCTGATTTTCTCTGGGATTTTCTTCCATGTTAGAGTATTTCCTAAAATGCCTGGTGATTCTTTCCTTGTTGATTAGCTTATATTTCAGGGCAAGGCATCAAAAACCTGGCTGTCAGCTTTGTGAGTGTTGTGTGTGTGTGTGTGTGTGTGTGTGGGTGTGGGTGGGTGGGTGGGTGGGTGTGGGTATGTATATGAGTGTGTGGATGTACATGTGGGCAGGGCTTATCGACTGGTGGGCCTCACTGGAACATGGTGGTGAAGGGTCCTAGTAGTTTATTGGGCATGTCAAATGTCAGCATTTGATTGTCTTTTGGGGTGACTAATTTCCTCAGAGAGGAGAAACAGCTAATTGCCCAAATAGAGAACAGTCTCATACTGGCCTAATATTAAAAAATGATGACATTTTTGATATACCCTAGTATTTTAAATATGTCATTAAGCTAGTGGTAAATTTTTTTTTCTCAACTGCAAAACAAGAGAATAGGCTGATGTACTAGGAATTTATGTTATTTCTGGTACCCAGCCAACATTTCACATATATTAATTTCCCTTCTAGTAGTGAGATCTATTGCAAAGCAAAGAAAGCTCCTTGTTGAAGGCATGCATTTTTTTTTCAAGTTTTACTTCAGATTCAGGGGGTACACATGTACTTTTTTGTTAGTTGGGTGTATTGCATGATGCTGAGGTTTGGGGTTTGATTGATCCCATCACCCAGATAGTGAGCATAGTACCCAACAGTTTTTCAAACTTCCCTTCCCTCTCTAGTAGTTCCTAGTTTCTATTGCTGCCATCTTTATGTTCATGAGTAGCCAATGTTTAGCTCCTTGTTATAAGTAAGAACATTCAATATTTCTGTTTTTTTTTTTTGTTCCTGCATTAATTCACTTTGCATAATGACCTCTAGCTACATCCATGTTGCTGCAAAGGACATAATTTTATTATTTTTCATGTCTGTGTAGTATTCCATTGTGTATATGTACCACGTTTTCTTTATCCAGCCCACTATTGATGGACATTTAGGTTGATTCCATGTCTTTGCTATATTTTTGTTTTTTGAGATGGATCTCTCTTTGTCTCCTAGGTTGGAGTGCAGTGGTGTAATCTTGACTCACTGCAACCTCTGCCTCCTGGGTTCAAGAGGTTCTCCTGCCTCGGACTCCCAAGTAGTTGGGATTACAGTCATGCACCAACATGCCCAGCTAAGTTTTGTAATTTTAGTAGTGATGAGGTTTCACCATGTTGGCTAGGCTGGTCTTGAACTCCTGACCTCAGGTGATCTGCCTGCCTCTGCCTCCCAAATTGCTGGATTACAGGTGTGAGCCACTGAGCTTGGTGGTGTCTTTGTTATTGTAAATAGTGCTGTGATAAACATGCAAGTGCTTGTGTCTTTTTGGTAGAACACTTTGTTTACTTTTGGATATATCCTGTAATGGGATTGCTGGGTTGAATGGTAGTTCTATTTTGAGTTCTTTGAAAAACCTCCAGACTGCTTTCCACAGTGGTTGAACTAATTTACATTCCCACCAAGAGTGTATGAGTGTTCTCTTTTCTCTACAGCCTTGACAACATCTGTTGTTTTTTTGATTTTTTAATAATAGCCATTCTGACTGCAGTAGATAGTATTTCATTGTGGTTTTGATCTGCATATCTCTGAACATTAGTGATGATGACCATTTATTCACATGTTTGTTGGCAGCTTTTATGTCTTCTTTTGAGAAATGTCTGTTCGCGTCCTTTGCCTTCTTTTTAATGGGGTTTTTTGCTTGATGATTTGTTTAAGTTCCTTATAGATTCTGGATATTAGACCTTTGTCAGATATATAGTTTGTGAATATTTTGCTCCCAGTCTGTAGGGAGCAAAATATTTTGCTGTTTACTTCCTTGATAGTTTCTCTTGCACGCAGAAGCTCTTGAGTTTCATTAGGCCCCACTTCTCAATTTCTGTTTTCATTGCAATTGCTTTTGAGAAGTTAGCCATGAATTCTTTCCCAAGGCTGATGTCCAGAATGCCATTTTCTAAGTTTTTTTCTAAGATTCTTATAGTTTGAGGTCTTTACATTTAAATATGTAATCCAATTTGAGTTAATTTTTGTATTAATTATTGAATAGGAAGTCCATTCCCCATTGCTTATTTTTGTTGACTTTGTCAAAGATCAGATAGCTGTAGGTGTGTGGCTTTATTTCCAGGTTCCCCATTCTGTTCCATTGGTCTATTGTCTGTTTTTGTACCAGTACCATGATGTTTTGGTTGCTGTAGCTTTATAGTGTAGTTTGAATTTGGGTACTGTAATGCCTCTGACTTTGTTCTTTTTACTTAGGATTGTTTTGGGTATTCAGGCCCTTTTTTTTTATTTCCTTTGAATTTTAGAATAGCTTTTACTAGTTCTGAGAAAGATGATGTTGGTAGTTTGACAGGAATAGTCCTGGATCTATAGGTTGCTTTGGGTAGTCTGGCAATTTTAAAGATACTGATTTTTACAATTCATGAGCCATAGATGTTTTTTCCATTCATTTGTGTCATGTGTGATTTCTTTGAACAATGTTTTGTAGTTCTCCTTGTAGAGATCTCTCACCTCCCTGGTTAGATGTATTCCTTGGTTTACTTATTTATTTTTATTTTTTTTTTGCAGCTATGGTAAATGGGATTGCATTCTTGATTTGGTTCTCAACTTGAACATTATTGGTATATAGACATGCTACTGATTTTTGTACACTGATTTTGTAGGCTGAAACTTTACTGAAGTGGCACATCAGTTGCGGGAGCCTTTTGGCGGAGTCTTTAGGGCATTCTAGGTATAAAATCACGTAATCTGTGAAGAGAGATAGTTTGACTTATTTTCCTATTTGGATGCCTTTTACTTTTTTCTCTTGCCTGATTGCTCTGGCTAGCACTTCTAGTACCATGTTGAATGGGAATGCTGAGAGTGGGCATCCTTGTATTGTTCCAGGCCTTAGGGGGAATGCTTTTAGTTTTTGCCTGTTCAATATTATGTTGGCTGTGGGTTTTCATAGATGGCTCTTAATATTTTGAGATATTCTCTTCTGATGGAAGGCATGCATTTTTTGAAATGAAGAAAAATATAGAGAAGCAGCAGAAAGAAGGAGGAATAGAGAGAGGTGAAGAAGTAGGACAAGGAGAGAATGTGAGGAGAGAAGAAGAGAGAAGGAAAGAAAGAGGAGATGAGGAAAGAGAAGAAAAGAAGGAGAATGATAGGAAAATAAATAGGGGTCAAGGAGGAGAGAGAGTAAGTAAGAGAATAAGGCAGAGGCAGGAGGGGTGAGAAAGGGAGAGGGGAGTTGAAGAAAAGTTAAAACATATTCAGGGTTTTCTAGTCTCCCTTGATATAGTCATTGTTTAATTTTCTAGGCATGTCATCCAGTGTCTCTTTTAAGATGCCCTTTGGTCCAGCCAAATGGTGCTACTACCTATCTCCAAACAGAAACTAAACCCATCTGGCTTTGTGTGCCATTTTTATTTCCTCTCTTTCAAGAGTTTTCAAAGAATGACTTATGTTATAGATATATGTTCATTTTTATTTTATCTTCTTCAGCAGATTAGAATTCCCAAACAATACCTTGTATTATAGACACTAACTTATTGGTTTTTGTACTGTTCATTAGATTACAACCTCCCCAAAGGCAAAGATGTAGTCTTGTCTAAGTCTTCCTGGCTTATTGTGGTAAAGGACCAAATTTTTATTTTTTATTTAAAATATTTACATTCTATCACAGTCTGATACTTTTGTACAAAATCATACATTTAGATATCATAGCCATATAAACATGCTATAAGTTTTAAAATGCTTACTCCTACTTTCTGAAATGAAATGGTAAAAACAATTCATTGATTGGCACTGCTTTACTGAATCCGCTATGAGATGAAGCAGCAGTTCAGTGCACCTCGCATCTTGCTTTGCACCTACCAATATAACTTCAATGGAATTTTGCACTGAATAAATTTTATCTAAATATAACTGAATTTATTCAAAAATAACAATAAAGATACTGGAAAAAAAGTCTTGATTAGAATGAAATTGCATCATAAGATTCACTTCCTATTTTTAACCCCTGATTTGCAGTTTGGAGGGTACTGTTAGGCAATTAATGATGCTTTTAAAAACAATGTGCATTGCGTAATTTTTTGAAGACATATTTGTTAGTTAAGTCTAAATGATTTTGATACCACTCTTCATCTTATATTGCCAAAATAAATGTCTAAATATTTTACTAAATTCCCTATCAAGGATGATTTGTTGTTCTATTTGTAATAAGGAAGGAAAGCTCAATTTTTAGTCACAATAGTAGGAAACTATCCCTGTCTAGCAGGCTAGTTTAGAACAGCAACTGCCATTGTTATCACATGATATTTTGCACATACACGGTGCCCTTCAAATGTTGAATTGATGCACTTAATGAAATTAGACAACTGTTCTTCACAGAAAGGGCAGCAATGCTATCAAATCCTTTATCAAGAGCTTCAAACTAAAACCTGGCAACTTAAGAAAATTAGGAATGAATGCTTTGATTTATTGGGCAGTCCCTTAATTTGTGACTTGGTGGCTTTACATGGGAATTTGAAGTGCTTAGCCTGCCATGGGCTGGATAATCAAAGGCCCATGATTTACAGAACACTTCTTTAAAATAACTTCTCTAGAGAACCTCACTTTTAAAAAGGCTTTCAAGACTTTTAGTATCCAATTGGGCTATAATATACACTTAACTGAAATACCACTTGCATGATATGATAATTTAGCCAGTATCTGGAAGAAATGTCTCAACAAGTGTTTCATCTTTTATATGCTTTTCATTGAAGCTAAGGGGAAACTGTAGTTGGTTGCCTAACACTGAATAAAACTACAAGCACATTATCTCATTTTGAAGTTGAATGTGGCCAGCAGCTTCTAATGGTATATTTTGAATGTGATCTAGTGAAATTTTTACTAAGGAAATAATAACATTTCTAAAACATGAAACACTTGAGGATTGACTTTTCATTTTAATATCTACCTTAGCATGCCAAAATATAGCCACTGAATGCATTTTTTTCCTGATAAGCTCTTAAAGTATAAGTGATACATGGCTTTTGCTAATAGTTGGCAGCTATTGATTATACTATGATAGCTGACTTGTTCTGCAGAATAAAGTAGAAAATCCTTTTGAATCAAAAAGCATTTCTGTACTTTGAAAATGTCATTAAAAGTGTTGAAAAGGTCACATTTTGAGATTGATGGAATAAAGATCAGTCTTTCCTGGCTGGCTGAACAGAATGTGATTGGGAAGTGAGGCTTTAAAACTTTTGCTAGCACTTTTATAGTGCAAATCTGGGATTCACAATGGCTCTAAAAGCAATAAATTACTTTTTATGTACATGATTATTTTCATGAATAATTAAAGCTATTATTTAGACATTCAAGTGCAGATGAAACTCAGAAGAAAACATGAAGTGTTAAGATGCATGAAATTGCCAGCTTTGTAAGCAAAAGTCCCAGACTGGACTCCATTCCAAAATAGCTGCTGATATTCTGTGTTTATTTATGGAGTTATCATAATGTCTCTGTATCTCACTGATTCAGTATTAAAGGAATGATGATATCTATTCTGTTTTTATGAGAATCGGTAAAGATTCATTGAAGAACACAAAATAAAGGATAATCAATACTTTGAACTGTCTGAAATAAATGCTATTTAAATTGTCAAAAAATTATTTAGATAATCAAGTATTATTTAATTGAAAGTTCAGTCTTCGGTATATTTAATGGAGCTAAAAAAAAGAGAAATGAGTTCTCTTCAAGTAAGCTTAATTAGCTTTCTTTGAGATGAGTTGAAGGTAGTCGAGTGAAATCAGAGCACTTATTTTGCATTAGTTTTAGTGACTGCTTTCAGGACTGATATTAAAAGTATATGAGACTAAGATCTTATTTTAAATCAAAGCAATAACAACTGTGCAGTACTGATTCTACATATGACGTCTAATCTTAGCCACCATTTCTATTTTATTCATATACACATTCAGTAAATATATCTTTAAACAGCCTGACTACATGATTACCCTTTCCGATGTGGCTTGACACCTTAAAAAAACTCATGTTCCAATGAGAACACGTGGACACAGGGAGGGGAACATCACACACCAGGGCCTGTCAGGGGGTGAGGGGAAAGGGGAGGGAGAGCATTAGGACAAATACCTAATACATGCGGGACTTAAAACCTAGATGACAGGTTGATAGGTGCAGCACACCATCATTGCACACGTATACCTGTGTAACAAACCTGCATGTTCAGCACATGTATCCCAGAACTTAGAGTGAAATTAAAAAAAAAAACAAAATCATGTTCCTTGAAAACAGTACTGGTAGCAATAAGGAAACAGTGCTAGTTGTGTATATTAATACACATCCCAAAGCTCTGTTTGTTTTAAATGTGATTCTGAAACAACACTTAAGGTTAGTTCTTTCCCATGAGTGAGATCTTATGCATGTCTAGTTTACTGATTCATTTTCTTATGTAGAAATATTTGATGTCTGTAAATTAGTTTGGCTAATTTAGAGTTGCATGGTATGAAGTGGTCATAAATCCTTCATAGATTTTAAAGGGTTTCTCATAAGACTTGCTTTTTTAAAAAATATAAATAAATGGCGAGGATTGCTACAACCAAGAGTTCAGAGGGTACAGTTAGATTATTTAGACAATATTATTTAAGTTACAATTTTAACAACATTTTATCTTAGAAAACAGACTAAATGACATCAAATTGGTTACTGGGTTGAGTGGATTTAATGATTTAACAGGTTCTCTCTCTCTAATAGATTGATTTTTTAAATTCTATAATTTATTGTGATAAAAGATCTCATCAAACATTTTTGGGGCTGGGGTTGCCTATGATATATAACGATATCAATTTTTAAAGTAAAACTGATATGAATTGTGATATTGGGTTTAATGTGACACTTTATTATATGAACAAATTAGATAGTGGTGGAAGTGCTGATAACACTCTTTTGAAATATCATCAGCTATAAAGTACTGCACCACTGCTTTCTTTATAAGCAGAACTTAAATAAATCTATTTAATGATCCTATACATTTTCTTCCCTCCATGTAACACTATATTCCTGCCTGCTATAATCTGCAATTACTTCCTTTTCCCCAAGGAGAACATTTTGCTGAAGAAATAAAAGCCATTTCAGGCACAATCAGCCCCTCTGTTTCCGAAGACATTTTTTTAATTGTAAAAGACTGAGGGAGACTCTTTTTGATGACTCTACTGTATTTTATTATTGAACAGTAATGAGCCCCTACTTCTTAAAAATGCATCCAGGAGACCATGCATTCAAGACGCCACTGTCAAAATATGCACATACATGATTGATTACCCAATTTATTGGTGATATTGTATATGCCATCATAGTGCAGTTTAAATGATTTTGACAAGTACAGAAAAGTGTCATTGACAGGTGCAGAAATAAATGATGGGTTTAAGCTTTCAAATGTTTTTACAGCATTTCACTGACTGGCAGGTTGATAAATTAAAATTACAGTTGTAGCATCAGGCCTGAAAGCACAACTGCTTTAGATTACAAAAATAGCGCTGTGGAAACTTTGTGTACTCTCCAGAGAAGTAGCCTGGAGGGCTTTGGGGAAAAAAATGAAGCAAATGCAGTTGGTAAAGAAATCATTAATTTTGTGGTAGCACTGTCTGAGTCTAAAAAAACCCCAAAAAAGTAGATTTTTAGAAGAAAATTGGCTTTATCTCCTTATCCCTTTTCCCCTGCAGACATAGAGAAAATTGAAACCGCATCATCAAAAGACAGGCATTGAATTGGCCATTAGTAATTCCATGATGTTAGATGGGCATATTTAAAGCTTAGGGACAATTTCTTGTTAACCTTCCCTTAGTTTCAACACTATACATGGATTTTAGCTTGTCATACTGTCACCATGATCCCATCAAGTCTAACTGAGAAAACTTTAAGACATCACTCACTCACTGATTTCGACATTCTTAAAGAAAATGCGATTTCATCAGGCATTTTCTTTACATTCTTATTTCATTCTATTCAAGTCTTGCATCTTTTCAAGTCATACCTGAACTTCTGCAGCCGCTTTATAAGTGGCTCACTTTGGATAACATCATTCTACAGTTAAAAGCAAAACAGCCAAGCAGGTATACATCATTGAATGACTCCACTTCACCCATAGAATGAGCAGAAAGCTCCTTGTATTAGGATAATTTCTCAATACAGATTCTCCCTGAATTAGCCAATCTTATCTTTTGTCTTTTCCTGAATCTTCCTAGCTCACTAGACTGGAATGTCTGATACGCTGGGTATGGTGCCTTCTCTGCTGCCACTCATCCAACTCTGTCTCCCAGGAATGCCATTTTAGTAGCTCCGTACTGAATTCTTACCTCACCTTGAAGAAAAACTCAGGTCCTACTTTTGTCTTGAAAATTTTCCTAATAATCTGACCAGTTTCTTTAACTTCTCAATTCCTAAATGTTTCATAGACAGCTATCATTTGATGGCATTAATACAGATCTGCTTTTGCTTTTATGTGCTCTACTACCAACCATCCCTAAATTAGTATTGCTTTCCCTCTTTCATGTTCCTATTATTAAAGTTTTTAATATTGTACTCCATATTTTATATCACTCTAAGTACAGTCCAGAATTGTCTTCCTGTCTTCAGGCTGCTGTTTTGTTTTTTCTTGTCTCTCTTCCTCAGCGATCTCCCCTAGTAAAGCAGTCTATCACTCCTGTGCTGATTTCACTCTCTTCTGAACTGAGAATTTGATTCTCTTAACACTTCTAAAATATTCAGGCCTTTGGATTCAATTGGTTAACATTTCTGTGATTCAGTGAAACTTTAGAAAAGATTTATAATATAACTTAATTGCTGCACAGAATGTTTTTAATAATTGGTATTTATTTCCTGTTTACTAATTCAGACACTAAGTATTATCTCATTCATAACAGCTGTTAAGAGTTAGTTATGACCTGGCATGGTGGCTCACGCCTGTAACCCCAGCACTTTTGGAGGATGAGGTGGGAAGATTGCTTGAAACCAGGAGTTCAAGACCAGCCTGTCCAACACAGACCCCATTTCTATAAAAGATAAGAATTAGCCAGGTGTGGTGGCTCATGCCTATAGTTCCAGCCACTTGGGAAGCTGAGGAGGGAGGATCACCTGAGGCTGGGAGGTTGAGGCTGCAGTGACTGTGATTGCACCACTGCACTCCAACCTGGGAGACAGAGTAAGAACCTGTCTCAAAAAAATTACTTAATAATAATAATAAAAATAAAAGGTTAGTTACTTACTAACTTAGGTGAGCAAATGGAGACTCAGGAAAGTTAAATTGCCAACGCCATCTATCTAGGAAGTGGCAGAATGGGATTCCGAGGAAGGAAATCAAATTATAGAACTTGTGCTCTTAAAGCAAGTGGCTAATACTATAATCATATATAGCATCTGTTACTAAATACGAGGTTTCCTACAAAACCTGGATAAATGTAAAATAATGTGAATCTTTAACCTAATAAGAATATCAAGGTTTAATAAAGTTTTCATAACAGCAGAAGTATATTGAAGATCTAAATTCTACTTCAAGACTGGAAAGAAAAGGGAGAAAATATCCCTCAAGGAAAATGGTTTCGCAAACTACAGCTCTTAGCAATTATAAGGTCATTTTTGGATGCAGGGCAAGCTTTGTTGCTCTGACAGTATTTACTCTTTCTTTTTTGGATTTAGTAGAATAGATCCTGTGCATCTCAAAGGATTTAGGAGATCCAGGCTTGGCTGGGCCATGCTTAGCTCACACATACAGTCATTGCTTCACTAGAGAGAAATATAATAATTCTGATATTTTTATCCTTGATGTATTCTTTTTACATATTTCTTTTTATGATTTTAAATTTTCTAATGTTAACTTTCGTGGGTGCATAGTAGGCATGTATATTTGTGGGGTATATAAGATATTTTCACACAGACATGCAATGTGTAATAATCACATCAGGGAGAATGTGGTGTCCATTCTCCCAAGCATTTATGCTTTGTGTTACAAACAATCCAGTTACACTCACAGAGTTACTTAAGATGTACAATTATGTTCTTATTGACTATAGTCACCCTGTTGTGCAATCAAATAGGTCTTATTCATTCTTTCTAATTTTTTTTTGTATCCATTAACCATTCCCCCGGCCCCGCCGTGATGTGTTCTTGAAGATCTTCCAACCAAACCTAGGAAATAATATATTCTGAGATATATAACTTTTAAATTGTTCTGAGTTATTTAAATTATTCTGATACAGAGAAAAAAATCTGAGTTTTTTTTACCCACGTAATAAACATCCTCATAATAAAGCTACTTATGAAAACTTCATCAAATGAAAAATTGGTATAAATCAATATTTAATTTCAAATTACAACTAATTCATATTAAAGTCTTCTTAAAAGTTCAAATTCATGCTGAAGAGACAAGAAGAAATAATTCATGTGGAGTTTCCTTTGGTGCTGTGAGTGTATGTTCAAAGTGGCTCAGTGTCTGCAAGGTATCAACAGTCAGTGCTTGAAGAAACTTCATGCATTTTTTGACATGTAATTTTACAATGGATATCTCAGCCTTCAAATGAAGGATCTTTGATTCCTTCTCATTTGTATTTTTCATTAAAAAGTTGTAAATAGCTTTTTCAAGGCAAGACTGGTTTTAAACTAAGATTTATATATTGGACTCTTAATTGAGATGATCACTCTGTGCTTATTCACCTTTTTTTTATTTTTCGAGACGGAGTCTCTCTCTGTCCGCCAGGCTGGAGTGCAGTGGAACGATCCTGGCTCACTGCAACCTCTGACTCCCCGGTTGAAGTGATTCTCCTCCCTCAGCCTCCTGAGTAGCTAGGATTACAGGCATACACCACCATGTCCAGCTAACTTTTGTATTTTTAGTAGAGCCGGCATTTCACCATGTTGGCCAAGATGGTCTCAATCTCCTGACCTTGTGATCTGCCTGCCTCAGCCTCCCAAAGTGCTGGGAGGACAGATGTGAGCCACAGCACCTGGCCTTATTCACCTTTCTAAATGCAAACTTGATGCCTGTTTTCTCTCAGCTTATTTCCAAGATCAGATTCTATCTGATGCAACATTGAAAGGAACCATTCTCCTAGTAGAATTTTATTACATTAATTGCTCTAAAATATAATGTTTCAAGGATGATTGGAATATGAGCCCCCAAACTTTAGCCCTCCATTAAAAAGCAAGGTTGCTTAACATCTTAAAAAGTGTTAAGATGGGCAAGAACTTTAATATTCAAATTTATTTTATAAATGTATGTTATTTATAATAATATAAACATATTCAATATTATGCATTTATACATTTAAATATAATAGTAAATATATAATATACTTACAATAGTTTAAAATAGAAAATATTACTATTTAATAAACAGACATTTATTAAATATTGAATTTATATTATTTAATATTTTGAAGTTTAAAATTTATTATGATCCCAGCCTTAGGTCTAAGATGACATCAGAATGAATTTATATGTACTTTGGCATAGGCAGTGTGGAGGCTTCCATGGCATTTATTCTGGGCTCTTTGCATCTATCCTGGTCTCTGTTAAGTGAACTCTAAGATAGTTCTAGTTCAATGTGGCTGCCTCCACCACATGCATTTAAAACAGGGAGGGATTGTGAGACATTATATTTCAAAGATTTTTCTGAAGGGACTCCAGAGATGATAAGTGTTTATAATGACAGCTTGTGCATGTGTGTATGGAAAAAAATGGAGGGGGATGGAAGCACCTTGTAGATGATGGCTGCCAGGCCGCACTGGTATCAGAATCACCTAGGTAGCTTTGGAAAACACTCCATCTGTTGATATACCTGGGCAAACAGAATCACACTTTGGGATGAGCCTTCATGCCTCACTCTAAGTGTATTAGAGGGAAACTACATTAAATGAACACTGGTGGGGGAGTGGGTGTCCCCCTCAACAATACTATTTTAGAAATCATTTCCTGGTGCATATGAAGAAAGTTCTTTTTATATCATATATATAGTTGCAGGATCAGAGACCTGAGATTTCACTCAACTTCTTTTCACAAGTCCATGATCTTTCTCAGTAAGGAAATAATTTTCTGTAACTTTCTTTGACAGTTTTTTTTTCCACTGCAATATTCAGATTGGGTCTATGTTGTGACCAAAACATTTTATTTCAAAATTAGTACAGTACATTTATCCAGGGAAGAATTTGGCTTCTCAATTTAAAATGAGATGCATATTAAAAATATATCAATATTCCTACTTAAAAAATTTAAATGACAATTACCAGTATTCATCATTAAAATCTGAAACATCTGTACTCATATTGCTTGATAACTCATTTCATGACAATTTTTATTTTTCCCCAATATAATAACTTTTGTTGGTTTTTATAATGAAACTTTTGTTTTTTATAATGTAACTCAAAACGCTGCCTATAAAAATGGAGATTTATTCTATGAACTATTTTAAAGGTTTCTGATTGACTCTTTATAACATGATACATAAATATACCTTCCAGAATTGTAATAATAGCTAACATTTATGAGCAACTCTTATGTACCAAAAACTGTGCTAAATGTTTGATATCAATTATCTAAATCTTTTAATCTCCATTTCACAAACAAGAACCTGAAGCTTGGGAGTTTAAGTAATTGCCTAAACTAACATATCTAGCTTGTAGGTGTCCGAGTCTATGAGGGCGAAAGCAACTTTCGCCAGTGCATATTAACAAATACTTTAAGACACTGATGGGCAGTGAACTGAAGTATGCAATATTTAGCAGTGATTTATTCATTAATATAATTCACACATTTTTATTGAACATAGAATTAAAATTAATGTGAGGTGTGCTGGGGACAAATTCAATGTTATATACTCACATGTCAACTGATATAATAAACCACAGACCATGCACTTATTCTGGCATGTGACTAGGATTAAAAGTCATAAATCTGATCATCATGGAGGATGGGAGGCAGGACTAGACTGCAGTTCCCACTCGGACAGACAGAGTAGCATGAAGAGGCTTGTGTGGTGAATTTTAGCTCCAGATCAACTGCAAGAACGAACCAGCAATCTCAAGAGGACCCACATACCCTCTGAAGGAGGCGGAGTGCTCCTGCAGGACCTGGGAGACACCCCAAATACTGTGAGTGCCCCAACGGCAGAAGTGGGAAAGGAAGATCCTCCTCTCCCAAACAGACACCCCCCACTGGAGAAACTGGAGGTCTGTTTGCGGGAGAAGTTTCTGACCTTATCTAGAGCTGAGTCAGTTTCAAGAGCTGAATGAAATACAGGGGTAGAGGAAACAGTGGGAAAGGCCCTGGGAGCTCGCTGGGTCTTCAAGCAGGCCATTCCTCCCTGGCACCACAGGGATCCATCAGGAGGGTGACCAGAGGAGTGGGGGAGAAACACCACAGGGAGTAGGAAATCTCCAGCCGAACTTTGTAGAACTTGAAAGGGGCAAGAAGCCTCCTGGCCAAAACTCAAGGGAGAGTGGGAATCCAGTGTGCAGACTCCACAGGCTGGGAAAGAACCAAACCCTTTTCTTCCACAGCTGGGAGGCCAATAGCCTGGGGCAAGTTCTCAAGCCTGGCTCATCCACTGCCTGGAAACCAACTTAGGGCTGTGAGCGGTGGCATGGTGGGATTGAGACCAGGCCTTTGATTTGCATGGGAGCTGGTTAAGCCCTGTGTCTGCCAGTTTTCTCCCACTTCTCTGACAACCTGCATGACTCAGAAGAGGCAGCCATAATCCTTCTAGGTACATAACTCAATTGACCTGCAAACCTCATCCCCATCCCCCACAGCAGCCACAGCAGGATCCATCCAAGGAGAGTCTAAGCTCAGACATGCCTAGCCCTGCCCCTACCTGATGGTCTTCCCCTACTCACCCTGGTAGCTGAAGACAAAGGGCATATAATCTTGGGAGTTCTAGGGCCTCACCCACCACTGGTTCCTCTCCATACTACTACAGCTGATGCTCCATGGAAAGTGTCACCTCCCAGCAGAAGGCCAACCAGCACAAAAATAGAACATTAAACCACCAAAGCTAAGAATCCTGACAGACTCCATTAATCACAGGACTCTGCAGACAACCCCCAGTACCAGCCTGGAGCTGGGGGGACTTGCTGGGTGGCTAGACCCAAAAGAGGGACAACAATCACTGTAGTTTGACTCACAGGAAGCCACATCCATAGGGAAAGGTGGAGAGTACTACATCAAGGGAACTCCCTGTGGGACAACAGAATCTGGACAACAGCCTTCAGCCCTAGACCTTCCCTCTGACAGAGCCTACCCAAATGAGAAGGAACCAGAAAACCAACTCAGGTGATATGACAAAACAAGGCTCTTTAACATCCCCCAAAATCACACTAGTTCACCAGCAATGGATCCAAGCTAAGAAGAAATCCCTGATTTACCTGAAAAAGAGTTTAGGAGGTTAGTTATTAAGCTAATCAGGGGGGCACCAGAGAAAGGCAAAGCCCAGTGCAAGGAAGTCCAAAAAATGACATAAGAAGTGAAGGGAGAAATATTCAAGGAAATAGATAGCATAAAGAAAACAACAATAAAAAATTCAGGAAACGACACACAGAAATGCAAAATGCTCTGGAAAGTCTCAGTAATAGAAATGAACAAGTAGAAGAAAGAAATTCAGAGTTCAAAGACAAGGCCTTCAAATTAAACCAATCCAACCATGACAAATAAGAAAATATGAACAAAGCTGGTATTATGAAGTCTGGTATTATGTTAAGAAGTCTGGTATTATGTTAAATGACCAAACCTAAGAATAATCAGTGTTCCTGAGGAAGAAGAGAAATCTAAAAGTTTGGAAAACGTATTTGGGGGAATAATCGAGGAAAACTTCCCTGGCCTTGCTAGAGAACTAGACATCCAAATACAAGAAGCACAAAGAACACCTGGGAAATTCATCACAAAAATATCATCGTCTAGGCACATTGTCATCAGGTTATCTAAAGTTAAGATGAATGAAAGAATCTTAAGAGATGTGAGACAGAAGCACCAGGTAACCTACAAAGGAGAACCTATCAGATTAACAGCAGATTTCTCAGCAGAAACCCTACAAACTAGAAGGGATTGGGGCCGCATCTTCAATCTCCTTAAACAAAACAATTATCAGCCAAGAATTTTGTATCCAGCGAAACTAAGCATCGTATATAAAGGAAAGATACCATCTTTCTCAGACAAACAAATGCTGAGAGAATTTGCTAGTACCAAACCACCACTACAAGGACTGCTAAAAGGAGCTCTAAATCTTGAAACGAGTCCTGGAAACACATCAAAACAGAGCTTCTTTAAAGCATAAATCAAACAGGACCTAGAAAACAAAAATACAAGTTAAAAAGAAAAAAACAAAAAACAAAACCAAGGTATGCAGGCAACAAATAGCATGATGAATGCAACAGTAGCTCACATCTCAATACTAAACATTGAATGTAAATGGCCTAAATGCTTTACTTAAAAGATACAGAACTGCAGAATGGATAAGAACTCACCAACCAACTCTCTGCTGCCTTCAGGAGACTCACCTAATACATAAGGATTCACATAAACTTAAAGTAAATGGGGTGAAAAAAGGCATTTTATGCAAATAGACACCAAAAGTGAGCAGGGGTAGCTATTCTTATATCAGATAAAAGAAACTTTAAAGCAACAGCAGTTAAAAGAGACAAAGAGGCACATTATACAATGGTAAAATACATTGTCCAACAGGAAAATATCACAATCCTAAACATATATGCACCTAACACTGGAGCTTCCAAATTTATAAAACAATTACTAATAGACCTAAGAAATGCGATAGACAGCAACACAGTAATAGTGGGGAACTTCAATACTCCACTCAGCACTAGACAGGTCATCAAGACAGAAAGTCAACAAAGAAACAATGGATTTGGACTATATCTTGGAACAAATGGACTTAACAGATATATACAGAACATTTCATCCAACAACTGCAGAATACACATTATTCAACAGTGCATGGGACTTTCTCTAAGATAGACCATATGTTAGGCCATAAAATGAGCCTCAAAAAATTTAAGAAAATTGAAATTACATCAAGCACTCTCTCAGACCACAGTGGAATAAAAGTGGAAATCAACTGCAAAAGAAATCTTCAAAACCATGCAAATATATTGAAATTAAATAGCCTGCTCCTGAATGAGCATTGAGTCAAAAACAAAATTAAGATGAAAATTTAAAAATTATTTGAACTGAACGACAATAATGACACAACCTATCAAAACCTCTGGGATACAACAAAGGTGGTGCTAAAAGGAAATTTCATAACCCTAAATGCCTACATCAAAAAGACTGAAAGTGCACAAACTGACATTCTAAGGTCACGCCTCAAGGAACTAGAGAAACAAGAACAAACCAAAACCAAAAACAAACCCAGTGAAAGAAAGGAAATAACCAAGATTAGAGCAGAACTAAATGAAATTGAAATAAAAAGAAACAATACAAAAGATAAATGAAACAAAAAGCTAGTTCTTTGAAAAGATAAATACAACTGATAGACCATTAGCAAAATTAACCAAGAAAAGAAGAGAGAAAATCCAAATAACCTCATTAAGAAATGAAACAGGAAGTATTACAACTGACACTACTGAAATACAAAAGATCATCCAAGGCTACTGTGAACACCTTTATGCACATAAATTAGAAAACCTAGAAGAGATGGATAAATTCTTGAAAAAAATACAATCCTCTTGGCTTAAATCAGGAAGAATTAGATACCCTGAACAGACCAATAACAAGCAGGGAGATTGAAATGGTAATTTAAAAATTAACAACAAAAAAATGTCCGGACCAGATGGATTCACAGCAGAATTCTACCAGACATTTAAAGAAGAATTGGTACCAATCTTTTGACACTATTCCACAAGACAGAGAAAGAAGAAACCCTCCCTAATTTATTCTATGCAGCCAGCATCACCCTAATACCAAAACCAGGAAAGGACATAATCAAAAAAGAAACTACAGACCAATATGCTTGATAAACATAGATGCTAAAATTCTTAACAAAATATGGGCTAACTGAATCCAACAACATATCAAAAAGATAATCCACCATGATCAAATAAGTTTCATACCAGGGATGCAGGGATGGTTTAACATATGCAAGTCAATAAATGTGATATACCACATGAAGAGAATTAAAAATAAAAATCACATGATAACCTCAATAGATGCAGAAAAAGCATTCAACAAAATCCAGCATCCTTTTATGGTTAAAACTCTCATCCCTCAATGTAATAAAAGCCATCTATGAAAAACCCACAGGCAACATAATACTGAATGGGGAAAAGTTGAAAGCATTCCCTGTGAGAACTGGAACAAGACAAGGATGCCCACTCTCACCACTCCTCTTCACATAGCACTGGAAGTCCTAGCCAGAGCAACTAGACAAGAGAAAGAAATAAAAGGCATCTAAATTGGTAAAGAGGAAGTAACACTGTCACTGTTTTTGCTAACAATATGATTGTTTTTCTTGAAAACCCTGGAGACTCCTTCATAAAGCTCCTAGAACTGATAAAAGAATTCAGCAAGGTTTCTGGATACAAGATTAATGTACACAAATCAGTAGCTCTGCTACATACCAACAGCGACCAAGCTAAGAATCAAATAGAAAATGCAACCCACTTTACAATGGCTGAAAAAAAAATTAAAATACTTAGGAATATACCTAACCAAGGAGTCAAAAAACCTCTACAAGGAAAACTACAAAACGCTGCTGAAAGAAATCACAGATGACACAAACAAATGGAAACACTTCCCATGCTCATGGATGGGTAGAATCAATATTGTGAAAATGACCACACTGCCAAAAGCAGTCTACGAATTCAATGCAATCCCCATCAAAATACCACCATCATTCTTCAGAGAACTAGTAAAAGCAATCCTAAAATTCATATGGAACCAAAAAAGAGCCTGCATAGACAAAACAAGACTAAGCAAAAAGAACAAATCTGGAGGCATCACACTACCTGATTTCACACTATATTATAAGGCAATGGTCACCAAAACAGCATGGTACTGGTATAAAAATAGGCACATAGACCAATGGAACAGAGAAGAGAACCCAGAAATAAATCCAAATACTTACAGCCAAATGATCTTCGACAAAGCAAGCAAAAAACATAAAGTGAGGAAAAGGACACCCTATTCAACAAATAGTACTGGGATAATTGGCAAGCCACATGTAGGAGAATGAAACGGGATCCTCGTCTCTCACCCTATACACAAATCAACTCAAGACGGATTAAAGATTTAAATCTGAGATCTGAAACTGTAAACATTCTAGAAGATAACATTGGAAAAAACATTGTAGACATTGGCCTAGATTTTGTGACAAAGAACCCAAAAGCAAATTCAATAAAAATAAAGATAAATAGTTGAGACTTAATTAAACTAAAGAGCTTTTGCATGGTAAAAGGAACAGTCAGCAGAATGAACAGAAAACCCACAGAGTGGGAGAAAATCTTCACAGTCTATACATCTGACAAAGGACTAATATCCAGAATGTACAATGAACTCAATCAAATCAGTAAGAAAAATACAAACAGGCCATGAAAAAGTGGGTTAATGACATGAATAGACAGTACTCAAATGAAGATACACAAAGGGCCAAGAAACATATGAAAAAATGCTCAGCATCACTAATGATCAGGGAAATGCAAATCAAAACCAGTAAGGTAAGCAATACTACCTTACTTCTGCAAGAATGGCATAATCAAAAAATCAAAACACAGTAGATGGTGGAGTGGATGCAGTGAACAGGGAACACTTCTACACTGCTGGTGGGAATGTAAATTAGTACAACCACTATGGAAAACAGTGTAGAGATTCCTTAAAGAACTAATAGTAGAACTACCATTTGATCCAGCAATCCTCTGGGTATTCATCCAGAGGAAAAGAAGTCATTATATGAAAAAGATACTTGCACATGCATGTTTATAGCAGCAGAATTTGCAATTGCAGAATCATGCAACCAACCCAAATACCTATCAATCAAAGAATGGATAAAGAAATTGTGGTGTATATTTATATGATGGAATATTCATCAGCCATAAAAAGAAATGAATTAGTGGCATTTGCAGTAACCTGGATGAGACTGGAGACTATTATTCTATGTGAAGTAACTCAGGAATGGAAAACCAAACATCGTATGTGTTCACTGATAAGTGGGAGCTAAGCTATGAAGATGGAAAAGCATAAGAACGATACAATGGACTTTGGGGACTTGGTCGGGGGGGAGGTTGGGAGTGGGGTGAGGGATAAAAGACTACAAATATGATGCAGTGTATACTGCTTGGGTGATGGGTGTACCAAAGTCTCACCAATTACCACTAAAGAACTTACGCATGTAATCAAATATCACCTGTACCCCAATCATTTGTGGAAAAAAAGAAATGGGTATAAAGCACCAGGAAAAAATAAATAAAAATTCACTTATAAAAAATAACTTCATGAGAACAAATCAGTCATACATTTGAATAATAGTACTTATGAGTAGACTGCCTTGTGCCTAGTATGCTTATATGTGTCCACTGATTCACTTCTGTCCATCTTCTCACTGAACAAAGTAGGAGAGAGATACATACATGCTTTTATTTTTTTGAGACAGGGTCTTACTCTGTTGCCTACGCTGGAGTGAGGTGGTGTAATCTCGGTTCGTTGTAGCCTAAAACTCCTGGGCTCAAATGATCCTCCTGTCTTAGCCCCCAGGTGGCTAGGACTACAGGCATGGCACCACGGCTAGCTAATTTTTGTATTTTTTTGTAGAGATGTTTCACCATGTTGTCCAGCCTGGTCTCGAACTCCTGCACTAAAGTGAGTTGCCCACCTTAGCATACATACTTTGGACAATCTTATTTAAAATAATTTTCTTGAGGGAATGGAAACATTTAGCTATAAATTAAAATATCCATTCAGCAGAATCATTTGGGTTGCCTTTCACACACTTTACTTTTAAGACATAGGCAATATCTTATGTGTGCCATGCTAATTTTCCCACTTTGAGCATTTGCTGAGTGATACATTATTATTATTTTTTGGGGGGAAGTTTTTCTCAGGGTTCTAATACTCAGTGCTAAACTCTTGAAAAGTTAAAACAAAGATTACTTAGGGTCTGCCTTTTAAAACAGAAGTATGCAATAAAAAAGGAATTTCATCTCAGAATAGCCAGGAGAACAGTAAAGGCTGCACAGAAACTGCATGAAGTGAGGCGTGAAGAGAAGCTATTTCAGGCCTTTTGACTTGAGGGCAGATACATATGCATTCAAACTAAAAGATTTCTTCAGGTGTAGAGATTTTTAACAATAGGAGCTGATGATCAATGTAGGGAAAAAAGCATGCTTTATTACCTTTTTTGGGCCAGACCAACTTGACCTTTCATTTTCCATGTAGTCTTCAAATAAATACATATATTCCATTTTTTGTCTTCCACATCCCCTAACAATTATTTTGATTTCCATGATTTGAGTGGCTTTCTGAAAAGCTTTTATGAAGAGTAGAAAGGAATTGGGAACCATGTTGTTGAATGAGTGATAGAAATATTCAATGGCCATGTACAAAGTAATAAAAGAATATTGATCTGGTCACTTAAAAATCTAACCCCATTCCATGTTTCTGGTCATTAACCATCAGTATTGTGGCTGCCTATATATGACAGCTTTTTTTCCCTCATCAAATATAGCACGATTTCTCTAGGCAAGACATCGCATTTTTCACCACTTTTTGATACAATATCATCTATAATATTGATGGTGCAAAAGTCCTTTCACAATAAACTTTAATATATTAGTCAAAGGAGTATTTGATCAGATACAAACAACATTGCTTATACTTAATTAGTTTTAAATGCCTAAAAATAGAACATGTGCACTCATGTAAACAACATATTATTATTATTTTATTACTATTATTTTTTTAGAGTCTTGCTCTGTCGCCCAGGCTGGAGTGCGGTGGTGCAATCTTGGCTCACCGCAACTTCTGCCTCCCAGGTTCAGGCAATTCTCCTGCCTCAGCCTCCCAAGTAGCTGGGATTACAGGTGTGTGCCACCATGCCCAGTTAATTTTTGTATTTTTAGTAGAGATGGAATTTCACCATATTGGCCAGGCTGGTCTTGAGATCCTGACCTCAGGTGATCTGCTCACCTCCCAAAGTGCTAGGATTACCGGCATGAGCCACCGCACCTGGCCAACAATATATTATTCTTAAGATATGTTTTGTGACTAAGAAGGATACCGTCAGAGCAGGCAAGCATTTGTCTTATCTAAATTTGCCTCAGGGTTCCTCAGCTTTGGGTGCAGAGAAGCAGTCAACGTGAGTGAGCTGGAGAAATTAAAGTGAAATGAGAGCTAAGGAGAAAAGATAGATATTGATTGTGAAGACAGACTTAGGGAAAGGGGTGAAGAAACAGTGAATAGAGTAGATTGAAAAGAAATGGAGTACAGCAATGGGTAGACAGGCTTGGAATGGTGAAGCTATGGCTCAGAGGAATTTTTAGGACCTATGTGAGTATACTTTTACATGAAGAGAATATGGATGATCACTGTGTACCTTGTTTAGCCTTTATAGAAGGTACAGGATTTCATATACATTCATTAGCTTCATTTCTGAGGTCACAATACAACCTAGGGAGCATTTTAATTAAGTCTGTATAAAACATAGATAGCAGTGTTGCATGCAATGATATGTTATGATTTTGAATATGAGGTTAAATGACTGAAAATACCATCTCAGAAGTTCTTGGTAATTTGAATTAAATAATTAATACTTATAAAGTATTTAAATACTTACCCAACAGACAGGAAAGGTTCCTTTGATTCAAGTCTATGAAAAAATATGAAAATTTTCTTTTAATATAACAATTTGCTGTATATTCAAAAATGGCTTTTACATGCACCTGACAAAATTATACTTTTTTGGATGAAAATCCATAATGTACCACCAGTAAAAAGCTATAAATAATACATTAAGACCTAATCTGGACTAAGTAAATTTGCAGCTGGATTAATGCAGAAGCTACATAAAATGAGAGAGTCTTGGAATGAGGACATAACATTTAACTGATATATTAAGATGATCATAGTATTAGTCTAATTCTGATTGCACTCTCTGTCTACTCATTTTCTTTATTCATGGTAATGTGTTTGTAGAAGTTTCTATATATCTATTTGTGGTGGTTGTAATAGTGAAATAATTTATAATGTACTTGTTCCATGTTAGCCGAATAACTGATTTACTCCGAAGAGAGAAGCAGCATACCATATATAGTTATTTATTGGTCTTAATACCGCTTAGGGCTGGAGTATTTGGATTCTTCAGCCTCCTTTGTGTCTTCTAAAAACTGGGTATTTTCTGTACCTCAGTATCTCAAAGGGAAAGTTGTGGTTCATTTGAGAAAGCCACTTTAAAACATATTCTGTGTCTTATTTTTTTCATTATAAAATGGGCTAGGCTTCTTCCAGCTACTTTTCTAACTTCATAAATTAACTTTCCTTTTTTTTTTTTTTTTTTTACAAAATGTAAGTAAATCAGGAAATAATCCACTTCTAAATAGTTCCTAGATAATAATTAAGGAAACCTGTTGGTAAATGTATTTTGGCCACACTAGTTTCATTATAGGTTTCCTAAGATACAATTAAGGGTTAAATGTAGGCAAACTGAAGATATTTTTAACTAAATCCTGGTGTTTAAGATTTTTAAGAAGCACAGTTGAAATGACTATCTTAGAATTAGGCTAAAAATTTATTTTTATATATGTGAGTCCAAACAATGAAGGCAATAATTACTTTTTTGTCTCTATTTCATTTTGTGTATGTAAAAAAATTGCTTATGAGAAATAGGCCTTGGTGCATTTATAGGCAGGGCTGACATGCATCTCTACCATATACCATGCTGCCTTGGGTGAATCATAATAGCAGGAAAGGGACATTTTTAGGGGGCAAGTGCCTTAGCAATCCTTTTGGACAGCTCTAGGTAGGGTAGAAGCAGATAAAACCAATAGTTGGTGCTAAGAGTATGGAGAGGTTTATTTATGCAACCTTTCCTTTTCTGAATTCCAGTATTATTCACATCTCTAACTGTAGGTACATTAATTGCCTTGTGTTTGTTTTTCTCATACATTTGTGATCTACATAAGCAAACAGAACTAGAGAGGGAAAAGCTGAAGATAAGTAATGAAAAATGTTTGGATATATTTGCTTTATAAGACATGACCAGTGCCATGTGATCAAAAGGAAATTACCTTGAACAAATGAGGGGGATTCTATATAATATGATGCAGGAGATTGTTCACATATTTTGACCATCAACACCATAATGATACTACTTTATTTTCTACCTGATAATACTTGAAATAAAGATAGCATGTGGGCATTAATGGGATCCCTTCTCTCTGTATTTGCCAATAATTTCAGCCTACCATTTATCAGACATTAGTGTATGTGTGTGATTTGCTTCTGTGAAGTGCTACCCTCCAGCCTCCTATGTTCCCCATTTTCTACACACTACATCGTCCCCCTTGCCTCTCACTGCTATGTGATTCTTAGTGGCACTGAATAATGTAATGAGACTATTTTAAAACATTTTATATCTTTCTCCTTTCTCTTTTTTCAGCCACCATGTCTCAGTAGTTAGCAAGTCCCATCAGTTTTTCCTTTAGGACTCTCATGTCCTCTGCATTCCATTCCCAGGCTGGTTTTCATTCGTTACCCCAGCCTAGTTAGTCTCTCCAGAATTCTTTGTTCAAAGTCTCTTCAACTTTACACACTGCTCTCACACTAAGCTTCCGTCAATGTTGCCAGTCACTCCCTTTGGGCAAGTACTGCATTGTACCACTTTAGGGTGGCATAAGCAACTTGAATAAAAGCAAAGCCCACCACTTTTAATTTTCCCTCTGCAAATATCAAAATACTGAGTTCAGAATTTTTTTTTTTTTTTTGAAGGTTTCAGACAAGCAACTGTTGGCTTAGAGCATACAGGGACACATGTTGGTTGTCCTACTGCCCCCTGTGGTTAGTATGATTAGTCTGACTAACTAAGTTATTAATAGTTATCCCCTTCTCCTACCACTTCAAGCCCACTTCAACCAGCTCCTTCCAAATGCTCAAGAGAAGTCTTCAGAAGAAAATTCAAGTTTTCAAAATATTGTTGGATTGAAAGTTCTGATGATGTTCTACAAACCAAGAGTTTGCAAACTGTGGCCAAATCCTTTTCTCCTTCTGATTATGTATAGTCCCAAGCTAAGAATGGATTTTACATTTTAAAGTAGCTAGAAAATATCAAAAGAAGAGTAATATTTTGTGACACATGAAAATTACATGAAATTCAAACTTCAGTGTCCATAGGTAAAGCTTACTGAAACAGAGCCATGTGACTTCATTAACATATTGTTTAAGGTTGCTTTGTGCTATGGCAACAAGTTGAGTAGTTGTGGCAGAAACTGCATGTCCAAAATCCTAAAATATTTACTATCTGGCCTTTATAGAAAAAGTATGCCAGTGTGTGAGATATTATTTTGTTGGAAGGAACTGGAAACGGCCTCCTAAAATAGGCTTTCTTTACTTTTAATACATATCAAGATATTTTCCCAGATTTAGAAATTCAGAATAATTTGAATTCCTTCTGTACATCACCATTTCAACCTCTGATCCTACCAACATACTCTCCTGAAATGTTTTTATGTCACCACGTTTCTTGATTTCATTAATCATAAGATGGTATCCAAACTTTTAAGATCTTCACAAACATGCCCTTACCAGTTTTCCATGATGTTTTTTATTGCTTCTCTTACTAAACACTTCATTCCAGAAAAACTAAGTATTGTCCAGACACATCTGATTTGGCTTTGCTTTGGTATAGTTAGCATTATATTTCTATACCAGATACTGTTTTTCCCATGCATGATCTATTTAGCATTTACATTTATCTCAATCTAACTCCTTCTTAAAGCTGATCCTGAAACCTTCATTTTACAGGGACAAGTCCGTCTCTGAGGTAATACTTATCATCACCATCACTATGACATATTCTCTGAACAATATTATTCAATTAAAAACAACTTAGAGTCTCAATAAGACTGGTAAGAATATTAAACCTGTACTATGTTTAGACAAGAGACTTCCAACAGTTTTGTGTTAAGTCTCCTGGTGGGACTAGAGGGGAGGATGTTGCTGATGGTTCATGAACTGAGCCAAAATAAAAGATTATTGGTCATTGGCTCCTCCAAGCCATAGATGATAAGTCCAAGGTACCAGGACTCCCAAGTGTCTTCTGTGGTAAAATAGGGCAGGAGATCTTGGTGGGTGCCACCATCAGGCCATTCTACCTTTTGTCTCATCCTCAAAATGATGACACACTGCAGAGCGGAGAGACAACTGTCCTGTGTTGAATGATGTTCTGCTTTGAAACCAACTGCTCAGTTGTTGTTCACTACACTGAGGCAACTTCCCTAGGCTTGAGATGATTCGGGGACTCTGACTAACCTCATTTTTCTCAATTATATAGCAAACATCATAGCCAACTCAAGGAGTTTGGGGAAGAATATGAGATTTTCTATTTAGAGCATCTAGCACAGTTCCTGGCAGAGTGGATCCTGATGGTCGCGACCATACCAAGAACAGGTTGTTAACTCTAAAGTCTGAAACTGCTTGGAATGTATGAATAGAACATTTTAGTAGTGTTGGTCCTGAAACATGAAAAAAAAAAAAAAGGTAAAAGAAAGAAACTTCCAGGAGAAATATTCCTTTGTAGAAAATTATTTATCAATTTAATCTGTAGAAACAGATGATTACATTGTGATATGCCTAGAGAGAACTTTTCTAAGATTTTTTTTTACAAGGTAATTGTTTCATGAAGAAAGGGATTGATTTTTATTTTTCCTAAGATTTACTTTTCATGTGAAATAGGTAGTGAATTTAATAATACTTCATTTAGGACCCACTAGAATTAGGAGTAGAATAAGAAAAACAAATGACAGGCTTCAGAAAAATAAGACATAGTGGAGAAATAAAATAGAACACAGAATGAAGGTCAATATTTGGAGCTAAATGAACTATAATACTTTTTATTTAATAAAAACTAAATTGTATTTACTGAATGCCAGGTATTATTCGACATTCTTTATAAACACTAATTTATTTAAACATCATGATACAATCTGAGGTAGTTCTCATTTTATAGATGAGGAAACTGAGACCAAAACATATTAAGTACCTTGTACAAAGTCACACAGCTCATAAGTGGTTGAGCTAGGATTTGAATTCGGACATTCTGACTCCAAAGTTCATGTGTCATCTATTTTAGTTGTTTTGCTTTGTTTACATGTGCCTCAAGGTACTGCCACATTGTCTCTCTTTATACTTCTATGCTCTATTGAGAAAGTTCATCTGCATTCAGATGTTGGAAATTCCAAAACTTACATCTCTGGCATCATTCTATTTATGATAGGTGGCTATAGCTGCCCACAAAATATCTCTAATTGTAGATGCCTCTAAGCTAACATATCTCAAACTAAATTTACTGTCTTCCTCCCTTATTTTGCTCTTCCTTGTTTTTCCCTAACTTGGAAAACTCAGACACTTAGGTGACCAAACTAGAAAGACTGGAGTCATTCTCATGAACTCCTTTCCAACAACCTTTCTAGTTCTGCTGTTTCTGTTGCCAAAAGTCCTCTTGATTCTATACTTGCCTCTCAATTCTGATTTTCACAGTACAAGTGATCATCCAGTTTTATATGATCCACTAATCTCTTCAATGACCTCCCTTCTTATTTCTTTGGTATTTCCATATCTACTAACAGAATGAAATTGCTAAAATAAAATATAATTGTGTAATTATCCTCATTACAAATCTCCGCATGTTTCTAGGAAGTATTTTCTTATAAGGCACAATGGGTTTGTTAGTAGTACTTCATACCTATTTTCATAGGACTCTGTAACACTTAACCATGGTGAATTAAAAATTTCCATTGTAATTGCCAAGCTTCCCCTAAGACTGCACACTCCTTGGAGGTACAAACTAACTGTATTTCAAGTACCTAGAAGCATGCCTACTTCATTGGAGGCTCTCAGTAATGATTTTGTTAGATGAACATTCCCTGCCTTGCTCCCTCACTTCTAGTCCCATGTTTTGCCTACAGAGTACAGTCTAATATAACTTTATTACTATATTTATAGTGTTAATATAACTAAAAGTTCACTCACAGTCTGGTTACAGTGTACCTTCCCAGCCTTTGTCTTCTATCACTTTAGTCTACAGACTCCATGTTCCAGCCAAGCTGAGCAAATTGCTCACTGTCTGGGTGGCATCTTGCTTTTTCCCCTGTGCATTGGCATTTTGCTTTCCCACATCCTGCTTTTTCTCTTGTGCTTTGGCATATGCGTGTTTTTGCAGAAATAATTTCAAAAGTTTTTGAAAGACTAGAGCCTTGTCATGAGTCCAAAGCACGTTATAAAAATATCCACCTATTATATTTACAGAATTTTGTAGTTAAAACTTCCAGACAGTGATACTACTTACCATTATCTGAGTTACTCTTTTTAGCTATGACAACCCAAGCCCTGACCTACATTTAAGATGGATGTGCCAAAGGGCTTAAGTGTACAGGTTCTAGAATCACATTGCCTAATTCCAATCATGACTCTACCACCTGTGGCTGTGTGGCCTTGGAGAAGTAAGGGACTTCTCTTTGTGCCTCAATTATTTAATGTGCAAAATGGAAATAATAGTAGACCTATCTCAAAGAACTATTGTGAGAAATAAATACATAACTACACACATTAGATAACTAATTTAAATAAATAGTGGACAAATGCTTAATAAATATTAACCATCATTGTTATTACTATTTTTTTTTTTTTTTGAATCTCTGAGTCCTTGAATCCTTGTTCCTGCATTCATGGCCAGTTAATAGAAAGAGAGTTCAGGTTGGGGAATAGGATGGTGTAGTGGTTATATATCAATGAACAATGTTGGGATATATTGGAGAAGATATGCAGTAGCCAGCAGATGGAAATGTGGGCTCGAAACTCAAGTGAGACGTTTCGGCTGGAAATAGATTCAGGAGTCCTGTTATCAATGCAGAATTAGTATATTAAATCATAAGAGAGAATAAGTGTGCCCAGAGATAGTGAAGAATAAGAAGAAAAGGGTGGAGGGAAGATTATTTACTTGGCATCACTAACAGGACCTTAGATGTGTAGAAGCAAGAAGCAAGTTCAGAAGGGGACGGGAGATCTGTTCTGGCAGTTGCATTAACCTGTACCTGTCATGGCACCCAACACATAGCAGGTGCTTCCCAAAAGTTGACTGACTGAGAAAACCTGTGCCTAGATCTACGCCACTGGCTTTCAATCTGTTCTGTAGGATAAAAGTAAATACAGAAGAGAAGATTCTCTCTGAAAGTGGCTCCTGTGTGCCTTACTCAAGCCAGCAAGGAGCAGAAATTCAAAAGTGTTAACATTCTCCACTAAAGTCGATGTATAGGCCAAAGCTAGTGTCCAAATAATAATGTTTGAAATCTTGTTTGTCTACCCTTTATTAATTAATCTCTTGATAGGGAATAGAGGACTTCTTTTTAACTGCATACTTTTTTCTACAAAGGAATTTTCATATGCATTTCAAAAAGAGTTTAAAAGACCAACATGGGTGCAAATATTTTATGTAGAAAAAAAGTGTGTGGCTGTCTTCTGTCTGTCCCTATCACACTGCCACAAACAATGAGGGAGTCTAACAATTATCACAAGAGTCAGAGCTTACGATGTGCCAGGGATTCTGCCAAGCTCTCTCACACATGGAATTTTGACAACAGCATAGGAGAAAACTAAAGTTCAGAAAAACCTAGTAATTTGTTTAAAGCTATACAGTGCTATTATCTGAATGTCCTCTCCATAACTCATATTGTAGTTTAATTGCTATTGTGATGGTAGTAAAAAGTGAGACCTTTAAGAGATGATTAGGCCATGAGGACTTTACCCTCACGAATGGATTTTTGTCATTACTGCAGATGTAGATTTGATCCACTTTTTCTCTCTGTTTTGTGCATGTGTTTCTTCACCATGTGATGCTTTCCACCATATTGTGATGCAATAAGAAATCCCTCACTAGACACTGCCTCTTGATTTTGGACTTCTCAGTCTCCAGACCTGTGAGCCAAATAACTTACATTTTTAATAAATCATCCAGTCTGTGTTATTCTGTGATAGTAGCAGGAAACGAACTAAGACACACAGCAAAGTGATGGAGTCTGAATTCAGTCACAGGCCTAACTCCAAAGTCTATACAGCCACTGTTCTGTACTCTTAAGAAAGGACAAAGAACACAATAAATGCTACACTGGCCAGATATTTAGTCTATCTGGCCCCACACTGGGTATGATGGTGGTCCAGGCCATTGTAAGTTATTCCTTAGTTAACTGATTGCTTGTTGTTTATGGAGTAATTTAGCATGATATTTTATAAATAACTTAATATACTTCTTGAGAATTATAGAAATCTTGTTTTGATATTTAAAATTTTGTTTATGTCTCATCCTTAACTATTTGTAATCTAAACACATCCATATGACATTTTAATCATTCCAAGGCATTCTGATTTTAAAAAGGTTTTATTCAAGGTAAATGGTTAAATGGGAGCAAAAGATGATGACTGATCAAAGATAAGCACTTGTAAGTGATTCTTAGGTGTCTTCTTACAGAATATTTTGCATATTAAAATATAACATAATTCTATCGGTATTATTAAAAATTCATTTATTGCCTCAAGATTTAATAGTCTTCTTTATGTAACAGGGAAAGGACACTCATGGATAACTGTGGGTAAATTCTCTGAGATCTACCGAAGATCAGCATCTGTCAGTGGTACTTATTCTCTTAGTTATTCTTGTCCCCTAACCTGAAAACAAAACAGAACAAAACAAAACAATCCCAGCCTTCTGTGCTGGCTGACCTGGGCCAAGATGCCTAAGAGACACATTCTTAGGGTCTTGTTGTGGGGAGCAAAAGATTTATTAGGAGGAAGCTTCTCGGAGCACAGAATGGGAAGAAGCACTGGTTGGTCTGTACAGGCACTGACCTCCTCACCTCCATCTGCACAAAGAGGTCTGAGCGTGCCGTCAGTCAGCTTCTTTGGTTGAATAAAAATCCAAGATATTGTTGGATACTGACCTCAATCATGTACTCACAGTGGACTCTTGTGCCAGCCATATCCGTTCTCCAACTGTGGCTACTTACAAGGGTGTAGTGTTATGATGAATACACAAAGATTATCCCAAATGCAGACATTTGTGGTGTTCTATCAACATTGAAAAATTAGTGGCAAAGTGGGGGTGATACTGTGATGGGATAGTCTGAGGTGGCTGAAAGTGGGAATAAACATTCCTTTAAAGGTTGTGAGCTCTAAAGCTGGGGGGTCAAATCAGTTCTAATTTTCACGTCAACTGACTAATCGATGGTGGCTTCTGGGAACATCATGTTGACATGAATTCTAAAGCCTACTTAGGCCTCAGGGTGTAAGGGGCTGTAATTAACCTATGTCTGCCAGAGGAATAAGAAGAAAAAGGAAAAGCATTATGTCCAAATATGTATTTACCAACTTGTGCTAATGGAAGGTACAGAAATTTGCTCAAGGCTACAAAAGTAATGAAAAGGTATAAAAGCCACAGTAGAACTTAGATTTCCAGACATATAGTCCATAAACCAATGTGTACAAATAATAATGTATATTTAATGCCCCATGTATGACAGCCAATATTTAGAATTTGACACACTATTTTAAGCATTTTCACGTATTTAATCCTCATAACTTTCTTGTGCAGTTGATATCATTATCATTTCTATTTTATAAATGACAAAACGGAGATAGAAAGGAATCAATAATTTTCCCAGGCTCTTAGAGCTAGAAAGTCACAGAGCAGGGTGATAACTCAGGCGGTCTGATTAAGACATTGAGTCTTAATATTTCAGAATATTTGTACTATTTTCTAATATGTTATTTGTTGATCATTAGAAGAATATCATATTTACCTACAAGGTTGAGGGGACAGCCAGGCTCCTTCATTCCCATGGGATTTTCCTATATAGAATCAATTTCTCTGGAGTAAAATGTGGCTTTCCCCTCTATTTCCTGTGATATCTTTTTCAAAGGCTTTCATGCTCAACTGAAATCTCTGCTTAGGGCTATCATCAAGCCTCTTGGTAAGTTTCATTTGCAGTTACCACCATCTGGGCTGCTAACTCCAGGGACAGGTTAATGGATGGCTGTGGTATCAACCAAGAATCTCTGTGGCAGTTCTGACACTCAGACTCATGACTTTTGCCACATTGGAAATTGAAGCTGCAGGGCTCATCTCCCTCGGATGGGCTGTAATGTTCTTTCATAATTCTACAGGGAGGAATGAACTGTAGCAAGAGGAATGGAGGTGAAGGATAAACAACCTCTTGGCAAGAAAGATCATTAACCACTGGCAGATTTCCTAGGAGAATTGAAATGCTCCAACAGCTTTGGGGGCAGCAGTGGGGATGGTGCTGGTAGATATTTGGCCAGGGTAAAGAGTGGGGTCTCATCCTTTCTCCAACATGATTCCAGGATTAACCTTACTGCCCCTCACACTGGAAAGGAGTGCACACAATTCTGCAGATGTTTCTATTAAAGTAAGAAAAATGATTTTCTGAAAAGAAATACTTTGAAACTTAATTATTTTCATCTAGCAAGATTTGCTCATCTCAGTTCCAGACTTGTAAAGGGAAGTAAATTTAAGAAAAACTAGCATGTGGCTTCTCAGCTGTCTCCTTCAGTTGTCTTAGTTGCTTGCTAATGGCTGTTAAATCCTACAGAGAAACTGTGCCTTCTGTTAAGAGTGCAGCCTGGAGAAGGAGGTAATCAGTCAGAGTTATCCAGTTTCAGATCTTCATCCTCAGTCCTGCTCTTTGCAGAATGCCGATGCCATTTATCTTTTTCTCCACTTTAAGGTGAAGATATAAGAGTCAATACTCTGCAGTCTTTTGATTGCCCGTCCTAATAAGTTGCGCAGAGTGCAAATGGTGCTAAATGACATAATCTATGTATTTTCAAGGCCCTGGCCTAGTAGGTTGTGAGGAGCAGCTGACTTGTGTGTCCTTCCATGTCTCTCCCTGCTGCCCCCCCCTCAATCCATTCCATACTCTCTTCACCTGTGCCCCACACTCTCATAACCCATCAGGTCCCAGTTTCAACCTCACCATCTCTGATCCTTTCTCTTACTAAAACACTTGAAACTCATTCAGACCAAGTCATAGCTAATGTCTGATATAGGCTTAGTGAACAACAACTCATTTTTACACGTGTTTTGCTCAGCTGAGTTTCTTCCCTCTTCCCTCTTCCCAGTGACACATTGGTCTGGCTGGTTAATTTCTTATCTGAGTTTTTGTCTTGGTAACCTCAGCCCCTCTCCAACCAAGCTTTCCCACCCTCCCCTGGACCCTTGTTCTCTGAAGGAATTAAATCTTGGCACTGAATTTTAGAATGTAATTATTTTAATTGCCTCATGTTGACAAAATTGTGTGATACCAATCACCTACCTGGATTATTGAATATTATCTACTCCTGGATTGGGTTGGAAGCTCCAAGTGACTGGCAAGGCTGCATTTTGGCTTCACCTTAGAATCCCTCCCACTCTGCAGAGCTGTATCTATCTTATACTGATGTAGGTTTACAATTCTACAGCCCCTCCTAGGATGCTCTCTGAGATAATTGTGCAGGATCAAGTCATAACTCCAAACCTGATGGATTCAAAGTCTTGTTTGTTTTTGTCAGTGTCTCAAATAGTCTCCACAATGCTAAGTTCAATGGTGAGTTATTAGTTAACATGAACTTTGAAGAGCAGTTGACCCAAATGATTAATTCTTATTAAAACATTTTCTTCCCTGAGTTTCATACCACCCAACCTAACTACCTCACTAGTTGTTTCTTTCCAGTCACCTTTGCATCTTGACTTCAAATTTGAGAGTGTTGTAGAGCTCAGTTCTTGGAATTCTTCTCTTTTCTATCTTTTCTTATCCCCTTTCTGTTCTCACCCAGTCTTGTGGCTTTGAATACCATCTATATACTGATGACTCACAAACATGCACATTCAGTCCAGATCTCTCCCCTGAACTCCAGATTAGATATTCAATTGCCTATGTGATATCTTTACTCACCACCCACCTTGGCCTACTCTAGCTTCTGTGAGTCTTCCCCGTTGCACTTAACTGCAACTTCATATGTCCAGTTGCTTGGTCCAAAAACCTTGGAGACATCTCGGGTAGACAGTCTGGCTATCATCAGTTTCTTCCCCTCACCCATCAAGAGGTGGAGTCTATTTCCTTGTGACTTGCTCTTATAAAAAGAATGTGATGTGGCAGATGGGACATTCTGGAATTTGCAATCCAGGTTTGAAGAGTACAAACAGCTTCTTCCTCTCTCTTGAAGTCAGTCACTATATACAAACTCTAACTGCTTTGAGGCTACCCAAATGTGATAAAACCTAAGCTGGCCACAGGGAGAGACCATGTGGAGAAAAAGGCTCAGCCCACAGTCGTTCCTGCCAACCTCAGCTTCCAACCTTACCTGCTGCTGATACAGACAGGAGACAGGGAAGTACTGGGTAGAAGACGGTGGTTCCCCAGCAAAGGCCCTACCCTTAAGCCTGGAAACCCATGGCCCTAAATGAGAAAAGGCATTGCTGTTTTACTGCCCAAATTTGCCTTTTGGCCTGCCATGCCCCCTATCCAGTACACATATAAACTCCAAACCACCAGTTCCAGGAGGAGATGAAAGGACAAACAGAAGAACAGAAGAAAGGCAGAACGGTGCTGCAGAGAGAAGAGAAGAAGCGTCCGTACACCAAGAGGAGTTTGGCTGGGGACAGCTGGAGAGGAGATTGGCCGCTGGATGGCCAAACTCCAAGGGAAGATTATCTTCCCACTCCATCCCCCTTCCATCTCCCCATTCATTCCGCTGAGAGCCACCTCCAGGACTCAATAAAACCCTGCATTCATCCTTCATATCTGTGTGTATCTGATTCTTCCTGGATGCTGGACAAGGACCCAGGTACCAAGAGGGCACTGAGCTAGTTAACACTTGCTGTCTGCAGATGGCAAGGTTAAAGGAGGCACTGTAACACATGCCCACTTGGGCTTCGGGAGTCTCAGGCTCCCTTTCCTGGATGTTGGCCTTGGTCCTGGAGCCCGGGGATTCTTGCTTTGGCTTCTGCACCTGCCTATTTGCATGCTCCCCATCCCTTAAGGGGTTTGAGTGCACACATACGTGGCTGAACAGACAGAAGGAGACATACCCTGTCACACATCCTGTGGGGGGCGGAGGGGGACAGGGGACTCTCCTATTTTGCTCTGTTAGTGCCAAAGCAATCTGGGACACACAGAGCAGAACTGTTTGACTGAACTCAGCCCAGATCATTGAATATGACAAAAATGTTTTTTTTTTTAAGTTAATAAATCTTGCTACGTAGCAGCAGATAATGTGTTTATCCTCAACTCCATTATTTCTCTCACAGTCCATTTCCAAGTTGTTAATAATCTTTTTGGCACTACCTTCAAAATCAATCAGTAACATAACCATTTTTATTTGACATCTCAGTTGCTACCACATAACCACATCACCATCTCCTGCCTGGTTTCTCACATTCTACCTTCACTCTCCACAATCCATTGTCAACATATGGCTAATGTGAATTTTCAGAATTTAGGTTCTGTCATGGTACTCTTCTGCTTAAAACCTTCCAAAGGCTCTTTATTTTACTCAGAGTGAAACCCAAAGTACTTCAAAGGCCTGTGAGACTTTACATCATTTGGTGCCTCCATTTACATCTCTGCCATTATCCTCTCATTTCCTCTTGGCCCCAAGTTTTGTTTGAGTTTTCTCTGGAAACATTGGCCTCCTTGCTTTCTAAAACACATGGGAATGCTTCTGCTTTAGGGACCTTTGTAGCAAAGCCCCTCTACCTAGAATGCTTTTCCCCAGGCATCACTTTGCCTGCTCATCACCTCCTTCACAGCTGCTCAAATGTCATGTTCTCAGTTGAGCCTTCACTGAGCACCCTACAAAAATTGCAGTACTTGTCATCTTCCTACTTCCAAAATCTTCTAACTTGATGTTTTTCTATAACATCTACTATCTTCTAATTTATAATTAGTTTGCTTTTGTTTGTCTTTAGTTACCTCAAACTTGAAGGCAAGGTCAGAGATTTTTGTCTACTTTGTGATAAATCAAATTTAGCCTAAAGCTGCCTCTTTACGTATTTTATGTTCATCCTAAAGGTTTCTTAGTACATAGTGAATTATAACCTAAATGAAATTGTAAACAGACTGTAGCTTACTCTTGTGACAATCACCAAGTTCTGGCCAATCAATCAAAGGTGGTCAACTGTTCAAACCGTGTTCAAATAAGGCAAACATGGATCTGTAACCAATCCGCTACTTCTGGACCTCACTTCTGTTTTCTGTACATCACTTTCCCTTTTCTGTCCATGAATCTTCTTCCACAATGTAACTGCATTGGAATCTCTGAATGTACTCTGGCTTGAGATGCTGCCCAATTTGCAAATCGTTTTTTGCTCAATTAAATTCTTTTAAATTTAATTCAGCTAAAGATTTTCTTGTAGCATTAACTGGGATATCCTTAGTACCTGGAAAAATGTCCAGTGGGTTCTTAATAGTTAATTGATGAATAAATGACTACATCTGCAAATTTATGTTTCCATCTCCACTAGATCCATTAAGAATCTTTAATATAGGCTGAATTTGGTCAGTCTCTGAGCAAACTCTGTTAATAGAAGCTAAGAGATAAGTCATCCCTCCAGGCTTCAGATCCAGTGATCCGCTCCAAATGCTGGGATCAGAAATTCTTTTGCAAGTCTCCATTGTTCCTACATAGACCCTCAGGGCTGACTGTATGTGAAGTATTTATTTTGCATTTCATCTCTCTTGCCACCAATTTGGTTTGTCCCTAAAATTTGGCTGTCTTGGCTCTTAAGTGCTAATGGCTGGCACCCCACAATCCCTCACTGAGACCAGCTGACTAGCTTGCCCTGCTTTTTTCAATTAACATTCCAGGACTGGCGCTTTGTTCTGGACTTTGTTGTATGACCAAGAAACTCATAATGCATTGACTGGCTCCCCAGATGGCAACTCTCTCCAGTGAGACTGTCTATTAACTGACTGTCCATATGTGCTTCACCTACCCGTAAGCTAGTCTTTCTTGCTTTTATTTCATTAGCATTACATTTAAAAACATAATACATTTCCTTTTTCAGTTAAAATGGATACCCAATATTACTTATTTCTTTCATATTTACTTATGCCAAATATTACAACTTTTCTATACTCAATTTAGTTCATATATTTTTTTTTTCTTTTTCTTTTTTGAGACAGGGTCTCACTCTGTGGCTCTGGCTGGAGTGATTACAGCTCATGGAGCTTCAAACCGCAAGTAGGCTCAAGTGATCCTCCCACCTCAGCCTTCTGAATAGCTGGGATTACAAGCGTATGTGAACACACCCAGCTAATTTTGTATTTTTTGTAAAGATCGGGTTTCACCATGTTGCCCAAGCTGGTCTTGAACTCCTGGGCTCGAGTGATCTGCCTGCTTTAGCCTCTCAAAGTACTGGGATTATAGGTGTGAACCACCACACCTAGCCCATATTTTCAATTAGATCATATAATTTTTTTTTAATCCTCTAAACGTGAGATTTGCTATATTGAGTTGGAGTAACAAAGAGTAAAGAAAAAAATGAGAAAAAGATAATCTTCAACAAATCATAAAATTACATTACAATTCTATTTAAATTCTTCCTGAATTCTCACAGTATTGTAAGTGTCTTTGCCACTGATGTTGTAGATAGTTTTAGTAAGATAGGATTTAAACTACCTTTAACAATTGCTAAGTAATTCAACTCAAAATGCTTTTTCCCTCTTGATTATCTGTATTTTGTGGGTCATCTTCTGTTGCCTTTTCGAACTCAGCTATTGGTTGGTGTATCACATTCTTAAAAAGTACATTCTGATACATTTACTGAACTTAGACTCATTACCATTTGTTGCTCTGCACTGATAGATTCTCTGAGTTTAGGAATACATCACGTATCTCCTGTTTTTCTGTCATGTCCCACGCTCTGCGTACTAAGGCTACAACCTGGACTTTATTCCATTACTCTTTTAGCTCACACACACTATGTCCTGTAAAAGCAGCAGCAAAGCAGCTGAATTACAGCTTTAAATATGAGGGGGCAGTTATTATTAGGCAGGCACCATTGTCTTCCTACCTGCTCACTAATCTGTAGTCAGAAGAACTGCCTTTAGCACGTATTACTGATTGCTTATTCCACTGCACCACTTAAAGGCTCAGATATTTTGACTTTCTTGTTTTTGAAGATTAGATGACTTCAGCTGCTCTCCTGGCCCCCATATCCTGCTCCTTGCCCTTCGCTCTGCACACTGAACTCCGCATCCTGTCCTGGCCTGGACTGACTGACAGGCCACTTCCTGCAGTTAGCTCTAGTAGGAACTGTGCCTCCACACAGGGTCACTGGACTGCACTGAACTGTGAGACTAATGTTAATGAAGTTGCCCTTTTAGAAAATTAACTTTTCTAATAACCACGGAGACTAAAGCAATCTGGTTCTAAAGATTAAGTGCTGTATGTGTTTCACTGGCTTTGCTCAACACCAGGACCCCCCCCCCCCCGCCCCCCACCAAAACCTTCACTGTTGCCTGCATGAGTAATTTGTATGGAGTTTGTAATTTTTCACTGAAAATATCTAATTTTAAAATACATCTTTTTTTGGTTATAAAATTCTCTTTAAAGAAAAATTACATTATGTATTAAAGTTATAAGAAAAATACTATCTGCATATGGCTAGCCAGTTTTCTCAACATCATTTATTAAATAGGAAATCCTTTCCCCATGACTTGTTTTTGGCAGGTTTGTCAAAGATCAGATGGTTGTAGATGTCTGTTCTGTTCCATTGGTCTATATATCTGTTTTGGTACCAGTACCATACTGTTTTGGACCCCTTCCTTACACCCTATACAAAAATTAACTCAAGATGGATTAAGGACTTAAACATAAGACCGAAAACCATAAAAACCCTAGGAGAAAAACTAGGCAACACCATTCAGGACACAGACATGGGCAAAGACTTCATGTCTAAAACACCAAAAGCAATGGCAACAAAAGCCAAAATTAACAAAGGGGATCTAACTAAACTAAAGAGCTTCTGCACAGCAAAAGAAACAGAGGGAACAGGCAACCTACAGAATGGGGGAAAATTTTTGCAATGTATCCATCTGACAAAAGGCTAATAACCAGAATCTACAAATAACTGAAACAAATTTACAAGAATAAAACAACCCCATCAAAAAGTGGGCAAAGGATATGAACAGACACTTCTCAAAAGAAGACATTTATGTGGCCAACAGACATATGAGACGAAGCTCGCCATCACTAGTCATTAGAGAAATGCAAATCCAAACCACAATGAGATACCATCTCACACCAGTTAGAATGGCAATCATTAAAAAGTCAGGAAACAACAGATGCTGGAGAGGATGTGGAGAAATGGAAACACTTATACTGTTGGTGGGACTGTAAATTAGTTCACCCATTGTGGCAGACAGTGTGGTGATTCCTCAAGGATCTAGAACCAGAAATACCATTTGACTCAGCAATCCCATTACTGGATATATACCCAAAGGATTATAAATCATTCTACTATAAAGACACATGCACATGTATGTTTATTGCAGCACTGTTCACAATAGCAAAGTCTTGGAACCAACCCAAATACCCATCAATGATACTGGACAAAGAAAATGTGGCACATAAACACAATGGAATACTATGCAGCCATAAAAAAAGATGGTTTCATGTCCTTTGCAGGAACAGGGATGAAGCTGGAAACCATCATTCTCAGCAAACTAACACAGGAACAGAAAACCAAACACAGCATGTTCTCACTCATAAGTGGGGGTTGGACAATGAGAACACATGGACACAGGGAGGGGAATATCACACACCAGGGCCTATTTGGGGGTGGGGGGCTAGGGGAGGGATTGCGTTAGGAGAAATACCTAATGTATATGACGGGTTGATGGATGCAGCAAACCACCATGGCACGTGTACACCTATGTAACCAACCTGCACGTTCTGCACATGTATCACAGAACTTGAAGTATAATTTTTAAAAAAAGGTAAAAAATGAAAAATTTATCTATATTCCCACCATACAAAGAAAATTACAGTTAATATTTTGCTCTATTTTTTCTCTGCATATATTTTATTTGTTAAATAGATTTTTGTCATGATGTTTATGTAATTTTTTTAACCAAAAGCAATCACAGCAAAAGCCAAAATTGACAAATGGGTTCTAATAAAACTGATGATTTTCTGCACAGCAAAAGAAACTATTATCAGAGTGAATAGACAACTTACAGAATGGGAGAAAATTTTTGCAATCTACCTATCTGACAAAGTCTAATATCTAGAATCTACAAGGAACTTAAACAAATTTACAAGAAAAAAAACCAAACAACCCTATTAAAAAGTAGGCAAAGGACATGAACAGACACTTCTCAAAAGAAGACATTTATGCCACCAGCGAACACATGGAAAAAAGCTCATCATCACTGGTCATTAGAGAAATGCAAATCAAAACCACAATGAGATATCCTTTCACGCCAGTCAGAATGGCAGTTATTAAAAAAACAAGAAACAACAGATGCTAGTGAGGCTGTGGAGAAATAAGAACTCTTTTACACTGTTGGTGGGAATGTAAATTAGTTCAAACATCGTGGAAGACAGTGTGGCGATTCCTCAAAGACCTTGAACCAGAAATACCATTTGACCCAGCAATCCCATTACTTAGGTATATAACCAAAGGAATAGAAGTCATTCTATTATAAGGATACATGCATGCATATGTTCATTGTAGCACCATTCACAGTAGGAAATACATGGAATCAAACCAAAAGCCCATTAATGACAGACTAAAGGAAATGTGGTGTATGTATACCATGGAATACTATGCTGCCGTAAAAAATGAGATCATATCCTTTGCAGGGACATGGATGGAGTTGGAAGTCATTATCCTCAGCAGACTAAAACAGGAACAGAAAACCAAACAGCACATGTTCTCACTTATAAGTGGGAGCTGAACAATGGGAACACATGGACACAAGTGGGGAACAAAACATACTCGGGCCTGTGGGCTGTGGGATGGGGAGAGGGAGAGCATCAGAATAAATAGGTAATGCATGCTGGGCTTAATACCTAGGTGATGGGTTGATAGGTGCAGCAAACTACCATGGTACACATTTACCTATGTAACAAACCTACATGTCCTGCACATGTACCCTAGAACTTAAAATAGTTTTTTCCTCTAATCAAATGCTAATTTTTTTCATGTCATTATTAACATTTTGTGAACATTTCATCTAATAGGCACATCATACCCAATACTGCTTAATATTTTGGTTGGATCAGATTACTCACTATTATAAATAAATTACTCACTACTAAAACTGCAAAGAACATCTTGGAATAATTTTTAAAAATGTTTTCAAAAATATTTAAAATTATCTCCTTAGATAGACTCCAAAGGATGGAATTAGTCAAAAGACATGAATACTGTAACACACTGCATCAAGTTTGAAGGAAAAAAGGTGTAAACTTAACAATAAAACATATATGTCTGACTTTAGTCTCTGGATTGGGAAGTAAACAGCAGAATCCCAGAATGTTAGAAATGGAAATCAAGTAAGAGGTGTTTTAATTCAACTCCTTCATTTTACTACGAGAAAATGGGGCTTAAAAGAAGTTGAAATTTTTTTTTTTATAATCACTTAATTAGTTTGGGCAGGGAGTAGCAGATACACAGCTTAGTTGCAGGTTTCCTGACTTCCAATCCAGTGCTTCTAATGAACACTGAAATCTTCAGGACTGAGTGGGAAGAGGAGATAATGTCAAATAAATATTAAAACACAAACTCTCATTATCATGCAATATACCCAGGTAACGGACCTGCTCATGTACCCCCTACATCTAAAACAAAAGTTAAAATTGTAAAAAAACAGGCTGGGCGCGGTGGCTCAAGCCTGTAATCCCAGCACTTTGGGAGGCCGAGACGGGCGGATCACGAGCTCAGGAGATCGAGACCATCCTGGCTCACACGGTGAAACCCCGTCTCTACTAAAAAATACAAAAAACTAGCCGGGTGAGGTGGCGGGCACCTGTAGTCCCAGCTACTTGGGAGGCTGAGGCAGGAGAATGGCATAAACCCAGGAGGGGGAGCTTGCAGTGAGCTGAGATCCGGCCACTGCACTCCAGCCTGGGCGACGGAGCGAGACTCCGTCTCAAAAAAAAAAAAAAAAAAAAAAAAAAAAAAAAAAAAATTGTAAAAAACAAAAAGCACCCCCAAACCCCACATAAACTATGTGGCATCTCAGTTTCAGCTGCAATGTAATATGCTTAATTCAAACAAGCCCCTTGTCCTTTAATTCTTTCATACAATAAACATAAGCAAAATAGATGTCAACTCTCAGAGTTGGAAGAAGATCTCTGAGTATTGTGATGTTTAGAAATACCAATAAAAATAAATTATCAATATGTTATAATTCCACTAGAAAAAAAATTTAGAAAGTTTAACAGTTAATTAATTTCTAAAATAATGAATTTTTGTGTGAAGAATTCATCATGCACAGCCAACTACTAATCTAGTGAGACTATGCGGTGTTCCCTTTTGCCTTCTGTCTAAACATGGAAAAAGAAAGCCTATCTAGCTTCACTTCTGTACTTACAATTCCATCATAAGAATTACTCTCACAAAGACACCAAACAGTTTATGTAAGTTTTATAAGGAAATTGTAGATTATTTTCTAATTAATATAATTAAAACCAACCAACACTAAAAAAAACCTATATGCCACTTTTCTACTGTGCAGAACTTGCTTATAACTGACATTAAAGTATTTCTATAACCTAGAATCTTCAGCTTACAATTTATAATAAGTATTTTCAAACTTTAATGGACCAGGGAAAAATACATTTTTATAAAGATAATAGAATTTGCCAATTTTGTAAAATGATTTTATGTGTCTTAAAAAAATCATTCACATTGTAAGAGTAAGACTAGATGACCAAGGAAAAAGGGCTGTTTGGTTTCTCATTAATCACGTCCATCTACACTGTTAATATTCATTTCTTCTCTCCTCTCCTCATTTTATGTGGGCTCAAACATTCTTCTACACATTGTCAAATTGTTTATTACCATTTATTTCATTGTTAGAAGATACACGGTTAGTCTGTTGCTAAAGCATCTCTGCCTGCGTGAAGACTGTTATAGAAGAAGCCCTGATGTGGCTCAGGGGCTTTAGAGGAGCAACCAGGAGGCGGAGCACAGGGTTCTAACTGCTAGGGAATGGGTGAAAAAAGAGGAACTTTCCGTCAGTCTTCACTAGTTGGTCCTTAAATGGCACTCTCAATTGTATTATTGTTTTTTAAAAAAATGAGACAAAACCCTAAAAACCTAAAATTAGAAGAAAAATACAGAATGATCTTAGAGTTGGAGGCAGGAAATCTGAACGCCAGCCCTAGGTTTTAGACTTCCTGGCTGGTTGCTCCCTTTTTCTGAACCTTGATTTTTATTCCTTGTGCTTCCAACGACAAATACAAATTAAAAACAGGTGGCTTAATTCTCCCTATTGAAAATAAAGAGATTTCCTTCCCTTATTTTGATTGGGGGATTTACTTTAGAAAAACTGTTAATTGCAATTACTCCATCTTCTTTTTGAAATACATATAAATCCACTTGAAGACTAGATTGGCATTTTGTCAGCTTTATGACCAGGAATGTCTACCTCAAGGACCTGGGGAGGCAGAGTGGGGACAGGAGGCTTATTCCAAATTGCAGAACTACCTCCTTTCATGAGAATATGAAAAGTTTGTTTTTCTTTTGCATAAAGTCAATTAACTAACATAAATAAATGGCCACCCCAATTACCAGGAAAAGTTAGAATGAAGGATCCATGACAAATGGTGCTGTCAATCCTCTTACTTGAGGACTAGTTATTGATGATATTGAAAATATGTATGTAATAGGTTGTATGTGTTTAGCTACATAAAAAGGTAAGATTTCTTTCTGTGTTCAGTCTCTTAGGTTGCCTGTGATGTGCACCACATTTTGGTTTAATGTTTATTCAATAATACAAGCCTTTTCTTTCTCCATTAGCTTTGTGGAGAGGATTTCTGAGTTGGGAAAATATTTGTTTTAATTACATTTCCCCAACAGTATGATGAGAGAGTAACGCTGTAACATTAAAAATTTTTGTCTTTAATTTGATTCATTTAGAGATAAATCTTTAGACACATTTCAATTTCTTTCATGCTACCCTACATACAGTAATATGGAAGGACAATCATATCCTGGAATCTTGAATAAAAGGATAGATTGAGAAGAAGAAGGTGATATGGTGAGCAAAAAGGGAATGAGATAACACTTCAAAAGTAAAACAAACCACGGACTTACAAATTTATCATAGGTTGGATGCTCAAGACCCTACATTCCCTACCAAGGACTGTCCTAAAACAAGAAACAGGTCACTGGATACAAAGACAATTAACAATACCAACAAAATGATGAAAACAAATGAAATCAACACTGACAGTGAAGATACTTCAACTTATAAGCAAGCAAGGGCATTGCCCTTTGCAAGATAAAACCCGCAAAGCATCTTCATCCCAGGCAGGGAGACCTTGCCCAATGACCCAGCAATATGAAATGCACACGTTCCTGCTAAGCTGGATTAGTAGGGACTAGCGCTGTTGTTGGTGCTCTAACCTCAGTACCCCACAGTGAGATGCTAGGAGAATATAGCATAAAAGGCCATAACGTCAGTCCTGCTGATGAAGAGATCTTAGCTTCAGCACACAACCATGCTTTTATATATAAAAGAAAGCAACAATTTCATGACAAGCTACAGCTTCCAAGGTGTAGTAAAGTCAACAGTTAGAAGGAATCAGTTGCCTGTCTTCATTGGCACCTGCCAACTGTAAGAATGATGTGAAATTTCACCCCTTTCTATCCCATGCTTGGTTTACTATTCCTTTTCCACTTCTCCCCACCTCAAAGAAAGAGGAGTCTTAAGTAGCAGGTCAAGTGGTCACTGTATAAAAGGTTCTAGACATCCAAGCATGGTCTTTTTCTTCTAGTCTTAGAAGCTGAGTGGATAAGCCAACTGAGGGGTCAGCCCACTCTTGCTTTCTATCTTCTCCAAGTATGCAGCTATGTGGTAATTTGAAGGCCTGGTCTAGTAGTAGTATATGGAACACTACTCCTAGAATTGTATAGGATGATAAATTTGTCACAGTATAGTAAACTGCCTTGGGAGAAGCAGAAAGGAAAGGAATCTTGTGTGATTTGTTCTACTACAGTTTATCCTTGGCTTTTATTGAGCTCATAAGAAAAATGGCATCAGTTTTAAAACCTGTGTGTGTGTGTTTTGTGTGTGCGTGTATGCATGTATTGTGTAAATGCTACTCAGGGTGGTACTTGCTATGCTGTTTAGATGACTTCCTATGAAGGACTATATAATAAGTTTACATCAGAAAACAGAGTTAGGAAAACATAGTTTCTTCTCACACATATTCAAGTATTTTCTTTTACTACATGGTTACATAGATTATTTTGCTCCTGTTTTCACCTTGACTACCAGGAATATCATGGCTAAGTTTGTTGTGCTCATGTAATACTTTGTGACTGCATAAGTTTTATTAGTATAATTAAACTTTTGCTTGATTTGCTCGATCCTACCTGCCCTCCTCCCTCAGTTCCCACCAAATTATTGACTCTTGCTACTTTTCTTTTTTTAAAATTGGTTGCATGGTTTTACTTCCTTGGATTTTTATCATAAACTATTTCAAACCAAACAAATAGAAATGGAGTCTTTCAAATAACCTGAAGCCTAGCAACATAAACCGCAAAGGTCTTAGAGATGGATTCTCTGCATTAAGTTCTCCCTCAATCCCTACCCTATTCTTTCTATATGACAGAAGGTATTAATGGATATTCATGCATTAAAAACATAACAGAAAACTGCAAATAGGACATTCTTTAGCCTAGCAGAGAGAATTGCCTGCAGCAGAACTATTTTAATGGGTATTGTGTCAGCACATTTTTGAACATTTTGAATAAAAGGTCTATATTTGCTTAGTGTTAAAATGTGAGGAACATATTATAAGTAAAATAATCTTTTAGAAATTTTTATTTTTAAAGAAGTTATAGGAATCATTAACCTGTTTAGTTGACTGTGTGAGATTTAGCAACATCATCATAGCTAAAAACATATAAAAATAACCTTTTCAAGCTGGACGCAGTGGCTCACACCTGTAATCCCAGCACTTTGGGAGGCTGAGATGGGCAGATTGCTTAAGCTCGGGAGTTTGAGACCAGCCTGGGCAATATGGCAAAATCCTGTCTCTACCAAAAATACAAAAAAAGAATTAGACAGGCATGGTGGCACACACCTGTAGTCCCAGCTACTCAGGAGACTGAGGTGGGAGGATCACTTGAACCCGGGAGGCGGAGGTTGCAGTGAGCTGAGATCACGCTCACTGCTCTCCAGCCTGGGCGATGAAGTGAGACCTTGTCTAAAAAACAAACAAATGGCATTTCTAGGTCTAGATCCTTGAGGAATTGCCACATTGTTTTCCACAATGGTTGAACTAGATTACAGTCCCACCAACAGTGTAAAAGTGTTCCTATTTCTCTACATCCTCTCCAGCACCTGCTGTTTCCTGACTTTTACAAACCTGCATGTTGTGCACAAGTACCCTAGAACTTAAAGTAAAATTAAAAAAAAACCTCCTAAAATACTTTATTATAGATGTTTTCTTTGAATAATCATAATGATGAAGATAACTAAAATTTGTAGAGTATCTCTAATAGTTGCAGTACATTACCTTTTAGGAAATTTTATATCTTTCTTTATGCAGCCCAAAAAGCCGAGGAACAAAAGATCAAATTCAAACACTGATAATGCTCAGGTTATTTTAGGAGGTAGGTCTAACACTTTTTCCACCAAACAAACTAAACAAGCATTTGCACAATTTTAAACCATCAATAAAGTGAATGTTTGACACCTTTTCTAGTACAAAAGCATTTCAACATTGATTTGTGGAGATTTCTGAAGTAGAGAACTCTCCCTCAATTACCCAGATGTAAGGATATTCAGGTTTGAGTTTTAGAAATATACACTCTTTTTGGTATTTTCTCTTGTGGATCTTGATAACCATACATCAATAATTTGGTTGCATAGGAAAGATAGGATCCTGAGCAGAAAAAGACTGCAATTGCTATGTAGACCTAAGCAATAACATACATTCAAAGTAAACCAGGGAGGCAGGTCAGTGTTCGTGTTTGTGTCAGTTTCAGAAGGACAGGATGTATTAATATGGGGAGGGGGAGAAAACATTTCCCTTTCCTCCTCACACTGTAGTTTGAGTGGACCCATCTGGCTGGGTAGGTGAAATGGAAGGAAACCTTTGCCAGTGCAAAGGGAGATAATGATAATGGAAATATTAAACTTCTGAAAGGGAATGTGTATTATCCTTGATGTTATAAAAGGAGACAGAAAATGAATAAAATGATCAATAGCTAATTGGTAAACATTTCTCAGCAAACAGTACAAGTCAATGAAGTGAAAATGACCAGGATATTTTTCCTTCATATTGATTTTTGCTATTTAGCATTAGCCGAAATTAGCCTCCATTACTTTCATTTCTACTTTTAAGGTTCTGGAGGACATTTTAGGTGATTTCAGCGTCCCTTTTCCCATGATGTGCTAGAGCCACCATGAAGGATGAAAACAAAACTCACGTAGGTCCAGTGGTGAATGAATCACCAGAGATACTTTGCTGCAGTCACTTTACTTGGTCTGTGCTCTGAAAGTTATTTTTTTATCATTGGAGTTACTGTAATATAACCCACATTCATGGTGACCACCACCAATTGTGATGATCTTAAAATGGTGGTGATAACTGTAGGTTATCTTGTGACAATCTTAAAGACTCTTGAAATGACTTGTGAGGGTCTTGATTCTCATGGTCATCTGGGTGGGATGGGAAGGTTGCTACAAGAGGCATTTGTATGATAGCCAAAAGTGATATTTGGCAATGGTACCAGATGATTGATTTTTACAGAATCAATGGGATGAAACTATATATACTACATGTCTTACTGAGCTGAGTTCCCTGCAAGTAGGAGGGAGTCACCTCTGGGTGAATAAAAATCCATTCTTGTTCGGCTCTGATAAATAGTGTCTTTGTTCTCTGATATTTTTTGTTAGCTTTCCATCAAGGAGGAAAGGTCTGTCTACTTTACAAATAGAAGCAAAACCATCATACAATTATTCTCATTTAGCAATTATTGAGCATTAATTGAAAGTTGGCATGCTGGAAAACTCACATCCTGGGGGAGAATTATTATTTTAGAGTGCCACAGATACTGTGTAATGTACATAACATATTTGAAGCAGCAATTTATTAAAAGTTACAATGTTTTCCCTAGAGAATGGATTAACTATTCACCATTAGGACCAGGTCCAATATTTATGAAATGTTCACAAATGATTAATTATGTTTCATTTACAAATAGACTCTAATGGGAGACATTTTTATTGCAAGTGCTATTTTAATGAATTGTCTGTCTTTATGAATTCATGTCCAAGACTGAAATAATTCCTTTTTGCTCCCTTTCCTCGACCTTACACTTGAGCCTGCCACTGCTTATCATGTGTTTCCTATTTCTTCTATTCTGCTCATGTGATCATTCCCTCAATAGCCTGAACTAGAAAACCTTGGACATATGTGTGACTCTCACTCTCCTCACACCCCACTTCCAATCAGTCACCATGTTTAAGTGGTTCCTTGTTGCCTACAGAATAAAAGTCAGCTCTCCTTAACCTGATATATGGATATATTCACAGCCTGGGCACCATAATGTCCCAGTTTTCCATTCCCCACCAAGTAGGCTATACTAGCTGCTACTATGAGATGCCCTTCCCACTCTTTTTCCCTTCAAAAGCCAGCTCAAGTGTTGTCTTCTTCCTTTAACTTTCCAGATGTTTTTTACTCCCTTACCCCTAGGCAGAATCAGTAACTTCCTCATTTATTCTCTTATAGAAGTGTATGCATACTTCTCAGTTGTCTTTATTCATCTGTGCATCTAACTCATGCATAAGACTGTAAGCTTTTTGAAGTCTCACTCTTTTATTTTCTATGTATACCATGTTTACTTAGCACATAATAGGGCCTTATTGAAGGGTGCTTGGCTGAGTTGAAAATCCTATTAAAAGAAGAAACAAATCAAAGTTATGCCTCAGTGGATATTTCATGTGAACACCACTTCGTGATTGGTAATGGAGATAAAGTGGATGTATGTGAAGAAGAAAGTCTGGCAGCAGTTCACTTGGTGGTTCAAATAGAATAGTTATAGAGACATAGCAGTTTAGAGCAGGAAGGTAAATCAGAGACTACCTTCATACAAATAACTTCATACAAATAATCTGTTCATTACGTTATGCTCTCTCTTCACCCTGCTTTTGCCATTTTCTATGCTAGTTTCCTAAGAAAAGCACTATTACAGTCCCTAGACTAAATACATAATAAATATATCTTGTATAAATTAATGAATGAATGAACAAATGAAATGATTCCCCCTCTTGCATTTTACAGATAAGAAAACAGACTCAGAAGCCGGGTGTGGTGGCTCATGCCTGTAATCCCAGTGCTTTGGGAGGCCGAGGTGGGAGGATCACGAGGTCAGGAGATCGAGACCGTCCTGGCTAACATGGTCAAATGCTGTCTCTACTAAAAATACAAACGATTAGCCAGGTGTGGTGGTGGGCGCCTGTAGTCCCAGATACTCAGTAGGCTGAGGCAGGAGAATGGTGTGAACCCGGAAGGCGGAGCTTGCAGTGAGCCAAAATCACGACACTGCACTCCAGCCTGGGAGACTGATCGAGACTCCATCTCAAAAACGAGCAAACAACACCACCACCAAAAAAAAAAAAAAAAAAAAAAAAAAAAAAAAACAATGAGACTCAGAGATGCAAAGAACAGGAAAGCAGAAACTATTCCTTTTCCAACCGCCACTATATTCTCTACATTGAACTAAGTGCTTTTACCCCATTTATGCAACTTTATCCTATCAGGAAAATTATACAACTATTATGTTACAAAAAGAACTTACTTGAAGCTTAAAACCAGTGCCCTATGATCACACAAATAGGTGGTATCTGTTTTTCTTATGTAGTGTTTATTGTATAGTATTTCCTCTTCCACTTGCTGGCATGGTATTCATGGACAGTAATAGTATTGATGTTTGGTTTGAGACTCAGAAAATCTCTACTTTCCCTATCTGTGTTGTTTAGATGGTAGCAAGTGACTAAATACAGGGAGCTGTAATCTAGTGATAAGAACACTACACATGAAGGCTGAAAACCAGAGCTCATTTCCTAGTCCTGTGATCTCGTCTTGAACAAACCTTTATCATTTTGGACACTCAGGTTTCTCATTTATACAGCATAGTATATACTACCAATTTTGTAGAGTTATCTGATGAACAGATGCAAAATGACTATGAAAACATAGTTTATCCACATAAAATTAAGGTAATTTTTTTTAAGCTTACGTGAGAATGAGAAAATGTGTATAAAAGGGCTTCCTCAGCTATACATTCACGTTCTTGCATTTCCTTTGTTACTGTTTTGCAATTTCAGTGTACCACAGCCTTAATTTGTATAAACAGATAAAAGGAGGATAAATAAGCACTTTCTCAGAATGTGGCTTGTATACAGTATAGCATGTTTAAATGAAATTCTGCTTCTAATTCTTCTGAACACAATTGAACATAACAGTGATACAGAAATAATAGTTAAAATGACATTTATTCTTGTCATGAGCTTCCATTCTCATAAGAAAATCAAAACAATCCAAGAAAAGAGAAAATATGAAAATTAACATCATTGCACAGACAGTAGCAACTCTTTGATGAGAAAAAAAGCCATTGGCAGCTTGTTTTAACAGTAATTGAAAATATGACTTTTCAAATGTTCTGCATTAGCTGCAGCTCTAATGTATATATTTACAAATGAATCTGATAATGTAATTTGCATTTCTTAGTTTTATAAATCGTCTCCTTTACCTCAAACAAGGTACAGAATGTGTCATTTGCTTCTTGTTGATAACATCATCTCTGCTCTTTAATGTTAATATTACCCCATGATCCACTATCAATATTTGTTATATTCTATTGCTTTCCATCTTTAAGAAAATGTTTTATTAAAACTAAATCAACCAAAATAAGAGAAATTATGATGTATTTTTCAGTATAGCTTTAAAAATCTCTGAATAGCATACAGTGGAGAGCCCTGGGGTACTGGGGATGACTAGGACCTTAGAAGTGATCTAGTTCTGACCCTCATCTTAGAGTTCAGAAAATGAGGCTATAAATGGCTGAAAAGAAGATATGCTAGTTTTCAAAGGACAAAAACAAGGAAAGTGCTCCAGGCTATATTTGAGCACTCTTCTTACTACACTAAATCAGAAAATAATCAATTTTAACACATAAAACTTAATTCTCCTTTATCCAAATGATATCAGAGAAAAAGGAAGCCTTGCTCAACACTTCTATGTTAACTCTTCAGATGTGGATGCTGATGGACTGATGATATGTATCTGGGAGAAAACCAAATAAATTGGATGATAGGAGATCTCAATAGCCTGGAACAATTGGCTATATCTAACAAAAGAGAATTTAACTGCGATAGACACAAACTCAGCACTTACACTACAAAAACTAATGGCAAAAGTACATGAAGTGGGACATATGGTTTAACAGCAGAACATAATTTCTTTTCAGAAGTGGCTGTTTTTAAAGAACTGAAAGTTATATAAGTTTACTCCTGTACTCTTCCCCAAGTCAACTCAAGTCTACTTAACATAATAGAAGTATGTACAGAACAACAAAGGTGCTAAGTCTAGTCTACACTCTCCACCTGGATTCTCAGTATAGATATAGACACTGACAAATTGGGGCATGCAGAGGGGAAAGACCAGAGTGTTAATTGACTCAGACCCAAGCACTTCAGGAAAGGTTAAAGGAATTGGATCTGTCTCTCTGCAGAAGAGAAGGACTATATTTGTTGTCTGGGAAAAATGGGCATGAGAGAAACATGTACTTTGTAATAAACAAGGCTGACTGAGTGGAAAGAATTTAAGGTACAGAGGGCATGAGTCTGAGTATTGGTGACATTGTTAACCAGCTGTGTGACCTTGAGAAAAATCACTAAGAAACTGCATCTCAGGTTCCTGAGCTGCATTATGAGAACAGGAATATCTATGCTGCAAGAGCCTTGTGAAAATTACATTAAAAAACATATGTAAAATAGCTTTAGAATATGGTATGCAGTTAATAGTCAACCAAGGGCCAGGCGTGGTGGCTCACGCCTGTAATCCCAGCACTTTGGGAGGCCGAGGCAGGCAGATCACCTGAGGTCAGAAGTTCGAAATCAACCTGGCCAACATGGTGAAACCCTGTCTCTACTAAAAAAAAAATAATAATAATGATAGCTGGCTGTGATGGTGGGCGCCTGCAATCCCAGCTTCCCAGGAAGCTAAGGCAGAAGAATCCCTTGAACCTTTGAGGCAGACGTTGCAATGAGCTGAGATTGTGCCACTGCACTCCAGCCTGGGCAACAGAGAGAGACTCCATCTCAAAGAAGAAGAAGAAGAAAAAAAAAAGTCAACCAACATTGACCTTTCCACCCACTTGTCAGGGAGAGTTATTAGTGATTTTTATTAGATAAGTATCTTGTAGAAGGGTTGTATAGGCAGATATGAGAAGGTTAGGCATCTGAGATCCTTCCCAATGCAGCAAGATACATTTATATGTTGACCAACAACATTTGTTGAACTTTATTCCCATCAGGATTATTATTTAAAATAGTGGATGCCTTACGAGTTATATTGCCTTATAAAGCTGCAAGAAAATTTCACGAATACATAGAGTAAAACGGTGCTTATCTACTTACCTGTAAAGTGCAGAAAGGGGCCTCTTGTTTCCAGGTTTTGGTCTGTATGGTTTGGGCTCTCCTGCCATGTTGATATCTGAAAGCATAAAATAAAACAGCACTGATTAAGAAAATATGAAACCATTTGAGAAAAGTAAATCATGAATTTTTCTTTTTCTTTTTACTATTTTTTTATGCAAATATTGTACACCATTGATTCCTTCAACATATATTTATGGAGCATTTACTCTGTGTCAGGTACTGTTTGGGATATGTCATGCACAAAACAGATTATACCTCTGCCCTTGTGGAACTTACATTTTACTGGGGGAAGATAGAAACAAACATAATAAATAAAAACTATATACCATATTAGAAAACAATGAGTACTGTAAACAATCAAAATGTTGAGCAAAGCGAGGAGAAGCAATAATGCTTTTCTTTTTTCCCTAAAAGACAGGGTCTTGCTCTGTCACCCAGCCTGGAGTGCAGTGGTGCAATCATTGCCCACTGTAACCTTGAACTCCTGGTCTCAAACAATCCTCCTTTCTCTGCCTCTGAAATAGCTAGGACTACAGGCATGTGCCACTATGCCTGGCTAATTTTTAAAATATTCTGTAGAGATGAGGCCTGGCTAGGAAGCCCAGGCCGTCTCAAACTTCTGGCCTCAGGCAATTCTCCTGCCTTAGTCTCCCAAAGAGTTGGGATTACAGGCGTGAGCCAGTGTGATTGGCCAGAAATGCTTCATGAAACAAAAAGAGAATGAAATATTCTTCTGATTTTCATTTTTCGCTAAGAATTTTTCAGTATGCATAAACATTTGTATGAAATAGAGTTCTGTCCATAGAAGGGCTTATTAAATTTCCCATGATATATTTTCCATTTATATAGAAAAGGAAGCTAGAAGGATTTGATCATCAATCATACCAGGTTTACTAAAGGAACAACAAAATGCACTCAGCAACTGGAATATGTAGTTATTGAATTCCAAGGTGGTCAAAAGGAGAAGAGAGCACATACTTTGCCTTCATAAACTGAAAATATTATTGTCTCTGAGATAGACAAAAAGAGGTTTAAGTATGTGACAAAACAGTCTATGCATACAATTGACCAACCTCAATCTTAAGGAAATATGTAAAACTATTAAGAAATTGGAAAGTTGGGAGGAGAAGGTTTGGAAAGTAATATAAATAACTAGATTGGATAAAGTTAAAATTTCCAAATGATGATAGAAAGGGAAATCTAAAGGAGATGTGCTTCAAGAAATGAGGGATATTATTTTGACAAAAAAGAAAGGGAAAACTTCTATTTCTTGCACAGTGGACTAAATGCAATGAGCTATCCACCACTGAAAACAACCAAAAATTCTGGATAAAATGTAAATGTATCCTTTTAAAGAATGCAACATAAAACTAGCAAGAAAGTAAGGGATTTGAAGAACATCTCACACTTGAGTGGAAACAGGAAATCAAACGGAAAAAGAACACTGCACCTGGCTTGTTCCTTAAAGATATTTGCTGCAGCCAGAATGCAAGTTTTAGTTTTCACCTCCTTGTGGTTCAGCAGGGACAGGTCACTATGCCCAGGTTAAAGAATATGAGAAATATAATCCTCTGATTCAACATAAGTGAACATATGTGACAAAATCCTTAGCAACTAGGAAGAGAAGAATATTTCCTTTCTTAACAAAGAAGATCTACAAAAATCTATATTAAACATTATACCTAATAGTGAGACACTGGGCACATTTGCTTTACGATCAGGTAATTTAAAAGGACACCCGGTATATTAAACTGTATATAATATTATACTAGATGTCCTAGTCAGTGCAGTAAGACAGGAAAGCAATTTTAGAAATGAGAGAGAAGAAATAAAACTGTCATTAATTGCTGATGATACGTGGGTTCATATAAAAAAATTGTAAGGTGTATCCTCAGATTATTACAATTAATAAGAGAGTTTAATAAGTTTATTGAATGCAAAGCCAGTATACAAAATTCAATTGTATATCTCTATACAACAATCATATGTTTAAAATATAGTCTAAAGTATATTATTTATATACTATAAAAGACAAAGTACTAAGGGGTAAATCTATGACAACACTTGAAAGACCTTAATGGAAATATAAAACTGTATTGAAAAATTTTACAGTAACCTTACATAAACAGAAAAATTAGTAGACTCAATACAATAAATATGTCAGTTCTCTTTAAGATAATTATGGATTCCGTGTAATTCCAATAAAATCCCCAGTATTTTTTATGTATATGCCTGAAGCTTGAGAAGCTGATTCTGAATTTACAGAATAGAACAAAGGGCAAACATAGCCATGATACGCTTGGAAAAAAGGTATGAAGTTGATAAAGTTGCCCTATCAATATTTATTTTAAATCTGTGGTACTTAAGGCTGTAGCATTGGTACAAAGATAGGAAAGGGGCCAATGAACATGAAATACACACACGTATATATGACAAAACTGTACATGCATACAATTGACATATATAAACACATGGAGCCGACACAGCAGATCAGTGAGGGAAAAACTGATTCTTAATAATGCTGGAATGATCCACATGAACAAATATGAAATTGAATATCTACTTACACCATACCAAAAAAAATCAATTACTGTTGCCTAAATATGAAAGGAAAAAATATAAAATGTTTAGGAAGCAATAAAATAGAATATATTTTTGAGCTAAGAGTATGGGAGGATAATCTTAAACCAGACATAAAAAATCACTAACCTTAATATATAAAATTGATAAATTCTGCTTCATTAAAATTAAGAATTTTTGGTCATCAAAAGCCACATAAAGATAGTGAAAAGGACCATAAACTTGACAAAGGATTTGTTTCTAGAATATGTAAGAAACTCATGCATATCATAGAAAGAGAGTCAAAACACCGAATAGAAAATTAATCAAAAACCTAGTAAAGGCACTTTACACAAGAGAAAACATAAATGGTGAATAAACACATGAAAAAATGCTTAACCTCATAGTTGTGGGAAATGCAAATTAAAACACCATGAGATACAAATAAAACCCATTGAATTTACAGTTTACAAAGCCTGGTAATATCAAATGTTGGCATTTCTGAGCAACTAGAATGTGTGTAGAATGCAGATATAAATGTATATTGGTAGAAACTATTTTGAAAAATAATTCAGCAGTTTCTAATAAACTTAAAATGTTCAAACTCTGTGATACAGGAAGTACACACTTAAAAAATCTTTTACACATGTGTACCATATGATATACACAAGTGTGTTCATTGTAGTACATTGGAATTGAAAAGATTCCTGGAAAAAAACACAAATATCCATTGTATTTTTAATAGGATAAACAAATGGTAGCATATTTACCAAAAGGAATACTATACAACAGTAGAGAAATGACAGAGAGAGAGAAAAAAAATGAATTAGAGCCATTGGAAATATTGATACATTGATAACCTCAGAAACCTAACACTGAACAAAAATAATGCCCTGGAAAAATACAGTATGAATTCTTTCATGTAAATTAAATTGCAAAATTGAATGATATATTGTATAAAAATAAAAATACATGGGATAAAACTAGAAAAGAAAAGCTTCTACACAGCAAACAAAACAGCCAGAAGAGTGAACAGACAACCCACAGAGTGGGAGAAAATCTTCACAATTTATACATCTGACAAAGGACTAAAATCCAGAATCTACAAAAGACTCAAATAAATTAGCAAGAAAAAACCAAATAATCACATAAAAAAGTGGGCTAAGCATATGAATAAACAATTCTCAAAAGAAGATATACAAATGGCCAACAAACATTTGAAAAAATGCTCAACATCACTAATAATCAGAGAAATGCAAATCAAAACCACAGTGCGATACTACCTTACCCCCACAAGAATGGCCATAATAAAAAAATTAAAAAATAATAGATGTTAGCATGACTGTGGTAAAAAGGGAACACTTCTACACTGCTGGGGGAATGTAAACTAGTATAACTACTACAGAAGATTCCTTAAGGAACTAAAAATTGAACTACCATTTGATCCAGCAACCCCACTACTGGGTATCTACCCAGAGGAAAAGAAGTCATTATTTGAAAAAGATGCATATTTATAGCAGCATGATTAATATTTATAGCAGCATGATTCACAATTGCAGTCATTATTTGAAAAAGATGCATATTTATAACAGCACATGCATATTTATAGCAGCATGATTCACAATTGCAAAAATATGGAACAAGCCCAAAGGCCCATCAGTCAACAAGTGGATAAAGAAATTGTGATGTGTGTGTGTATACACACACACACACACACACACACATATATACACTATATACTCAGAATATAGTATATATATGGAATACTACTCAGGCATAAAAAGGGACAAATTACTGCCATTTGCAGCAATCTGGATGGAACTGGAGGCTGTAATTCTAAGTAAAGCAACTCAGGAATAGAAAACCAAACATCGTATGCTCTCACTCACAAGTGGGAGCTAAGCTACGGGGATGCGAAGGCATAAGAATGATACAATGGACTTTGGGGACTTGGAGGAAAAGGTGGGAGGGGGTGAAGGGTACAAGACTACAAACTGGGTTTAGTGTATACTGCTCGGGTCATGGGTGCATCAAATTCTCACAAATTACCACTAAAGAACTTACATAACCAGATACCACCTGTTCCCCAAAACCTATGGAAATAAAAAATTTTCTAAAAAAAGAAGGCAGAGATAAGGAATTCAGGATGAAGGTTACCTCTAAAGGGGTAGAAAAAGTGTGGGACTTGGAAATGACACTCAGAAGACATTCAAATTAATAGCAATGTACTATTTCTATTTCTAAATTGGGTGGTAAGAGCATGGCTTTAAATTATAGCATTATTTCTCATAACTTACTTATTTTATTCTGTATGTAATTTATAACTAATAAAGAATTTAATAAGAATGAAAATTGTAAATTATGTGTTGATAAGTATTCACATCAGAGAAAATAGGTTTTTTTTTTTTTTTTTCCCTCTGAGATGGAGTCTCACTCTGTTGCCCATGGTTCACTGCAACTTCCGCCTCCTGGGTTCAAGTGATTCTCCTGCCTCAGCCTCCCAAGTAGCTGGAATTGCAGGTACCTGTCACCCTGCTCGACTAATTTTTGCATTTTTAGCAGAGATGGGGTTTCACCATGTTGGCCAGGCTGCTCTCCAACTCCTGACCTCAAGTGATCCACCCGCCTCGGCCTCCCAAAGTGCTGGGATTACAGAGGCATGAGCCACCGTGCTGGGCTAGAGACATTAGGTTTAGTGAAAAAGTGGTTTTAGCAGATTGTGAGCTGGTATATTTAAGAAAAGAGAACATGTTGTGGGTGGATTATTGGGTGTGAGAAGATCATGAGAAACCCCAATTAGAGCTTCAAACCTGATTTGAGTGGGATATAATTTAGGGTACTGAGTAGACGAAAGACCCAAGAATCAATCATGAAGACAGTGACTGTTGTATGACTTGGAATAAGACACAGCCAAGATTAAGACTGTCTGAATGTTTTAGATGTGACACAGTTGTAACAAAAAAAGCATGTAAAATAAAAAGAGATTTCTACAAGGTTTTTAAGCTCTATAATGATGGTAGCGGGCACATGCCCATGAAAATATTATCAGACATCTTTTATATATTTCTAGCTTAGACTTAATGACATAAAATTGACATGTCAAATTATTCTCATCAATGAAACGCTTGAGACTTAAGTCTACTGACAAAATATTGTAGCATTATCTTGTTTTTTAAAATAATATACTGTCAGTGATTCTGAAAACACACTTAGGAGTTTGACAGCATATTCATATGATGAAAAACCTTTCATGAAATGTTGTTAAACTCAGTATTTCCACACATTAACCTCCTTTCAAAGGTATTAAAAATGCTGAAGAAAATACTTTGTCACTTGTATACAATGAAGCATGTTCAAATGCAGAATTTTCTTTTGGATGTATGGAAATTTATGTTTAAATACAGATGGTCACCGAGTTACAACAGTTTGACTTAACGATTTTTGAGTTTTTAAAAGGTAGGAAAGCAATTTGTATTCTGCAGAAACTATACTTCTCTCGCTTTACTGGGCAGTGGAAGTGAGCCATAGCACCTAGTCGGCCATGCATTTTCAATTTATAGTGTTTTGAACTTGCCAAGGGTTTATTGGGATGTAGCCCCGTCCTAAGTGAAGGATATCTGTATGCATATTTACATATTTTGCAGTGCTATATTGTTTATCATCTAAAACCTGGTTTTTGTAGACAGAAGGGTGAAAGGGGCAGAAAGTATTCCATGGAGGAGGGTACAGTGGGCAAAGAACTCAGGTAATCATACTGAACATAAGCTTTGCCAAGATTCAAATGAATGAGCAGTCCCTTTGTATTGAACTTTTATAAATACAAGATCTAATTGGGTATTCAGGACAATCCAGCTTCGTTGGAAGCCAAGGTTTAGGTTCTCAGGCCTCAAGAGCTGTTGGCCTTGAAGGGACCAGACACACAGTATGGCATCCTAGCAGTAACTCTGTGGTTACCAAACACAGAGAGGCCTCCTGAGCTTTCGTTCCCTGATTATCCTGGCACTGTGTAAGTTACTCATAAAGTAGAGTAAATGGAAGAATGACCAAGGTTCAATTTTCTACACTCTCGTAAGCTAGGGGCTTTGTAGTAAAACATTGAGATACAAAAAGTAAGATGTTATTTATTTGTTTTCTGGATTTACAAACAGATTTATACAAAATATCAATGTTCAGAGCTCTTAAATTGTTTTCAAGAAATGATGTGGGTTTAACCACTCCCAATAAATGCTTTTGGCATATTTCAAAAAGCCTAGTTAAATTTGTAGTCATTGTGCAGAAGTACCTTTACAGACGCCTATATAGTAGGCTGGTCCACCTTGTTATCTGGCTATTAGAATTATATTCTTCTGAGTGAGGACTGATAAAACCAAACAGGCACCATTTAAATGAATTCTTTTGATAAGGCTTATTTATGTTTGGGTACACTACACACCACATCTGTGTGGAGTAGCTAGCTACCCTCACTCCATTCCAGCCACAGGGATAAAGCAGAAGAGAACTAGCCGCAGGTTAAGAGAACTCTACCTGTAGCTAGTTGATGCCGGGCACGCCCCCACTTCAAGGGAGAAGGGCCATTTGCATTTTGCCATGATTCTCTGTAAACAGAGAATAGACCCATCTCTATTCTGAAGTTTCAATATTTCAAGTTAGCATGAAAAATGTATAAAAAAAGTAAAATTTGCTCCAAAATTATCCTTCTGATATTAAACCTCAGGTTCAAACAACTGAAAAATATCCTGTTGGACTACTAACTCTATCTTTTCACAGTAAGTGAATTAAAAATGTATTAACTGCTCTCAAAAATTTAGCCAATTTTCGTTTCTTCTTTATTTTAAAACTGAATAAGCAATACCATGATACCATGACAGAAATAACTATAAAGTTATGGAACTGAAAAAAGTCAACGAGCTGAAACCATTCTAACTTGAGGCAAATGAGATGAAGCAAATGGAGACAGGTGCTATTCCGTAGTGTCATCCACCAAAATACTAACCAGCCACGTAAATATGTTTATTTGACCAATCTTTGTAAGCATACTATTACAGATGATCGCAATGGCTTTCTAATATTTCATGTTTTTGAATCTTGGGAAGATACTTTCAATTCTGCACCCACATAGATGTGACTCTCCCTCCTCGCACCTACTTTATTACACCATCTCCATGACACTGAGTATGGGTGCCCTTTGACTTTGGACTTCTAAAGGGCAGTCATAATTTCATTCAATTTCTTATGACCTTCAGCACCCCACACATTGTTGTTTAGGCAATAGATACTCAGTAAGTCTATTGTTAATTAAATTTATACAGACCAAAAGGGATAACTTTGTTTGGGCTCCAGTGAGTCTAACCAAACATATTTTGCCAACACATTTTCTAAAGTGTTGTTTATCAGAACAATGTTTTGGGAGTTTTTTTTTTCTTTCTTTTTTTTTTTTTTTTGAGACAGTCTTGCTCTGTCACCCAGGCTGGAGTACAGTGGTGCAATCTCAGGTCACTGCAACCTCTGCCTCCCAGGTTCAAGCGATTCTTCTGCCACTGCCTCCTGAGTAGCTGGGACTACAGGCATGTGCCACCACACCTGGCTAATTTTTTGTATTTTTTTTTTTTTTTTTCAGTAGAGATGGGATTTCACCATGTTAGCCAGGATGGTCTTGATCTCCTGACCTTGTGATCCACCTACCTCGGCCTCCCAAAGTGGTGGGATTACAGGCGTGAGCCACTGTGCCCAGCCGGGAGATGTTATTAGGTATTGTGAAACAAATGTATCACAGTAAAACTGTTAGTAAAAAATGTTACATTATATCCTTTTCTTGGCTATTTACACTTAACAAATAAAACTGCAAAAAAAGATTCACTTGTATTTAACTCAATTGTTCTTACATATACATGAATTTAGGATATTTTGGATAATAAATCTATTAGCATCCATCAAATCAGAGCTCCTCCAGGATACTGCTTTATGAGATACCCTGACATATTTAGGAAAATATTGTATATTTATTTATTTGCCATGGATTCAACTTGGAGTACCCTCATTTTAAAAGTTAATGTAGTATTTTAATTTAAGTATAATTTACACTGCTACAATAAACTGATACTTGGAACTTACGCTACCACTAGCAGTCCCTGCTGGCTCTGTCACTTTTCAGAGATATTTAACTTTGATATGGAAATGATATCTAATTTATAATATGATAGGACATCCAAACTATCAATATTATCTTCTAAATGTGGAAAAGTCTAAAAGAAACATTTTTCTGAAATAATTAGTTAAAAGACAAATCTTTTATTCTTTGAGGTTTTTTTTTTTTTTTTTTTTTTTTTTTTTTTTTTTTTTTTTTCCTTCCTCACCCAGGTTTAAATAGAAGTCTAAATAATTCAGTCATGGCATGCAGACTGCCAGGAAAAGTCATTCCGCATCTTTTATTGTTCACATTTAGAAGATTGAGGGATACACCGCTGTTCCATTGAATAAAAATTCAGGAGACAAAGAAAACAGTCTGTTATGTTTGACAAGTGAACGGACATAACCATACATTACCCAAGTATAAGCACCATACCACCAAAAAGTGTTTTGGTACTTATTATTACTTGAGATCCTCAGAACAACTCTGTGAAATAAGCACAGCAAGAGCCATTCTTCCCACTTCATATATATAGGTGTTTGAGATACTGAGAAATTAAATGGCTTTCTATCTGTACTGTTAGTTCAGTTCACTATAACCACCTTTCCTATTGAGCAAAACCCATGCGCCAAGCATTGTACGGGCAAAAGAGTTGATACCCTGCCCTAGCAGCAGACAGGACTGTCTGAGAGTTAACAGTAGATTGAACTGCAGCTGCACCAGACTCCCAATCTAGAACTTTCCCCACTACCTCTCCTTGTTCTTCACAAGATTTTGAATGTCGCACTTTCTATGCCACTCAAACCCAGTTTGGCTGTGGAAAGCAGCCTGTAAAGCAATGCACTCTGCATCCCAGGAGCTCTGGCATCACGGGGGAGGATGAATGATTAAAGAGTGCTATAGGGAGATCTGTCTGGCAGCAGAGGAGAAGAAAATTCAACTCCCAACTGTGCTGCCTGCAATTTCCTGGCCAGGTGGGTTCACAGCCCTGTGGTTTACAAGAGCTACACAGCAGTGCTTTTACTCTGAGGAAAAAAAACAAAACAAAACCAAAAAACCCCCACAAATGTACCAGACTTGCAAATGCAAGTACAGCCCACCCTGGGCTCTAAACTATGAACATTTGAAGCATTTGGAGCCAAAAATTCTGAGATTGGAGCCAATTTTCTACAAAAGTAAATAGCTTTCTAATGTTGTTTTTCCCTTCACAGAATCAAAGCTAGTTTTAACACTTGAAGTATGTCCTTAATAGTATGTTAAAATATTCAGTGTTATAAGAATGAAACTGTAGTCTAATTTTACTGGGCAGTCACTGAATTGTGACCACTTTAATGAGCCTTTGGACCTAGTTTCATAAATTAGTTCTGACACAGCACTATGGCACGTTGGCCTCTGGTTATTAGAATGCTAATGTAGAGATCACTGGTTGGCCAGATTCCCATTTGTTACCAGAAAATTCTCCATGCTCCCAGGCTGTGTCTGCAAGGGCAAATCAAAGTGGAAACTTGAACTTCTTACTAGTTATTTGGTAAGCTTGATCATTGTATGTGACTTATTTAGATTCAGACTTTTTTCTCCCTAACAGAAACTGAAGTGAAAAAAAAAGTACAAATATATTGAATGCCCTTCTATATTTATTGTATATCATTCAAACGTTATATTACGAAGAAAATTAAAATGTCAGGGAGTATTCATTTTCATTGATCAAATAATTATTTGAATGTACAACACATGCCTGGTACCAGGCTAAAGATGGGGTAAACAAACATGAACGTTTTTGTGCGGTCAAGGATATCACAGAGAAAGGCAAACCTACCACTAACTATAGAAAATGTAATAAGCATCATAATAAAGATGTAGCCTTCACACTTTGGGAACATGGAAGCACACTGAGAACTATCAGTGAGAACATCATCAGGGTTCGTTCTTGGTATATGAGGTGGTTTCTTCCCGAGACACGGATTCTAATGTTGGACGTTTTATGGAACCACATCTACCAGGAAACTCGGCAAATGCCTCTGCTCTATCAGTTGAGTCATAGAGATCTGTCCCTGTTCTTTTGTTTGTTTGTTCTATTAGCTAATTGTCAAAACACCTTTGATTTACCTTAACACATAAGTGGCCATGAAACTTGATGAATCCTTGTGGCTTTGGTGCATGCTTCATCTATGTCTAGTCTAAACATTTTAGCTGAGCACACAAGCACATTTCATACAGGATACAAAGCAAACACCAAATGATAATGCAGTTAATTAACAAGTTTGTATTTTCTTAATTCCTAAAGCTTATAATTTGGATTGAAAAAAAATTATTTTGTGTCTTCTGTTATCTTGAATAAGTTTTCTGAAAAAGTATTTTCTATATTCCATGAACATCTTTCTCCTACAAAAGTTAAAAATGAAGGAGGCATATTTCATTAAGAGATAAAGCCTATAGAAATCCAATGAATAGAACAAAATCCAGACAAGTGTTCACCAGTAGCCTCCTGAATATGTTTAGAACTTTGCTTAAAAGTTTGACATATACTCAGTGATAATTGACATCAACAGTGAATACAAGTGTTATGATAATCAAGACTAAAATCACATGGTGAAAAAATCTCAGCTATATATTCATGATTAGTGAACAGACTTAGCACTATTAATTTCATTGCATCCCAAGAGTTTATTTAGTTTCATACCTGAGGACAAAACATTCCTTAAATAATATTCTGTTGGTAAAATTCAACCAACAGAAAGTTGGGATCATCAGTTTCCTTGAGAACTCTGAGGTTTTACCTCAGTTGAAGCAAAGGAGACCCCAAGATTTTGGTATTTCTTTTCTTTGTTCCCTCACTTTTCTCACTTCTCTCTCTTCATACACGTATATATGGACTTAAATTTCTTAGGTCCTTTTTGTGACGACTTTGTATTCCACATTTAAAAAACCAAGGCTACTGTGTGAGGTATTTTATAATTCATAAATATAATGAAAGGCAGAGGTAATGTTAGGAAGCTAAATGTGTTTCATGTGGAGAGAAGTATACAACCCTAGAATATAACACATTTAACTTAAATTCTTTCCTTCAATTATATCTTAGATACTTTATTGTTTTAAGATGTTTTGAAAAGAGAATACTAGGAATTCTGAGCAGAAGAATAAAGCTTTCAGGAAAGACATTTGAAAAATGCTTCTCTAAGCTTTAGAATGGAATAATGCTATATTAATGCATTGATGATAATAATGATTGGTAACATTTGTACATCATTTCATAGTTGAGCAAATTTTCACACACATTTAGAAAAATCTGACAATGAACTTGTGGTGTGGGTCTCATTATTGATTCCCATTTATAGATATTGAAGGTCAGAAAGTCTTATTCACATAAGGTAATGCAGCAAATAATTAGTGATGCCAGGACCCTGAGTTCAGTTCTCACTCCAAATATCATATTCTGTAGATAAAGCTGACTTTTTTATTTAAAAAATCCATTGCTTATGGCAAGGCCTATATAATTTGTTGAGAAATTACCAAATATTTAGTAATTTTATTTTCAAAAAGATTATTTTCATAAAGTCTCTATGAGCATATATAAAGTAAAAAGCCATTGAATTAAATGTGATTCTTAAGAATTCTATAAGGAAGCAAAACTTCAAAGAGCTCTTTTGACTGAGAATGCATACCTGAAAGAGCAAGGAATCAAGGAATTACAAAAGATAAGATCCTTCACCAAAGACAGGAGAGAAATGGGATATCTGATATTTAATAATAAAGCCAAGCTAATACAAAAATAAGAACACAAAACATCCAGTGAAATAAAAATTCTTCTAGCTGTTGTGTAAGCAACAGTGTTTGGAGGATTTTGGAAGTGCGCCATCTGTATCTTTCCTCTTTCTATCCCACTGCATTCCTTCTCTTGCCCTTCATGTCTCATATCCTGCTACTGCCCCTTTATTCCTAACTATTCTGGTCTATTTGCTGCATCTCACACATGCCTGGTGTGTCATTGCCCTTCCCTGTAGCAGCTTCTTCTCCCCTGGCCTGCTCTCCCCATAGATAATGCATGGCTAACTCCCTAAATTCCTCCAAATCTTTGCTCGTGTCACATTCCCACCTATTTAATATTGCAAATTGTCATCTCCCTACCACTCTTTACACTCATAAGCCCCATTACCCTTCTTGATGTTTGTTTTCCAAAGGATTTATAACTCCTAATACATGATGCTATTTTAAAATTTATTAGTAAGTTGTATACTACTGGACCCCCTCCCGTGTTTGCCTGTTTTGCTCAAAAATATATTCAATAAACCTAGAACAATACTTGACTCAGAGATGGAGCTTAGTGTTTGTTAAATACGGGAATGAGTTAATCAATGAATTAATGAGTATATTATCTGAGCTTCTATGACTCAACATAGCTGTGGAAAGTAAAAAGTGGACTCATGAACAAGGTTATAGTTAGGATGATCTTGCAATTTAGTATCTATGTGGTCACTTTAGAGTAAAAGGGAGCATTGAAATTATTAAAATTATATAATTTTAAAATTTTAATTCATTGGATGATACAATTATCACTGGTTCTATAGGTTCCATAAATTATTTTAATAAACATATTTAGGCTAAAGGGTAATTAAAACAAATTTAGGTTGACGATCTGAATATTAAATATAAATGAAGTGAATAATTTTCCAGACATTTTGCTTAGGTTTTTTTGACTTATCTGTGATATCCTGGTCCCTTATATTTTTCTGTAAAATTAATTTTTCTGTATTATTTCTAATTTTTCATAAAATTTTAAAGGTCTTCAAAGTTGCATTTTCTCATTAATAGTTTTGACACTGTTGACTATTTTCCAATGACTTTGCTTTGTAAGTATTACATTTTTAATTGAGAAAATACTTCCTCTTACAGGTGCTGAGGAAAATAAGCTCAGAGCCAATTATGATAAATTGAAGAGATTCCCTATTCTATTTTTGTAGTGGAATATGTAAATATTTTAGCCCCAATATTTTTATAAGTGCGGTCTTTTTACCTCCATTCACAGAGTACTTTTCTTTAACATATTTTATATGATTAAACCTGTCAAAAATGTTTTAATTTTATTCTGAATGTCTCAGCAAATGTAGATGTCATGCAGTTACAGGCATTCTCAATTTCATTCTATTCTGGTACAGAAGATAATTATAAAGAGAAGCTCCATTAAAACCATTTCCTTCAAACTGAGATATTTCAGAGCCTAATAATTGGCATTCAAATTAAATCTTGTATTCCTTTAGATCTCTCAATGTTTATTTACTCCCTTCTTTGCTTTTATAAGAATAAATTTATCTTTTCATTCATGAGATTTACTCTTAATAACTGAAATTCTTTACAAACTTAAAAATCTGAATTTTGCTTAACATTTTGATTAGAGATTTCCAACTAATTTCTAATAAAACATAACCAAAATGTAAATAATTTACATGGTAAATGTAAACATTTCTAAAATCCAACTGTGATAGGTAGTAAAGAGACAGATTCTGTGGAAATATGCTGATATTTTCTTTTTATCTCAATATCAGATTATCACCAAAATTTTTGTATTTATGTTTCATGACTGTGTATACATAAAATATGTATAAAATGTGATACTCATATCTCAGCTTGTTTAAATTGGTAGAATATCACAGTTGTTTGGATGCAACAATAAATTATTTGTATAACATAACCAACTTCAAGTACATTTCTGTTCTATAGGTCTCCTAATCTACAAAGAACATTATTTTTACCACCATGCTCTGTTCCACCCAAATTTGTATTCATATCAACACGGAAAATAAATCTAATTTTATCTTCAATGTTGAATTTTAAACTAAATTTACAGTGTCATTCACAAATAACAATCAATTTTATAATTTTTAATTTTATAGTAACAATGAGAAGTTTCAGTTTGAAAAGGAATATCTAAGGTACATGGAAAAATTAGCTTGGGGCTTGTTTATGAATAAAATATTAGAAGACTTTTGGCATAATTATTATGTCTAGGAATGGCCTATAAGATAGGCAAGTGGGGCAATATGTGATTCCTCAAAAAGGAGTCTTGATGTCTAGGCTAGGTACCTGCCTCAAAGAGCTGAGACATATAAATCACTGGTGGAGGGTCTAGACTATGTTTTCAAAAAGATATTGTTTATCAGTAACCTCAAGGATTAGAAGAAAAAGATCCGATCACAGATATGTAACAGTATCAATAGCAGTCATTTTATAAAACAGTACATTTTGGACAACAAAGAAGATGAAATAATCAATTTCTGAATTATAAATGAATCTGTACAATATCTGTGCAACATCAATATAATTTCCCTCATTTTATAAGTAAGAAAACCTTAGGCAAGAGAAATGAGTAAACTGCATAAGGCCACATGGCAGTATTCTAGTAAAACTCAGATTGTAACAAATTCTTTCTGACACCAGACGTATATATTTCTTAAACTAAACCCCATTACTTTCTCCTACTTTAGGGTAGAAATTTTATCCTACTTAATCTGGGCAACCATAGATGTCTGAGCAAGAGAAAGGTGTTGATGTTCATCTCTATTGGATACTGAATAACTAGTGCAGGCAGTTTGTTACCTGGGTTAGTGATTCACTAGACTTCAATAAATATTCTGAAAGGACTGGACCTTGAGTGTGTGCATTTCAGCAGGAGGATGATTCTAGGTACATTATTTAACAGTTACTGATTACTGTGGAGGTTTAAAAAAATATATCCACGAATTATTTGACAACTGTAGTAGACAGAATAACCGTCCCCCAAAGATGTCAACATTCCAATTCCTGGGACATGTAAATATGTTACATTACAAAGTAAAGGGAAATTAAATTGACTTTAAAATAGGGAGATTTCCCTGGATAATCTGGGTACATTCAAATGTAATCAGAAATGTCTTTACATTTGGAAGAGGAGGGAAGAAGAGGAGGTCATAGTGGCATGATATGAGACTCAACCCATCGTTGTTGGGTTTGCATATGGAACAAGGGGCCACAAGCAAAGGAATACAGGAGGCTGCGAGAAATTGGGAAAGACAAGAAAATGAATGATTCCCTGGAGACTTCAGAAAGGAATATAGCCCTACTAATATCTTTATATTGGACTTCTGATCTACAGAACTGTATGATACTAAATTTGAGTCTTTAAAGTTACTATATTCGTGGTAATTTGTTGCAGCAGCAATAGAAAATTTAGAACTTAACTATTTCCACTTAAGTGAGGGTTGGACTTAGTGATTCTCTTTTATGAATTGAATATGACAGAAAATGTGATGTCACTTCCTAGATTAGTTCATCAAAAGATTGTGTCTTTCATCTTGGGTGCACTTGTGTTTACCCTTCGTTTTCTCTCCCTACCTGAGGGAGCTGGTTGTCATGTCATCAGGCACCCTGTGGGAAGGCCATGGGGCAAAGAACCAGGGCCTGCCAGCAACCACATAGGTGAACTTAGAATAATCCTCCCCTTCCTGAACCTTTACATGACTGTAGCCCCAACCAACAACTTAATGGCAGCCTTAGGAGAGACTCTAAACCAAAAGCTTTCAGGTAAACTACTCTAACGTTCCTGACCCACAGAAATAGTGAAATAATAAATGTTTGTTGTTTTTGGCTATGATATTTTGGGATAACTTGTTATATAGCAACAGATAACTCATGGAATTACTCTAAGGTTTTATTTACCTACCCAAAGAAGGAAAACAGCAAGAAAAAGAAAAAGTACTAATCAGGTATTACTCCTTTCCACCAAATAAACTCTGATGTGAATGTGCAAACTCCATTGAAAAGCTATGAGAAAACTACCCAATATTTTTTAGCATAAGAATGCACACTTACAGAAGCTGACATTTCTATACATTTAATTTAATCAGCTTTTATTTAGATTACAAATGGAATAAAACCTCAGTGTTGAGAAAAGTCTTCTTAAAACACACTGTTACTAAGAACACATTCATCAATTTTTACACATATTTTAATGGATCAGAGCTGTCAAAACTACTTGGAAATCAACAAAGGCAATTAACCTCTAGTTTTTCTCTCTGTTGTTTCTTCTCTTATATTTTGCTTTTTCCTGGAAGTCTATACTTAATGGAACAAAGCATGCCAGAAACTCAGATTAATTAATAGGTTTTTTACTTTGCCATACAGAAATATTCTCTAAATTTTTAAAGCTTAATGACTTATAACCTAACATATATATCCATTAAAGAAAGAAAATAACGATTCAATCTAAGATACTTTCAGATTGAATATGATTATTGCAATAAAGCATCTTTTACCTCCTTTCTGCATTTAATTTGTTTTGTCTAACCAAATATATGTACTAGCCAAACTATATTACATGGCAGGTAGCCCAGTTCCATCTCCATCCCTCTTTTTAATTCTACTAACATTTAGATTACAAATTCAGTACTCACAACTTCTTTTAAATGGAAGTATTAGTACATCATATTCGGCACCCCTGCATAGCTAAAATAGAATTCCCCAAATTCAGCTTAAATACTGACTAGTATATAAACAAACTCCTCCATGTATGAATATAAGAGATATACAAACTACACATTGGCAGTTTTTTCCCAATAATTTGAATGAATTTCTGTACTTAAATGTTGTAACAGGAAAAATTGTACTTGTATATAAATTGTTCTCCATTATTATTTTCTCTGTGAAATCTGAACTAGTTTTTACCTTTTGAAGCTAAATCTCAAGGAAATTCCAGTAGATAGAGATGATGTACTTTCCTTTTGTCATGGCATCTACTGCTGCATATGATGTTTCAGGCATCATATCAGACCTGAGTTTAATTAACAGCAGATAATCTAATATTCATAAGTTATCAAAAATATCTCTAAATTTTACTCCTATTAAGAAATAACAGATTAGTTCCTTATTTCTACATGGAGAAATATGGAATTCTTTTCAGACGCTCTTTTCCACCTTAATTCAAATTCTTGTTAGTATTTCAATACATATGTTATAACTGTTTAAGAGAGAGGCAAGCTATAGCATGACAGGGAATTTTAAATAAAAATGGTGTGCTCACATTCATGGTCTCTAAATCAAGTAAGAAATTGGCAAAAAAGACAAATAATTTTGTACCTTTTTAAAATGAGAAGAGTAATTGTGGTTTTGTTCACAGAGTAATCTAAATATGCTTCCATTATGTAAAGAAAACTGTATATCTACAAATCAATTAGTTCTGCTAATGAAAAAATAAAACAACCTTTTAAAACATATCTTTTATAATGCTTTTGCCTCACATATGAAGTTTGGATAATAAATCATGACAAGCAATCATAATCAGCAATATGAATATTAAAATATGAATATAATTAATTATGCATAACTTCTCTCCTCAGAGTGGGGCTCCAGGATCAGCAGGTGATGTTGTATAAATTATTATGTTAACAGCCCGGCTGTTGGGAAGATAGGTGTGTATGTTACTAGTGGGTTCTTAAAATATCTACCTAAAATGGCACTAAGTCATCAATACTTATTCTTAAAGAGATGACAATTCAAAGCTAGCAAAATCAACATTTTTCAATTGTAGGAGCAGCTTGTGACTAGGATTTAATTATCATTAGCCATGGAGTGGGGGCTGCTATGTGTTCTAAACTATTTACTGAAGTTGTCTTGGCAGTTTGGTGCACTGATCCTGCAATCTCTTTCTGTTCATTTTGATGGCCATCTATGAAGAAATTTTATATCTTCTTACCTCAAACCTCTGTTATTTGCTCTACTTTGTGTTTTGTCTTCTTTGCTTAGAAATTAGGTATCTGGAAAATTGTCTGAAGCATTTTATCACTCCATATTTCAAATATTCTTACTGGTTTTTTGGGGGAGGTGAGAAACAGGTGCCATAGGGGTAATATAATCCATGGTACATTGGTACAGATAATGTATGACACTGCTACTTTATGGATATATTACTAATCTCAAAAATTCAAGAAAATGTAGGTTGCCTCCATTTGTTCATGGCAATAAACTAAAACACATTTTCTGTAAATCTTTTTGGAAAAGATCAGCTTACCCACAGCTTCACATGATTTAAAACTCTGTCTTCAATACTTTTAGCTTAATGGCATTGTCAAATGCCAAGAACACTTGATAAGAGGATTTTTTTAATAATATGCCATATTTTGCCTTTTTAAATAATATCTGTCAAGTTATAAAACATTTGCAATGAAGAATGATTAAACTAAGTGGATTACAATTTTAGGCATGATATTATAGAATTAGAATCCTCTTGTATTTCTACTGTGGTCACATAATTCTATTATCACCTTAGTGTAAAAATTTAATATATATATGATTAAATATTAAGAAACATAAGATTGGCAGATGATTCCTTATCACTTAACAAGGCACTTTTATACAGATACAGCACTCACACACATACTAACATGATTATGTTGCAAATTCTATTCATTCAGTAAAAACAATTTGCCAATTCTGTCTAGAAAATATTCAAACATGTTATGTGATGTCACAGGACTGAAGTCCAGTTTATTTACGGTTATAGAGTTTGTTGAATATGTGGGCACAGTGATATAGCAAATATAAACAAAGGGGACTATGGAGATTTAAAGTACCTGATATACATCATTTTATTTGATACCTTGAGAAGGTGCTTCTGTTGACAGCTTGTTATTCATTTGTGTATTTGTGGCAGACAACACTAATGTGGGGTTAACAACAATTTTCCCACCATGTCTATACAAAAAGACTGCTACTTGGTTTGTGAGACATAGCACCTGTTTTTAGGAGATATGACTGCTTCTTTATCTGATGGGCCACACCAGCATTATTTTCTTATCTACCCACTCTCTAGTATCATACTATGTTGTGTTTGTCATGTTTCAACAGCTACTTCATTGCACATCTGCTGTCTTCCTGAGTCATCTTGACAGTTGCACCTCAATCCTCCATAGCACCTAAGCACCTATAGTTGCTCATGGAGCCAGGCATTAGAACTGGAGTGCCTTGCATCAAATTCTAGCTCCACTTCTTGTAAGACTGTAAACTTGGGCAAGTTACCTAAGCACATCCACCAAAAAGAAATTTGTACTATCTCATAGTGCTTTGGGAGGAATTAAATGAATTAATATGTATAAAACACTTAGAAGAGAACCTGGAATATGAGTACTCAATGGTTACTGGTCTTCTTTTTCTTATTGCCATCCACCTCCCCACAATACCTACTGGATGGTAGCATCTATCAGTAATCTTTCCTCCTCGTCTCTCTGTCCCTATTGGTAAAAGAGGAGGTATTGGGATGTGAAAAGTTGCCTTTTGAGAGCATGCAATAGTTGTGAACTGTCTTCTCCTTTCATTTCTACATTGAAAAAGGAGAGAATGGTACCCAACTGGTGAACATCCTGCCAAGGACAGGATATCCTTAGAAAAACACTCTTCGGCCGGGCGTCGTGGCTCACGCCTGTAATCCCAGCACTTTGGGAGGCCGAGACGGGTGGATCACGAGGTCAGGAGATCGAGACCATCCTGGCTAACACGGTGAAACCCCATCTCTACTAAAAAATACAAAAAACTAGCCGGGCGAGGTGGCGGGCGCCTGTAGTCCCAGCTACTCGGGAGGCTGAGGCAGGAGAATGGCGTGAACCCGGGAGGCAGAGCTTGCAGCGAGCCGAGATCTGGCCACTGCACTCCAGCCTGGGCGACAGAGCAAGACTCCGTCTCAAAAAAAAAAAAAAAAAAAAAAAAAAAAAAAAAAAAAAGAAAAACACTCTTCAAGTGTGAGGATTTCAACATGAAAGAAAGACTGATAGTCAGTTTCACCATTGCATTTATACTTAATCATGTGGCTTATCTGATGCTACCTGGAGAAGAGAAAGGAAACTGAGGAGAGGGTAAAGTGGAATGTCTAAGTAGAGAGGGACAAGAATCACCAGTATGAATTCATAATTCCAGAGAGGTATAGAAGACAGATTCTTCCTAGGTCCACCTACAACTAGTATGAGTTACCTATGAAGGAGAATTCTAATTGGTAGCAACAGACTTGCCAAAAATTGATCAACCTGGTATATTAGTCCATTTTCACATTGTTATAAAGAAATTCCTCAGATTAGGTAATTTATAAGGAAAAGAAGTTTAATTGGCTCACAGTTCCACAGGCTGTACAGGGAACATGATGCTAGCATGCTTCTGGGGAGGCCTCAAGAAACTTTCAATCATGGCAGAAGGCAAAAGGGGAGCCAGCACTTCACCTGGCTGGAGTAGGAGAAAGGGTGGGGAAGAGGTGCCACACATTTTTAAACAATCAGATCTCATGAGAACTTTTATTATGAGAATAGCACCAAAGGAGGAAATCTGCCATCCCCATGATCCAGGCACTGCCCACCAGGCCCCATCTCTAACACTGGGAATTACATTTTGACATGAGATTTGGGCAGGGACACAAATCCAAACCATATCATTCTGCCCAGGCCCCTCCAAAATCTCACATCCTTCTCACATTGCAAAATACAATCATACCTTGCCAACAGTCCCCCAAAGTCTTAACTCATTCTAGCATTAACTCAAAAGTCCAAGGTCAAAAGTCTTATCTGAGACAAGGCAAGTCCCTTCTGCCTGTGAGCCTGTAAAATAAAGATCAAGTTAGATACATTCAAAGTACAATGGAGTTACAGGAGTTGGGTAAACATTACCATTCCAAAAGGGAGAAATTGGCCAAAAGAAAGAAGTCACAGGCCCCATGCAATTCTGAAACCCAGAAGGGAATTTATTAATCTTAAAACTCCAAAATAATCTCCTTTGACTCCATGTCCCACATTCAGGGCACACTGATGCAAGGGGTGGATTCCCAAGGCTTTGGACAGTTTTGCCCCTGTGGTCATGGCTGCTCTCAGGGGCTGGCATTGAGTGCCTATGGGTTTTCCAGGCACACAGTGCAAGCTGCCAGTGGATCTACCATTCTGGGGGCTGGAGGATGGTGGCCTTCATCTCACTGCTTCACTAAGCAGTGCTTCAGTGGGGACTCAGTGTGGGAACTCTAACCCCACATTGCCCCTTTGCACTGTACTAGTACAGGTTTTCTGTGAGGGCTCCAGCCCTGTAGCAGTATTCTGCCTGGACATCCAGGCTTTTCCATACATCCTCTGAAATCTAGGCAGAGGCTCCCAAGTCTCAACTCTTATATTCCATATACCTGCAGGCTTATTATCACATGCAAACTGCCAAAGCTTATGGTTTTCACCATACTTATCATGGTCACAGGAAATAGGTGAAAAGCACAGTGATATGGCCAATAAAGGACTAACAGTTTCCCAAGGGCAGGTATGTACAAAGACAGTGACTGTAGTCACTTTCTTTCCTATCCTCCCCACATCAGCAAGATAAATGCAGGGAAGAAAAAGAGGGAGTCTTAGTTCATTTTCTGTTGCTTATAACAGAATACCTGAAACTAGGTGAAGTGTAAAGAAAAAGAATTTATTTCTTACAGTCATGGAGGCTAAGAAGTCCAATGTCAAGGGGCCACATCTGGTGGGGGCCTTCTTGCTAGTGGGGACCCTATGCACAGTCTTGAGGTGGTACAGGCCATCACATGGTAAGGGGGCTGAGCATGCTAGGTCAGGTCTCCCTTCCTCTTCTCATACAGCCATCAGTCCCACTCCCATAATAACCCATTAATCCATTAACCTATCAATCCATTAATCTATGAATAAATTAGTCCATTCATAAGAGCAGAGCCCTCATAACCTCATTTCCTCTTAAATGCCCCATCTCTCAGTACTGGCAAATTGAGGATTACATTTCAACATGAGTTCAGAAGTAAGCTTGAGAGCAGGTGGACCACACTCCCTCTCACTGGCTGGAATGGCTGATTGATCATCTTCAATCAGGAGCCAGAGGCCACAACACGAAGGGTAAAAACAACAGCTTTATAGAAAGCACCTGGGTCCTTATAAAAGTTACCACATCAGTCCGAGATAGGTTGTGTTCAGACTAATGTGTAAAGGTAATTTCTATCTTGTTAAAAACCGCTGTATTTTGTTTTGTTGCCTAATCTGTATCCAATACAAGACTGATGTATCATTTTGTAAAAAAAAAAAAAAAATTCTTCTCTTTAACTCTTTAATCAGCAACGGTTCTGATTATATAAGGTAACAAGGTTTTTACTGTACTGGAGATTGCAGGACAGTTTTCTGGCTGGCTCTGGAGTGACCCAATTCTTTCCTCTTTCTTATGTGTAATTCTTAAGAATAATCACAGAGTGTGCTGAGAGTACAGCATCCTGAGATAAGGCTCACTGGCTGGAGCAGCTAGGTTCTGTTCCAGGCTTCTCCCAGAGCAGAATGTCCTTCACTAATTTAGCTCAGCGATTTATGTGACTGCAAGGTATATAACCCAGGATGAGCTGCCTCTCAGAGTTCCACATCTGTGGCATAAGTGGGGCCATGCGCAGCACAGAGCTCATCCTCCCTGGGCAGCTTTTGACCACAATGAATGCTGGACTTCTGTTCACAGAATTGAATTCAGCTCACAATAAATCTTGGGCTTCTATTGTTTCTTGCTGCCTATCTGTAAGTGATACATCTGCTTCATGTAACTTGTTGCTTATAAGTGTGTTCTGTCTCCCTAGACTCAGACAAATTGGTAACCAGTGCACAGTGAACCTGCTTCACATAGATCCTCAGCTCTCCCAATGCTACATTCTTTCTCTTACTAATTTATGTCCTGTGAATTTTTGTCTGACTCATTTAACTGAGTTTTGCTATCACTTCTTGGGGACACTTGTTCCTGACTTCTTGGTGAGAAAACCTTGTCTATGATGTTTAGGTTTACCTCTTTCATAGTATGTGGGATATTATATTTATTGGTGACTTCTCCTAAGAGAAAATGCCAGATTCTCAGCACATAGTAGGTGCTCCCCAGTGACTTGTGAAACAAATGAATACTAGACTCAAAAGGAGGGTAACAGGTGCAGAATTGCATTTAAGGCAAAGCCATATGGCCAGAAGTCTGTAAAAAAATTGGTATAAGCAAATATATCAGGCAGAGAGATCAGTTCAGACACTATTAGAATAATGTGGATAAGAAGTGAAAAGGCTTTCAACAATAACAGTGTTTAGGCTGAGAACCATTGGAAAAAATACTTTTTTTTTTTTTTTTTTTTTTTTACAGTAATTCCCATTATCTGTTATCAAAGGATCCTGTGTCTGGATTTCAATCTGCATTTTTGAACATTTGGGATACAAGTTTTTTTTTTTTTTTTTTTTTTTAACTTTAGTACTTTGTTTAATTGCTTGACAGCAGAGAGGTTAACTTATTGTGGAATTCAATTATCAGAGTAGTGCTGCTGCCATTACTGAAAATTCTCTTTTCAGAAAGTAGCAAAAACAAATATGATCAAGTAATTGCAGACAAGAAGGTGTTAGGGGAACTTTAGTTTGCCAAGGAAAGTAGAAAAGAGACAAAGGACATAAACAAAACAAGAGAAGGCGGGGAAATGCCGGCTCATTGATATTTTTCACTGGATCAAAACCTACATCAAAATATAATCATTAGGTTAAACAGTAATATCTTGTGTTGCTAATAGTATTTCGAAAATGTTCATTATGGTTACATAAATCTAATTAGTGATTATTTGCATTCAACCAATATAAAATTCCAAGGTTCTGGTCAAGGATTAAATATTAGCATAGTTTGGAGTTAAGATACAAAGTAAATCTATTTAAAGTGAATCATTCAGGTTGCATGATAACATGAGAAAGAGATGTTTTACTGTTAGCTTCATCTTTTTCAATAGTAGTTACTGGCTTCAGAAACTTTTCAAGACAGTATATAGCTTCCTTTGTTTTTTAAGTAACTCAAAGAATTTCAGAATTAGGAAGATGGGGCAGGATTACAATAGATCATCTCATCCTTGAGAGATCTTCCAAAGATTGAATATAAGAGCCAGGCTTGATTTAGATCTTCCCATTTTTCATCTGAGCTGCTACTCTCCTATCTTATCCATCCTTCATCTATATTATCCAAATATCATTCAAGCTCATACCATGTCAACTGGAAGCTGCACATTTTATTTGACAATTAGGTCAATTGCGCTTGACATTCCACTACAGACCTACCATTCCTACCTTCAAATATATGCTTGTGTTCATATACTCTGCTGAATTATGGCCAACAGTCAAAAGATAAAATAATATGAAAAGAACGAAGAATCCTTTCAGTCAGTAAGATTAAATAAATTAATTCAAGTGGTGCTGGAATATACCTGAAACCTAAGTGGGATTGAAGAATTCTACCTTTCTACCCAAACAGCTAAAAGCAGTTTAAAAAGTATTAAGATAACATTTGACAGAGGAGACAAGTGATTCATCAAGTTACAAAACTAATTCTCGGCAGATATACATGGATTTGGCTTCTGTTTTTGAACAAGCAGATAGAAACCAACTACAAAAACTTTCAGGGTATTTACTTGTAACTTAGTTTGAAACCAAAAGAACGTAAGGTCCCAGGTTATTTTTTTGGGGGGTGGGGGTGGGGGGTGGCTCAAATATGTGATTAAGTAATAAATGTCTATCACATGATCTTAGATTCTGTCTACAATAGTAACTGTGTTCCTAAGTATGTGTAAAACCTTGAAAAGATTAACAAATAATTAGAGAGATGATAAATCAAGTCACTGTTATTATTTTTCTGTTCAACTTAAAAATATACAGTGTATTCACTTTATTTGAGGTATTAAATACAATTTAGAAATCTTTACAAGAACTGCTTATGTTCTTAGGAAGACTGTATGCTCCCTAGGCTTGTCTGCACTTTCTGATATTTAAAATGTTGAGAGAATCACATGTACTAAAGTTATATTTTTAATGTCATAAGTGTTTAAGACAATATAATTAACTCTGTAAATGAGATTAACTATAGAGAGAAATTCAATCTCTTAAAATTAACTTGAGCATTAGTCAAAGGAGACATGATATTGCTCTTACTTCAAAACAATTACCTAACATATAAACTGGTTTTTAAAAAGAATGTACTATTAATCTAAATATTTTTTCCAATAAAAATATTTTTATTCATTTTTCTCCACACACACTTTTTAACACCTTTTTTTTTTTTAACATAAAACATTTTGTTGGATGCTGCAGAGTAAAGGGTATCAAAATTCAGAAAAACATTAAAAGAGAAAACAATCATGCTTTTGCCTTCTATTTAAACATACTGCTAAACATTGTAAACAAATATTAGACTCTTAAACTTATTCTTCATAATCTAATTTTAAATGGACATATGGTATATTTGTCACTGAAAAATTATATCCTGCAGACTGTTTTTATACTCAGATAAAAATGATATTTTGTATTAATTTTGTTACAGAGCACAATGCTTATTATTCCTACTCTTGCAAATAAATGTGTGATCATTAATTTGCAATTAATTGAACCTAACCTAAGAAAAGACTTGAATGTATAACTTTTATAAATTGAATAATTTACATAAAGTAAGTGTCCTTACATTATCTACATAAAAATTTACAGTAGACAGTAACAATCTTAAATAGTAATATATTTGGTTATTAAGTAAATTTTATTATTTTAAATGACTTTATTATTAAGAATTTGAAATTTAAGTCAACTCCAACAAATTTCTTCAACTTTATGCATGGAGCTAGTTTCTTGTTGAACTATCCTAGGGGAATAGTGGAACATTTGTATGTAATTTCTTATTAGGAAATATTTATTTCTCTACTCACAAGTTATGAGGAAATCTGTCTTTCAAGAGTAAAGTTTGGTGGTATAGTTCAATACAGTAGAAAGGCCACAGGACTTCTTTTCATGGACCAGGACTGATCCTCTTATTTCCTCTTTGTCAAATACTGTACTTGGGTTTGACTTGATGAAGAAATGGCTATGCTTTATCTAGGGTAGAAAATTACACTTAGCAAAATTTTCTGACATAAATCTGAGGATTTGAGGAAGGTGAGATTTTTCTCAATGTGCTCTAAACATTATTAAAATTTCAGTTTTATGTTTTTCAATGTTTATATTTTTAAGTATCATATAAAATACAGTATCTATGCCAACTTAAAGAGAAGAGGGTCATATAGTATATGCGATAGAGCTAATATCTGTTGGAAAACATTAATTGTTATTGCCATTCTTTTACATTTCCTCTTGAGTGACTTTCCCCATCCTGTGACAGGCATATTCTGTCTTTGGAGAGAATTCAAATTGTTATTGCAAGAATGCAAAAAGAAATAATCAACTTTTAAATTTTGATATCCAAAGTAGGATTTTTGAGACTGAAGGTAAAATATAATCTTTAAAGCCAGGCTTTGTTGAGAGATGAAAGGATTTCCTCCAATTCTTTATGCTAGTTAATGTCAAGAGATACCCTGCAGCTCAATCATAGGTTCTTCTATAGCCTGGAGTGCCTATTGCTTGCATCAATCTGGCTGAACCATGAGGCTAGTTGTACCTGGAAGAGGAATAATATATAAGAGAAGTCCAGGCTAAAAAAACACAGGAATGAAAGTCACATACTTTTAGGCCCAAGGGATATGGAAAGGAGACAGGGATGGAAGCACTGGATAGTAGTGAGATCTATACACATTAGGTCCAATGACTAGAATGAAGTGAAAGACAAAATTACAGAGATTTTGCAGTTTTTGTTTGAGATTCTTGAGGAGAGGGCCTAGAAGGCCATTTCTTTATAAAATAAGAGATGCTTCACGAGAGTAAAATCTTATATGCTACCTTGCAAGTGGAGACCTCATGAAGAAAAATATACTATGGGCCATTATAGATAAAGAAGGCACATTTTCTTTGGGCTGTGAATCAACAGAGAGTAATACTGTGACAGAAACTTACGTAATACAACCATTTCTTCTCTAATACATATGTGTGCCTAAAAATCACTGTAGTACACTTAATTACACAATAGAAACCCTAGGGCTTATGAAAAAACTGGGGTTGGTGCATAGCACTAAAAATTTTTCATCATACATGCATTTAAAAATAGGATCTTAATAAAGCAGTAGCATAATTTTACACAAATTAAACTATTAAAAGCTATATAAATACTATAATAAATGTGGCAGTTGGTCTTGAAGAAGACTTGATATTTGCTTGTGGAAGTGGGTTTTGGAAGGATTACAGCATGTGCATTAATGTGATGGAGTAGAGGGAGGGTGATCTGAAATCATACGGAACATTGTTAACACTAGATATAGATGGACCACGATGACTGGTGAACCAAGGCAATATACTGCGATGTGTGTGTGTGTGTGTGTGTGTGTGTGTGTGTGTGTGTGTTTTGGGAGTGGGGTGTTGCATGTGTCTGTTCAGCTGGGTTCACGGAGGTGAGTGTTTTGTGCTCAACTAATGTTTTTTCAGATGAATTTATGTGTAAGAATACTGAAAATTCGTGCTATTTCTAAATTATTCAATAGTATATCAATTACTTTGCAACAGAATTCATGGTTTAAAAACAAATATTACAGCAAAGCTCCCTGTACTTCAACTCTTTCATATCATCTATCTTTTATCATCATTTCTGGAAATGAGAAGTTCTGTATCGAGACCATCATCCTGATACCAGTACTAGATCTATTCTTCACCAAATTAGATGATTTGCTCTGATTTGACTATCAGCAAAATGGAAGATAATTCTGGAACACAGTTAATGACCTTCCTTTGAAAAGCCTTGAATGGCCTTGGTCTTTTTGTGAGTAGTTTAGATAGGCAATTTTCAAGATGTGGTCCACAAACAATACTTGAGTAATACACATTCTAAGGTCTGTTTTCAATGAGACTACTGTACAGTTCAATGGAATCTAGTTTGTTTCCCACAAAGGTAAAGAAATTAGCACTCTGAGTGTACTGGGCTGAGTCCAGATTTCTTTGTCTCTTTAAGAGTGGCTTCCTGCTTTGCTTGAATGGGACCTAAAGAGAAAAAGGCAATGACAGGAGAATGTCAAGCTCAATCCTGCAGCATTTTAAGGAAAAATAAGCAACACTTGGTTTGTGTCTGGGCAATCCACAGTGGAGCTCAGACTGCTTCCCTGTACCTATCTCAGTCAAGGTGCAGACCAGAATCTGTGGGGCCAGGGATGACAAGAGGAGCTTTGAGCTTAGAATTACGGACGTTACAGAGTAAGCAGTGGCTAAGCAAATGTTTGCTTCCTGTTCTGATCCCATTCCTCTCACAATTCTCCAATATCTAACTATCTCCTGCCCATTTCCTCTTATTTTTATTTTTAAAAAATTGTTGCAAGATAAATAACATACAAGTTACTACTTTAACCATTTTAAGTGTACAGTTCAGAGGCATTAAGTGAGTACACATTGCTGTGCAATCATTGCTACTGTCCGTCTCCAATTTTTTTCATTTTCCCAAACTGAAACTCCATACCATTAATCGATCAATCCTCATTCCTCCCTCTCTCTCAACTCCTGCCTACCAGCATTCTGCTTTCTGTCTGTATGACTTTAACTATTCTAGGTACCTTATATAAGTGAAATCACATAGTGTTTATCCTTCTTTGACTGGTTTATTTCAGGTAGCATAATGTCTTCAAAGTTTATCCATTAGTAGCACATATCAGGATTGCTTTCCTTTTTAAGGCTGAATAATATATCTTTCTCAAATTTCCTTTTTATGTTGACTAAAAAAGTACATATTAATTTCTAGACATTGTCTTGTTCCTTTTTGTTGTAGCATGTAAGATAAAATGTGATCTTATGTCTTGGTTGTCTCAAAAAGCTTAAAACTACTCACTTACTTTTCAGGCTTTGCTTCTGCAGACTAAGTAGTTCTCTTCAGTAACTCCCTAGCTGTGAATAAAATTTGTGACTGAAATGTGAGAACCCTTTTCTTAGGCCAATATGTTTTCAAATATTGAGCATAAATAGTCAGCATCTCCATAAGAGACACTTTTTTTTCTTGGCGAGGGGAAGACAATCAGCAAGAATGTTAAATGACATTTCATCATTGTTGAATCTTTCATTTTCTGATAATCATTGTGATCCCGTGCAGTTTCAAATGAAAGCCTAAGGAGAGCTCAAATACAAAATGACCTCTGAAGCAGAGGAAAGGACACAGAACGAAAAACTTGTCCATTTAGCTCTTTCCTGTGTCAGGGAATCACTATCTTATTTTAGAACGCTGTCATTTTAAAGCTTTGAAATACTTTCTGTAGAAATGATTACATTAATCCTGTAGTCAATTTGTCTAAGGTTAGCAAAGTGTTACAGCTATCAGAAGCACTGCAAAAATAATTGAATACATTTTTAAAACTACTAGATATTATAACCATAATATATTTTCCTGAGATTGCCAAGGAATAACAGAAGAGAAATAACTCTGTCAGGCAGCAGAAAAGGGATGGATAAATCGAATGATACCACACTTAATATTATTCAAGGATCTCACATGGTCAATAAGTAGTATTAACTTCTGCTTTCAATTATTGTTCCCCTTAGGAGCACGAAGAAATCAGGACAACGATCCTTTCTTGATTTAAACTGTATGTGCACAAATCAGCCTAATGGGTAACCTAACCACACTGCTGAAGGACAGCCTGTTTCTCTGCAACATTTCACCAAAACCAATATGTAATGTATTATTTTAGGACTCATTTTATTCTCCCCTTGGGAGATGTTCCATTATACCTTCATTTCTCTGCTTTTAATGTTTGGTACACATTAAAATCATTGACCTGTGAGGGTTGGTGTCCACCTCTCCCAGTTTCCTCTGATTCTTGCTTACTCTCTCTGGAGCCACAGTCATGGAACATGGGACTTAAGGCAGAGAACGGAATGAACTTGAAAAATGAAGTAATCGATTATGTAGATATATTCATCTTCCTTTTTGGTATATAGTTTTCTTTTTCAGGTTAACTTTTTTTTAAAAAAACAACAATTTTTTTGGTCCAACTAACTTCTGTGATTATACAGATATTTACAGTGTTTTCATGTAGTGTTTATTTGTAACACACTTGCAACTGTCTAGTACTTGCTAATGACGTTTTTACAGGTAAAAACAAATTTAACCATAGTTTTAAATGTCTCACATATTTTTAAAAATACTATTTTATCTGAACACTGACTCTTGTTGGCAGAAAATTTTGCTATTACATATAAAAATGGTAACCAATTGTCCATGAATATATTTGATGGTAACACTGGACTATTTATCCATTTAGATTCATGAGGCTGTAGTCTGAGGTTTGTTTAGAGTCTTGCCAGTGTTTCCCTACCTAAACTTGTAATAGAAAAAGTTATCAAGAACATTTGAGCTCCTTAAAATGTATTATTTGTATGACACAAACTTTTCTTTTGTATCTTTTCACCTCTTCTTTTTCTTCTCTCACTCTCAGTTTCTCCCATATCCCCCATGACAGGCTCAAAGGAAAGGGAACCAACATAAAAAAATATGGCCCTGGAAATAATAGACCTGTCTAATGTCCAAACCTTGAATGTTAATGGCCCAGAATTTTAGTCCACTAACAATGAAAACAGTATGAAGTATGGAATATTGTAAAACTTAAATTTTGTTAAAGTAAATATTTCCTTCTATGACAATAAAAGGTTTGTACACTCTAGAGCAAATTCTCTTTCCTTTCAAAGTGATATTTTCTTCTGTAAATTATAAAGATATCCATGGTTTGGATGTATGTGTTCCCCAGAATTCATAGGATGAACCTAAGACCCAATGTGATAGTATCAAGAGGTGGTGGGTCTTTAGAAGGTAAGATTAAGTCATGAGGGCTCAGTCATTACAAATGGGATTATTGACTTTGTAAAAGGGCTGGAGAGAACCAGCTATTCCCTTTTACCCTTTAGTTTCCTTCTGCCATGTGAGTCCACAGCATTCAAGGCACCATCCTGGAAGTGGAGAGCAGCCTTTGGAACTGAATTTGTTTTCACCTTGATCATGGACTTCCCAGTCTCCAGGGCCATGAGAGATAAATTTGCATTATTTATAAAGTAACCAGTCTGAGGTATTTGTTGTAGCAGTGCATGCAAACTAAGACAGCTAGCTGTGTGATATCACTCCTGAATAATAGGCACTGAGGAATGGAGTGATGGGCAGTGACCCTGGAGCAGGCTGCATCAAGCAGTGCCTCAGAGGCGCCAGCACTGTGGTCATCATCTTCCTTTTCATCTACTCCAAGAGACATGATGTTCTTTCTCTTCCATGTCTTTACTGAGTTCCATCCAGGATAAGTCATACAAAGGAGAGGAGTCAAATCATTCTAAAATGGCCATTCTCCCAAGTCCATTTTGGGGACTGGAGCCTGATAAACCATAACTCCTTTTCTTCTGGCCCCCCAATTTTGAAAAGCCCTCCATCCCGTCCTTCCTCCCTTCTTCTTTCCTTTATTATTTTTCTTGCAAGACTCTTCAGGTCTCACAGTACCTAATATATAAAAGTGCATAATTATAATAGTAACCCAAATAGATGTCACCTGGTACTTTAGTTACATTAAGAACACAACCCTCTTATTACCTATTCCCAGGGACTTTTCATCACTGAACAGTCTGGCAAAGACTTTGATAGCTTTCAATTACTAAAAGTTTGTGCCAGAATAGCAGAAATTTCTCAACCACTTATGCAGAGTCATCAATTTTATCCACACTACACAATTCAATTGTGGTTCATTTTTAACCTCTGGAGTTATAACACAAATTCAGGAGTATATTAATGTGTCATAGACATAAATAGGTATAAAGTTTTGGTAATGCAAAATAATTAAGTTTTTCTAGTAACCTGCTGAACAACTTCGTGTATATAGCTAACAATACTGTACTGCACACTTAAAAATTTCAGAAGGTAGATCCATGTTAAGTGTTCTTACCACAATAAAAAGTTTCCTTTAAATTACTGATTTTTCAAAGCTTCTAAAGATTAGGAAAAAGAAAAATAAATTACTTTCTTTTTAGAATAAATTATGCTTTGTTGTATAATCTTTTCTCTATCACTGGTTGTTTTATTCTGCCCTCTTTGTTTCTCTTTTGTTCTCCTGACCTTTAACAATAGCCTTCAATACTTAATCTTTTTTCCTCATTTCTCAGCATTTGATCCTGCAGAGAGTAACTGGCTTCTCCAAGTTTTGAAATGATCTCCCAGTGGATGAATCTAGATATTTTAGTCTTTCACACTGCTTTTGAAGTCTTCTGGACATTAGGCACAGCCGAAGTATAATGCAGAAAACGAAGCTAGTTGCCTTCCTTCTTTAAAGACACCTTTTCCATCTGCTCCTTCACAAGTATTAGCATGCCTTCCTTCCTCACATTTCTTTATATGTTAGACTTTTATTCTTAGGCTTTATTATTCTATTCTATTTTTTCTTCCTGCTGTACCTTGGGACCACTCTCTAATGATATAATTCTTTCTTATTGCTAAAGCCGCCACCCTCAAGCAAACCCCACAAAACAAACCTGGGCTAATGTTTGGATTTATTGCTTTCTTCTTATATATAGTGACTCCAATTCTTATATATATTATTTCACTCTTTTAAAGGTGTCCTAGTTAGTTTTAACATCAAAGTTTGTATTAAAGTTTAACTTTAAAGATTTTCATTAAATCATACTCAGAGTCTCAGATTCGTTTCTCAAAATTCATCTTTAATTATTAATGATTAATCTATTTATTTCAAGCGAACCACTTAAATTCATCCCCAACAACATCTAACTACATTGATAATTATTGTTTTCATGACTTTGCTGTTGTGTGTGTGTGAATATATATATGAAATACATATATATACGTGTATTTCACCTAAAATATTTTCACTCTTTCCTGCTCAACAATTGGTACTATTTTCTTCAAGTGTAGGTGGAACCATTTCTCCTTGAAAAATTCTAATTCATATCTTTCCTATATTCTTTATTTCCTTGACACTTACTTAGTCATTTATTTATATTATCTTATTTTACATGTTTCTATTTGACATTAATTTTTCCTAGTTTTTTTGATACTAAATTGTAAGCTCTTTAATTTAATTGGCTAAGATCTGTGATAGCTTTTTTCTCTTTCCAGTGATTATACAATGTGAAGTATTTTATAATTGTTGATGAACCAACAAAAGCACTTGATAATTTTTTATGAATTTACCAAAGAACACCATGGCATTACACCAGAATATTTTCAGCCAAATATAATCACCTAAATGAGTTTAATTCTTAATAGAAACTAATGAAGATACAACATACAAATGTAAATTGTCTGAGTTAAAGTTATATCTTAATCATGGACACATTAATTTTGAATTTCCACTATCTTATTTTAGATTTTTGTTGGAATTTCCAATGTCATCTTCATAACACGTATTCACATATTAAAAAGGTTCATATTTCATGGGCCTTCCACATCTTAATCAGTTTCACATGGAATGATTGGTTTAGAAATACATATTTAAGTTTTGAATTAAGTTCCATTGGTTGAGAAAATAATTGATATTAAATCTCTCAAAAATTGCAAACATTCATTAATTAAACACTCAGCAGGTTCGGGCAGTTACCGTTAGTACTTCTCCATTGATGTTCACTGCATTTATCACAGTATTACAGCTATTTCCAAGATCTTATACATACCAATGTCAGGATATCTAGAGTTATGGTTTACAATGTGCTAAAGTATGCCCAATTAGTATAAAATAACATTGTGTTGTTATCTATGATGCTCATGTTGATAGTAATACATAATCATGCTATGCTGAAGACGTAGCTGCAGAGGCAATATCAATTATGCTTTTCTAACTTATTTTCCCATTTAGAAAGAAAGTGAAAATAAAAAATAAGAAAGGATAAGAAAAACATCTGAAAGAGTATTTCTGCCAGTGATGCAAATCTAAGTTTGAAGTGTGTCTGAACATCTATACCCATTCCCCACTAGCTTTCCTGCGATGACTCATGAGATTTCAGGATAGCATTTTAAATCTTTGATAATAGCGTGGTTCTATGGTCTTGACTGAGGTTAAGATTATGGTGAAGATCATAGCATGGTCTTAACTATGTCTCTTGAGGACTTTTTTTGGTACTTCTTGCTATTGCTGCTTTCCCACTGGGAAAGTCTTTCACCTCTTTCTTTCTAATTCTTACTCTTTAAAACTCAACTAGACCAGTCACTCCTCTTCCAGCCTTTCCTAATTATACTATGTGATTTAGATGGGGCTCCTTGTGCTCCCACAGCACGATGTGCTTCATTTAATCACAGAACTTAGACAATCACTGACTTAACTTATCTGAATCTTTTACTTGGTTGTAAGTTCCTGAAGGGAAGAAATCACACCTAATTCGATCACACACCAACACCTAGTACAATGTCTGACATTGTCTTGGTCTGTTTGGGCTTCTATAGAAAAACATCATAGACTGGGTGCCTCATAAACAACACAAATTGATTTCTTACAGTTCTGGAGGCAACTCCAAGATTAAGGTGCCAGCAGATGATTCTGTGTCTGGTGAGAGCATGCTTCCTGTTTCCTAGAGGGCCATGTTTTCACTGTGTGCTCATTTGACAGGAGGAAGGAATCTCTGTGGAGCCTCCTTTTTTAAAAGCATAAATCCCATCATAAGGAATCTGTCCTTATACACGAATCACCTCCCAAATACCCGGCTCCAAACACCATTACATTGCTGATGAGGTTTCACCATATAAAATTTGGGGACAGAAACATTTAGTGTGTGACAGACATACAATCAATATATTTTTAAATGAAAACATGATTGATTTTGATAAACTAGATTTAAAGTTAGGCTAATTATCATGAAATTTTACACATTTCATATGGGCATGTCCTTTACTTGACATATAGTCCCCCCAATAGCACTAGTCTGTGTATGTTATATAAATGTGTAAAATAACCTGCAATATATAGATTATTAGGTTTGGGAAAGAAAGAAAAGAGGTAATCTAAAATATCTCCATTAAAAGTTTGACTATTAGTAGTACATAGGGTAATATCAAGCAATGTTGCATAAAGGTCAATATAATATTTATATTTGGTAACATACTTTATGAGTTACAACAAACTTAAGGATTTATTTAGCTTTAGTTGTACTGCAACAAAATGTAAGTGTAACTGCTAATAATAACAGCTAAAAACTTTTCAGTGATAGAGATTTAAAAATATTTCTGCATAAAAGTGTGGTGATTTAGACCACAGAAAATTTCTGTCTTGGCTTTCTCACTATTACTTCTTTGAGCTCTGAATGGGTAGAATTGTTTGACTACTGTATCAAATTCCTAACCCAGGGCTGATTACAGAAATGCTTAATGCATAGTTTTTGTGCTGATGTGGAATTCAGGCATCTTTGAAAACAGCATGATTTTAGTAGTAATATTAGAGTTTCATCCTTCAAAATTTGTTGAATAGCAAGTAGGATTTAGAAAAAGAAAACACAATGAAATATTTCTTTTAAAGATGTTTTCATACTAGGAGTAGGTGAAGGGGTAACATAATATCTATCATGAAGTTGATAACAATAAGAACAATGATTGTTCTAAACTTCAGATAAAGGACCTCTAGGTAGGCATAGCAAGAAGCTCTGGACACTGGAATACAATAAGAAGTGGTTGAATATTGTTTTAGAAAACATTAAATTCAGAATAATCAATCAAATGTAATTGTGAATCACCTGATAATAGACCTCTAGGCATTTCAAGTGGAGTAATTATAGTTCAATGGACATCGAAATGTTTACCTATTACCTATTATACTCACACATGATAGACAGTATGAAATATGATGACAATTTTCACAAATCTGATGTTTCAGGTGCCTGAGCTATTTTTACATATTTTGCATGTGTAGCTCATATTGCACCTCTCTCATGAAACTTTTTCAGTCTCTAAGTTCCTATAACACACGGGTACCACTAAAGTTTCCATTGGATTATATTCTGTCTTACGTTGTCCTTTACTTGTTTCCAGTCATCCCCCAAATTATACTTACTAGAAAGAGAAGATGAGTTTTTTTCTTATCCTCTTAACATAATCGATAGAATTGTTTGACTATTGTATCAAATTCCTAGCCCAAGGCTGGTTATAGAGAAGCTTAATCCAGACTTTTTGTGCTGATGTGGGATTCAGGCATCTTTGAAAACAGCATTAACTCTTTCAGTATATGAATATATTTAATGCACTGGGAAGAAACTTAGATATAATATTTTTCTTATTATTCTAATTCTTTGTTCATTATGAACTTAACTGGTCTCACATCTGCCTCCTGTGTTTCTCACATTGCTAGAAAAGTATGGCTAAAGTCTGTGTTGGAGTGTTGCAGTTCTGTGAGAGTATCTTAAAACCTAATGTGTCTCAATCGCATGTGTTTGACTTTGCAGTATTTTGGGATGGTGGTCTCTGTGAGGCTGGTCTCCAAGGACCATGGTCAGAAATAAAAACTTCTGTGTCTGAGATGACATCCTGAATGACATCTCTGACCTGTGCATTTTCTTCCCCTCTCTCTCTCTCTCTCTCTCTCTCTCTCTCTCTCTCTCCGCTCCCCCGCTCCCTGCTCCCCACCTACCCCTGCCTCCTGCCCCCTCAGTTTGTATGTTAAGGAATGGGGTATGTTTTTTTTTTTTTTTTTTTTTTTTTTTTTTTTTTTTTTTTTTTTTTTTTACCCATAGTTGATAGTAAAATCGTCCTTGTAAGAAGGTTTATTCAAGTTCAACCAGACGCTCAATAATTGGCTGGAGAGAACCTCACTGTGTAAGGGTACTAGTAAAAAGGATAGATAGTCAGTGTTCCAGTTAAGTGGGCTGAGTTTCAGGCTAGTAGACCAGTCTAGGAAAGGAAATGGAACATTTGTCTAAAATTAGGTTAGGACTCAGTAATTGAGACTCAATACTTGAACTTCAGTTGAGGCTTAGTTGGCAGTTAGCACATGGGAAACTCTACTGCTGGGGTGGAGGTGACTGACACAGCTAAATTTGGCTGTCTGTGGTTTCTGAAGCCATGCATAATAGAATTTGTAGAATATGAGAAAAAATTTTAAAAATTGCCTTTAAGTTGCTTTGTTTTTTAACCTAAGATACTAAATTGTTAGTTGGATAGGATTTTTTCCTTTTATCCTTTATTAATGTTTATTTCATGAGTCTAGTGTGGCAGACACTGTTCTGGGTCCTGTGGATACAGCATGAAGGAATAAGTCCTGTGGAACAGTATTGCAGGAATAAGCGTTGAGAATTCATTATCTAGTCTGCTGATACCCAGGCTACTCCTTGGGGTATTCAGCTTGGTACTGAGAAGTGTCTAAGTTGGTAATGAACAGCCCATCAATATGACAAATGAGACTGTGCTTCTGACCATTTGTGGCCAATAAAATGTGACTGAACTTTCAGGTAAATGGAATACACACATACACACACACACACACACACACACACACACACACACACACACACACACACACACACAGTATTTTGGTCCTTAGGATGAAAATATCCAGCTACCAGAGGAAAAAGGTTTCAGTCTATCAGTATAGAGAGAAACAGAATTTTAGAAACAATAAAGTCCTAGAATGCCAAAATGCTTCCTACTTTCTGGTGATATTCTGTTCTTGACAGTCACTAAAGACATGTTGATAATTCTTCTAAGATTGTTCTGTTCTGAGTCCCTGCATCTTGGTTGTTCTATATATTTATTTACATATTTTATTTTATTCAGTGACATACATATATATATATATATTCATGTTGTAAATCATGATTTATAGCAATATTATTCATATTAGTCTTCTCCAAACCCATGTTTTAAATTTGAAACTAATTTGTTTAATTGTTGGTTCTTTCTACTTTTATTCTTAGGTACTTTGGTGTACCTTATCATAACTCCTTTACTGTAATATTTTTCCACACCATCCATGTTTTTTACGTTTGTCTGTGCCTTCAGAATTCATGCCAATATATACCTCTTAGTTTTTTTATTTTCCTATTTCATAGATAATGCCATTTTCAGTTAGAACAACCAAGATGCAGGGACTCAGAACAGAACAATCTTATAAGAATAATCAACATGTCTTTAGTGACTGTCAAGAACAGAATATCACCAGAAATTAGGATGCATTTTGGCATTCCAGGACTTTATTGCTTCTGAAATTCTGTTTCTTTCTGTACTGATTGACCAAAAACCTTTTGCTCTGGTAGCTGGATATTTTCATCCCAAGACTCAAAATACAACTCCTTTATATGAATGAAATGTTAACAATGAAGAAATAGTTAAGGAATTATTTTATAAAGTTGTACCTTAAAAATTAAAGAAAAAGTCATCTTTTAGCATAAATATTCTCTTGCGGTAAATCTAATAAACACAGAAACTATACCTAAGGTCTTTGTTTAAACTAATTATAATTTTTAAAAAGATGAGTAAAGATATTTATTTTTTCCACTCTAAAAACCATTCCCTTTATTAAATTAGCTTGTCAAAGATTTAAATTAAGGGGTAAGATGCACAACAGGAATAGAAAATGGAATTAACAATGAAAGCTATTCAGCAGTAAACAGAGATAAATGTGGCTGCCCACTTGCTGATTCAAATAGACTATGCAGGATTTTCATATTATAGCCTGCCTGCACAAATCATGCATTTTTTACACAAAGACTAAAATGCTTATTAGCAGTCATATCCCCACATGCAAAAGTTATGTATATTTGCACCAAAATAATACTTTGTATACAGAACTAACATTCCTTTTGTAGCGATAGGGAGTATTCTTTCTACCTTTTTCATATTTTCTTGTTAGTCTTCTTTGAACATTCATTTCAGAAATTGGTGGCACTTTATGCACATGCAAATCAGTAGCATCTCTGGACTCGGCTGATAGCGACGGGTCAGGTATTTCAAGCAGCAGCAATGCTAACCACCATTCACCAAGTGATCACCGTGTCCCACTCACAGTGCAAAAGATTTCACAGACACTTTCCCATTTACCAAAACAACCATGTAATGTAAATCCTGTTATTATTGCTAATATATGGATGAGAAAACAGACTGGCAGGAACAGGGAAGGATTCAGATGTTCTGGTTCACTTGATTTCAAGACCAGCAGTTTAAAGCTCAGGCTAAATTTTAACTCTTTTCTTATAAATGACATGGTTATTATTTTCCCTCATTCTCCATATTTAGGACGTTAACTTTGTGGTCCTAGTATCAACGCTATTAATAATATTATTTACTTTTCCATTGTATGTCCTCAAAGCATTGTGGTGACCAATTCTCCTTGATGAGGTAGATAGATGAGGGATAAAATAATAGACTGTCAGAATGAAAAGGAACCTTACAGTTCATCTTGTTTTATTTTTTAATTTGGTAGCATAAGGAAATTTTGGAGATGGTATAGGTGGATGAGAAAGTATATTCTAGTGGTCTGAAACAAATGACATATGCTGATAACAGGTGACAGAACTAAAGTTGAGTACAACACCGGGCCTATTGCTCTGTATCTGCTTCCTGAGCCAGAAGCTAGTGATTCATTTGTACCCTCTTCATAATCTCCATTTACCTGACAGCAGTAAGCATCAGCACAGGAAAAGGGGAATTTAATAGTATGCTGGGCCACAATTTCCATTTTTATCGGTCACTATGACTTTCCCAAAAAACTAATATCTGACTCTGGGCCCCAAGAAGACCAAGGTAAAATGCATATTAATTTTCAAAAATAATTATTTAGGCCAGGCATGGTGGCTCATGTCTGTAATCCCAGCACTTTGGGAGGCTGAGGTGGGTGGATCACTGGAGGTCAGGAGCTTGAGACCAGCATGGCCAACATGGTGAAACCCCGTCTCCACTAAAAATACAAAAAATTAGCCGGGCGTGGTGATGAGCGCCTATAATCCCAGCTACTTGGGAGGCTGAGACAGGAGAATCGCTTGAATCCAGGGGGCAGAGGCTGCAGTGAGCCAAGATAGCACCACTGCACTCTAGCCTGGGCAACAGAGCGAGACTCCACCTAAAAAAAAATTATATATGTGTGTATATATAATTATTATTTAATAATTATAATAAAATTACTCTTGTTAGATAAATTACATATTTTATCCTTTTCAGGTACTACTTGAACATTAAAATGTATTTTATATTTATTTAATTTGTATTGAAATGATATTTCTCCCTCAAAAAACATGAGTTTCGTTCTTTGTGATCCTGAAATTTTTGTAGTTGAATAATAGCTAATTATTTCAGTACTTTCTATATGTCAAAAACTTTAGATTGTGACTATCTTTCTTCATCCAATGGAAAAAGAGAAGCTTGTGGAGCTTACAAAAATTACCCAAGGCCATGCATTTAGTACATGGAGAAGCTAGAATTTAAGCACAGATGAGGCTATTAATCATTCATGGTCCATTCAACACGTATTTACTGAATACCTATTCTATGTTGGATGTAAATTCTCAGCATAAAAGAGCAAAAAAAAAAATCATGATATCTTCCTCATGGTGCTTTTAGACTAACAAAAGGGACAGATTTTGAACAAAAAACATGTTAATACATATATGTATGAGAGGGGTAAGGGTTTCACAGGAAAAGCACAGAGCCATAAGAACCTATAGAAGGGGAATTTTCTCTGTTTGCGGGATCAAGGAAGACTCCTGAGGAAGTCACATTTCACCTGAGGTCTGAAGGACAAATGTTTATTAAACAAATAGAGGGGGAAGGGTAGGGATGAGGACTAGAGAATGTTTTAAGAAAGGGAACAGCATGAACAAAGTCCCAGCTTATCCAAGCACATGAAACACCACCAGTGTGAGCGCTACATGGAAAAGTGAGGGAAGATACAGAGGTTGGTACTGCTGCCTATGGAATATCCTTTGGTCACTGAAGGACTTTGGTTTTTTTAAAGGGCAATAGAAAGCTATAGGTTTTTTACATTACTATTTTACTTTTATTTTAGGAGGCAGAATGTGAAGACTAGGTTTGGATTTTAAAAACATCATCCTGGCTATAGTACACAAAACAAACTGTAGCAGGAAAATAACAGATGTAGGAGGCTCCATTTAGAAAGCAACTGCAGTAGCCCAGATACAAGATGTTAATGTTTGCAATAGCAAGGTAGCAGTGAAAGTGGAAAGAAGTGGATGGATTATAGAACAATGTAAGAGACAAAATCACTGATGTTCGGTGATCAATTAAAAATGGAGGGTAAAGGGAAAGAGGTTTCAAAGATAATTACCAGATTTACTGCTTGCACAATCAGTATGTATGCTGCCTCTCTGTACCCCAAAATAGAGGAAGATTTTTATAGCAGAAAACTTTACTGTATGCCCTTAAATAAAATACTTCTCTGAGCCTTATCCTCAAAAGAGGGTTAACCATCCCTGCTGATCTCACAGTTACAGACAGCGAGGGCCAAATGAACATGAGTTTTGCTGAATCCAATTCTGTGGGTGCAGATCTCAGCCTCCTATTCTACAGACTCTGTGGCCACAAGCAAGGGAGGCTTTCCAAGCCTTTATTTCCCATTCTATAGATTAGAGATAGTAATCGTATCTCATGCATAGAGTTATCATAAAAAAGTAAATAAAATAATCCATGTGACGTAGTTGTTTAGTTTACTTTTTGCCAAATGGGATTTTTACCAAAAAAAGTTTCTGCCCCTCTTTTTCACATTCTCTTCTCCTCTATCCCCTATTTCTTCTGCACCACCTTTTCCTTCTTTCTCCTCCTCCTCTTTCTGCTTCTTATTCACTAACCTAAATTCCATCGCACCATTTTTTATTATTTCTTTTATTTTACTTTTCTTTCCATTCTCATTCCCATCATCAAGTATCAGCCTTTGTTTTTTAATTCCTCTACCATGATGAACTGTTTCATTGCTTCTAGACTTGTGGCTTTCAAATCGTGTGACATCCTGCTGTTAATGTGCCCAAATTACTAGTTTTGTTGTATCCCACGGTGCTGCTCAGAACGTTGTACAGATCCTCACTGATGGTAAGTGGAATGAAAATATAGTCAAGAGTTAGGCCTCTGGAATAAGAAAGATTTTTGTTGTTTTGTTTTTTGATTCAGACACTCATCAATTTTGGGGAAATTTTTGCTACCTTCAGGGCTTAATGTTCCCTTTTATAGAATGAAGGTAATAACTCCTTACAGGCTTGTTGTGAAGATCAGCTAAGATGATGAATTCAAATGCCCAGAATCATGTCTCATACATCTTAAGAGACGCCCAACGTTTGATAACATTATCTTGGAATGAATGTCACACTTCTAAGTATATTGATGAATATCTTCCAAATCCGATGTGTATTTTTATTATAATATCTCATAACCCCCTTTTCAGTAGAGCCTTCCAAGGGGAATTTGGTGCTCAGCACAACCCCTCTTCATTCCCTAAACACACCTAGTGTCTTCCAAGCTTCATTTGCTGTTTCATTCTATACTTTAATCTCCACTTCCATTTATTGAGAGTCTACCCATCCTTCAAGTTTTAAACACTGTAGCAGAAATAATCTTATTTTCCTGAGGACTGCAAAGGCATTTTGTTAACTGCCTTGTGTTGTGTTTGTGTAAACTTCCTGAGGATGGGGATCACCCTTATTTATATTTACAACCCTCACAAGGCCTAGCACAGTACATTTCCCATTGAATAAATGTTTGCTAAGTAAATTGGTGAATTTAATGCTCTTTTCATTTAAAATCTGAGAATAACTTGGGCTGGAGCCATAAAAAAGACTTGATAAAACTGAGAAGAGCAGGGCAAATATAGCAAATTATTGGAAATTGGCTCCATATAATAGATTCTCTCTACATCATATATATGTACATATATATATTGCTATTTTATAAGGTATTGCATAGTTTCTTTTAAATGTGAATTTAAGGTAATCTCTACCTTATAAACACTTGTTAGAAATGACATAGTGCTATTTTATTTCTCTCTTTTGAAAGTCAAAATAGAGTTGAAATCATATTAGGTTACATATTATTCTTTAGTTACAGTCTACCAACATCAAGTGAACTGCTAGGTAGTAACAAAAATACTTCTTTTATACTTTAATTTTCAACCATTATCTGTAAGGAAGACATTACACAGGACTATACCTACAAAAATAAAATTATATATAATTTTATTTATATATAGATATATAATTATATAAAAATATATATATTTTATTTTTATATAATATGTAAGTATGATCTAGATTAGTTACATTACCACTGAGCAGGTTTGGCTATATATGCAATTATTCAAAATGATGATTGTTTATGGTTTTCTTAATTTTATATACTCAAGTTGCTTTAAGGCTATTTTATACATCTGGAATTATTTTTATAACAAAGAAATACATAGTTGCCTTAAATTTTTGTAAATTTAAATTTTTTTGTTTAAATCCCATGAAAATATAAACCTAGTTGCTTATAAAGCATAATTATTTTCATAGTCCTCATTTTAAATTTAAAGGAAACTGATGATTTCAAACTAAGATTGCTTAATATTATTAAATGTGTCTGTGACTCCTATGTGCATCCAGAAAAATATCCACAAAATATACTTATGTGGGTCGTTGGTCAACTAAATTAAGCTTTTCATCTTTTCTAATGTTTATGAAAAGAGTATACAGGAATCTGTATTATTCATTATGGGTTTCATTTATCTGTATTCTCATAGTTTAATAATCTCTCACAGTAACTCATATTTCCAAATTGAAGGGCTCATAGATGTATATTACATAATGTGAGAACTCAACTAGACATGCTGAAATATAAAAATTGTTATTAAAGAAACTGAAAATTAAGTTTGCTCACAAAACATCATTCTTCTACGTGTGAACAGATGTATCAGCTACTAAAGGACACAACATTGCTTTGATTAAAGCATGAATAAATCTACTTAATCTGTTTCAGTAGTTCATTCCAATATTATCAAAGTTACTGTTTAATACATTATTTTTTCCTTGGTAACCTGATTAGATTGATTGGATTCAGTGTTCAGAATAATTAACTACCATTATCACAAATCAAATTTCTATAGTAATGGAAAAAGAAATAAGTGTGGCCTATATCCATTCTTTGTTGATATTTTGTCATGGCAATGTACTTTGATATTTTATTTAATGGCCTTAGCAGTCACATTATATCAAGAAAGAAAAAACTTAAGCCTTTGCCTAGACTATGAAAATGACTTTTTTGACATAAAACACTTGAATAGCATTGGTACTAAGATAATAAAAAAATAGTATTGATTTAGGCAGATCTTAGGCAGTAGGAAAATCATAGAATATTCATTAATTATATATAATTGAAATATATATATAACTACCTTACCTGCCATAAAATTCAGACTATGATAAACAGCAGGTTGATTGCACATCAAGGATAAAATCAATGAAGCTATGCTTCATAATTAATAAGTGATTGCAACATAACATATTCTTAGAGCTTATTACTTCCATGTTGAACACAGCATTGAAGTATTCTATTTGGGGAGATTAATTAAGCATTGTGAAAAATACAGAGTATATATACTTAGTTTTTAATTAAGGACTATTGATTTGATGATTATCTGGTGAATTTCTAAGCACAAATTCTAGGAAAATGAGAAATTTGCCTACAAAATCTTAAACAACTTACTGTACATAGTGTGGGGAAGATGGTGAAATAAAATCCAATGGGATAATTGAGAACTTTGATGAAATAATGAAGCAGGATATTTTCTGGTCTTGGTTTTTAAATGACTTGGAAAATAACAGAGCAGAGGTCAAAACAAAGTTGCTTTAGAAGTTCTGAATCAAAGCCTGTGACTGTGGGCCAAAAGTGATCAAGGAGATGAATTCTAAATGAATGTCAAATATGGTACTTTTAAAGTTTGCCAGAAATTGGAATACTAGGTCAAGAGCTTTGAGTATTCTTCCTCTAACATAGCTAAGTACATGGCTAGCCAAATATCTTTAACAAAGATTCCTCTGTGGTATGCTTAGCACTCTAAAGGGGTGAATACATGATGATGAATTATTTATGATTCAGATATGAAAGTTGTCATTTATACTGTTACTGAGAGACAATGTAAAGTTCTTAAATTGTGAATGTAGACTAGTGATTAAATTGCCAACCATTAAGAGGCATTAATTCAGAGGTTTCACCCTTTGTAGCCTTGCACATTTTAGAAAATGACAATAATATTATGGCTCCCTCTGGTACAATTTTATTAGTAATGGTAAATATCAGATTTAATTTCTCCATGTTTCATTACTGAATATAAACAGAAGTTTTAAAAGTATAATAAAAACATACTCAACAATATTACTGAATTCATTCATGTATTCATTCATTTATTCATTCATCAAACACTCACTGAGTCCTACTATGAACCAGGTACAGAGCCAGGTAAGGTGATGCAAAGATAACAGAACTACTCTTAATGATCGTAGTTTACTGGAAAGGAAATAAATATAATTTACAGCATGATAAGGATTTTAATAGAATAAAGGGTAATGAGGGTTGGGTGGGGGAATGGTGAGTATAGAAAAAAATGGCTGTTATTAGGAAGAGAGAATATTGCAATAATAAAAATAACTACTTAAAGATTGATGTTAAACAGAAGAGAAGAATATTATCATGTGAATATTAAATTTTAACTTTTCAGTGACAACATTCCTTTTCTAAAAAAAGTGAAGTAACTAATGCTGTAGAAATTCCTAGTTCCTCAAAGAAGGAAGATGGAAAGACACATTTATTAGTTACCATTTCTGGTGGGCAACAGAACAAACCTATTTCCTCTATGAAATCAAAAGTTTAGCTTCAAAACCTCTGAAAGTCTTTTTGCTTTCTTCCATGTCATTGTTGCGTTATGTTTATAAAAACTGGAGCGTAGAATCAAAATAACTATTCAGATGATTCTGCCCAACTGAATCTAAGTCTATGAAAACCCCTAAGATTAAGTGTGATGCATGTGATAACTTTAGGTTCAAATCCACAGTAAGTCAGTACTGCACTGGTAGTGGAGATGTAAATTTATACTTATTAAGAAAGATGCCATGACACAATGTCAATCTAACTAGACAAAGCTCGAACTTTTCTTGCTAATTCTTCTCACAGCAGGGCCTGAACCAAGCCTAAGCCTTCCTCAATAAAACAAATCTCAGATTCTTCAGTTCTTTCATGGTGAACAAAATCAAGTTTCCTACATAAATTTAGTTACACCCATTCTGATGCCTCAAGAGAAAAGACAACAGCATACTTAATTATTTCAGTGTCCTTTAAATTATTTACAATTTTACTTATGCATGCAAGGATATAATGAAAAATATTGAGACTACCTTCATATACTTCAGTGAAGCAAGGTTTTTGTTGTTGTTGTTTATTATACTTTAAGTTCTAGGGTACATGTGCCAAACGTGCAGGTTTGTTACATATGTATACGTGAGCCATGTTGGTGTGCTGCACCCATGAACTCGTCATTTACATTAGGTAGATCTCCTAATGCTATCTCTCCCGCCTCCCCCCTCCCCACAATAGGACCCTTTGAAATTGTAAATATTTTATGTCCTGTGAAATTTCAAGTGTGTGAATTTGACACCTGATCAAAAAGTAAATGAAGTGAACCTGGTTGATTTTTACTGCCTTTATAAATTAAAACAAAAACAAATAATTGTTATTCAAACACAGTTATTCTCCCTTTTTTATACAAAATTGTCGCTATATATATATATATATATCTAGTGTTATGTGTATCCATATGTAAAGTGAGTATATTGTTAGAGTGATTATATATTAAATATATAAACACACATACCATACAATATACATTGTATATACATATATACACACAATATTATATGTGTGTGTGTGTGTATATGTGTGTGTGTATATACACATATTATATATAATCACTCTAGAAATATACTGACCTGGAGACATTGTAGTTCTCATGGCTGTGTATTGGCCCTGACCTGTTTCTCTCTTTCATCTACTGTTGTGTTGGGACCAGGTCCTTCTTTAAAGAATGTCTGGGCAGGGTGCCCAGAATGGTCTGTGACCCACAAAGAAGATAAACTACCTGGGCCACAGAGAGCTCAACCCTACCACCCTGGCCACTTTACCCTGGTGTTCTAATCACCTCAGCTAAAAAGGTTGATATGAATTTATCAACCATACAATATTTTGTCTTCAATTCTTTATTAAATTACTTATTGCTCTTTTAACAATTTTATCTTTTTTTTAAAATTACCAAGTCCAGAATGTAAAATGAACCCTCAGTAAAAATTCTTGGAAATCTCAATTATACTCAGAAAAGAAAGAAATATGTGTAGCAATCTAGAGGTCCTTTCAGAGTATCTGCATTATTCTAGTAGCTTTTTTTCAACTCTTACGTTCTAAGCTTTTATGTAAGAAATTTGCCAAAGCTGAGAATAAGTTTGGGCTGTAACTGTTCAAGTTAATTTAATGTGCTGCACTCATTTATTGACAGAGATTGTACATCCATGTAATTGAAACACTGAAAGCCCTTGAGAGAGCTTTCACCTGCAATAACTTTAAATGCTTTAGAAATGAGGTCACTTTTAGTTACAATTCAAGAATTTCCAGTTGATACCATTACTGAGTAGCAATAATAATGGAGAAGACAATGAAGGAACAGAGTAAGAAAGTGGGCAGTGAAATTACGTTGTAGACCATTCTAATCATATCCCCAAATTCCAAATTTTAAAGTGGCATAAATTAGTGACAAAGATTTACTATATGACATGAAGTCTTAACTTTCATAGATTCAGCCAGTATGTCCTGGACTTGGTTCAAATTATTCCTTCCCGTCCATGTCTTTCTGATGTTGATATTAAAAAAAAAATCATTCACTGAGTTCTTGCTGAGATTAATAGCTACAAATCTGTGGAAAAACAATTTGTTCCTCTAACTGATGCAAAATTGATTTAGTGAATAACGACGCTTAGCAGCAGAGACAACTCTTGGTTGGGGGGGCAGAAACAGAATGTGGAGAAACAAGTTTTAATTCTGAATGTGTTATCAGCTATGAGTCTTCATTTCTTAAAATGATAAAATAATCTGGAAGTTTTAAATAGAAACTATTACACTGTGTATATGCAGCACATTTTGTTTATCTATTCATCTGTTGATGAACAATGAGTCGATTCCATATGTTGGGCCATTGTGAACAGTGCTGCAGTAAACATAGGAATACAGATATATCTGGACATATGATTTCATTTCTTTTGGGTATATACCCAGTACTCAGTAATGAAACTGCTGGGTCACATGGTAGTTTTATTTTTATTTTTAGATGTTGTTTTCTTTCTTTTTTTTTTTTGTTTGTTTTTTGTTTTGTTTTGTTTTAGAAAAAAGGGAAGCCTATGTTGCCCAGGCTTCCCTTGAACTCCTGGCCTCAAGCTATCCTCCTGCCTTCGCCTCCTGAAATGCTGGGATTACAGGTGTGAGTCATCTTGCCCCACCTTATTTTTAGTTTTTGAAGGAATCTTCATACTGTTTTCCATTGTGGCTATACTAGTTTGCATTCCCACTTCCCTTTCTCCAAATACTCCCCAGCATTTGTTACCTTTTGTCTTTTTAATAATATCAATTTTAACTGGGTGAGATACTATCTTATTGTGGTTTTCATTTGCATTTCCCTGATAAGTGATGCTGATGATTTTTTCATATACCTGTTATCCATTTATATGTCTCTTTTTGAGAGATGTCTATTCAGATCTTTTGTCCATTATTAATCACATTTTTTTTCCTATTGAATTGTTCGAGTTCTACATATAATTTGGATATTAACCCTCTATCAAATGTATAGTTTGCAAATATTCTCCATGATTCTGTAGGTTTTCTCTTCACTCTGTTTCCTTTGCTGTGCCGAAGCTTCTTGGTTTGATGAAATCCTATTTTTCTACTTTTGCTTTTGATGCCTATGCTTTTGAGTTCTTGTTAAAAAAAGCTTTGCCTAGACCAATGCCATAAGGTATTTCCCTTATTTTTCTTCTACTGTTTTTATAGTATATAAGTATTTAATCCATTTTGAGGTTTTTTTAATATACAGTGAGGGACAGAAGTCTAGTTGCACTCTTCTAAATGTAAATAATCAGCTTTTCCAGCACTATTTGTTGAAGAGGTTGTCTTTTCCCCACTATACGTTCTTGACATTTTTGTCAAAAATCAGTTGGCTGTAAGTATACAGGTTTATTTCTGGGTTATCTTTTCTGTTCCATTTGTCTACGTGTCTGTTTTTTAGGACAGTACCATGTTGTTTGGATTATTATAGTTTTTGTAGTGTATTTTGAAGTCAGGTAGTGTAATGACTCTAGTTTGTTCTTTTTTTCTAAGATTTCTTTGGCTATTTTTTTTTTTTGTGGCTCCATACACATTTTTTAAGATGGGTTTTTCTATTTCAATACAGTATGTCACTGAAATACTATTTAGCCATAAAGAAGATTGGAATCCTATCATTTGTGGCAACATGGATGAACCTGGAAGACACTACATTAAGTGAAGTGAGCTAGGACAGAAACACAAATATGATATCGCTTATATAAAGAATCTAAAAATGCTGGTCTCATAGAAGTAGAGAGTAGAATTGTGGCTACCAAAGATTGGAGAGGGGAAAGGGCTGGGGTATAATGAGAAATTGATTAACTATATGTGGTCACAGTTAGATCGCAGGAGTAAGTTCTGGTATGTTGATTATAGTTAACAATATTGCATATGTTTCAAAATAGGTGGAAGAGAGAATCTTGAATGTTCTGCCCACAAAGAGATGATGAAAATGCTAAATATCCTGATGTGATAATTACCCAATATATATGCATCAAAACATCATAAATATGTACAGTATAATAAATAAAAGATAAGCCATGAATTAACTAGAAACTAGTATCATTGCTTAATAGTACAACAATAGACTTGTGAGAAAGTCACAATATGGATTTTATGGCACTTTCAAAGTATGCCTTAAACATTGTTAAATTGCCCAGGATATAAGTATTTTTAGATTCCTTTTAATACTTCTCATCAAATAAGGAAATTAGGGTTGTCATTAAAAAAGTAACTCCAAAAACTGAGAACAAAAAGGCCTTAGCAGGTGATATCATGCATACACATCTGTGAATATAAAAAGGCAAGAGATAGTTCACCAACAGCCTATATCATAGTAACATATTTGGGGCAAATGACTAAAATTTCTAGTTGCTACAACGGGTACATAAGTAAGGCAATCCATTCTGTTTAGTCTTCAAAGTCTATTAATTGAGGGCTTCCTAGGCCAGACCATGCTGGGGATATAGAATGAAAATAGAGACCTGATCTCTGTCTTTCAGGGTTAGAGTCAAATGACTACATAAATTATCAATTACATACAGAATACATACAGGTTACACAGGAATCCATAACAAAGATAAACTCTACTAGCCACCAGAAGCTTATAGAAATGTATCAGAAGGAAGTGATTGTCTAAACTGGCACCTGAAGGATAAGTAGAAATTAGCTCAGAAAAGAGGAGAGGACAGTGTTCAAAATGGAAACAACATAAAGTATGAATGGTGGAAAGAGTGCTTCAGAAAACAAAGAATTTTCAGTATCATATACTAATCTGAAATATGCCAGGTGAGATGTCAACAAATGAACCTTCAAAGTAAGATAATACTAGATCAAGAAATGCCTTGCTTTTTTAAAGTCATAAAATCAGACAATGTTTCTTTTCTTTTCGTTTTAAGCTGAGTTTCACTCTGTCACCCAGGCTAGAGTGCAGTGGTGTGATCTTGGCTCACTGCAACCTCTGCCTCCTGAGTTCAAGCGATTCTTCTGCCTCAGCCTCCCGCACAGCTGGGATTACAGGCATGCACCACCACACCCAGCTAAATTTTCTGTATTTTTAGCAGAGATGAGGTTTCACCATGTTGGCCAGTCTGGTTTCAGACTCCTGACCTCAGGTGATCTGTTCACCTAGGCTTCCCAAAGTGCTGGGATTATAGGCTTGAACCACTGCGCTCGGCCAAACAATGTTTCTTAACATACAATTTTATGCAATAATTTAAAAATCTGTTTACTATAACAACTAAGAAGTATAGTTTGTATGAGTAAATAATATTAAGGCTTTCAGTTAATAATAATGAAACTGACCCAGAATACCTACAAGAAGCAACTAATAAAACCTTTAGTTGATAACACATACTTATCAACTGAAACGACCTCTAGAGATATTATTTTCCAGGAAATTTGGCAGTTTATGTTTATTCCAATTGGGACAAGTAATGAAATATATACTTCTATTCAATACATAGAACAAAATCTTAACAATTTGGTAATAATCTGATTGAAGATCCCTAGTATTTTTCTTTTCTAGACAGAAGATAATAAAATTTCGCAAGACATAACAACCAAAAGAATTGTATTATTTTCAATCATGACAAATACCCATAGGGGAGTTTATAATTTTTCTTAAGTCATACCACTTTATAATAGTCATAAAAAACTCAATAATGACTAAAAGCCATAAATAGTTTCATAAAAATACCTTAAACTAGTTTTATTATGACATAAATATGGCAATGGTATTTGTTATGAAGCTACATGAAATTGTACTGTTATTAAGTACATAAAAGCCTACAGCAAGGTATAAAAAATGCCCATTAGGAAGTCTCCTAGGGTAAAGAATTGTGTGATGACAGTCATATTCCAAATATCAATCTATACCAGTGATTGGAATGTTAGTTACAAAGAATAATGAAATATTATTATCATTGTAGTACATCTTACGCATTTCCAGATTTAATTATCCTGGACCCAAAATGAAATTATCATAACTGATGTGATGACACTGAATTACAATATTTAAAACATGCATTTTTAAAATGAATATTAAAACAGATATTCCTTCCACCTTTTAGGCTATTGCTAAGTTAATATTGGTAAATATTAACAACGTGGGCAACTTACTGAGAATTGCAGGCCCAATGCCACATTATCCTTTAATATTCAAATAAACAAGGCAAGACAGTTAATTTGGCTTGAAGTATAGGGTAAATTACTACAACTGTTGATTAATTGCTGCCAGTAGTAATCTAAGAGAAATAGTATTATCAAAGGCTAGTATCTTCCCTAAGCAAATGACTATGTTAGATGGCTGTTTATACAGTACAAAAAACACAGCATCTTTAACCTGATAAACAACTGTTTCTAATATATAAGAAATGGTTAACTTAATATAGTTCTAATTTCCAGGGACCCATTTTCAGAGGCTAAAAAGAGAATATTAGTAACAAACACATCTATGATCTTTTTTTTTTCTTTTTTTTAGACGGAGTCTTGCTCTGTCACCCAGGCTAGAGTGCAATGGCATGATCTCGGCTCACTGTAACCTCTGCCTCCTGGGTTCAAGCAATTCTCCTGTCTCAGCCTCCTGAGTAGCTGGGATTACAGGCATGTGTCACCATGCCTGGATAATTTTTGTATTTTTAGTAGACAGTGTTTCACCATGTTGGTCAAGCTGATCTCAAACTTCTGACCTCGTGATCAGCCCACCTCGGCCTCCCAAAGCATATCTATGATCTTTATGCTACAATTTCTTGTATTTTGTTCCTGTACTTGGTTATTAACTTTTTTCCTAGATGCTCAAGTTTCAAAGAATATTTTTAAAGTAGAATTTTTAATGATTTGTTTTTATTTCAAAATCAAATACACTGTTATGTACATTCAAATAGAATTTTCTCAAACTCTAACTTGGGTTCTTGAAAACTGGGATGGTGAAAAATATGCAAAATATTTCTGTCTAGATAGTGAATAAGCAAACAAATTCTAAAAAGCTTCATGGAGTGTTACTGCTACAGTCTCTTTAGGACAGTTTAGACCCATTTATCAAAATTGAGTGTATCATCTATGTTACAAGTGATCATTAGAAAATGACTAGCTTCATATAAATAGCTCTGGAGGACAGTTTAGTGCTGAGAAAAATTTTATGACCACTTGTAAAATTCAAGTGACCATCTTTCTCTTGCTACCATATGAAAGCCAAGGATGTGACGAACTAAATGAATTTTTCCTCATACCTGAATTAAAACTAAACCTTTTCTGAGTTTTGTCTAAGTTTATTTTTATTTAATTGTGAGCCAGCCTCTCACTAATTACTGAGTCTATAAATTAAATAAAAATTAAATATTCCATGTAGTCTGTATGCATTTACAGGTGTCTTAAAACAAATGTGAGTTGAAAGACACTGTTAAGTGTGGGAAGAAAAAGGTATGAAATAGACTTATCTACATGAACCTAGCAGAGGTGACTTCAAAGTCAACATTTCTATTGCCTGTGGAGCCCATTAAGAAGACAAATACTAGCAATTTGAAGAACAAAGTGTGTTTATTTAAGGAAATACATTCAGCTGTTCCTCTAAGGCAGTTTCAGGTTTACTAGGGGTCAAAAGAATCGTATAATATGAAATATAACATTTTACAATGATAGGTAGCCCAAGGCATGGAACATTACAAAAATATATGCCACATACTCTACAAGGATTCTAAGGAAATAAATGTGGACTTTATTTTAAATACAAATGAAGCTCTAGAGATAATATGTAAATAATAGACCATTAATACTTTGATTCAATATTTACACATATATAATGTTTCCCTATATAACTAAAGGTGTCAGAAATTCCATTGTTAAAATAAGGGTGCAATTCAGTAAGAAGAAAATCAATAACTAAGAAAAAGGAAAATGAATCAAAAGGTTATGCCAAATAACTTAGCTGTTCTAGATCAAGAAGTGTGTAATGACTCACAACGAATTACTAAAATCACTGCAGAGAACTTCACTTATTCTAAGTTCTGGAAACCTTTCATTCCTTTGCAGAAAAGATAGCATTTGAGGCAAATACATTCATTTGCAGATACTTTGTTTACATATATTTATGTAACACTTTCCTCAATATATTTTTTCTGTTTCTGTATGATTTAAAGGGTAGGGATATTGGTAAAACATTACATTTTGCTTTTTAAAGTTAATTTATTAGATTCCTTAGGAGATACATAAGGTTGCTTTTTAATTCTATTCAATGTTCATATTTTAATTTAATTTTGGGTGTCTAATTTCCTAGAGATTAGAAATAAAATCATAGCATTTTGAAATTATAATAAAAATGAAGTATCACAGATTACTTCATTATTCGATTACATGTTTGATTATTGCTCTCTTATGTAAATTACATTAGTCATCTATAACAAAATGGTTAAAACAGTGCCTGATATATGGTAAACATTCAATATATTTGTCATTTTTATTATCATTACCCAATTCATTTAGAACTACCCAATTTTCCATTTGGATGAAAACAAAGTTTTAATGATAAAATATGTAAAATTAGAATTCAAATGCTTATAATCAACATTTTAAGTTTAGTTGGAGGTAGATACTTTCTAGAAAAGTTCTGATAATCTTCAAAGCTCTGATATATCACTTGCAAAAATAAAGTCATCTAATCTATGTTGATGACACTGAACATACTTTCAATTTTTTTGTAGAAAGTTTAACCTTACATATCCTAAAGAACAATAATGCATATATTCCCTAATGTAATTAGATATTTTTAGTGTATCAAGTAATCACACCTGGTTAACTGTAACAGCCCTATGCTTTTAACGCCAACTTGTGCCAAGCGTAATGGCTTATGAGACCCACCTCTCCCCTTTGCTTGCCCACTTATGCAATAGCTGGTATTTATTAGATTTAACCATTGATTTACAAAACTGGTGATTTTATATTGCTCAACCAAAAAGATTTCCCAAAACACATAATTATGCCAGATCATGGTTTTTAAGAAAGTTGCTTTCTGTCGTTTCAAAGATGGCATATATTAGAGCAAAAAAAACCACTATTTCCTACTCTACATTGATGTTTATGAATGGTTATCTTTTCTTTAGTCATGTCCAACTGCTTGCATTCATGACAATATTTTATTTTATTTTAGTTTTTTAATAATGAAAATTTTATGTATATATAATGTTTTGATATATGTATGTATTATGGAGTAGCTAAGTCAACTTAATGAATTAAACATATCCATTACCATGTCTTTTTGTGAAAACATTTAAAATCTCCCTTAGCAATGTTCAAGCATATGATATATTGTTATGACTGTAGTCACCATGTTGCACAATAGATCTCCTGAACTTATTGCTTCTGTAACTAAAATTTTGTATCTGTTGACAAACATGTTCCTATTGCCCTTTCTGCCCACCTAGCCTCTGGTAACCAGCATTCTACTCTCTGCTTCTATTAATGAGTTCCATTTTTTTAGATTCCAAATATTAGTGAGATGATACAGTATTTATCTTTCTGTACCTGGCTTATTCATTTAGCATAATGTCTTCTAGGTTTATCCATGTTGCCATAAGTGACAGGATTTCCTTCTTTTTAAAAATTGACTATTATTCCACTGGGGTGTGTGTGTGTGTGTATGTGTGTGTATCTAACTATATGAGATATATATATCTCATATAATCATATTTTTAATCCATTCATCTGTGGATGGACATTTACATATGATATATGTCATATATGAGACATGTATATATCTGAGATATGATATTTGTATATTATATGAAATATATATATCATATATTTTATCCTATCTGTGGATAGACATTTATGTTGATTCCAGTCTTGATTTTTCTGAATAATTCTGCTATAAAAATGGAAGTAGAGATATCTCTTTGAGATAACTAATTTTATTTTCTTTGAATATATTCCCAGAAATGAAATTGCTGGATCATTTGGTAGTTCTATTTTTAATGTTTTGAGGAACCTTCACACTGTTTTCCATCATGGTCGTACTAATATACATTCCTACCCACAGTGTAAAGAATCCCCTTTTCTTTATGCACTCACTGACACTTGTTATCATGTCACTTGTATAACAATTCTTCTAACAGATGTGATGTGATATATCATTGTGGTATTAATTTTTAATTTGTATTTCCCTGATGATTAGTGATTTTGAACTTTTTTCATATGTATGTTGACCATTTGTATGTCTTTTTTTGAGATATGACTTTTCATATTCTTTGTCCATTTTTCAATCAAGTTACTAATTTTATTGCTATTGAGCTGTTTGAATATTAAAAATATGTGAAGAGTTTAATATTGAAAATATATTAATCAGAATAGAAAGCCCAGCCATAAGTCTAAGCATTTTTAGTCAACTGATCTACCAAAGTGCCAAGAACGCACAATGGGGAAAGCATAATCTCTTCAAGAAATGGTGTTGGAAAACTGGATATCCATACATACGAGAAAGAAATTTGACCCTTATTTCACCCCATATACAAAAATAAAATGAATTAAAGAATTAAACATAAGCCCTACAACTATGAAACTACTAGAAGAAAACATAGAAGAAAAGCTTGTTGACATTAGTTTGGGCCAAAACTTTTTGGATATGTCCCCAAAAGCACACGCAATACAAGCAAAAACAGACAGAATTGCATCAAACCAAAAAGCTTTTGCATAGCAAAGAAAAATAATAACAGAGTGAAGAGACAACCATGAAATGGGAGAAAATGTTTGCAAACCACATGACAGTATGTTAAAATGATAGACTAACATCTTAGTTTAACACCAATCTTATTTTCCTAAGAGTCAAGAAGACACTTAGGATATATATGCATAATTCTTTTATCAATATGTATAATTCTTTTATCAACAAATACAAATTAACATTATTTTTTAACTGTAACATTTTTTGAAGTGATAAAGTATACTCTGCAGAGGACATTTACCTGAACACCTGGGGACAGAGTCAATGCCACGGTTTTTATGCAAGTGTAGATATAAATTCAGCACAGATTCTGAGAAATTAAAAGAGCAGGTGATGTATGATAGTCGTTTTCTGAAAGTACAGAAGAGAAATGGACAAATGCTCACACTCCACAAAAGTGACCTTTGAGTGTGTGGGGCATTGTTAAATAGAAAAATACATGGACAGATCATCAGATTTTTTGAGACAGAGAGAGAGAGACAGAATATATTTCTGCAGGCAGAACCAGTCACAGGCTAGAGCCTGTAAAAGCCTGTGATTAAGGATATGAGGCAGACCAACATGTATTTCCATTTAAGGTCAATCTGTATCAGGGGGGTTATCAGTCAGCCTTTGTACTTCTCTGCTCCCAGACTGGCATCTATAGTCCCATTGTGCATGCTCAATCAGACTGCATTGATTCTATCCATGCACACATGATTCCATGGAAGAATCTATAAAATTACAATTTCTCAATTTCTACCAGTTATAGAATTCATATTAGAACTTGAGAAGAAAAAAAAAAGGCTGAAGACATTGCAGATATCATATCAGAATTCCCTACAAACCTCAATAATAGATAAAATCAAAGATTGAACTTAATAGTGCCCTCTAGAGAGCCTTTACCGATCAAGCCTAAAAATTGTTTTTTTGGTTTTTTTTTTTCTGATAAAAACTGAAAAAAAAGTTTTAAAACCTAGATCACATTTTCAACTGGTTATGTAATAAAAAGCATCAACACTTAAGATATGAAATAATTTGGGAATAACAAATTATTTCTTTTGTCTTCACAGTTACAAAGAAATCATGGTATCAATATAAGTATTTGTTTTAAATAATACTCCATTTTTATATTGCTATTTAATTTGTAATAGTCAATTTCAATAAGTACCTTTAAACAAGACTTCTTCAGTTAAATTCTGTTGTGTGTCCTACTCTATCTATCTAATGTTCCTGATGCTTTTTTGACGTCATCTTTATTCATTCTACTTACTGGACTCCTTCTTGGTCCTTCAATTATCCCAAACTTCCTCATGGACTTTGCATATGCTATTTCTACTTGGAACTATCCAGAAAGAAACTGAACCAATTTCCTCACTTCTTTAGGTTGTCTGATCAAATGTCCCCTTAGTAAGTGGCTTTTCCTGATTTCCCCATAGATAATAGAAATTCCTCACCCCATGTTCCAAAACTCCATTTCTCCCTTACTAGATTTATTTTTCTCCATAGCTCTTAGCATTACATCGCATATTATATATTTATTTGTGAGTCATCTTATCTTAATAAAGTGTTGTTTTGTTTGTTGCTATAGCCCTACCATTAGAGCAATCTCTGGAAAGTAATAGGTGGTCAAAAACATGTATTTAAGACAATAAATTTCATTAGACAGCCTTGGATTTTGATGGGCAAAGCATCATATGCACGCACTGAGGATGTATCAAACAAGAATAAAAAATACCTTATATGAAAGAAACTTTCATATAAGTTTCACATAAAAAATACCTTATATGAAAGAAAGAGATTAGTGGTGTAAATAGATAATTTTCTATATATAAGACAGAATATAAAAATTTTAAGAAAAATTATAATATATGAACTGAGGCCAGGTGTGGTGGCTCACAACTGTAATCCCAGCACTTTGGGAGGCCAAGGCAGGAAGATCACCTGAGGTTAGGAGTTTGAGACCAGCCTGGCCAACATGGTGAAACCCCATCTCTACTAAAAATACATAAATGAGCCAGGCATGGTGGTGGACACCTGTAATCCCAGCTACTCAGGAGGCTGAGGAAGGAGAATCACTTGAACCTGGAGGCAGAAGTTGTAGTTCAGCAATCTCAGCTTGCACTGCTGCACTCCAGCTTGCTTACAGACTGAGGCTCTGGCTAAAAAAAAAAATATATATATATACACACACACACACACACATATATATATACACATACACACATATATATATGTATATATGAACTGAAAAGAGAGAAGGGAAAGAGCGATTTGACTTAGAAACTGAGGAATCATTTAGGAAGGATGTGGCATGCGAGTGAAACCTTCAACAGAGAGGTGTGAAGGTACAAGTGAAGGGCATCTATCAACAAGAAGATAAATGGGCAAAGGCATAGAGATAAGAGTATATAGTGAATTTCAGGGACAATTGGTAGCTTTTTTGCTTATTTGTATTTTTCAGATGGAGTCTAGCTCTGTCACTCAGGCTGGAGTGCAGTGGTGCAATCTTGGCTCACTGCAACCTCTGCCTCTTGGGTTCAAGTGATTATTGTGCCTCAGTCTCCAGTGTAGCTGGGATTACAGGTGTCTGCCACCACGCTCGGCTAATTTTTGTATTTTTGGTAGAGATGGGGTTTCACCATGTTGCCCAGGCTGGTCTTGAACTCCTGAACTCAAGTAATCCTCCCGCCTTAGCCTCTCAAAGTGCTGGGATTATAGGCATGAGACACTGCACCTGGCTGACAATTGGTAGCTTGATGAGGCTAGAATATAGGTGGTATCAGGAAGAGAAGAAAGTAGTGGGTGGATGACAATCATGTAAATTTCTGTATTGTAAGGTTTTGCTTGTATTTGCTTTCTAGTTCAGTGATTCTCAACCTTCGGGAGTATGAAGTTATTTTGTTTTTTTTGTTTTGTTTTGTTTTTTAAAGAATACTGAAACATAATGAGGGCTGCATGTACTATAGTTATTTTTTAAAATAAAATATATCGTATAAAAAGCTATTACAAATGCAGTACCACCTTTTAAATACATGTTTTTATTAAACATATTTTAGAACTTTAAAAGCATATGTATGTGTGTATGTTTATGTATATATACACATGTGTATGTCCATATAAACATATATCTTTCTTCATTATACAATGATTCATATTTATATAAATATTAATATGCAGTAACCTTGTAGTAACTCCATGGGCAACCATGGATCTGAAGCACACAAGCCCAGAGCCACCATTATCTAGTCAGTGAGAAACCATTAATGTCTTTGAGTAGGGGAATGACCTAATGAGGGCTGTGTTATGGAGGCACTGAGGGTTAGAGATGGAAAGTACCCTACAGAACACCTTCTCAGAGCAATCTACTAAAGTTACAGAAGAGATTGCAACCCACAGAAGTAACAGATATTGGCCAAGACCATAAGCAGAGGGCTATGATGACTAGTATTTAGATTTCTGAAGTGATCTCATCAACTATTTCCAATGATAATATGGATAAGGTTGATAAGCTCACCCAAAGATATTATTAGCAATAAAAAATGCATGATCTATTCCAATTCAGTAAAATAAGATGAAATGTTACACACCTGAAACTCGATTCACACTGTTTTCTTTGCCATGGTACAGGTATTGTGCTATTTTCAAAATTCTATGGCTTCTACTCTACTTTTTCCTCTACATCGGTGTTTTAAAAACATTCATTTTTTAAAAATGTACCTTCATGTGTCTTTTATAAAAGCCCAAAAATGTTTTCTCAAGGTCATGTGGAGTTTCAGCAAGGGAGGTTACAAGTTTTCCTTGCTTTATACAGAAATTTTTGAAAATTTAAACATAAACTTTATAGTTAAATAAATATTGTTATTATATATGTGTAAAAACTTAATATTTAAATGAACTCAAAAGTTAAACGTTAATTCCCAACTCAACCTGATTTGTAAAAATAGGTTTAACATGTATTAGAATTCCTTAAATTGGTCTGTACCTGTTTGGCTCTGGCAATATCAACCTCTGATATATGCCAACATTTTTTAATACCACTCAAAAAAATTCTGTATCTAATTGAAAGGCATTAATGCAATTTTGCATAAGTAAGATCTATTATCTGAATGAACACTACACTGTTCCTTTTACCTAGCAATTGCTCTATCAGGAGCAAGGCAATGGGCACTCTTCCCTCCCTCTCCTCCTCTTGTATAGTGAATTATAAATAACCAATCTCAATATGCGTGAAGAATGAATTTCAAAGTCCCACATGAATCTTCAAAGGTTTAGTACAATTTATACTTTAAAAACTCTTTTATAAGTATTTTTGTTTTCCCCTTTTTCCCCAAACTCCTGACATAGCCACATGCACCTTTACTTTTCCTCTTGTCAGACCGTCTGAAAGGAAACACTTATTTTTACTAGAAGATATAATATTAAATCTTTGGATAAAGGGAATAATTAGAAAGTTGATTTATGTGCTATCTCATTTTTAAAGAAAATTGTAAGAATACTTTCCTTCTTTCCTACAGTGAGGTTTTGTTTAATGTACAATTATTGCCTTAATTGGATTACAATTGCCTTTAGGTGAGTTTATGCCTTTGGTATGATCAAAAACACACACATAAAAGATATTATTGAAAATGGAAATGCCCTGGATTTTGGTGATGGGAAAATTCCAGTTTTTCTGTTTACCTATTGGATGGCAAACAATTGTATTATATTCTACTTTTGCAAATATTGTTAGTGTAAGAAATTCATTTAAGGATTCTATTTGCTTTTATTGCTAAGCTTTCTATTTACTTTAATTTTATTATGTTCCTGCTCTCTGATATTTTATATTATTAGAATATAGAAACACTTAATGCAACATAAAATAGTTGATACGATTAAACTTAAGTAACACATTAGTTTTTTTTAACTGAACCATTCCAGTACACCCTGCTGTGTTTATGCCTGTATAATTATACGTCTTCTGACTTGTCTCATGTAATTCACAATTTCTTCCTGCTGCTTAATCGCAGACTTCAGCAAGCACATTTTAAGGGGAGACACTGAGTATAATTTTTCTGTGAATCTCTTATTTTCCATGTGCATTAAGGCATTGATAACCCACAAGAAAAAAAAATGAGGGATATATAAAAGATACAGGAGTAAAGGCGCAAGATGGTTTTCAAATATATGCATAATTTAGATTTATTCTTGTAGGAGGAAATCACAAGAAAATTAATCAGCAATATATGTGTGGACTTCATACCAATCATTTTTACATAAAAAAGTAGCGGTTATCGTATGTTGTTTCTTTATCACAAGAAAGAACTGGCATCAAAAGGCAATCAAGCTTATAGAATCAAACTGGCAGCCTAGCCCTCAGAGCTTTCTGTGGTGCATGAAACTTCTTTGAAAAGGAGAAATGTTAGTTTTCAGATCTTAGGTGAAAATAGACCAAAGAATAAATTATCACACTAAAAATTATCTTTCTATGATTTATTGGCTTTTTGATAGTATAATTGTGACTGCTAGACTTCGATTTCCAAAATATTTGATAACATTTAAAGACATCAAAAGAAATAATGAAAAAGTACAGACTTTGTCTACAGAATAAGTTGCCGTTACCTGTCTATGACGATAAATAGAGACAGTGACAGACCATTTTGAGCTAAATATGTTATTATTTACTTTAGACAATAGAAACGGTAAAGTGATAAAGAGTTAGACTTACTAGAGAGAGGTGATTGTAAAGCTTTTCATGAGAGGCATATTGCTTCACCATAAAATAGTGTTGTTATAACAATCTTTTGATTTTTAGCGAGATTCCGATAGCTTTCATTTCCATAATAATCTTTGTTCTGGACTTTAGGCCAGGGTAATTGTGCTGCTCCTTTTCAGCCAGAATCAGTTCCTTTAGGGGAGACTGCAGATGACTCCTTTTAACCCTTTGAAATGGTGCCTGTAGTGAATTATGTCACTAGCATGCTCTGGACCAAGAAGTTTGGCAATGAATATCCTGTTAAATATTCAGCTTGTCTTTCACAATTAACTCTCTCCCCTCCATTCTGAACTGTTTTCTTCCTCCTAAGAGTTGTAATTGAAATTGGATGAATAAACAGAAGTTTTAGGCTAGCTTCCCAAACCTTTCAATAGACTTCCAGGAAAGAAAATCTATCACTCCTAGAAAAGCAAAAAAGAGAACTGTCCAGTGATCATGCCTGAATGTAGGATGCTGAGCTAGACTGAAATTGCATTTGATCTGTTTCTCTGTTGATTTTGTAAACCTTTCCAAGGGTTTCCATAGTAACAAGTGAATTATCCCCTCTCCCCTCAACATCTTTCATGCATGTTACAGGAATAAAGATAAAGGTTAGGGTGAGAAAAGCTACAGTATCTTTTCTACTACCAGGATGTATCTGAAGAAGTCATGATTAGTCTTTTAAGAAATCAAGTATGCTTTCCCTACTCCAGTGATATGAAAAAGTTGGGTCAAATTTTACTTACATCTCTGATGTCTGCGTTTGCTCCTGTACATGGTCATTTTGAAAAAAATCGACTTTCTAAGAAGTAATTGATTTGACCACGGAGACAAAGAGACGGGTTGTGCTCCTGCTTTGCAGTAAGACTGTTGCTCACTGACAGAAGGTAACCAGCAATCACACAGTGAAAGCCAGGGTAATACCATTCTCATAAAATTACAGGGGAGATGCTACAGCCTGTAACTACTCTATCTAATGTAAATCTTCTAGGGAAAATTGTATTTCCTTCACCTCCCCCCAACCTATAGCAGTTAAGTTCTCTAATGAAATCTGTACTACTAAACTGCCATCCGTGAAGCAATGTTGGATTAAGAATAGATTCATATATTTAGCAAGAATCGCAAAACTGAAAATCTAAATATAAAAACCCTTGTTTAGTATTTATATAAATTAAAAGTTAGGTTCATATATCTTTTAACCACTATAGAATACTGAAATTTATATATGATTCTGAAATTCTGCTAAATTTTTTTCTTCTGAGAACCTCTGATACACTTTGTATGTTCAATTATTAAAGCAATTATCCATTTTAGTTTTTGTCTATTTCCCCAAACAGTCTGTGCTGCTCACGCAAAACAGAAATTGCACATTTTCACATTTATATCCCCAGAACTTTACATAGAAGGTGCACATAATAGGTTCTCAGGCTCAGTGAGTGCCTACTATGTAGCAGGCACTCTGCTCCTTCTTGCAAGAAGCCTCTCCAGAAGCTTCCCCCACCCCCAACCCCTGGGGCCTCAGTTTAGTCCTCAGTTCTCTACTTTGACAGTATTTGGGGCATATCCTTATCTGAATATGTTTCACACTGTCACTCAAGTGGACAAGGTGGAAGCTCTGCCTTCATTATGGCTTGTACTGTCCTTTTCTGAGAGCAATGCCTGGCATGCAGCAGAAGCCCAGGAACACTGCCTCTCCCAAACACTCCAAATGAGAACATGGTTTCATAAACACCTTTGGGTGCTGATTGGGGTGTCTGAAATTCAGTTGTTATTCAAAATGCAGAAGGACCCACATGCGAGTGAAGAATTTCTATGTCATAAGACTTCCTTGTTATGTATTAAGTTTCACCTTCTTGCCAAGAAGCAGAAGTGGAGATATTCAACTGTTGAAAGTTAATTTTTTTTTAAGTGTGAACAAATCCAGGCTACCTACTAGTAGCTGGAAATATTGTCTCCATAACTCTCCTTAATAGAAGCGTTATTTCAGTGTAAAGGATTTTTTTTTTTTACTTAAATAATTACATTTTGTAACCACAGATACCAAGAATAATATTTGATAAGTGTTCAGCAATATTCTGTTCAGGGTTCTTGACTTTTGACTAACTAAACTCTTTGGTAAGATGTTTGTCAAAGACCACTAAGGTTATTTCCTGCTTTAGGGCATAGTCAGTGTCTGTATTACTATACATTCCACTGCTGTCTTTCTCTTCCTATTAGAACATACATTTCTGAGGATAAAGCTTCATTTCCTTCAGAGATGTATATCCAGAGGTTAGATCAATGCCTGGCACAAAGTAGGCTCTTAATAAACATTTGTGGAATAAATGAGTTGTTTTTGTGTGTGTGTGTGTGTGTGTGTGTGTGTGTGTGTGTGTGTGTGTGTTGGGGAGGGTGGTGGTACGGAGCCTTACTCTGTTACCCAGGCTGGAGTACAGTTGTGCGATCTAGACTCACTGCAAACTCCCCCTCCCAAGTTCAAGCGATTCTCCTGCCTCAGCCTCCCGAGTAGCTGGGATTACAGGTGTCTGCCACCACGCCCAGCTAATTTTTGTATTTTTAGTAGAGACAGGGTTTTGCCATGTTGGCCAGGCTGGTCTCGAACTCCTGACCTCAGGTGATCCACCCACCTCGGCCTCCCAAAGTGCCAGGATTACAGGTGTGAGCCACAATGCCCGGCTATGAATGAATTTTAATAAACAAGTTTCAGTTATAAAGTCCATACAATCACAAATCTTTTTCAATAAATTTAGACAAGAGCTAATTCATGTTTATTGACTACAGTAACTTTTCTATGTAATTAAAATACTTGTTATTTCACATATTTTAGTCCCAATGTTAATTTGAATGCATTCTCTCATTATATGAATTCTCAATATGTAGATTTTGATGAAATGTATATATTCACAAGTATGAAGATCTACTGATGTATTTTAAAGTCACAGAAACAAAGTCATATTTAATAAGCAATGACTCCTTTACAAAAGCTATTTGCTGATTTCTTGGGCACCAATGCCGTAAGACCAACAAGGCATGAAAACTGTTGCAATTTAATAAAAGTAAAATAGTTTTTCTGACATAGGTGGTATATATTTATGATATGAATAAACATGGTGATGATTAGGCAGTAATGGACTAATGACTCAGATGTCATTGATATTAGCATTATTCTTTAACTATATACAGTCAAATTTGTAGTTTTTCACTTTTTACATTTTTTAATTCTCCATTATCTATAATTAATATCAATCTGAATAGTTTTTGGAAAGACCATATGACAATTTAATTAACTTCATTCATATGGACAAGAAGCCCTCACCCTTCAGCCTCATCGATCATCACACCTATACACATTAAAATCCACATGTATATATAAACAGATACACACTAAAACAACTAGCCTGACTTGTACTCATCAATGTTTGGCCCAGCTTTCTCCTCCAGACCTTTATATCAGGGCTGACTTTCTTAGGCTCCATATAGGGGATTTCCATCTCATCAGTCTTTTCTTATGTTACTTTTCTGTCTCACATCAGTGCATTTAGAGCATCTACTCCTGAATCTCACATCTGGGCCTAATGGCTTGGATCCTGGAGGGCTTGAGGCCAGCAAGTTTGGGGATCTCACATATACCCGGTGAATACAAGCCAACTTCATGAGCACCATGCCGCAGTAGTGTAGGCAGGTGAGAGAAAGGCAGGGGCAGTGGCTTAGGGGGTGCAGAGTCCTTGGTGAAAGTGGAACCTGGGAAACCTTCATTCCAAAAAGTAGGAAGACAAAATATAGACATAAGGGACAGAGAGAAAAGTTGAAGAGAGGGGCATGTCCAGGCACCCCACTCTTCTTCCTACCCTCTTCAAGAATCCCAAATGGGCTAGAGTTGTTTTGTTTGCAAAATCAGTTTTATGCCTATAACAACAGAGGCCAAAAGATGCCTTAATTAACAAACTATCTCCTCCTCTACTCCCTAAAATCTACTTTTCTTTTACTTAAATTGATCTTTATACTCCACACTTAAAATGCAAATCTAATGAGTGTTGATACATTGGGATACATGAATTCTCATTAAAAATCAAATAATTGTATCTATACCTTTCATTTCTTGATGGAAGGAACCAGTAGAAATAAAAGCCTATAGCATATATACTTTTAATATAAATGTATAATATAAACTGTCCTTTTAACAGTAGTAGAATAATAAACAGAAGACAGACAGGAGAGAGAGGAAGAAAAGGAATAAAGAGAGAGTGGGGAGTGAGATAGGAGGGAGAGGGAAAGAGGAAGAGAGAAAGGGAAAGAGTGTGTGTGTGTGTGTGTGACAGAGAAAGACAGAGAGAGAGAGAGAGACTATGCATCTAGCCCTGTGCTAAATATATATCATGTCACATAATCTTCTGTTACTTGGGTATCTCTATCCCAATTTTGAAAATGGGTAAACTTTAGCCAAATGAGGACATGTAGAGGTAATGGTCAGGGACACAGGATGACTTACATAGTTGTGTTGAGAGCATTTTACCGGAAACTAGGCCAATATGATTTAGGGCCGAATTACGTGGCAATGCACTGGGTAGCTTCTAGGGGAAACTTACCTAAAAGGGGCTCTATGGTGTCACCAGTAATGTACTGAAACCAAGGAAATCATATTTGCCAGAACTCAACACAGGGAGTGAATGCTGTGTGATTTAAAAAGAGCTAAAATTTAGAGAATGCTCATTGGGTGCTGAGGTCTTTTCTAAGTATTATATGTATTATTTCATTGAACACTGAGAACAGTCCTATGATGTATGTATTGTTATTATTGGTTTCATTTTTATTATTATCATCATCATTCTTATTTGATGCTTCGGTAAAGTGAAGCTAAGAAGTTATGTCTGAATAAAGTGTCACAGAGGGCAAGACATAGTGTCCTGATTAAAATCTGGCTAATATTTCTCCCAAGACAGTTCAACATAACATGCCATGTGAGGCGAAGGGATATTTTGAGTAGTTGTTCAGGAAACAGGAGATGAGACTCCACAAGGGACATGTTTCCACAACTAGTTGTGCTAAATTACCTTCTAGAAGGGGTGAATCCAGTTGACTGCAGGGCTTCTGGCTTCCCGGCAGGGACATTCATGTTTTGAGCCAGAGCTGACTTGGGATAACAGAACAGGCCTTCTCAGCTCTGCAGCAGGGATGAGTACCCTGTCTTACTGGAGTCACCTCACTCCCTCTCTTCCTGATCCTCCAGCCCTCATCCTTTCCTCCAAATAAAACCCTAACTGGGTATTTCCAGAATATCAAATGTATTGAATTATTAGCTCATCTGGAGTATTGACATCTTTATCTGGTTTTCAAGTTAAAATATGTGTTGAATTTCATAAACCTTCTAAGCATTTTTGTCAATACACTGTATATAAAGTGTACAGAAATCTTTAGCTAGAATTTTATGATGCCTCCATTTCAGAGAATTGCTAGAATAATTAAATATTAAAGCTGAAAAGATGCAGCAAAGTTCTGTTGCCCAAATTCTTCATTAATAGATGTCTGATACAGACCAGACAGCTCCTACAAGTTTGCTGAACAGATAACTGAAGGAAGACGAGGTATATGAACTCATGCAACTTGGAGCATGTACTCCCAGCAGGGGCTTCAATCAGGACTTCCAAGAGCGATAGGAAGTGATATCTCAATTCTCCTTTCTCAGGTTTGAACAGAAAATGTTTATCAGGTTTAGATGCAAAGTTACTCACAGTTAACCTTTCTCCTAGGTCATTCATATCACCCAGCACCATGATGCATGGGTGGGACCCTTCTCTTACCCTATCCTCCTTATCATATCAGCTGCCCCTGTGGTAACACTCGCTTTTCTCCTCTTAGAGATCAAGGCTTCCTTCTTTTGAAACACCTCCTTATTCATACAATTCCTATAAATTCTTTATATGAATACTCTCCTCAGGTTCTTTCAAGGATAACAACCAAATAATTTTCAACCCCAGCATGATCACCAATCCATTTTTTCAGCAATTAAACAAATATATATCTGTATCTTTAACACTCATCTGTATTAAATTACTTGCTGTCTTGACAACTGCCTGGAGATCTGGACCCACATCCATCCACCCCAAGTCAAGTGCTGTCCTGTAAGTAGGTAATCTAAAAGTAGTTACTAAAATATTTAATGGCTATCATATTAAAAACATCTTGTCATTTCATTCAATGCCTCATTTTACTTTATTTATCATCGTTCTTTCTTGAATTGAAGGAAATAAAAAACTTCCTTAAGTTTGGTTCAAGTTTTCACTTGTGATATTGATTCAAATTAGGGAAAAATAACGATTTCCAGAAAGATGCTTCTGTATTCTTGACTGTTGCTAAAAGTGAAATAAGCAAACAAATCAATTCTGTACTCCTTAGTTTTGTTCAGTTTTTTTATGTATCCGGAAGAGACTTTCATTGTTTTTTTAAACTATAATTGGGTTTTATTAAGTCTTTATTCATTTTTTTGGACTTTGTCCAGTTTCCTATGCATTAATGTCAAAGAAGTCTTTAAATTATTATGATTCTGAAATATTTAATACTTGCAAGTATTAAACACAGCCAAAAATGTTTATCCTTTATAACCCAAATTACAATTGATTTTATTTTTACTGCATCTCCTTAGTGGTAATTGTTTTTTAGCATTCTTGTTTTTGTTGCTTCCCTTTCTTTGTATGCTTTCCATTTAATTTTATCTGAGTTTTATCTTTTTGTAGCCTAAATTTGATTATCCAGACTTAGTTTTATCTTCTTGGTTGCCTGATTTTCTCATTTATAATTGGATAAATTTGCAGTGTTTTAAGGATAATGAAATTCTATCTTCTTTATCCTTTGTCCTTTACCCTTTATCCTTTATCTTCTATTCTTTGGATGGGTTCAAGTATTTCATGGTTACAAAAGAGTTGAAAAATGTCTTTAATTTCCTAGCGATTATACTTAAAAATATGAAGGAAATTATTTATGCCTATGTAAATAATTTACCTCCTTTCAACATATTTTTAACAAATATTGGCTATTTTATACCTTAAAGGTATAATGTAAAATAATCCTGAACTTTAAAAAGCACAAGATCTCTTTTCAGGTGATAGCCACATAAAAGGTACTATCATATGCAACAAACTACCTCACAGACATATGGAAGCGATAATATAGTTTATTGGAGGTGTGCATTGCTATGGTCTAAATGTTTTTGTTCCTCTCCAATTAGTACATTGAAACCTAATGCCTCCTGTAATGTATTTAAAGGTGGGGCCTTTGGGAGGTGATTAGGTCATGGGAGCAGAACCCTCACAAATGTGATTAGTGCCTTTATTAAAACGACCCCAGAGAGATCCCTTGCCTCTTCCACCTGAGGACACAAGAGAAGTTGCCTTCTATTGACCAGAAAGAAGGTCCTCACAAGACACTGAATCTGCCAGCACTTTGATCTTAGACTTCTCAGCCTTCATAACTCTGAGAAATAAATTTCTGTTGTTTATAAGCCACTCAGTCTATGGTATTTTAACAGCTGGAGGGGACTAGACCAGCATGATGTGGGAGAATTGCTGTACCATGCTCCCTAGAGATCTTTTACTTATGAAAAATACTTCCTCAGTAGCTCACAACTTTTGTCTCAGAGCATCTCCACTGTGTCCTGAGATGAAGGGATAGTACTGAGTTTATAGAGAATCATGATAAGAAATTAAAACATCCTGGCCGAGACGGGTGGATCACGAGGTCAGGAGATCGAGACCATCCTGGCTAACACGGTGAAACCCCGTCTCTACTAAAAAATACAAAGAACTAGCCGGGCGCGGTGGCGGGCGCCTGTAGTCCCAGCTACTCGGGAGGCTGAGGCAGGAGAATGGCGTGAACCCGGGAGGCGGAGCTTGCAGTGAGCTGAGATCCGGCCACTGCACTCCAGCCTGGGCGACAGAGCGAGACTCCGTCTCAAAAAAAAAAAAAAAAAAAAAAAAAAAAAAAAAAAAAAAAAAGAAATTAAAACATCCTTGAATTCATATTAGTTTCTGTGATCATGAAAATTATGCATAGACTCTTACTATGAAAGAACTTACAGAATAGGATATATACACTTATCTATCTATCTACTACCTATTCATCTGTCTGTTATCTATTTATCCTATCTGTATGTCTGTCTATCTATCTATCTATCTATCTATCTATCTACCTACCTACCTACCTACCTACCTACCTACCTACTACCTACCTACTTACCTACCTACTACCTACCTACCTACCTATCTTAAAAGCCACAGGGTTGTGAGTGGTAAAGCTTCCTAGCAAAACAGTGTTCTGAGGTGTTTGTAGTATGTGTCATTCTTCAGTGGCCAGATTGTAGCTGGAGAAAATTCTTAAGCACAGAAGACCCAGGACAATGGTGGGGACCAGCAAGTGGCACGTGAGGCAGAGGAGGGCAGAGACATAAATTAGGAAGTATCCTGTTGTACACACTGCTGACTTCTCAGAGTTCTGCCTTTCTCTTTTCCTGGCTGATTCTATCTTAGTCAACATCTGTCTTTCCTGAAACTTGCCCTGACTTTCTTCTTTCTGGACTCTGAACTAGAGTATCTGGTTTCATCTTTCTATTCTGTGGGGTTTCTTTCCTCTGTTGTGTTTTATCTATATAAAATTCATTGTATTTCTACTCTATTTTATATATGTGGTAGTAGGGCACAAATTCTTGGTGTGAGGCAGGTAATAAATACATGATGCTAAAAAAGATGAACTGAGACTCAGCACTCCACTGTATGATACCTTGCATTTTCTTCTTCAAAGAATATATGTTATTATCGTTGGGACTCTATATTATAATTTTGCATCATCACCCCTAGAGTTCACTAATGTTAGCTTTACAATGTAAGCAATGAATTAAATACATGAGATATTTTAATTAAAATAGTTCACTAATCAATTACAGAAGCTAAATGGAATCATAAAAATGAACAATTATTAAGTGCTTACTTTGTGTGAGGGATTTTGTTTATGCTACTTTAATTGTAAAGCAGTGATGTGAGGTAGGAGTCCTCATCCTACAGATAAGGGAACTGAGGTTCAAGGGCCAAGTTCAAAGAGTTTGCAAGAAAGAAGCAGAGCTGGAGTCTAAGTTTGTGAGCTTCTAAAGCTGTACCCAGTTCATGATACCACTATCTCATGTGTTGAAAAACTAATTGTCAAAGAAACCAAATTCAGAAAACAGTTGAGAATAGAGAACACTATCTAGGATTTTACTTTAGTTGGAATTATTGGGGTTATTGTCATTTTGGCAAATATACATGCTTTTAAAGTGTCAGACAATGGGAGAATATATTTGATATGTGAGATTTCAATAGAGAATGCATTCTGATACTTACCTATCCTCGTACTCCAGATAAAGAGTACAGTGTGTTCTCCCTTGTAAGTGGGAGCTAAATGATGAGAATATATGGACACATAGAGGGGAAAAACAGACACTAGGGCCTTTGGAGGGTGGAGGGTGGGAGAAGAGAGAAGATCGGAAAAAATAATTAGTAGGTACTAGGCTTAATACCTGAGTGATGAAATGATCTGTACAGCAAACCCCCATGACACAAGTTTACCTGTATAACAAAACTGCACTTTCACTCCTGAACTTAAAACTTAAAAAAAATTCTAGAGGTGCCTATATTGTGATTCTAAACATATTCAAGTAAAGCCTAATCAGTGCATGAAGTCCACTGAAATGATATATTTGCACTAATCTAAGGTCCATTATGGATTTGGAAAATGTTCTTCAGGGAAAATAATCAAGTAGGTTAGAATGACCCAGAACAAATTTCCATTTAAAAAGAGGTAACATTATATCAGAAAATTAGGTGCCCATACACACACATAACCAAACTATTTTGAAAATGTTGGTCTAGACATTAAGAAGATTTGTTCATAGTTTAAAAATATAAATGTCTAAAATAGACAAAAACCAATACTATGATATGTAATTCTTTATGGACTTTAAAAAACATCAATTTTGATTTATGGATCATATTCAGCATAATTTTGTTTCTAAGAATAATATCAACATTTTTACCCCAAAATTTCTAATTATTTCCAATTTAAAATGTGCATAAAATATTATACATTAATAGAATTCATTTCAGCCTGTCTACAAAAGTATTATACACAGCAATCCTGTTCTCCTAATTCCTTTCCTGTTCCTATTTAGTTATAATTACACCACATTGATGAGCTACTTCAGCCTGCTGAGTTGAATAGAATGAATTTTCAGGTATAATTTAGCATTACATAGCCCAAGGGCATTTCAGAAATCCATCTCCAATCCTCATTTTGTGTGTATTTATGTCTGCTAAAGGGCTTAGAACCACCTGGATATTCTTTGACCTCTTATATGTGTTTCAAATAGAACTATTTGAATAAACTCTGCATTTGCCATTACCAGCACAGCAGTATGTGAACAGTAAATATGTAAATGAAATTCATGATTCTCTTACCATTATAAAAACCATTTTTAGATGTTTACTTAAACGGCCTTAGATACAGAAACAGAAATTATGGTAGGAAAAAAAGAGTCTCACATTTTATTTTCAAAACTTCTTTAGTTTGGCAAACACAAAATCTTATATTATTTTTAAATCATGCCTTGAAAAGCTATAGAAAGCTCACCTGAAGAGCGCAATAAATACTTAAATGAGTCATTAGAGGATTCACAAAATCTGAACAGAAATACAGCATGTGAAAAGGTGATTATTCAATTTTAAAAACCTTTGGCTCCCAACTTCTAAGACCATTTAAAGAAATGTTTGTAGGAAAATAGTATAACAAAGAAGGAACCAAGATTTCAGCTTGTGACTACCTAATCTTGATGGAATGAGGAAAAAAATTTCTGTTTTGTGGTTGCCTTTTTCTTGGGTTGATGATCACATGTGTTTTCAGCAGCATAAACAGTTATGTTCCCATCTGGATAAGATTAACCTTTTTTATTATAACATTTAGGATTTAACATATGATCCCTCATTTAAATTAAATGAATTTAACTTCAGTTTTTTAATAGTATACTTGTGCACTTAAATTGTGTCATCTGGTTGATGTAATGCTAAGTAAAAACAGACATGATTGTTGGTATAGCTTTTATTTTATTTGAGAATACAGACACTAATCAGGTGATCACAAACTTACAGAATATATTCATTCATTTGATTCATCATCCTGTTCATAGCAGATTTGTGGTGCTATGACAGTGTATTGAAAAAATGGCCCTTGACAATGAGTAGTCCACTCTTCTCTGAGGCTGAGTGAATGAGTGCTGTATTAGGAGTGTTTAAAGAATGGAGCCATGGGTAACAATAATTAAGCATTAGTGACAGAATTACTGAGAGGGGTAGAAAGTTCAGTGGACTATGTTGATCTAAGAACAGGATGATGATACATAATTGGTGTTCAACAAATAATGTTGATACATGCTTTTTCTTTTTGCTAAGTTTGCTACCAATTTGTAATCATAGTGCAAACAATTTCTCATTACTCAGATTAAGAAAACAACAATTAGTAAATAGAATTCTATACTTCATTGCTTCTTGCAACCAATACTAAGTGTATACTTGTCCAAGATACAAGGGGATAAAGATAAAATAACCATCATCTTAATCGTAAAATTTTGCTTATAATACGTGATTCATAAAGTTTTCAAAAATAATATTTCAATACTACCAGTTAAAATGTCTGTTTATATCAAAGAGAATGAATGTAATCAGTACCCTGACACTTGAAATAATGGTTCTAGTTTTGAAAAGTGGCAGTCAGTGGTGATAGAAGGCCCTGTAATATGTCAATACATATATGACAAGAATTCCATGAAGATCACGGGGCATGACATTTTGGAAATTTTCAGCAGAAGCAGAATAAATTATTTATGTCTTAGATGATATTATAAAAATGTAAGCTGAGATGTGTATGAGTTGGTGCCCATGACATGAACAGATTAGTGACAGCTTAAAAAATTACTGAAAATAAACTACTGAAACATATGTGTAGACCTGACACATTATCAAGAAATAGTGATTAATAAATATGGCTTCAGAAAATGGAAAAAAGAAAACTTTTATAATAAAAATACTAAATCAAGGCATTTCTGGTTAATCCTAATTCTTCTTGATATTAGTTAATATCTGACAATATTAATTATCTTTTTTCCTGAAAAATCCATTTATTGGCTTCTGTGCCATTTTTTTTTTTACTTTCCTTAATAAATTTATATTTGTAGACCAAATACCTGTGTAGAACTCTGTTTAAATTCTATAGGCATTACAATTTTTATGGTTTAACACCTTTGGTTCTTGAACAACACTGTCTTGCTTTATTTAAATCCTAGTTTTGCCATTTGTCAGCTGTGTGATCTTGGTCGAGTTACTTCATATTTTTGTACCACAGTTTCTTCATCTATAAATGTTTCCTCACCTATTATATATTTACAGGACTGCTATAAGAATTAAATGAGTCAATACATAAAAAGTGCTTAGAAGAATGACAAGTATAGTATTAGCTATTATTACTGGATATACCCATGTAGCTGTTCAAAATACATATCAAATACAACATACACAAAAACAGCCTATTCCAGTGTTTCTGGTTAGAGCATATCATAAAACAATAATTTATTGGCAAATGTCACTACCATGCCACTTTGATTATTTTAGCTTTGTAATATATTTTAAAGTTCGGTGGTATGATGTTTCCAGCTGTGTTCTTTTTGTTCAAGATTACCTTGGCTATTGAAGGTCTTTTGTGGTTCCATACATATTTTAGGATTGCTTTTTGTATTTCTGTGGAGAATGCCATTGGAATTATGGTGAGTATTTTATTGAATCAACAGATTGCTTTTAGTAGTCATTTAAAAAATACTAATTCTTTTAATCGACAAACACAGGCATTTTTCTATTTATTTGTGTCTTCTACAATTTCTTTCATCCCTTTTTATAGTTCTCAGTATACAGGTGTTTCACCTCCTTGCTTAAATTTACTCATGGATATATTTTTTATGATGCTATTGTAAATGAGATTGTTTTCTTAATCTTTTTTTCCAATAGTTAGTGAATAGAAACACTACTGATCTTGGCATGTTGATTTTGTATCCTGCAACTTTATTGAATTTGTTTATCAGTTCTAATGGACTGATACGAATCAGATTTTTGGTGGAGTCTTTAGGATTTCTCTATATAAGATCATGTCATCTGCAAACAGAGAAAATTCAACTCCTCCTTTACAATTTGGATGCCTTTTATTTCTTTGTCTTACCCAGTTGCTTTGGCTAGGACTTCCAGTGCTATGTTGCATAGAAGTGGAGAGAGTGGGGATCTTGTTCCTAATCATAGAAGAACTCTCAACTTTCCACCACTGGTTAAATGTTAGCTGTGGGTTCCTCATATATGGCCTTTATTGTGTTGAGGTACATTAGTTTTATACCTAATTTGTTGAGAGCTTTTTTGTAACCATGAAAGAATGTTAAATTTTGTAAAATGTATTTTTCTTCAACTCTGAGATGATCATATGGTTTTTCTCCTTCATTATGTTAATATGGTGAATCACATTTATTGATTTACATATTTGAATGATTCTTACATCCCAGGGATAAATTCTACTTGATCATGATCACTGATTCTTTTAAAATGCTGTTGAATTTTATTTGCTTCTATTTTGTTGATAATTTTTACAACTATGTTCATCAGAAATATCAGCCTGTAATTTTTTTTTCTTGTAGTGCCCTTGACAGGCGTTGGTATCAGAGTAATGCTGGCCTCATAAAATGAGTCTGAAAATATTATTTCCTCTTCAAGTTTTCATGTATTATATTAATACGGTTTGGTTGTGTCCCCACCCAAATCTCACCTTCAATTGTTTTTCCCATAATGTCCACATGTTGTGGGAGAGACCCAGTGGAAGGTAATTGAATCATGGGGGCAGTTATCTCCATGATGTTCTTGTGATAATGAGTGAGTTCTCATGAGATCTGTTGGTTCTAAAATGGGCTTTTCCCCTTTTGCTTGACACTTCTCCTTCCTGCCATCATGTGAAGAAGGATGTGTTTGCTTCCCCTTCTGCCATGATTATAAGTTTTGTGAGGCCTCCCCAGCTTTGTGAAACTGTAAGTCAATTAAACCTCTTTGCTTTATAAATTGCCCAGTCTCAGGGACTTCTTTTTAGCAGTGTGAGAATGGGCTAATACATTTATCCCCAGAAGCCAGCCAGTGTCTGAGATATATTAGTTGCTCTACAAATATTTATGAATCGAATGAGTGTATTAGTTTTCTGTTATTGCTTTAACAAATTACCACAAATTTGATAATTTAAAACAACACAAATTTACTCTGATGGTCTTGGAAGTTAGACATTTAAAATAAAGTATGGGTTGGGCTATGTTATTTATGAAGATTTCAGGAGATAATTTCTTTGCTGGCGTTTTCTAACTTCTAGAGGCTACCCACCATCCTTGGCTCATGGCGTCTTCCTTCAACTTAGTGCATCACTCCACTTCGTGGATCCATTACCATGTCTCCCTTTTCTTACTTTGATTCTCCTTCCTCTTTAGTAGAAGGATTCTTGTGATTACATTGACCCATCCAGATAATCTGCTGTCACTGTCATTGCTACAACCAAAGAGACTCAAGTATTTGGAAAATATCCAGATCCTGAACCATGCCGTACCTGTTACAACATACACATGCAAAATAAGGCTACATACTTTGCATTTTCAGCTTTTCAGTTCCTGCAGCAGAAGGATTCATACCAGATATATGTTGAAATGGATATTTCATTAAATCTGTAGATTAATTTGTGAGAAATTATATTTTAGGTCTTCAAATCCATGAACAGGTTTTGCAGGTTTCACGATAGTGGTCTTACACACATTCCATTAGATTTATGCTGAAACATTAGATTTGTAAAAGTTATTCTAAGTGATACCCCTTTAAAATTTCATATTCTATGTTTGATTGCTATTGCTGGTACATGGAACGAAAAATGACTTTGTGTATTGACCTTCTGGAATTGCTTAACTAACTGAGCAGTCCATATTGTTTTTGATTTTTCTGTATATTCAATCAAGTTATCTATAAATAGGCATGGTTTTTATTTCTGTCTTCAGTGGCTATGACATCCAGTGTAATACTAAATATAAGTGATGAGAATGCGCATCTTTTTCTCACTCTTCATTTCAAGGCATAAAGTTTCAATAATTCATTGCTAAGCATGATTTTACTCATGTGCATGTTTTTCTATTTTCAGAAACTTGTTACATGAAAGACATCCCTTCTATTCTAATTTTCCAAAGGGTTTTTTTTTTTTTAAATCATGATTGGATATTGAATTTGGTCAAATATATCTACTGATGTATATTTTTTCTCATTTATTGTGAAATATTTTGGTATATTTTTAAATGTTTTACCATATCTGCATTTCTAGAATAAACCCAGTGTGATCATGATGTTTTATACTTTTTATGAATCACTACATTTGATTTGCTAACATTTTGCTCTTGTTTAGGATTTTTGTATCTATGCACATGAGGAAGTTGGACTATATTTTTTCGCTCCAATGATTTTAGTATCACTTCTTTTGCATGTGCTTTCTATCTACCTGGAATATCCCTTTCCTGCCTTTCCTCCAGGAGACTCACTCTCTCCTATTGCTTTCCTAGCACTCCAGGAATCCATCTTCTATAGGCCTCACCACTTCTATTCAAGATATGAGGGGAGGGGGAAGGAAAACCCAGTGTGTGTGGTTTAGAAGGTGCCCATTTGCTCTTTCTTGAATTAAATGGGGCTGTGCTTACCTCCTTAGGAATATAATCAGATAATGATTTGTAAGTCTTACTCTTTGTTTTTGAATCTTTCTCAATTCACTGTCATTTCAACTACTTAATGATGAAAAAAAAAAAAAACATTTAGAGAACTGAAATATAATCTATACTTGCAAATAGCCAGAGATGGCCAGAATGCCCCAGATTCTATCTCAAGAGTGATCTGTGGACAAAACAACCTCCTTGTAAACCAGAATGCTATATTTTATATATGACAGAAACCAAAGTCCCTTTGGCTTTCCTTCAGGAGAGTTCATCACAACCCATTTATCATTTCTAGATCCCATATAAAGTGATCCTGACAAACAATAGAAAATGTTTGTAGTCTAATAAAACTGAAGAAAGTAATTTTAACTTTTAGGTTTAATAAATGCCAGCCATGTGGAAATTCTCCAAACAGTGCTTTGACTTGCCTGGAAAATGTTATTACTATAAAATGCTTGGAGATGCTAGATTTCTTTTCTTTTTCTTTTAATCTCAAAAATCAGTCTTACAAAGATAAAAAATATTAGCAATTCCACCATTTGAAAGTAGTTATGTCATTTTCCACCTATACAATTACATTTCTATAACTTTGCTTCACTGATAAATTTATTTTAAAATGTAAATTAATGAATGATATCACTGATATCTCCAAAATCTGGGTCCTCATAATCCAGCTTTAGAATTTATCATCCACTTTCTTCTCTTCAATTTTCTGATTTAAAATATTTAATATTTGGCTATAAGACTTAAAGACGGATTTCTTTTTTTTTTTTGCTCTGAATTATTAACTTTATTATAAATTATGTAGTTGAGTGTCATTTATGATTTTATTATATTATTATACTTTAAGTTTTAGGGTACATGTGCATAACGTGCAGGTTTGTTACATATGTATACTTGTGCTATGTTGGTGTGCTGCAGCCATAAACTCGTCCTTTACATCCGGTATAACTCCCAATGCAATCCCTCCCCCCTCTTCCCTCTCCCCTCCCCATAATAGGCCCCGGTGTGTGATGTTCCCCTTCCTGAGTCCAAGTGATCTCATTGTTCAGTTCTCACCTATGAGTGAGAACATGCGGTGTTTGGTTTTCTGTTCTTTCAATAGTTTGCTGAGAATGATGGTTTCCAGCTGCATCCATGTCCCTACAAAGGACACAAACTCATCCTTTTTTATGGCTGCATAATATTCCATGGTGTATATGTGCCACATTTTCTTAATCCAGTCTGTCACTGATGGACATTTGGGTTGATTCCAAGTCTTTGCTATTGTGAATAGTGCCACAATGAACATACGTGTCCATGTGTTTAAAGACGGATTTCTATTTGTATATTATTTGCATTTGAGAAACAGATAATTTTACTAAAAGCAATAGTTCTTTTACATTATAAATTTCTTTTTAAATCTTTTTTTGTTTTTAAATGTTTCTATCTTTATTGAAATATAATTAACAGATAAAAATTGTATATATTTACAATTTATAATTGTATATGTTTTGATGTACATATAAATTAAGAAATGATTACCATAATGAAGCCACTTAACATGTCCATCACCGTTTTTGTGTGATAAGACCATTTAATGATAAGATCATTTAAGGTCTACTCTCGCAGCACTATCTATAGCCACCATTCTGTAGGTTAAGTCTCCCAGACTTATTCATCCTGCAAAACTGCAACTTTATACTCTTTGACCAACATCTTCCCATTTCTCCCATTCCTCAGCCCCTGCCAACTACCATCCTATTATCTGCTTTTATGGGTTTGACTTTTTTAGATTCCTCATGTAAATGAAATCATGTAGTATTTGTCTTTCTGTGCCTGGCTTATTTAATTTAGCATGATGTCCTCTAAATACTTCCATGTGGTTAGACTAAATAATATTCCACTGAATTTATATGTGCCACATTTTCTTTATCCATTCATTTGCTGATGGAAACTTAGGTTGATTTCATATCTTGGACATTATGAATAATGCTACAAGGAACATAGGAGTGATGATATTTCCACATACTGATTTCATTTCCTTTCAATATACAAGTAGTGTAATTGCTGGAGGATGTAGCAGTTCTAGATTTAATTTTTTGAGGAACCTCAATACTGTTCCATCATGGCTGTACCAATTTATATTCACAACAACAGTGTAAAAGGGCTTTTTTCTCTACACTTGATGACACTTGCTATCTTTTGTCTTTTTGATAACAGTCTAATGTGTATGAGTCAGTCTAATAGTGTATGAGTTAATATCTTATTGCGGTTTGGATTTGCATTTCCCTGATCATTAGCGATGTTGAAAAGTTTTTTCATATACCTGTTGGCCCTTTGTATGTCTTCTCTTGAGAAATGTCTTTTGACATCCCTTTGGCCATTCCTTAATCAGATTTACTTGTTGTTCGCTATTGAGTTTCTTATGTATTTTAGATATTAACCCATTTTGGGATGTATTGTTTGCAAATATCTTTTCCCATTTCATAGGTTGCCTCTTCACTCCATGATTGTTTCCTTTGCTGTGAAGAAGCTTCTTAGTTTGATGCAACCCTATTTTTCTACTTTTACTCTTGTTGCTTGTGCTTTTGGGGTTATAGTTAAAAAAAAAAAAAAAATCATTGCCCAGATTAATGTAAAAAAAGCTTTTTCCCTAAGTGTGTTTCTAGTATTTTTAGTTTCAGGTCTTATGTTTAAATCTTTAATCAATTTTGACTTGATTTTTGTGTACAGGGTAAGACAAAAATCAAGTTTTTTTCTTCTGCTATATTAAGATGTCCAGTTTTCCCAGTAACACTTACTGAAGTGATTATCCTTTCCCCATTGTGTGTTCCTGGCACACTTTAATTGACCAAATATGTGTGGTTGTATTTCTGGGTTCTCTCTTTTGTTCCTTTGATCTATATATGTTTTTATGCCAGCATCATGCTGTTTCAAGTACTAGAACATTGTAGTATATTTTGAAATCATCTTATTAGATACATATTTGCATTTATTTGTATCTTGTTATTTTGTCACCTAACATTCTAGATTATGGAATTCCAAGGCCTCTTCCAAATAAATTCTATACTGATGAATATTACATATTATTTAACACAGAAAGGCAAGACTTATCTAGAATTGTTTCATATTACAAATATGCATTCTGAAGTTAAAGAAAAAAAACTATGAGGGATAGAGAAGTAGCTTAGTTCATCAATGGCAGTTGGGGGAGGAATTAAATAAATGAAATACTTTGAATGTCCATTTGTCCATTTAAATTCTTTTATTTATCCCCCAAAAGAGTAGTATTAACTGATTATGAATATATTATCTTACTCATATTATTTTCATCTGTAAAGTTCCAAAAAAATGAACTGAGCAAAAAGGTAGATGAGATCATGAGAAATAAAAATAAGAATCAAAGGATTTACCTAACAGAGTTTACATTGTAACAGTCATTACATTAACTATCTTAGCAATTTCAATGACACAACTGTCTTCAAGATGTAGTGAAAAAGTGAATGAATACCCCAAACAAAAAAAATTATAGAATTTTTGCAGAGAGTAAGTTTTTAGAAAACTTCTGTAGAGTACTTCATAGAACCCTAAAAAATTCAATGTACTACAAGTAGTTTGAATAGTTCAGTGATTTTTGCCAATTATGCAACACATTTTTTTAATTATTAATTTTCTGTGTTTCAAGTAACTGAGTTAACCAAGATACTTGTCTATATAAAGCAGTAAGTTACTAGAAAACTTAGATTTCAGTGTCCTCAAAGGATCAGAAACTATAATAAATTTGATCATCCATGTGGAGTAAGGCCTATGTCTATCAGGAAATCAATTAACCTAATCAGTTGAGTGAAATAATAGTGTTGTTTTCACTCGGGTATTTTTTCCCATTCAATGTGCTTCTATCAAGAGTGTTCTGAGTACAGATATACCAATACTCAACAAGAGGGAACATTGGAAATTATAAGATGTGAATCGAAATGAAATAGACTTATAGACCCTAAGATCATTTTATCCATATGGTAGGAATTTAATAAGCGATTGATTGATTTAATGAATCCATGTAATATAAGAATACCTTTTATATTTTGTTAATTTGAAATAGAATAGGTTAAATTAAACCTCAAGGAACAATATTTCTTTGGCTGAATTAAAAATTCTAATTAACATTAAGCCATCAAGTTTGTAATATATCAGAACACAAAAATATGAAAACATGATTACCCCTGGATTAGAATTCATGAAGTTGCCATTTTTGTCATTTCAAAGTATGTGAAAGATATTTATTTTCTAACATGGAAAGACTATTTGTAATATTTAACGTCAAGGCAAAGTTAATTCAGTTCGATCAAAGTATTTGAAATTTTTACAATGTTACCATATTATTAGGTGGATTACACAAAAATAAAGGCACATATATAAAATGAAGATTTTACACATCAAATGAAGGCAAATTATTTTTCCTATCATTGGAGGAAATGAGAAATAAAGAATCAAATGTTGGAAAAGGAAGTGATTTATAACATTTATGATGATGAAAATAATAAAAGTTTGAAATAACTTTTAAAAACATTATGATGTAATGGCTGAGTGTGGTGGTTCATGCCTATAACCACCACAGCACTTTGGGAGGCCGAGATGGGAGGATCATTTGAGGTCAGGAGTTTGAGACTAGCCTGGCCAACATGGTGAAACCAGGTCTTTACTACAAATACAAAAATTAGATGGGCATGGTGGTGTGCCCCTGTAATCCCAACCACTCAGGAGGCTGAGGCAGGAGAATTGCTTGAACCCAGTAGGCAGAGGTTGCAGTGAGATGAGATTGCACCATTGCACTCCAGCCTGGGCGACAGAGTTGGACCCAGTCTCAAAACAAACAAACAATATGATGTATTAATATAGCAAAATAACATGCTGGCAGTTTGCCAAACATGATGTTCTCTTTCACATTTGATCCCCTCTATGCATGTTGCTTCCTTGGCCTGGTTCTCTTTCCTCTTTTCTGCTGATACATAGCTTTTCTTGTTAGAAGGCTCAGTTTACTTTGCCAGTTTTGTGATGCTTTTTCCAACTGTTCAAGGCACAATTATTGTCAGTTCTGCTATAATGCTTGTTTTGAAAACGTAAATATGTTCTAAAGAAATTGATATAAAGAAAAAAATTAAGGTTGCTTATGCATGATTTCCTCCATCAGAAACATGAGGGGAATGCAAAAAACTGCACCAGCTGTGTCCAAGCTACGTGGGGATACACAAAATGTACCCTAATCCACACATACCACAAACATGCACCAGCTCTCTCCATTCACTGGGTGTTTTATAAGCCACACCTATCTGCACCTAATAAAACCTTTCCTCTGATTTCAGCTCACCATCCTCCTACTTCCTAATAATTTGCAAGCTGCAACTCTTTTAATATCCACTTCCAAAAGCAAACCAAATTTTATGGTAAAAATACTCACATTATTGTATCATTTATGTGTTTCTTAACTATTCACACACACACAAACATTACCATTTTCATTAGGTTCTTATTTTTAAAAATATGGCAGTCACAAAATTTTTGAATGTTCGACTCCAGCCCATTTTACCATTATCCCTGTGTTTTTTTAATTGTATAATGCTACATGGTGTGATACTTTTTCAGGAACACATATGTCATATTTATAACAGAACTGACTATAGTACCATTAGCAACTTCTGTCATTCAGTAGTACTTAGCATACTGAGTTGCATTTATTTGTACACTTACCTATTTTCTCCACTAGAATGTGCAAATGTCCTGAATTGGGAGAGAATCAGGTACTAGAAAGGAGCTGAATAGTGCTGAGGAGGATGGTGGAATGAAGGCTGGTAGTGGAGACGATGGTGGGGGTTGGGTAAAGAGCAGGAAGGGAACCAGGATGAAGACTAGTGCAGTAGCCTCACCTGGTGGTATAGAGTTGATGGGTTATAATGGGTAGAGAAAAAAGTAGATTGTATCTTCTCTCTGAGCTACAATCAGTCAATCAATTGACCACTCAAACCCACTGATTTCACCTCACAGCTGCTCTTTTGTTTCTTTCCTTCTCCCCTGTTATGGACTCAATGTTTGTGTCTCAATGCATTAACATGTCAAAACTCTAGCCTCCAATATGACTGTATTTGGAAATGGGGCCTTTGGGAGGTAATGAGAGATAGATGAGGTCATGAGGGTAGAATCCTGATAAAAGGATTAGTGCCCTCATAAGGAAAGAAACCAGAGAGCTTGCTCTCTCTTTGCCCCAACAAAGAAGTCACGTGAGCACACAGCAAGATGGCGACTGCCTACCAGCCAAGAGGAGGCCTCAGGTAAAACCTGCTTTGACAGCCCCTTGATGACTGACTTCTCTACCTCCTAAACTGTGCAAAAAATAAATTGCTGTTGCTTAAACTTTCCAATCTATGACAATTTGACAGGGCAGCCTGAACTAATACATCCTCAGAAATATAAACTGTACCCTGACATGTATGTAAGGTATGTATACCTTACATGTATGGCATTTCAAAGTCCTGATTGACTTTTCTCACCTATAGGAAAAAGTTTGAGTACCTTAAAATGTCATGCCAATTCTTACATGATTTTAACTCTGAATACCTTTCCAGCCTCAGGTCTTGTCGGTTCTGACCTTTCAAATACTAACTTCTTTGTAGTTCCTTGAACACAGATAGTGTTTTCTCATCAATGCTTTTATCCACACAACTTCTTTGCTTAGGATGTCATTTCTCTTCATCTTCAAATGCAAATCTTCTAATTTATTTAATATGGAGCTCAATCATAAACTTTTCCAGAAAGCTTTACCTCAGGCTAGTCTGTGCTTTCATAATTTCCATCGAGTCTCCTTATCATTGCCTTGGGCATGTCTCTTTATATGTGATTATATGCTCCTTGAAGGCAGTGATCATCTTCCTTATCCTAATTCATAGTGGGTACTCAATAAATATTTATCAAATAAATATAAATGGCCAGCACATTAACTTGGCACAAGTATCACATATTCAGTAAATGACAAATACTATTATTATTATTTTATAATGTTGAAGCCTTTTTTGTGAAGTGGTTATTAACAACTCTATAAAAGGTTTGGATTCCAATGAAAAGATGTGTTTTCATTTGAAAGCCTTCAGGGCTCCATTGTGTCATGTTAGCAGTGAGTAGTGCCGAATTTGGCATAATAGTTAATGATCTTATTTATGTCTTCCAAGCAATCCTCAGTAGCAATTTTTAACCATACTCTGGTCAAAAACATACCAGCTTCGGCCAGGCATGGTGGCTCACACCTGTAATCCCAGCACTTTGGGAGGCTGAAGTGGGCAGATCACCTGAGGTCAGGAGTTTGAGATCAGCCTGTCTAACCCAGTGAAACCCCGTCTCTACTAAATATACAAAACTAGCTGGGTGTGGTGGCACATGCCCATAATCCCAGCTACTCAGGAGGCTATGGCAGGAAAATCGCTTGAACCCAGGAGGCAGAGGTTGCAGTGAGCTGGGATCATGCCACTGCACACCAGCCTGGGAGACAGAGTGAGACTCAGTCTCAAAAACAAAAACAAACAAAAACAAACAACAAAACAACAAAACCCAGCTTCTATACAAAAGCTTCTAATCTCAGCCCCAGTGCTGTTTGGATGTAGTTGTGCTAACCATGCAAATCTGGTATCTTTCAACATCCATTGAGCAAGTATGAATCTTAAAGATGTGAGTCTGACCCTCTAGATCAGGTAAGCTAAATTCAATCTTTCTATCCAATTTCCCCGGCTTCATCAGTGCCGAATCCAAAGTATCAGGTCTGTTAGTGGCTATCAGCACTTAATATTGCCTTGATGATCAAAGCCATCCAACTGATGAATTAGTTCTCACATTTTTTCTCTGTACTTCATTGTCACCTCCAGCACCATCATCAAACTGAGCTCTTCCAATAGCATCAGTTTCATCAAAGAAGATAAGGCAGGTGTTTCTTGTTCTGGCCATTGGGAAGAGCTTATGAACCATTCCAGCCCCTTTGCAGGTATAGTTCTGTAAAAGTTCATATCCAATAACTCGATGAAGCAAGCATAAGTCCCATTTAGCAACCACCTGAGCACAGAGTGTCTTGCCTGTACCTAGTGGACCAAAGAGCACACTCTTGGGGGGCTCCATGCCAAGGTTAACAAATCTCTCTGGATGAAGTAGTGGGGTTTCAACTACTTACAATTTCTCAATCTGTTCCCTACAGCCACCAACATCGCTGTATATGACATCAGGTTTTTACTCCACTGGCATCATGGTAATTGTTGGGTCAATCTTAGAAAGCATGGGAATATGATTTTAATTCACATCAAATTTCATCCCTGCTTCAATGTCATTAGATCCCTGAGGTCCACCACAAACTTAGCAATCTGCTACACACTGACAATGTATTTTGAGTTCTCAGAATCAGCATTTACTGTCTTTCTACACCTTGCAACCTGTAAACATTGTTCACCCTGGAGCATTTGCTTATTTGCAGCCAAATCCCAGAGTGCTGGTGGTGGCCAGGCTAGTGTCAGACTCTTTAATACTACTGAGATAATTTTCTTAAGGAGTTGTTGAATGTCATTCTCAACCTGCTTAATCTCCCTAGAATAAGTGCTCTGACCATGATTTTTCAGCAAGGCAGTATCCTCTTCATTCAGAGCTCAAAAGTGTTTGTCATCCTTCTCATCCTTTTTGATTTTCCACTGTTCAGCACAGAGGTAATCCAGCGTTTTAAGAGATGCCAGTGATTCAGCTCCTTAGTGATTACACTGCCTTACTATTATTTCTTTTATGCACTGTTGCTAGTGAACTTTTAGCTTTCTGCAGGAAATGTGAAAGTAATAAAGAGACTCAAGAAAACTCCATGTTGAAATAGGTTTGTACAATTTTTCTGACCTTTTGCAGCCTCCTTATAAATTCTTTATCATGTGCTTGTTCATATTTAAAAATGCTACATTTGGCTGGGTGCAGTGGCTCACGCCTGTAATCCTAGTACTTTGGGAGGCCAAGGTGGGTGGATCATATTAGGTCAGGAGTTTGAAACCAGCGTGGCCAACATGGTGAAACCCTGGCTCTACTAAAAATATGAAAAAATTATCTGGGTGTGGTGGTGCATGCCTGTAATCTCAGTTACTCAGGAGGCTGAGGCAGGAGAATCACTTGAACCCAGGGTGTGGAAGTTGCAGTGAGCTGAGATCTCACCACTGCACTCCAGCTTGGGTGACAAAGTGAGACTCCATCTCAAAAACAAAAACAAAAACAAAACAAAAACAAAACAACAAAACTACACTTGCAGGGCAGAGGAGGTCATTTGTATAGGAAGTAATTCATAAAACTGACAATTTAACTATAGTAATCAAGAGTTGTCCATTCCCATATAGACAATGTTAAAAAAAAATGTGTGAATAGCAAAGTGCTTTTGTATAACTTATGATATCAGTGGAATTTGAAATTTAGAACTAATGATTTTTTTTTCAGTTGGTTGGTAACTTAAGAGAAAAGTAATATCGCTTGAATTCACTCTGAAGCACACATCCAGAAAAATCTATAGCTCTAGCACTCCGGAGAAGTTCAACCTCCTATAAATGAAGAAATAGAAAGTGGTTTTATTTTCCACTTGTGCTGTACATAAGTTTATTTCTTGAAAAATGCTATCTGAGGTGAGTAAAGGGAAAGTAGCCTAGGCTAATAATTTAGGCTAGAAGTATATGAATTGAAGGTACATTGAAAATGTCATAAAAAAGTCATTTCATGTGGGAGTTCAGTTAGCCATCACTTTAAGAAGTTTTCTTTAAAAACAGCTTTACCTGAGAAAGCAGCTGACGTAATTGCATCTTTTATTTTCTTTTATTGCACAAAATATCAATACTGCTGGTTTTAAGCATTTTCTGTTCAGAAGCAATCTTTATTCTTTTCTATTTCCATTTTTATCACCAGTTTAAATTGTTAGATAGAATGTTATAGGTACACTTTTCTGATTCAAAAAATCTCTAAAAAACACATTTTGTTGAGATAATTAAGAAATAGGCAAATTATTTATTGATATTATAACATACCATTTCTTAGTAGGCAATCTATGCCTATTCCCACTTATACTTTCTTTTATTTCCTTTTAAGGTTATAAGTAGTACAATGACCAGGTTTAACTGTTTATATAATCTTCAATCTATACTTAGTGCTATATGAAAAAAACTGGACCATGTTATTCAAAATACATTTTACAAACATAATAATTTTAACTTTTTATTAGTTTATTTAATAAAAGACAAATCATATCAAATTTTATTTTATCTGGGACATTGACAACTAGAGAAAAAAAAAGATAAAATCTTTTTGCTTCTTCATTCCTTTAATTCTTTATTTCTTCCTTTAAAGTACGAGACTGCATTATGGGCAGGGTGACTCACACCTGTAATCCCAGCACTTTGGGAGGCTCAAGAGGGTGGATCATGAGGTCAGGAGTTCAAGACTAGCCTGGCCAACATGGTGAAACCCCATCCGTACTAAAAATACAAAAATTAGCCAGGAATGGTGGCATGCACCTGTAGTCCCAGCTACTTGAGAAGCTGAGCAGAAGAATTGCTTGAACCCAGGAGACAGAGGTTGCAGTGAGCTGAGATCAGGCCACTGCACTCCAGCCTGGGTGACAAAGTGAGACTCCGTCTCAAAAAAAAAAAAAAAAAAAAAAAAAAAAAAAAAAATTCCTTTAATATGTAATCAAGCCCAAGCAATAAAAAATCTTTTGAAAGGATTATAACTTTTGCCTTCATTTCTATGTTTCCCCATAACTCTGAGCACAGAAGGGCCTTAATAATCATTTAGTTGAGGCTTAATGATGACATAACCAGCTATAATACAGCTTCTTGAAACGCAAAAGGCTGTTTTAGGATTGGGTGGGGACCTTAAATGGTCATTTGCTATTAAGCACGATCACACTAAAATTCTAGAGACAGATTCAGTTATCTCATGGACTCATTGTGAACTCAGTTTGTTCACATAACAAAATGCTAACTGGGACATGGGATTTGGGAGCACACTGGGAATGTTAGGACATGGTTTTAATTGCAACATTCTCAAACTATCTGTAGGAAAAAAGGGGTTATGCCTACAACCAAGTTTTGTATATTTGCATACAAGCCACACACTAAGACCTATTTCTGCTGTATGGACATCTGCAAAATCTCAGGGACCACATGGAGAAGGGAATAAGCTGCATTTCTAATATAGTCATAGTATAAGCAACCCAAATTTGCTATCCATATCTCTACATTAGTGATTCCTGGTTTTTGCAATTGCAATTACTTGGATCAGAAAAAATCCAAAGGGAAAATATTCTTTCAAGTAAGGACATTTATAAAATATTATTGCTTATCACTATCATTTCATTTATTTATTTTTCCCCCTTTTTCCAGCCTTATTGAGGTATACTTGACAAATAGCAGTTGGATATATTCAAGATATACAATGTAATGCTTTGATATACACATGCATTGTGAAATGATTGCCACATTAATTAACACATCAATTGCCTCACAGTTCTCTTTTTAGTTAGATTCACCAACTCATGTGCTCTTTTTGTTTGTGACCAATAATATTTTTCCTTTTTATTTGTACAAATCTATGGAGTACATGTGTAATTTTGTCACATGCATAGATTGTATACGGGTAAAGTCAGGGCTTTTAGAGTACCCATCACCTGAATAATACACATGGTGGAGAAGACGATCTAACATCTATGAACTGTGGTGAAAAGACAAGGAGAATATCTACAGAAAAGGGGGAACTCAAAAAGACAAACTTTTTTATGTGACCAAACACACAAAACAGTGAGGAATTCCACAGAGAAACAAAGTTGACCTTTCAGAGAAAAAGAGATGTTTGAATTTGATAATATTTGTATGAGCATGAAAATCATCAAATATTGGTTACTAAGTCAAAAATCAACTCCTAAAATTTCATTTTGTAATTCAGTTTTGAAAATATTCCTCAACCATAAGCTAATTTTTATCTTTTTGAAGTAAATTTTAAACTAATATTTGGGGAATTAGTTCTATTCCATTCAGTTCTCCTATCTCCTATTTAAAGAGGCATTTGTAAGCCTCTATTAAGTCAAATTTCTTAAAAACATCAGTAGAAAAGTAATAGAATTGGTGGACTGGTTATACTTTAATACATATTTTTGAAAAAAGATATTCTTCAAATAATCTCAAAAACCACCTAAGTCATCCAAAGTTACACTGTAATTTAAGGAATAAAAACATTTAATAAGCATATTTTAAAAGTTTAGTGAAAAATTCAAGTTTATATTCAACTTAAATATTTATTTGCTAAGCTTTCAGAATAAAATGTATTTCTCAAACATCATGGAATTGGAAATACGATAAATCTTATTTGTTATGGGTTTTATGGTTTAAAAACCTTCAATTTAACAAGTTACAAACGTAATTACATTTTTAAGAACTCAGAGCTACTTAACAGTAGATGCAGTACATTTTATGTCTTCTTTTTTTTTCACATCTGCACTACTGGCATATATCTTCTTATAATCAAATTTTAAATAAACATAGTAAGAATAAATCTAAGAAACAACTTTAACTCAAACTATGCTTACTTTGTATACAATTTGCTTTCAAAAATTTAAGAAGAAATGTATCTTCTTCTAAATGTTCTGTAATCTTGGATTTCATGCGTAATAACCTAGTAAGCCAGCATTGACTACACTAAGAGCTTAACAGAGGAAATTTTGTTAATCAAATTTTATTGACTATTCTCCATATGCTAAAAATATGCTAAGAATAAAAGACAAATGGTCCTGTCCACCTGGATTATACAGCCTTGATGAGATAATGATAAAAAGAATTACCTTTGAATACTTTTAAAGTACTGTGTAATCATCCAGAGTATACAACTTGGCCTTTGGAAGAAGTAGGAAGAGCCAGAGAGAACTATAAAAGAATGCTGCGTTTAGAGTAATGTTGAAAGATAGGGCAGTCACACACAGCCAATATCATACTAAATGGGCAAAAGCTGGAAGCATTCCCCTTGAAAACTAGCACCAGACAAGGATGCCCTCTCTCACTACTTCTATTCAATATAGTATTGGAAGTTCCAGCCAGGGCAATCAGGCAAGAGAAAGAAATAAATGCATTCAAATAGAGAGGAAGTCAAACTATCCCTGTTGGCAGATGACATAATCCTATACCTAGAAAACCCCATTGTCTCAGCCCAAAAGTTTCTTAAGCTAATAAGCAAGTTCAGCAAAGCCTCAGGATACAAAATCAATGTGAAAAAATTACTAGCATTCTTATACACCAACAACAGTCAAGCCAAGAGCCAAATAAGAAACGAATGCCCATTCACATTTGTCACAAAAAGATAAAATACTTAGGAATACAGCTAATTAGGAAGGTGAAAGATCTCTACAAAGTGAACTACAAACCACTGCTCAAAGAAATCAGAGATCACACAAATTTTAAAAATTCCATATTCATGGATAAGAAGTATCAATTTCATGAAAAGAGCAATTTGTAGATTCAGTGCAATTCACATTAAACTACCATTGCCATTCTTCACAGAATTAGAAAAAATTATTTTAAAATTCTTATGAAACTGAAAGGGAACCCAAATTGTCAAGGCAATCCTAAACAAAAGAAACAAAACTGGAGGCATCACACTACCCAACTTCAAACTATACTACAGGGCTAGACTAACCAAAGCAGCAAGGTACTGGTGTAAGAACAGACACACAGACCAATGAAACAGAATAGAAAACCCAGAAATAAGACTGTACACCTACAATTATCTGATCTTTGACAAACCCAACAAAAGCAAGCAATGGGGAAAATATTCCCCATTCAATACATTGTGCTGGGATAATAGGCTAGCTATATGCAGAAGATTGAAACTGGACCCCTTCCTTACAACATATACAAAAATAAACTCAAGGTGGATTTTAAATGTAAAATGTAAAACTGAAACCTATAAAAATCCTAGAAGACAACCTAGGCAATACCATTTAAGATAGATATAGGTATAAGCAAAAATTTCTTGACAAAGACACCAAAAGCAATTGTAACAAAAGCAAAAATTGAAAAAAAAATGAGATTTCATTAAACTGAAGAGCTTCAGCATAGCAAAAGAGACTATCAACAGAGTAAACAGACAACCTAAAGAATGGGAGAAAATTTTTGCAGTTTACCCATCTGACAAAGGTCTAATATTCAGCATCTAAAGGAACTAAACACATTTACAATAAAACGAACAACCCCATTAAAAAGTAGGAAAATAACTGAACAGACACTTTTCAAAAGAAGACATACATGTGGCCACCAAGCATATGACAAAAAGCTTAACATCACTGATCATGCAAATCAAAATCACAATGAGATACCATCTAACACCAGTCAGAATAACTACTATGAAAAAGTCAAAAAATAACAAATGCTGGCAAGGTTGTGGAGAAAAAGGAACACTTATACACTGCTGGTAAGAGTGTAAATTAATTCAGCCTTTGTGGAAGACAGTGTAGATTCTCTGCAGATTTGACTAGTGCAATTACATGAACATATTTACAAAAACTGGAACTTTTTGGTTGATATGGTTTGGTTGTGTCCTCACCCAAATCTCCTCTTGAACTGTAGCTCCCACAATCCCCACTTTGTCATGGGAGGGACCTGGTGGGAGGTAACTGCATCATGGGGGCAGGTTTTCCTGTCTTGTTCTCATGATAGTGAAGAAGTCTCATGAGATCTGAAGGGTTTATAAAGGGCAGTTCCCCTGTACATGCTCTCTTGCCTGCCAGGTAAGATGTGCCCTTGCTCCTCCTTTGCCTTCTGCCATGATTGTAAGACCTCCCCAGCCATGTGGAACTGTGAGTCCATTAAACCTCTTTTTCTTTATAAGTTACCCACTCTTGGGTATTTCTTCATAGCAATATGAAAATGGACTAATACAGTAAATTGGTACTAAGTAGTGGGGTGCTGCTGTAAAGATACCCAAAAATGTGGAAGTGACTTTGGAACTCAGTAACAGGCAGAGGTTGGAACAGTTGGAGGACTCAGAAGAAGACAGGAAAATGTGGAAATGTTTGGAACTTCCTAAAAACTTGAAGGGCTCATAAGACAAGATGTGGGAAAGTTTGAAACTTCCTAGAGAATTGCTGAATGGCTGTGACCAAAATGCTGATAATGATATAGACAATAAAGTCCAGGCTGAGGTGGACTCTGATGGAGATGAGGAACTTGTAGAGAAATGGAGTAAAAGTGACTCCTGTTATGCTTTAGCAATGAGACTGGTAGCATTTGACCCTGCCCTAGAGATCTGTGAAACTTTGAACTTGAGAGAGATGATTTAGGGTATCTGGTGGAAGAAATGTCTAAACCAAAAAGCATTAGAGATGTGACTTGGGTGCTCTTTAAAGCATTCAGTTTTATTCTTTCACAAAGACATGGTTTGGAACTGGAACTTAAGTTTAAAAGGGAAGTAGAGCATAAAAGTTTGGAAAATTTACAGCCTGACAATGCAATAGAAAAGAAAAACCCATATTCTGAGGAGAAAATCAAGCTGGCTGCAGAAATTTGCATAAGTAATATGGAGTAAATGTTAATTGCCAAGACAATGGGGAAAATGTCTCCAGGGCATGTCAAAGACCTTCTCAGCAGCCCCTCCCATCACAGGCCCAGAGGCCTAGAAGGAAAATATTGCTTTGTGGGCTGGACTCAGGCCTCTACTGCTGTGTGTAGCCTAGGTACTTGGTGTACTGTGTCCTGGCTGCTCCAGTCTTGACTAAACTGTGCCAAGGTACAGCTCAGGCCAGGGCTTCAGAGCGTGGGAGCCCCAAGCCTTGGCAGCTTTCATGTGGTGTTGAGCCTGTGAGTGCACAGAAGTAATGAATTGAAGTTTGGGAGCCTCTGCCTAGATTTCAGAGGCTGTATGGAAACGCCTGGATGTTCAGGCAGAATTTTGCTGCAGGGGTGGGGCCCTCATTGAGAACCTCTGACAGGGCAGTGTGGAAGGGGAAATGTGGGGTTAGAGCTCCCCTCCCAACACAGTCCCCACTGGGACACTGCTTAGTGGAGCTGCAAGAAGAGGGCCACCATCATTCAGACCCCAGAATGGTAGATCCACCAACAGCTTGCACTGTGTATGTGGAAAAGACACACACACTCAATGCCTGCCCATTACAGCAGCCAGGAGGGAGGGCTATATCCCGCAAAGCCACAGGGACAGAGCTGGCCAAGACTGTGGGAGCCCACCTCTTGCATCAGCATGACCTGGATGTGAGACATGGTGTCAAAGGAGATCATTTTGAAGCTTCAAGATTTGACTGCCCCGCTGGATTTCGGACTGACATAGGGTCTACAGACCCTTTGTTTTGGCCAATTTCTCCCATTTGGACATGTATTTACCCAATGCAGGTATCCCCATTGTATATAGGAAGTAACTAACTTGCTTTTGATTTTACAGGCTCATAAACAGAAGGAACTAGCCTTATCTCAAATGAAATTTTGAAATGTGGGACTTTGAGTTAATGATGAAATGAGTTAAGACTTTGGGGGACTGTTAGGAAGGCATGATTGGATTTGAAATGTGAGGATATGAGATTTGATAGGGGCCAGGGGCAGAATGATATGATTTGGCTGTGTTCTCACCCAAATCTCATCTTGAATTATAGCTCCCATAATCCCCATGTGTCTTGAGAGGGACCCAGTGGGAGGTAATTGAACCATGGGGGTGGGCTTTCCCATGCTGTTCTCATGATAGTGATTAACCCTCATGAGATCTGGTGGTTTTATAAAGGGCAGTTCCCCTGCACACACACTCTTGCCTGCTGCCATGTAAAACATACCTTTGCTCCTCCTTCACCTTCCACCATGATTATGAGGCCTTCCCAGCTATGTGGAAATGTGACTCCATTAACCCTCTTTTACTTTATAAATTACCCAGCCTTGGATATTTCTTTATAGCCATGTGAAGAATTACATAATACATTGGTATAAGACATTGTGACATTTTTTACATAATTTTTATAATCATTACTTTGAGGGAGATCAGATGTCTGACATTTCTCTTTCTCAAGGGATAGTCAACAGAAATTGCTAATTTGCATACAAGCATTGTGTTCAATATGAGTTGAATGTGCAGCAGAAAGAGTTGTGTAACTCCTCAAGTGGGAAAAGTATAAAAAACAACAAAAGAGCTTTGAAGTCCTTCATGTGTAATTTTAGGGGAAAAATATTAAAAGTGATGCTAGGCAGAGTGTCCATGACCAGGATCCCATTATCAGTGAGAAATTAGTACAAGAGGTGGGCGGTTATTATTAGTGTTTTTTTGTTTTTGTTTTTGTTTTTTCCCAGCATGAAATAGAGAAGATGCTTTAAAATGAAGAAAACAAAACAAAACAAAAAAACCCTGCTTCAGAGGAACAAGCTCTCAAGAATTTTGATGTCAAATAAGCAAGAATCAGCACCAATCCCCTTGGGGGTGTTTTGAGACTAAATTAAGAAAGATGAATATAAAGAGAGACTGAAAAGACTAGGAATCAGTGGAAATGAGCACTTCTAGTTTGCAAACTGCTCTATTTACAAAGAGGTTGCATCAAATAGCAAAATACTTGGTGTTTGATTGAAAATAAGTTATGCTTACTTTAATAAGTAGATAATTTTAGAGAATTTTTCATTTACAAAGCTATGGTATGAATCTAGGGCAGGAGTTGGACACACCTTCTCCATTAGTAATGGAAGTACACCATTTACTTGAGGTCTGGACTGTAAAAAGTGAATAGCCATCTTATATGATAGGGTGTTTTGAATCCTTGACATTTAAAAGTGAATGGCCATCTTATATGATAGGGTGTTTTGAATCCTTGACATTTGCTGTGGACAGACTTGATCAAAAGCATGCTCAGCTCCACAATCTTAAGCAAATTAATGCAGGAACAGAAAACCAAATATCACATGCTCTCACTTATAAATGGGAGTTAAACACTGAGCACACATGGACATAAAGATGGGAACAACAGACACTGTGGACTACTAGAGTGGGGAGAGAGGGAAAAGATTGTGGGCTGAAAAACTAACTATTGGGGACTATGCTCACAACCTGGATGCAATATACCCATGTAACAAACCTGCACAGGTACCCCCTCTATCTAAAATAAAAGTTGAAATTTTAAAAATGCTCAGAAGCACATGGGTGTTCCAAAATGGTAATGCCCAAATGGCCCTGCCCAAGCCCAGAGACTATTCATGATCAACTAGTGTCAACATTTAGTGAAAGGGATGAATACCTAATTACTTTGGTTTAACATACAGAGTCAAAGTATACCCAGTGAGATGGACTGTTCAGTGGTGATCTGACAAAATCAACACTAGGCTGAAAGTTGTGGCTGTGAATCTTAGTTATCTATTACTGTATTACATCATTTCAAAGGGTGGGACCAAGTTTTATTTTTCTATGTGTATCTTGAAAGACACATGAATATAATAGGCCTTGATAATCATTGAGTAAATGATTATGAATGAATGGATGGATGGATGGATGGATGGATGGATATGTTGTTGAACACTTAACCTCAATAGCTCTCCTGTAAATTATCTGACATTTACCAGTAAATTTTTCGGATTCTTGATTGTCTACTTTTTATGTTCTGTAATTTTTTTTAAAAAATCCTTTAATATCCTTCTCTGTCTTATCAGGTTATTTCTGAGCTCTAACTACCCTACTTTGGTCTCACTCCATTATTGACCAAGCTCTAATAACAGTCATCATAAGCAAAATTATGTTGTCATCTTTAAATCCTTCCTCACATCCACTCACCAGAATGACTGTTCTATTTGTACAGTGTCTCAGTAATACATGCCTCTCTAATGCCAACTGTAATTACCCAAGTTTAGATAATAACTTTGTAAGTGACCTTGCTACCCCAACAAACTGACTCAAAGTGTCTTCTCAGCATAATGCTGGAACTCCCACCCATTCTATACTCTAACCACCTGGATCTACTACTACCTTTCCACTTTTAAATCACTGAGTCTTTGTCTTTATTACAGGTGTTCTGTTTTAAATAATGCCCCAAGTCCCCACCCCCTGTTACATACATACACACACACCAAAGTTTTATTCCTTTAAGACCTTTACCAAAACTCACTCCATGACTATTTCTCTTTTTCACTCAGAATTTATTACTTTCTTGCTCTGGGCTCCAACAATAGCATTCATTACTCTATTGAAATAAGCTGAAGGACAATGTGAAATAAGGTTTTAATCCTGTTTGAATCCCTTAAACTAGCATAGTGACTATTCAGTAAGCATTTTCTGATTATCATATACCTTGACAGACACAGAACGCCATGAAATGAAGTGGTAATTTATAAAACGATTGCCTGCCATTATCACACACTTCTTCATCATCAAAGGAGTTAAGTCATGGAGGAAACAGCCTATAAACAGATGCCTTAGAGGATTAAAAATAGTAATGAAAAAGAATTTTAAAAGGCTGTTGTCTCTATGGCATGATTTTCCTGCAGACCACCATGCACTCCTCAGCCTATGTGGAATGTCCATTTTCTTGCTCATTATCAGAAAAGCACTGCCATCCTCCCTAGGTTATATAACTCTAGGCAAGTTTTCAGATTGATTCCCTAAACACCAGCTCCCACTAAGTTACTTGTTGGGCTGACTGGTTCTCAGTGTAGATCAGGAATGGTATAAGATATATTGGTTACATTCTATCATACCGGAAACAAGGAAGTTATCAGTGATGACCGAGGTCAAGTCTAAAGTTCTCTGGAGCCAATCTGAAGTGGTTGTCATTGATCAAAGTTGGGATTATTCAGGGAAAAAAATTGTAATGGACTGAAGAGATTAATTTTTAAAAACATGAGTTCACAATAACAGGAAAAATCCTTCAGCAGTCTACTTTAACTGATATTTAAGTACCAACTTATCATTTTGAAAACTGATAAAGAAGCAAGCCTTTATCTTGATTTTCTTATATTCACTGTACTGCAACATAACTAGCCAATCAGAGAAGTTTTATACCTGCAGATTCTAGTGCAGAGCCTGGTTCATTGTTAAATATTTATCCTTGTGTGTGCCTGTATACATGTGTGTTCCTGTATATGTGTGTGTGCACATGTGTGCTCATTTTCATATGCATATTTTGTTCACATGAATAAATATGAAGGCCCTTTTTCAATAGTGCATCTTCACTATGGTCTCAGAAGTAAGAGACTCAGGTCATGAAGCCAATAACAAGCAAAACAGGCTAGTATTTCAGAGCAATGTAAAAATACGTTATGGTGGTTAGATACATACATTAAAGCTGACTCTTCATGCAAGAATAGAGCCAACCTTGGTTGGCAGAATCAAAGATCTGTTATCTTTGTTTTACTGACAAAACATATACAGATCTAAAAGTATATCAATACCTGAACCATTAGGGTGATTGTTAGTTCTCTATGTGATAAGACCAATATATATCCAGAAAACAGTAGATAAAATAACAAATGGTCTAGTATTGTCTTTTTTCTTGTTGTTGACACATTTTTTAGTATGATCTTTTATTTGATGATATAAGAGAGATGAAAAATAGTTTAGATGCCTTAGTCAAGACTTGTGTTTGTGCTTGCTTCGGCAGCACATATACTAAAACTGAAATGATACAGAGATGATTAGCATGGCCCCTGCACAAGGATTACATGTAAATTTGTGAAGTGTTCTGTATTTCTCCAGGAGTTGGATTTTGAAAAACAATAATAAAATAGACTTCTAGCTAGCTAATAAGAGAAAAGAGAAGATTCAAATATACACAATCAGAAATGATAAGGGGATATCACCACTGATGCCACAGAAATACAAACAACCATTAGAGAATACTATAAACACCTCTATGCACATAAACTAGAAAATCTAGAAGAAACAGATAAATTCCTGGACACATACTCCCTCCCAAGACTGAAGCAGGAAGAAACTGAATCCCTGATTAGACCAATAATGAGTTCTGAAATTGAGGCAGTAATAAGAAGCTACAAACAAAAAACAGCCCAGGACCAGATAAATACTACTAGAGGTACAAAGAAGAGCTGGTACCATTCCTACTGAAATTATTCCAAAAAATTGAAAAGGAGGGACTCCTCCCTAACTCATTCTGTGAGGCCAAAATCATCCTGATTAAAAAAAAAAAACCTGGTAGAGATACAACAAAAAAAGAAAACTTCGGGCTAATATTCCTGATGAAGATCAATGCAAAAATCCTCCACAAAATACTGGCAAGCCAAATCCAGCCACACATCAAAAGGCTTATCCACCATGATCAAAGAGACTTCATGCCCAGGATGCAAGGTTGGTTCAACATACACAAATAAATAAATGTCCTTCATCACATAAACAGGACTAAAGACAAAAACAACATGATTATCTCAATAGATGCCAAAAAAAGACTTCAATAAAATTCAACATCCCTTCATGTTAAAAACTCTCAGTAAACTAGGTATTGAAGGAACATACCTCAAAATCATAAGAGTCATATATGACAGACCCACAACCAATATCATACTGAACAGGCAAAAGCTGGAAGCATTCCCCTTGAAAACTGGCATAAGACAAGGATGCCCTCTTTCACCACTTCTATTCAAGATAGTATTGGAAGTTCTGGCCAGGAGAATCAGGCAAAAGAAAGAAGTAAAGGCATTCAAGTAGAAGGAGAGGAAGTCAAACCACCCCTGTTTGTAGATGACATGATCCCATATCTAGAAAACTCCATCATCTCACCCTAAAAGCTTCTTAAGTTGATAAGCAACTTCAGCAAACTCTCATATACAAAATCAATATTCAGAAATCACTAGCATTCAGATACACCAACAACAGTCAAGCCAAGAGCCTTATCAGGAATGAACTCCCATTCACAATTGCCACAAAAAGAATAAAATACCTAGAAATACAGCTAAGCAGGGAAGTGAAAGATCTTTACAAGGAGAACCACAAAACCACTGCTAAAAGACATCAGAGATCACACAAACAAATGGAAACACATTCCATGCTCATGGATAGGAAGAATCAATATCATGAAAATAGCCATACTGTCCAAGGGAATTTATAGATTCAATGCTATTCTCATTAAACTACCACTGACATTCTTCACAGAACTAGAAAAAAAACTATTTTAAAATTCATATAGAACCAAAAAAGAACCTGAATAGTCAAGGCAATCCAAAAAAAAAAAAAAAAAAAAAAAAAAAAAAAAAAAGTGCTGGAGGTATCACACACATGCTACCTGACTTCAAACTATGCTACGGTGCTAGAGTAACCAAAGCAGCATGGTGCTGGTACAAAGACACAAAGATCAATGGAACAAAATAGAGAACCCAGAAATAAGTCCACACACTTACAACCATCTGATCTTCGACAAACCTGACCAAAGCAAGCAATAGGAAAAGGATTCCCTATTTAATAAATGGTGCTGAGATAACTGGTTAGCCATATGCAGAAGATTGAAACTGGACCCCTTCCTTACACCACACACAAAAATCAATTCAGGATGGATGAAAGACATAAATGTAAAACCCCAAACAAAAAATCCTAGAAGAAAACCTAGGCAATAACATTCAGGACATAGGCACATCAAAGATTTCATGATGAAGATGCCAAAAGCAATTGCAACGAAAGCAAAAATTGAAAAATGGGAGCTAATTAAACTAAAGAGCTTCTGCACAGCAAAGGAAACTATCATCAGAGTGAATGGACAGCCTGGAGAATGGAAGAACATTTTGCAATCTACCCATCGGACAAAGGTCTAATATCCCGTGTGTACAAGGAATGTAAACAATTTTACAATTAAAAAAACAACTCCATTAAAAAGTGGGCAAAGGACATGAACTGACACTTCTCAAAAGAAGACATAAATGCAGCCAACAAACATGAAAAAAAGCTCAACATCACTGATCATTAGAGAAATGCAAATAAAGCCACAATGAAATACTATCACACAGTAGTCAGAATGGCTATTATCAAAAAGCCAAAAAACAACAGATGTCGGTGAGGTTGTGAAGAAAAAGGAACATTTTTGTTGGTGGGAGTGTAAATTAGTTCAGCCACTGTGGAAGACAGTGTGGTGATTCCTCAAAGACCTAGAGGCAGAAATACCATTCCATCCAGCAATCTCATTACTGGTTATATAACTAAAGGAATATAAATCATTCTATTATAAAGATACATGTGCACGTGGCCGGGCGCGGTGGCTCAAGCCTGTAATCCCAGCACTTTGGGAGGCCGAGGCGGGTGGATCACGAGGTCAGGAGATCGAGACCATCCTGGCTAACACGGTGAAACCCCGTCTCTACTAAAAATACAAAAAAAAAAAAAAAAAAAAAAAAACTAGCCGGGCGTGGTGGCGGGCGCCTGTAGTCCCAGCTACTCGGAGGCTGAGGCGGTAGAATGGCGTGAACCCGGGAGGCGGAGCTTGCAGTGAGCCGAGATCGCGCCACTGCACTCCAGCCTGGGCGACACAGCGAGACGCCGTCTCAAAAAAAAAAAAAAAAAAAAAAAAGATACATGTGCACGTATGTTAATTGCAGCACTTTTCACAACAGCAAAGTCATGGAATCAACCCAAATGCCCACCAATGATAGATTGGATAAAGAAAATATAGTACATATATACCATGGAATACTACACAGCCATAAAAAAGAACAAGATCATGTCCATTGCAGGTACATGGATGGAGCTGGAAGCCATTATCCTTGGCAAACTAATGCAGGAATAGAAAACTAAACACCACATATTCTCACTTATTAGTGGGAGCTGTACAATGAAAACACATGGACACAGGGAGGAGAACAACCCACACTGGAGCCTGTTGGAGGGTGAGAGGAGGGAGAACATCAGTAAGAATAGCTAGTGTATGCTGTGCTTAATCTGTAGGTGATGGAATGATCTGTGCAGCTAATCACCATGGCACACGTTTAACTAGGTAACAAACTTGCATATCCTGCACATGTATCCCTGAACTTAAAAGTTCAAAATCCAAAAAGGAAATAAAAATTATATATGCATTTTATACACGATTTTATATAAATATGTAGTAATAGATTAATTGTGAATGACTATATATTATCTGAAACTATATTAAAATACATTTCCATAATTTGATCCAAAAAGTTTTTATTTTGAAAAGTTTCAAACATATACAAAAGTCAAGAGATTGGTATAATGATTACCATGTGTTCAACATCCAGTTTAAACAATTATGAGCTCAGACAGCCTTGTTTCATGTACTTTCCAACCTCATATTATTTTGAACCAAATCTCAGACATTATCATAAGCCTCTCATCATATGTATGTAAATAGTATTTCTTTGTTTAAACAAAATCAAAATACTATCATATCTAAAAACATTAAAATTATGTCTTAATTTCATAAAATCATTAGTTAAATTACCTTGATTGTCCTCAAAATATTTTTCTTTATATGTTGTTCAAATACAGATCCAAATAAGATCTATAAACTGATCAAGGACCTAAAGCATATATTAGTGTGAATGTGTCATAGAGTGTAAGAAGTGAAGTTTTCAGAAGCAAGGTAGGAAATGAAAGCACATTCCTTCCATGAAGCCCATAAGCCGGGTGAAAGAGTTTGAGCATTATACGGAGAGCAGTGAGAATCCACTGAAATATTTTAAAGATTGAGACATGAGCATATTTAAGAGGCAAATAAATTGAATGAATATTAAGGGAGCTAGAAAAAAGGTCACATGTTGAATTGTGGGTTTCATAGCTTTCGAACTGTTTTATGTATTGACTATTTTTCTGTGAGAACTAAATTTGGAGGTCTTTAAATATTATGAGAAAAGATACCTTAAATCTCGACAACTATAAGAAGTATGGGACCACAAGGAAAAAAAAAAAAAAGAAAAAACAGTAACAAAAATGTGACTATGACTAAGTAGAGCTGGTTCCAGCTCAAAGAAATGTGAAAAAGGGGTTTTGCAGAATTCCTTCTACACTGCCAGGCCAGTTTATCTGGGAAGAAAAGAGGCAAAAAGAAGAAATAAATGACATGGACTTAGGTGGATCTTCCTTTTGTTTATTAAAAAATGTATGTAATAAAAACTATGTCAAAAAACTATTGCCATAAATTAAAGCCATGACTATATCAAAATCAGAGAATCTAGAAAGTAAACATGGATTAAATTCAAGGAAGAAGAATGAAGATATTGTTACAATAATAAAAGTACATTTGATTTGAAAGCCTAGTTATTAAGACAGTACTACACATATGTATAATCAACAATAAAGATTCGTTATCCAAAATTTATACAGCAAAAATGGAAGAGAATGAAATAGCAGAATGAAATTGATTTATCAGAGGAGTGGGTGATTTTGACTGATATATCTTACCCTATGGTATATCAAAGAGGGCAAAAATAGTAATAACTTATAGTCTCTCTCTATATTAATAATAATGTGGGCCAGGCGCAGTGGCTCTTGTCTATAAACCCAGCAATTTGGGAGGCCAAGCCGGGCGGATCACGACGTCAGGAGACGGAGACCATTCTGGCTAACACGGTGAAACCCCGTATCTACTAAAAATACAAAAAGATTAGCCAGGCATGGCGGTGGGAGCCTGTAGTCCCGGCTACTCGGGAGGCTGAGGCAGGAGAATGGCGTGAACCTGGAATGCGGAGCTTGCAGTGAGCCGAGATCGCGCCACTGCACTCCAGCCTGGGCAACAGAGAGAGGCTCAGTTTCAAAAGAATAAATAAATAAATAAAAATAATAATGTTAAGACATTTTATATGTATATGAATATACTAAATTCTACATCCTGAAAATAGAACACAAACTTTCTTTTCAAATTCTCTTGGGAATACATTCAAAATTTGTTCTATATTAAGTCTCAATATAACTTCAGTGAATTCCACACTTACACATAATATATACCTTGCTTTTTGGTAACAATATCAAAGTAGAAGTTAAATTTTAAAAATAGAATCCCCCTCAAAAGGCATCTTTAAGTTGAAAACCTTTAAACTGGGGAAAAGCAAAAAAAAAATGAAGAATATCTAAATATAATAGTTGGAAAACATGAAAAACCACAATATGAAATATGGAAATAAAATATAAACTATGAAATGATTCACTATAAGAAAGTTTATTGTCTTAAATGCTAAACATTGAAATAGGAAAATATAAATTAACTATTAAATTAAAAAAGCAAAATAAATACCTCTAATGAGACAGGAGGAAAAGTTAACCAAGATAAAAGCAGAAATTAATGACATTTAGAAGGTACGAACAGAGTAAACCTAATACAAATCAAGCATATGGTTATGTGAAAGAACTGATAACATAAACTACTTAATAAACTAATTAGGACACAAAAAGAGAAATAAAAAAGTAATATTAATGAAATAATGAGAAAATTCAATTAACTCAGTTCTCAACTTTATGTACATAAATTTGAAAATTGAGAACAAATATCTTTTCTTCAAAAGGGATGCTACATTCAAACAGACCAACTGTAGTAGAATAAATTGAGAAAATTGTAAAGTGCCATGCCTACATCACTTCAAACTTAACCACCTACCAAATATTCGTGGAATAGATACTTCTACTATTCTTCAAATTGTTATTCTATTATTCGCTCCCTATTGGTAACTATTGTAAATCAGAATAATATACTTAAACCTCTATTTCTTGTCCTATTCATATAGACAGTATTTACTGATTTCTAACTTTACCTTTTAATGATATTAGTAATCCTACTCTCTTTCACTACTTTTCACCTTCAACTTCAAAATATTGGTTATCTATAATTTTAATTTTTGATTAATATAGGGATCATATGCATTCATTTGTAGCCTTGTAGTCACAAATCCTCCAAATTTCAACAGGTTGAATATAAAAGGCAAAAAGCAATACATGATATTCGTATTACTGTGACTAGGTAAAGCCACATGATCATATTTCCTTTCTAGCAGTTTGCCTTGAGCCTCCATCCAGTCCTAGCCCATGATCACATATTTTATAGCCTTTCTTTTATTTTCTTGTATTTGCTACCTCTCTGCCAAGTTCTTCTGATGTCTAAACTTATTAAACTGCTTAGGTCCCCTTTAAGGAAGAGCCTGCCTCAGCAGCTGGCAGTGCTACAATAAACTACCTTTCTTCATCAAACAGCCTTTTCTGATTGCCTCCCATTGACCAAAGGCACACTCTTCAGGGGTGGCCCTCATCTGATGTCTGATCCAGGGAGGGGTACAATGGCTCTCTCACATTTGGCCTAATGGGAACACCGCAGACAGACCCCATCAACTCCAGAACTTCCTCTGGGTCAGCTTAAGATGTTGATGTTGCATCACAGTACCACTTCTCTCTCTGCCTGATGCTACTTCCCCACACCCCTTTTTAAAAGGTGTTGATGTCTACAGAGTTTCTAATAAACATTCTACAATCTAATTTCCATCTCAGTGTCTGTGTCCTGAAGAACCCACTCTGCAACAATGCTGTTTTAGTCTAACTAGCTCCTTGGTCAGTAACCTGGAAATATGCCATTAAACATTACACCTAAACAGCCTGAAACCACTAGCACCGAAGAAAAATCTGTCCCACTTGTAGTAAGCTGTCTTCCCTGGAAACCAGTCATAGTCGACCTAGCAATGCTCCTTTCAGTTTTGTTTTTTTTTTTTTTTTTTCTATTAGAGAGCCTTGTCTTTTCACGGCAGCCATATCCAGCTGCAAACTGAGACAAAAGGCAAAAGGCGAGTTTGGCTTAATATGAGACTGAGATGTAGTTTCCTCCTTTTTCCCTACCCCAATTCCTCTTTCAATAAGTCCCCTCTTCTCTCAACACCATATCTGACAAGCTCTAGCCACAGACTAGCAACCTGGGTTTTTCTTTTACTTCACTTTTCCTTATTTATATCTTTTTATAAGTGTAAGGGTCATTTACAAAGAAGCTTCATCTCCAAGCAGACAGACCATCAGCTCTGGATTGTGAGTTTTCCACTCGGGCTATCTGTCTATCCATCATCTTACATAAACTGTTGGAACCGCGTTCTATGAGATCACTAGTACTGATGACTCAGTTGTTCCTCAGCACACTTACTGCTAAACTACATGGTTTATCCACAATTTCCCTGTGATAACATCTCATCTAGAGCTAGATCCACAATTTCCTGGATCTCCCATCTTCTTTCTTGATTTATTCCCCCAGTTTTAGAGAAGACTTCCTCAAGTGGTCTCTTTGCCCTTCTATTATTAGAGTGTTCTTTCTCTGATCTGTTTTTTCACTTGACTTTCTTCCGCCAAAGTTTTATCTTGTAGAAATCTATTGAAGGTTTCATCTGCAGATAGATGCTTTCCTATTCTCTTTGAACTCGCTAATGTATATCCTATAAAGTCCCTTTACTAATGCACTGTTTGAGGAGAAAGGTATGCACATGAGTGCTTTCTGTGAGCCTCAACAAGAAGTATTCTAAGTTTCAGTTGAGAGTAAGACTTGGATTCTAGGAAGGAAGAGAAGCTTTCTTTTAACTGCAGTTCTACTGAGCTGTGGAAATTTTTACTTTGAAAGCATACTCCTTTGTTTTTTAGTAAAAGAAAACTAATTTGATAAATGGACAAATACTAAACAAGCAACTACTACATTCCAGACACTATTCTGGATGGTTTTTAAAGGATACAAGAGATGGAGAAAAATCCAAAACCTGTTATGCAATTTGAAAAGGAAATTGCCATTGCGACAGAACAGCAATTTCTGGATTTGTTACTATACACTAGATCTGTGGAAGCCTAGAGGTTTTTGGTCTGTTTCAAAAGTAAAATAAAAACAATCTTTACAATGTCAGCAGCTGAAATTTCTTATATTAATGTAATGTGGGCTTTGAATAATTTTTTATCATTATATAAAATCTGAATCAGCTGCTTAAAGTGAGCTCATTTTGCCTCATAAAACATTTTTTCCATTGTCCCATGTGTTTTAGAATGATTCCAGCTATAAAATTGTAATAATCATAATCAAACAAAATGGAAAAGTTTCCAGGCTACTTTGGATATTTAATGGGAAAATAACCAGTTGATTTATCTCATATGGCTTCTTAAACCCAGTGCATTTTAAAACATAATTTTTTCTCATTTTATATACATTTCAAGTATATTTATCTCAGATAGATAATGCTTTAACTTTAACAATTACACTAATTATCAAGAAACCTACACTCAATTTGGGGTAACTTGGTATATTTGTATTAACTTTTCAAGTATGATAATAAAACGTTGGATCTGGAAGAGGTGGTGAAACAAATAAAGGCACTTAACACTTTGTGAATGCTCACTGTTTACCAAACATCATGAACCTGGATTCTAAAACTCTGGTTTTCTTGTTATAAAATCAGAATATGAATATCTCATCTCATAAAGTGTGAATGAGGACTGAGTGTGCCTAACTCACAGTCAGTAATCAGTCAGGGATATTATTTCCCTCTATATTTACATCTTTATGGATTAATTTAAATGAGTCTGGTCATATTCCTCTGAGTAGAAAACACTATTTCAAGAAGACAACTATTTTTCAAGGTTGCCAAAAGAGTTGCTGATCAATATTTGTCTATCAAAGGAGAACCTCAATAATATGAGAAAGGGACTTGTCTTGGGGTCTGCAGAATTAGCTCTACAAAGACACATGGTATAACTAAAAGGAAACTGAGCTGTGCGCTCAATCGGGGTGAAAACCAATCTTGTGCTTTTGTAATCAGTTACACTGCAAATATGTCCTCTTGCATATAAAAACAAAACAAAACAAAACAAACAAAAATAACTGACTTTGGTTATGAACTTACCCCGTATACCCTTCTGTAACTGCGAGAAAGAGGCAAATTATGAAATTCATTTCCAGTATGTAGCATCATTTTCAGCTTTGGTGAGATATATGCCATAAGGTATTAACCATTGCTGGTTCTCTGTAATGCATAAGATCTTAAAAGTAACTAAACAAGGTTGCTGACTCAGGGGATACTATTGTTAATTTCTGAAACATACTTCCAGCAATTGAGACAAACTGTCATCTCTAAGCTGAAATTCAGCTTATTTGCAATCTATTTCTTCATTCTATTTGTCAAGTTATATTTATTGAGGATGTACAGTATGGCAGACACTGTGGTATATATTGCAGTAAAAAGACCCCAAACACTTCCCCACTAAATGGAAACAAAAAATCCATTTCACAAGGGATTAATCATCAGAATATAAGGAGCTCAAATGACTCTATAGGAAAAAAAAAATCTAATAATCTTTGGCCGTATGGATGTCTGTAATTCTAGCACTTTGGAAGGCCAAGGCTGGTGGATCACTTGAGGTCAGGAGTTCAAGAGCAGCCTGGCAACATGCAAAACCCCACCTCTACTAAAAATACAAAAATTAGCTGGGCATGGTGGTATGCGCCTGTAGTCCCAACTACTCGGGAGGCTGAGGCAGGAGAATCACTTGAACCTGGAAGGCAGTAGTTACAGTGAGCCAAAATTGCACCACTGCACTCCAGCTTGGGCAAGAGAGTGAGACTGCCTCAAAAAAACAAAAACGAAAACAAAAAACAAACAAACAAAAAACCCTAATAATCTGATTTAAAAAGGGGCAAAAGATCTGAACAGACATTTCTCAAAAGAAGACATACAAATGGCAAACAGGAATATGAAAAGGTGCTCCACATCACTGATCTTCAGAGAAATGCAAATCAAAACTACAATAAGATATTGTCTCAATCCAGTCAAAATGACTTTTACCCAAAAGCTAGGCAATAACAAATCCTGGTGGGGATGTAGCAAAAAGGGAACCCTCCTACACTGTTGGTGGGAATATAAATTAGAACAACCACTATGAAGAAGAGTTTGGAGGTTCCTCAAAAAACTGAAAATAGACCCACCATATGATCCAGCAATCCCACTACTAGGTATATATACCCCAAAAGAAAGGAAATTGGTATATGGAAGAGGTATCAGTATTCTCTTGTTTACTGCAGCACCATTCACAATAGCTAAGATTTGGAAGCAGCTGAAGTGTCCATAAACAGATGAATTAATAAAGAAAATGTGTGGGCCGGGCGCGGTGGCTCAAGCCTGTAATCCCAGCACTTTGGGAGGCCGAAGTGGGTGGATCACGAGGTCAGGAGATCGAGACCATCCTGGCTAACATGGTGAAACCTCGTCTCTACTAAAAATACAAAAAACTAGCCGGGCGAGGTGGCAGGCGCCTGTAGTCCCAGCTACTCGGAGGCTGAGGCGGGAGAATGGCGGGAACCCGGGAGGCGGAGCTTGCAGTGAGCCGATATCGCGCCACTGCACTCCAGCCTGGGCGACACAGCGAGACGCCGTCTCAAAAAAAAAAAAAAAAAAAAAAAAAAAGAAATGAAGTACAATTTAGCCACAGATAAAAACGAGATCGTTTTTGCAACAACATAGTTGGAACTTGAGGTCACTATGTTAAGTGACATAAGCCAGGCACAGAAAGACAAACGTTGCATGTCCTCACTTACTTGTGGAACTAAATATTAAAACAATTGGAACTCATGGAGATATAAAATAGAAGGATAGTTACCAGAGGCAGGGAAAGAGCAGTGGTGGTAGGAAGTGGGGATGATTAATGGGTACAGAAAATAATTAGAATGAATAAGAGCTAGTATTTGGTAACACAACAGGATGACTACAGTCAACAATAATTTATTGTACATTTAAAAATAAGTAACAGTATAATTGGATTGTTTGTAATACAACAAAATGATAAATACTTGAGTGGATGGATATCCCATTTACCCTGATGTGATTATTGGACATCATATGTCTGTATCAAAATATCTCATGTACCATACATATATGTGGCACATGATATATACATATGGTACATGAGATATACATATAGGTTGGTGATGGTTTGTTTTGTTTTAATTTTATATATGTACATGGTGGTGGTGGTGGTTTTAATTTTTGTGGATACATATATATACTATATATGTAACATATGTGTATATATTTTTTGGATATCTACTATGTGTGTGTGTGTATATATATGTGTGTGTGTGTTTACATATACATATACTATGTATCCACAAACATTAACACAAAACAAACCACCACCACCACCAAAAAAGCAAAATACAAACCCTGTTCTCAGTGGGCTTATCTTTTAGAGAGGCAGACAGAGAATAAGTGAAATCAATAAGCGTAAAATAAGGTATGTTAGAAAGTGTAAGTTCTATGGAGAATATTAAAGTAAAAATACTATATATTAGTGAATATTAAAGTAAAAAAGTTAAAAAAATTTTACTTTAATATTCTTCATAGAACTTACACATTCTAACACACCTTATTTTATGGAGGTCTGTTAGGAGGTCTGTTTTATGGTGGGATGTTAGGAGGTATGTTTTATGGAGGAATGGGGAAAAATAAGGTGTGTGGTAATGGGGCTTTTGCTGTTTAAATCTGATTAATCAGAGATCTCCACTAGAAGATGACATTTTGGCAAAGACCTGAAGGAAAGAAGGAAGCCGTTGGGAAATGAGAGGGGAAAGTATACCAAGTAGAGGGATTGGCAATTGCAAAGGCCCTATGAGAGAAGGGAGCTTAATATGCTTCAGGAAATCAAGGAAGCTACTGACTGGCTGAAACAGAATGAGTAAAAGAAAAGTAGGTGGTGAGGTCCAGAATGTGTGTGTGTGTGTGTGTGTGTGTGTGTGTGTGTGCGCGCGCACATTGCATGTGTAGCTCTATAGGCTATGTAGGTGCTTTTTGCCCTCATCCTCAGCTTGTGTATATTTATGTAGAGATAGATTTGTTGATATTTTCTTAGAACTCTTTTGACTAGTAATAACCTATTTTGTTGAATATTGGTTTTTTAAAAAGTGGCATATAATTAAAAGCATCTGAAGATGAGTAGTTTTATTAATCAATCTTACCCAGGGGCAAATTCTTTCTAAAGAAAGCATGTGTGCAGCATGCATAACTTTCTAATATTATACTCTGGTACTTACTCTCAAGTTTCATATCCCATTCGTTCGTTTGTTGTTTTCAGCATTGGACTAACTGGTGAACACAGTGAGATTTATGTAAGTGTCCTGGAGACATTAACTTGAATAGATGTTCAAGTTCTCTATTTTTCTTTAAGCATTTAAAGTGGAAACCACATTTCTAGTTTTCCAGTAAATTGATGCAATGTCTGAATCTTGATTAAATAATCCTGGTTTCTTAGTGTGGTCTAGAGTGACCATAAAATTTATCATCCAAATGAGACACTTCAGAAGAGGACAAATGCTAAGCCGGATAGGCAACAATCAGAACTGTCCCAGACAACCAGATAAATGGGCCCCAGAGATAGACTGGGCAAGAGTTTTGGTGGTAAGCAGACCAAGAATTGAATCATAGCCTTACCTCTTACTCCCTTTATGGACTTAAATATATTATACAGCCTGTTTTAGATTCATAATATGGGGTTATAAAACCTAACTCACTGTTGTTTACAAGGATTTATTCAGATTAAAAAACATACATGTCTAGTACAGAGCCATTTCAAAAATGGGATCTAAGCAAAGATAGGAACATTGGAAGAATTATGTTCAATTATTGTAAAAGTTATTGACAGGGGATTGCTATAATACTTTCCTGGGTGAAGTTACTCTAAGGCCCTAGCAGCATAGAACTATCATTACTCAGTGAGTATCAAAGAGACTAGCAGGAGTTCGGAGCATCCTGTGGCAAAAATAATAGTGCAATCATTTAACTCAAATCATACCAATTGAAGCGATGGAATCATCAAATATAGTATCCATTATACTTACTATTAGAACAGTAAACCTTATAGCAGAGAGATAATTTCTAAGTTTTCAGGTATCAGACTGATTGATTTAAAATGCTAAGTTTGATAACAAAAGTTTCTTTGGAGGAAGAGATTTATATTCTTACCCTCCTCTTACAATTATGGTCCAGTGCTGTGCCTACTTGTAGAAACGCATTTGGCAGCAAATTGTCTTATACTTAAGATTTCTATGCGTAATCACAGGGACTGGAATCCTTATGAGGCATTTTAGGCCTTTGGATTTAATAATATGTTCAATTTTCATGTCAAATAAAAATGTGAGGATTCTGGCAAAAGATTCTAAGATCTTTACACAAAGGCCTGTTGAAATATTCTCATTTTCTCAGATTCAAGATATTTGGACTTTTTTTCTACTCTTTTAAACTATCCTAATCCAATCGACCTGCTCTTTTCTTTCCCAGGCTTTATCTACGGAATCTGATAGTCTGTTCCTTTTCAACAATTGGCTCAATACATTACCGACTTTGCTCCAAATCTAACTCAATAACTATCTTTATTTCCTCATCTTTCTCTCAAACATTCATTTCTCTTAAGTTTTTTCATAGAACACGTTGTATGAAATGGTCATAATTTTTGATAGTCACCTTAACTTTAGTCAATTTCCATAGTCTGTAAAGTATACCAAATGACCTATTTATGTATTCTGTTGCTTATTTTTGACATTTTAAACTTTTCAAGATGAAATAAATTCAAATGCTGTGTTTATCCTATGGAAAGCATTTGCCTCTATCTCTAAATTTAATTCTTGCCAAAACCTGGAGGTTGAAGTAAATTTCTGTGTTTCAGCAAATTTCCCTATTTGTCTCATAATTAGGATTGAATTTAGTTATAAGTATTTTATTTTCACTGTTTGTGTGTAGAAATAAGCAATCTAATATTGTGGTTCCATACAAGTTATTAACTATAGCATAAATATTAACTATATTAACTGTATTATTAACAGTTATGGCATTTATATCATGCTATCCGTACAGCCAGGCATTGGTCTAAATAAATTTTAGAATGTTAAAGATTAACATAGTCTGTAACCTGAAGGGATTTATAAAAGAGTTTTGGTGACAACATATGCAATCCTTATGTGAACCCAAGAAATGAGTGAATATGATTAATTAATAAGCTTTTTATAAAAATAACACAAAGGGAGGGAGGTCTTGAGAAGATAACACTGTGAGAGATTAATTCAACAAATGTTTACTCAATGAATGAGCACCATGTGGTGTTATGCTTAAAGGGATGATAAATAGACTATAATTTTCCATCCAGAAGAACAAACTCCAAAGGATTTGGTGAGAAAATCTTCTCAGATAGGTAGATGGAACCACCATGTATTCCCTGTATCACTTTTGTTAAGATATTATACTATTATTAAAACTATGTTATATATACACAATACACATATATATTCATAACTCAATGCATTGAATATAAATTCAAATAATGTATTAATTTTATCAAAATGCTTAAGATATCCTTTTTATGATTATAAAACATGAGAATTAAATATTTTCCTCTTTTGAAATTTATACACTTAAACATTTTAATAAGATGCATGATGATTTATTCCATGTGTAGTAATATGAATATACTATAAAGTGTTAGATTTTTCTTACATTAGTAGCTCACCACATGTGAAAAATGTTTAGCATGGTCAGGGAAAAAGGTATCAGAATCATTGGACAAAAGATTATCTTCAGCAAACTAATTCCAGCCTTGTAGTGAAAAGTAACCCTCTGGCACCATCTATTGACTGCATTGCTTTACTTTCTAATCAAACCACATGCAGATTAGTACTGAATGAATAAAACATAAACTTTTCTTCCTCATTTTTTGTTGATGATAGGGAGCCTGAGCCCTGGATGCTGACAGCAGTTGATGAATTAAGATATATTGGCAAATTTATGCAGCACCCTTGGAATCTGATGTTTTCTAATTACTAATTAATCACTAATGAAAACGTGCTTTAATGTGTCTGCAGGAGTCTACCTCCACAGGTGATATACTGGAATGTTTAATCAGAGACCAAAATGATCTTTGCCAGAATTAATTGGCAATGTCGTGTGTGTGTGTGTGTGTGTGTGTGTGTGTGTGTCTGCGTGTATGCACATGCTTAAGCATTTAAACTCTGCTGGAGAGTCCCTGACACAATATTCTGTGGTACTAACTTTAAACCTGGACATTGAAAAGACAGCTATGCAAAGAGCACCCATTAGCTACCACTGTATAGGGAAATACTTTGACACGGACCATTTAATGTAATCCTTCCCCAAATTACAGATGAGGAAATTAGGTACAAAACGGTTAAGAACCTTGCAGTAACTCACATTTTCCAGGATTTTCATTCAAATGTCACTTTTTCAGTAAGCTGTTTCATAGCTGTCTTTCCTAAAATTCTGAACATCTCTCCAGCACTCCTTATCCTTCTTTCCTGTTTAGTAATGATCACTATAATATACTGTGACTTTTGCTTACATATCATGTTTCTTGCGTATCTCCCTCCATGGAATGAAAGCTTCATGACACCAGGAGTTTTATCAGTTTTCTTCAAGAGAAAGGTGAGTACTAGAGATAATAAGTTGAGTCTACAAAGACCTATCATTCTCCCACACTAGAAGCCTCTTTTGTGAGCTACAAAACTGCATATTCTGGGTTATATTTCATTATAGGTTAACTTAATAAAATCTCTTTATGAATTTCAACATTATATTGTGCAAAGAACACAAGGTGTGAATTCATGTAGACAGATTTGAATATCACCTTCTCCAATTTCTATCCTCAGGCATGTTTATTCAGTCCTTACAAATACACATCACCCTCTTACTTCTCTGACCTTTTGTCTTACTCTTCTTTTCCATATTCACCCGCACATCCGTAGTCCACTCCAGCTCCCCTCATTTCTGTTCCACAAACATGCCAGACATGCTCATACCTCAAGACCATCATGCTGTTTCATCTGCCTGAAATACATCCCCGTCCAAAATCCCACTGCACAACTTTCTAATCCTTTTCAAGGCTTTGTTTAATGTAACTTTCTCATTATCTTCTCTGTTCACCTTCAGATCTTAAAGACCTATAGGCTTGGAGAACAAGGTTGGCGGTATGAGCTTGAATCTCCCCACTGATCCTTCTCCCAAAAAACTATAAAACCAACAAGGGGAACAAACAAAACCACAGATGATTCACACGTCCAGGAGCACTAGGAAGTATTTTCATTGCCTGTGGGTGTGGAAAAAAAGGAGAGGAACTTTAAGAAATAAAAAAAGAATAGGATTCTAGATGAATTAGATAAAACACAAACAAAATCATCATCAAAGTGAGAAAGTTCAATACGAATACCAAAAAGCTGAACACAGGTCAGAACTTGGTGGTTCCTAACACTGGGTTTAGCAAAAGTGAGTGGTGCCAGAAGTGGCAATGACAGGGAGTTATTGACAGTAGATGGAAGGGAGAAGTCAGATGTATAAAGTTGGAAAGGAAAAAAACAACGAAAACAAACAAAAGAGAATAAAACACTCCAATCCCTCCACCACAACACTGCAATCAAAACATCATTCATAAAAGAAATTACACAGATTTGGGCTGAATTGAAAGAAGTGGGTACTCTCAAACTATGAAGAGTATAGCCATAGAAAAAAATCAGACCACATCCACACACAATTATTTTGAAAAATCACTAAAATTGAATTGACGCATTTCAGCTGATGAAAATTCTTCCCATAAAACCGACCAAAGAACTCAAAAGACCTATAATACAATACACCAAACTAAAGTAAATATCCTCAGATGAGCATTTGGAAAGTTTTTCAAAGTATGCTGAATTAGAAAGATAAACAATGAAAGCAGCAAAGGACAACAACAGGAAGAAATAAAATGAGAATCAATTGAACCCAAGAAAGAAATTAAAAAATTAAATATCAGAATTGAAAAGCTACAAAATGACCAAGAATATGAATTCAAATGACAATTTCATAAAGGGTATTGAATAAAGAGAAAAACAACCAAGTAATGTAAAATACTTTTTTTATTAAAAAAAAATAAAAAGGATCAGAGAGAAGGTGCTTCAAACGTAAGCTAAGTAAATGATGTCCAAGATTTGCATATCTGGAGCCTTTCACTAAGAAAACCAAAACCATGAAAGAGAACTAATATTTAAAACTATAGGTCAAGGAAACTTTCCAGAAAACAAAAAGAAGACCTGAATCTGCATCTTGAAATGGTGTATTAAGGAAAATTGAACTGGTGTGAGCAATTCCAAACCATACTTAAGTAAAACTATTAGACTTAAAAAATCATAAAGTATCCTCAGGGCCTCCAGGAAATGAAATGACAAGGTACAAAAGCATGAGAATAGACAGGCAATGAGACCTCTCAAAAATAAAAAAGCAAACCAACAGGAAGTGGAATTTTCAAGAAACTTAGAAATTCTAACATCAACCAAGTCCTTGAAGTGTGAAAGGAATAGAAAAAAGTTTTGAATGTGCAAAACACACACGTATGTGCCCTTTCAAAGGATTCTGCTACAGGATGAGCTTCATTCAACAAAGTCTGACCAAAGGACTTGAGGGTATTTCATATTTTTACTAGTTAGACCTAAGACAAAGAACTGAGCCTACAAAGTCTTAATCTTGGGTAGAAGAATAATATGTAAGCATAATATATTCTCACAAAAATAAACTTAAAAAAAGAAAACATGGAAAAGGAGAAAGGAAAGTAGAATCATTTCATTAACTATTGTCCATGTCTTAGATAGGATTTCAAAGATACCAGTTAAAATTGACAGAAGAGATTGTAAAAGTTTTAAAATGGAGGAAACAAAACCAGAAAAATTAAGACTATATAAAATATTAAAACAAAAAATAATCACTAGAGCTAGAATAGAAATCTTTATAAATATAGTATAAATATATAGTTTAAACAAGTTAAAATGTAGTATAAACAAGTTAAATGATGTAAACAACAACAAACACACAACACAGTGGGGGGGAACACAGTAAAAATAAGATAACATAATATACTCAGTAATTACAACATAAGATACCATGACAATTCAGACCCAACATATTAGTCACATCCTAAATGTTATTATGGATGTATTCATTTAATCATAATAAAAAAAATTAAATTTGGCTTATAAAGCAAAACTGAATTCTATGCTATACACAAAAGATAAACTTGGCCAGGCACAGTGGTTCACGCCTGTAATGCCAGCATTTTGGGGGGCCGAGGGAGGTGGATCAGTTGAGGCCAGGAGCTCGAGACCAGTCTGGCCATCATGGGGAAACTCTGTCTCTAGTAAAAATACAAAAATTAGCTGGTTGTGGTGGTGCATACCTGTAATCCCAGCTACTCAGGAGACTGAGGCACAAGAACCTGTGAGGTGGAGGTTTCAGTGAGCCGAGATTGCACCACTGCACTCCAGTCTGGGCAAGAGAGCAAGACTGTCTCAAAAAAAAAAAAAAGACAAACTTGAAACACAATGATTCAAAAAGCTAAACATAAAGGAATGAGCAAAGGTTTAATAGACAAGATAATATATAAGAAAGCAGGGATGCAATCCTGTTGCAGATAAAGTAGAATTTAAGCCAGAAACATGAAATGAGTAATATTGCTACGTTTTCCCTGCTATCACTCCAGCAATCAGATCTTCCTTACACTGTTCTACCTTTTCTTTTTTCTAAAGAATGTATCAAGTTCTAATATATAATTTTAGTTACTCATTTCTTACGTCTAGTAATAAGTGAGAAGTTTCTTATTAGAATGTCAGTCCATGAGGATAGGAAAGTTTATCCATTTTAAAATTAGTAATATCAAATTTCTAGAATAAAGCCTAGCTCATACAAGATGTTCAATATTTGTTAAGTGAATGAATAGTAAATTTAACCTGTTTTCTTACCTGTGAAATGGGAATAATGATGTCCCTTTTTTAGGCTAAAGGGTCTAGCCTAAAAGTGCGTTTTAAAACTTTTCCCCCCTTTTCCCCTTTTTCCCTAGTCTCAAAATGTTACCCTTAAACATATTGTGGAAACCTTCTCTTCTCCTCCTTAGTCTTAAGCTATAGCCTTGAAATAGACTTTATTTGAAACACCACATCCCTCTCTTTCTCACCATACACTCACTTACACCATGCACATTTATCTAACTGTATACTTTTTCATTATTAGCTTATTTAGAAGTCCCAGGTGCTAGCCTTAAAACAGACCACACCTAGAGACCCATCTGTAAGTTTCCAGAGATTACCTCAAGGCAGTTATGAGCAATCTGGCTATTGCTGAGATGATGCCAGCCTGCACTTCAGGAGGACCATGGCTAGAAACAGTCATTGGAACAAGATATACAGACCTTGTACTCAGTACCCTTCCCGCATGCCTCCCATTCCAAGTTCCTCTTTTTAAACCCCTATCCCTAAAGTATGAAGTGGTTACTTTGGATGTGAATTCGGCTACTTCTCTATTATTAGTTTTAGTAAATAAATTCACTTAGTTTTTATCATATCTCACACTTGTTACTGGGCTCTGAAAGCAGCAAGTGGCCATATCTCCATTCGGTTACAATTTTGTTGACCCATATGGGGACCGCTGTGTGCTCTGGGGTCTCCAGCCTGCCGGTCTAATTTCTGTATGATAGGGCATAGGGATGCCTGTGAATGCCAGCTGCTCATGGCTGACCCCATGGCTGGAACGTTAGGGAATGTCCCTGCTGCTGCTGAGATGCTTTTGTCTTGTGGATCCTCTTTCTCTTCCTGTTGCAGTGCCTGCTGCCTTCAACGCTCCTCTGGTGCAAAGAAAGTGACCACTGGAGAGGTCAACAAACTTTTGGACTGAGTGAGTGAGTTGGAATGCACCCAACTATCCTCTGCCTTTTTTTAGGTTGTCACTGGGGCTCTTCTCTATTTAGACTCAACTGCTAGGGATACCATTTGAGCGTTTTATGCATTTGTATTTGTGGCACCCTTGGGGTTTTGCTTGGTTCAGACTCAGCTGGCGTTTGGGGGTCGGGGGACTGTTTGAAACTGAGGTGATACATTTGGGACTCTACCCAGCCCCTTACCTGGGGATTTTTTGGAGGTATGTCACTTGTTTGTATGTGTGAGTGTGTGATCTTTGTGTGTGGGCCCTAATCTCTCTTTCCCCTCCTTCCAACTTTCATCCTCCAGATTATCTCAGGAGCCACCTACAGCTTTATTCCTTTAGGCCAAAAGCATCTTTAGCTCCCTCCAGCTGGAAATGGTTCACCTTAACTGGTGACTTGCAGAGATGAGAGGGATTCACCCCATACCATGGAGGTATGGGGTGCTGAGGTTCTCTCTGACAGGAGATAAAGTAAGATGGTGGGGGATACTGACCCTGAACCTTGAGGTGGCTGGAAGGCTCACAAGCTTCCTCTCCTTCCTGTCTCTTTCATCCTCTCTTCTGTAAAACCTGACCTCCTTTCTTCTCTCCATTCCTTTCTTTATCTCTTTTCTTATTAAATCCAGGGACACCAGCCCTGAAGGGGAAAAACAGCTTCCAACATCTTAGCCCCTGAGTTTGTCATCCTCTTTAAGGCTACAGCTGGTTACATATTATGGCCCTTTTTGTGCCCATTTTGAACTGATAGACAAATTACAGCAAGAAAAATTCAGAGCTCAAATGGTGAATCTGCAACTAGACAGTTAAGTGGAATCTTCTAAAGCTCTCTATCTCGTTATCTTTTCTTCCTACTTGCTTTAAATATGCTGTTACTAAGTTGCTGGTGCTGAGATAAGACATTATTTATGGTCTATCAGAATGTAAACATTGGAAACATGTTTGAAACTGAAAAGCAAAAAAAAGGTAAAAGAGTTTTTTTCTTAAGTTTAAAAAACCCCACAAATTTCCATAGAGGCTGCTTTACTCAAAATTTTGGTTCACGACTTTCCTTGGATTACCTATCAGGGCAAATAAAGTTTAGCTATGTGAATAGGTTACAATTTTGTCAGAAAAATAACTTGTGGAGTCAGCTATCTTTTATAAGTCAATGAGTTTGTGGTGCTATTTCATGGGTAGAGTTCCAAGGTAAAAGCTATGGATCTTTGTTTGTGCATGTATGTATATGTGCATTTAGATGTATTTATGTAATATACATGTATTATGTTCTGTGTCATATTTAGTATGCTACCAAATTAGCTCATGAGTAAATGAGTACTCATAAATTAAGTCCAAATGCTTTTCATTCACATGAATCTTGATAAATAAAACTAGTTAGTAAATAAAAATATTACTAAATTTTTAAAAATGCCTTCAGAAGCATGGGCATAAATTTGTGTCTGTATAAATAAGTTTTACATTTGCCTTTGCTAAATGTTTAAAGTATCAACGTTTTGGCATAAAGGTTGTAAGACCTAGCCAAAAACAAAGTAATCTCTGTTTATATGATTTTTTTTTTTTTACAAATAAGATTAATTTATGATTGCTGTTTCAATAAAAACTGCTGAATCGTTTGAGTTGTTGGCAAAATACACATGTGCTTAAGTTTCTTACTTAGGTATTCACCTAATGTTCAGACTTTAAAAATGGTCAACAGGGAAATAACTTTAAATAATGACTAGCTTTGTGTAATATGACACTTTTCAGAAGTAATCTAAACTGCTAAAAATGGAAAAAATTGAGTATATATTAATGACATACTTATAAGTATACTTTTTGTATAATTTAAAACTGAAAATTATTTTGAATTAAATAATAAGTGCTCCTTGGATGTCTCTGTCATTCCCAATTAAGAAAATATCATGATGTAGGAAAACATGTTTCTAAAACTGTGGAATGGCTTAATCTATAAAATGCTAATATCTGACAAATAGTTCAGGATTTCTTACCCCCTAAGTTTTTACTAAAATTGAAGGTTACTAAAATTCATAATTCTAGTTAATATATAATTCTGTTAATTGTATTCTTATGTTAAAAAGGAATAATTTGTATAATTTGGAGGTTATTTTAAATTTATTTTAAAAAGGTAAAAATAAACCAGTAAGCAGGGGACAGAGATATAAAGAAAGTTATGGATATAAAATATATTTTAAATAAAAAGGTTATAAAGAAAAGAGAATAATTTTATAGGAAAAAAGAGCTTATATGATAAATGATAAATTCTTGTCCTAAAATAAAATTATTGGTTATTTAGAAAAGATGAAAATTTAATACAAGTCAGAAAGTCCAAGCATGGTATAAACGGTCTATGTAAGCTGTAATAAGGTTCGTGAAAGAAAAATTATAAAGGAAGTTTTGTATATAATGCAGTTGACTATAATTACAAGGGAACTATTTATAATGGTCTTTGTAAGATTGATCTCCTTTGTTATAATGAGATTTTCTTAAGATAGTAATTGGCTCTTAATAAAATTACAGGAGATTTTGGTTTTTAATTTTATATCCTGTTTCTTTTGAGAACTTCTCAGAATCATACCTCAGAAGTTCAGTTTCTGTGCTGTCCCACCGCTTTTAGCTTTTTCTCTCCTTGAGAAAGCTTGAGATAACGCTCTCCTTCAGCTTTTTCATGAGCTTCTGTAAGTTTTTTCCTCCAGTTCTAACTATTGTTGAGGCCTGATGTGAAAACATTTTATCTTGAGGGTCTAGAAAAGCAATGTTTTCCTCCAGTATAAGTTGATTTTGTCATCTTGGCTTTTCTTGATATGTCTAAATTTTTCAATGTAATCAGAAAACTTCTTATGCAATTACTAAGAATAATATATCCCCTTGCTATACTCATAATCTTAACACACTCTTCCCACAACTGATTAAATTCATGTACTTTTTCATCAGATTTAATTTCCAAGTTATGTAAATGGGCTTCCCATAAGAAGCAGTCACATTGCAGGTTTTTCTTTGACTTTCTGGTAACTTGCTTAAGAGACAACATTTTAGGTTTTATCAAAACAATTCCTATGCTGTCTTTATTAGGTTTCTAATTCCTTAAAAAACTGATATTTAAAATAATTAATGTTTTTACATCCATGTAATCTCCTGTATTGGTTTAAAGTCTTTTGATTATTACTTGGGTTAAATGAGTAACTATTGTTTTACAATGACCTGTGGTTCTGTTGCAATAAAATATTTTGAGCCTTTTAATATCTTTTCAAACATCTTGAAGAACAAATCCTAAATTAAGTCTCTGATTTATAGCTGGGGCTTATGAAAGCTATACAAATTTATTCAGACCCTCCAAGTCAGGGATAGGCACACAGATGCCTAAACAGCTGAACAAAATATTTGTGTTTTGTATAGCTAATTTCTACAAGCCAAGATCATAGTAGCTAAATGCACAGAATTTATAGATTAGTCAACTTTATGACCTTATTTTTTGGCTTCTGGATTTTGCCTATTATATTGATTAAAAGGTTTTAAGGATTAATGAGTGCCTTCCCACCTCCATGCCTGTCTTGCTTAGAGCATTTAACTGGCTTTAATTCTTTTGACTCTAGGTTCCTTGGCCATAAGGATCCCACCAAGGTATATGATGGACCAGGGGCAGGTAGCACACCACCTCAGCACTGATATGGGGCAAAATAGAAGGTTGGCCATCAGTACTGCCTCTGGTATACTTTGGCAAAAAAGCAAGAATATGAACAAAAAATAAAATAATTCTAAGTCCCCCAGCAGACTGAATGGATCCCCCATCTTGGCCAAAGGAAATCCCAAAGAAACCTAAAAACCAGTTCAGGCCATGACAGCAAGTGAAGACTCAGATAAGCTTCGCTGTACCTTTCCTCACTTTTTTTGATTTAGACACAACTGATCAGCATTAACATTAAAATGGAGATCATAAGGCTGACACAAAAGGCTTGTTGTAACAAAACACAAAATTATGCACAGGACCTAAGATGATGCCAGGCATGGGTTAAGTCACATACTCCTACACTTAAAGAATAAACTATGTTCTAACTGCCATACAGTTTTTCTTTATCTCTAGCAGTCAACAAGCTGACTAACTGGCTCCCCCAGCCCCTTATTCCACCAGCAACTATAGCTTTAATTAAATAAAAGATTAATTTTAGTAAGTTTCTCCTGAGAAAAGACCACCAGCCATGGGCTAGTTCTGCCCAGTTTACAGAAAGTGCACATTTGCATGCCTTTATGTCATAAAAAGACCTTTTGACTTATAAGGCCTAGTGTAATACATTAAATATTGAGTCTCCATCCCATCTCTCTCTCTCTCTCTCTCTCTGTGTGTGTGTGTGTGTGTGTGTATATATATATATTTTTTTTCTCACAATATAACCCAAGCTATGCATGTATTAGATACTCATATTTCTGTTATAGATGATCTTTCTCAGGACTCCATAACAACATGGTTTAGTTAACTTCTTAATACAGACAAGACTCTCATATACAATATAATTGGTATTTTGCTCATTATTTGTTTACCTTGGTTGCTAAGGATTTTATTGCCATTGTACACTCTGCATAGGGTTGAGGACAGACTTTGTCAGAAGCTCTTAGTTCCCTGCACCATAATGCTCCAGCAAATTTCTGCTATAAATCTCCTATTTTGTTTCTAATTGAGTTTATTTGGATTTCTCTCTTTTTTTCTTGGTTAATCTTGTTAACAGTCTATCAGTTTTATTTATTTATTTCAAAGAACCAGCTTTTTGTTTCATTTATCTTTTGTATTTTTATTGTTTCAATTTAGTTTAGTTCTGTTCTGATCTTGGTTATTTCTTTTCTTTTGCTGGGTTTGGGTTTGGTTGTTTTTGTTTCTCTAGTTCCTTGAGGTGTGAGCTTAGATTGTATATTTGTGCTCTTTCAGACTTTTTGATGTAGGTATTTAAGGCTATGAACTTTCCTCTTAGCACCACATTTGCCGTGTCCCAGAAGTTTTTATTGGTTGTGCCACTTTTATCATTCAGTTCAAAGAATTTTTTTAATTTCCATCTAGATTTCATTGTTGACTCAATTAACATTCAGGAGCAGGTTATTTAATTCCCATGTATTTGCGTGGTTTTGAAGGTTCTTTTGGTAGCTGATTTCCAAATTAATTCCACTATGGTCTGAAAGAGTACTTGATATAATTTCAGTTTTCCTAAATTTATTGAGAATTGTTTTGTGGCCTGTCATATGGTCTATCTTGGAGAAAGTTTCATGTGCTGATAAATAGAATGTATATTCTGCAGTTGTTGGGGAGAATGTTCTGTAAATATTTGTTAAGTCTATTTGTTCTAGCTTTTAAATGTACTTTCTTTGAAGCAGCACATCCCTCTTTTTCTTACCATACACTCCCTTAAACCATGCACATTTATCTAACTGTATGCCTATACTAATTATGAGCTTACTTAGAAGTTCCAGGGGGTAACTTTGAAACAGACAATGCATGGAGACCCAGCTGAAAAATTCCAGAGATTACCTCAAGGTGGTTAGTCAACAAACCAGCTATTGTTGAGATAATCCCAGTCCAAACTCCAGGAGGACCACAGCTAGAAATAGCCACCAGAACAAGATATGCAGACCTTGTACTGAGTACCCTTCCCTTATGCCTACCATTCCAAACTCCCCCTTTAAAGCCCCTCTCCCCAGCCTAAACTTTGGTAGATTACTTTAGATGTAAATCTGGCCACTTCCCCATTACTAATTTTGGTAAATAAAGTCACTTTCTTTCTACCATAACTCACTCTTGTTATTGGATTCTGCAAGCAGCCAGTGGTTGGACTTATGTTTGGTTATCCTTGCAGGCCTGATGGGAGCACAGGAGAAAATGCATACAAATCTTCTAGGAAATGTCACCTGACCTTGGATACGTTTACTACTGCTACTACTACTGCTACTACTGCTACTACTACTGCTACTACTGCTGCTGCTGCTGCTGCTGCTGCTGCTGCTACTACTACTACTACTACTACTTCTTCCCCTACTATGAACTGCAATAGTTTCAAATCTAACTCCTCATCTCCTTAAATACCTGAAAATACAGGTTTGAAAGGGCAAAACTGTCCTAGAATAAGCAAAACTTGAATTGATGAAGTCAATAGTTTTTGATTGGATAAAATGTCTGCAATATCAAATGAAACATATTTTGTCTCTCTCGCATGTTAGAATCATGGACTCACAGAATTTTGGAACACTAAGGATAAGAACCTAAATAGTATAATAACATTTTACCAAGTATCTACATAACTGTATGTATATTTTCTGATAGGAAGGTAGTTTGACTAATTTTCTGTTATTAATTTTCAGATATGACACTGAGTCCAAGCTTCCATAGGTGAAGACCAGCCACAGCAGAATAGTTAGAACATCAGCATAAACAGCTATTCCGTTTGGGTGAAGGGATGAGAAACAAGCCATGAGGGACTTTTTCTGCAAGAACATATGATATTGTTATTTTACCCATAAACAGATTTAAAGATGTGCTTTAATGATGGTATATAGTTTCCCTCCTCACATTTGAAAAATACGTATCAGTCCCAGCAATAAATTTTTATGACAATAGAAGGATTTCCTTTATCAAAAAGAAACCAGTCTAAAAGTAAGTGTAGAATAGCCCTGTTTGTCAATAAGATAAATGCTTGTAAAAGATCCAACAATCTGTAGGTGGAAAAAGCAGAGTAACATTTAGGTGATGATGAAAGGAAAAAGTGTGGTGTTATTCTTGTGGTAGTATACAATAGGCTGTCCAGCTAGATGGAGGACACGGTGATATTGTCCTAGTATAGATCACTCAGCTGATAGTATCAAGATGTAACAAGGGGAGAGCTACTAATGGGGGTGCTTTTGGATACTTTGTTATAAAAAATGTGTATATTTCCTGACTCGTCCTGCGTACATTCCATCTCTCACAGGAAGAATTATTCTATTCTATGATACTAAAGCAACTTGCTTGTATTTACCAAACTACAGGGGAAAAGTATGTTTCTATTTTGAATTTATATCATCCAGAAAGGAATCACTGATAAGGGTGATGAATTCCACATTTTGGAGAGTAGATATAAGACATTTCAGAGCAAATACAAGAATAATGGTTCTAGACAGTGCTGTTAAAAAGGAAGGTGGCTTTTTGTAGACATGCACAAAATTAAATCCTGAAAATATAATCAGAAAATTCTGATAAGAAAGAAGCAGAGACTCTAAAGAAAATGTGTGGTAATAGAGGATTTTCAAATGAACTCTTGTTGGAAAATGACACTTTACGTTATTGAAAGAGGTCACATAAACAAGAATGGGACAGAATGGAAGAACCAAAATACTGGTGTCTGACAGTCTTATGTTAGGATTAACCAGAAGTTCAAAAAGCCAAGGAGTTTTAATTATGTTCAGATTGAGAAAACCAAAGATACTGTAAGTTCACATATTGTGTTATAAAGCATGAAGTTAATGGTTGAAAATGAGAGTTCAGTTTCCTCATCTCTAGAACACAAAGCTAATAGGAAGAGGAGCTAACATTGATTGAATACTTCCATTCCAGGCACCATGCTAAGAGCTGTGTGTTAAATAAGTTCTCTTCTAGATCTATACTTTCAGTGTCATTTTATTACATCTCCTGGACCTAAAGAAAGAATTACCTCAAAATACTTTATATCCAAGGGCAAGATGACATAATTTTACTTCATATGAAAATATCTGGAGGGTTTTATGATTTTTTTTTTTTTTGTAAATCTCTCAATAGTATCTGTACCTATCAAAAAGCTGAATGTAATGTCAGTAGAACTGAAGTTGCTACAGTAAGAGAACTGATCATTCTATTGTGCTTGGAAACTATCTCCAAAAATCTTTTAAAAGAGTTTTTTGTCCACATTATCATATTCTGATAAATTTATCCAGAAAACAAAAGGCCTGGAGACTTTGTCATTTAAAAAAATGGTTGAAGAACCTGGAAATGGCTCTTCTATAGAAGACAGTACTTAAAAGATATGACAGGAAATTATAAACAATTGGAAGGGATGTAAAGCAGAAGATAATCAGACTGATTTTACCTTTTTTTCCCAACATAGTGTAACAATTAAATATTGTTTCACTTTTTGATGCCTCCATTTTGTTTTTATAGAACACCTTCTCATAGAAATGTGAGAATAAAATAAAAAATATGTAAAGTACTTAGCCTGCTACTTAACGCATTGTAAATGTTCAATCAGTTATCCTCATTACCCTTAGCAATCAGGATGTTCACTTTATAATGGCAGGAATAAAGAATGATTACTATCTTGCATACCTTTTTCACCACCATTATCTGGCAAACAGCAGGTTCTCCCTAACTACATGAATAGGTGTGGGCTTTTCAAGGTCAGAACTAGAATCCTGAGTATAGTTTACAGGATTAAAGGCTTCAACTCAATAAATGCCATGGAACCAACCTAAAAGAAAATAGTAGTTTATCATTTTCCCACCATTTGATATATCAATAGAATGAGTTCAAGAAAAATTGGAGTGGTTGTCAATTTAGCGTGTTGACCTCCTCCAACTCCTTGAAGTTCTCTTTTCTCTCTGTGACACACTGTACTATGGCTTCTCTTCTATCTTTCTGACCAGCCCTTCCTCAGTCTTTTATCGATTTTTTTCCCATTATTTAAACTTTAATCCTAGAAAATTTCCTGACTTCTTAGCCCTTATTAATAAGTGTATTGAATATATAAATATAATAAGGGCTACTAAACCTTTATTGATAAATGTACTGAATACATGAGACTGTGTTATAAGCTATGGAGAATTAAAATAGAGTACAGTAAATGTATTTTGGTGCCAGCAACTCATAGACCAATAGGACAAACATTTCATCATTAGCTTCAGAAGTTTAATAAAACGACAAGTACTGTAGGAATGGCAGAGAGTGACAGTTTTATTTTAAACATGTTTTCTAAAGAGCTTCATGGAAAATATAGTGGTTCATCTGGGATTTCATAAATGCAGAGCACAGGCCTTTGAAAGGCAGACATAAAGACAGAGGAAGAGTATTGTTAGCAGACAAAAGATATTGGTCAAAAGTAGGGAGGAAAGAAATAAAAGCATAAATGAAGAGATATGTTTAGGGGCAACACATAAATCCGTGTCACTAGAGCATGTTATAATGTGTACTCTTATTTAGATGTGGAGCTCATGAATACAAAATGTAGTAATATGAATTCTAATCGAATCTAACAATATAAAAGTTAACACTGTCAGGTTGATGCTTAGTTTAATCTGTGATCTTTACAAGTACAGTTATGACATTTACTAAGTAATGAGGTATTTTGTTTGGCAGGAACTGTACTAAGTCATTTATATTCATTATATCATTTTATCATCAGTCAACATTTCCAACGGTGCAAACCTGTAATTTCGTGAAGTCAAGACTTAAGAAAAGTTAAGTATCTCATCCCAAGCCAATTTTAAGTAGGACTGGATTGAAGTCTAAGTTTGGTTGATTGCATAGACTTTGATGGATCTTTCTATGGTAGCAGAATGCCTCTGTCTTAACAGAAAAAACACGTGAGAGGTAGGCATACACATTTTCCTAATTTAGAAGTGATATGACCCATACAGTTTGCATATATACAAAAACTAAGCTGTTTGGTCCTCATTTCCCAAATGCCATATGCAATTTAATCTTTAGTTAGTATTGACTCATAGCCTCTTTTACAATGTTTTGTTGTTATTGTTACCATTTTGTTGCTTTAAACACATCGTCTGATTTGTTACTATTATCTCTGCAATTAAAAAGAAATAACATTTTACCAAAAGGAATGTTTATTTGTGAAACTACTCAGGACTTATTTTTCCTTAAAAGTTGCTGTACTTCAATTCACTATCAAATAAATACAAAAATGTGTTTTTATTGGAACAGCCTTTTTCTATTTTAAATTGTGCAGCTAAAATTTTTTTTTAAAGTAGGGGTGGGGGAAAAGAAGCAGGGGAGAGCCAGTTTCTACTTTATTTGCCTGATGTGATAAATAGTTATCTCCTACTGTCCAAACTCTATCTGGTTGTTATCAGCCTGTAATCTCATCTAGCTATAAACTCTATTGCTGAACCAGGACATTCTGAATAATACAAACATAGTATACCACTAGAAAAGTACATTAAATGGAGATTTACTAAAGACTCAGTCTCTAACATTTTAATAAACTGCAGGCAATATTGAAAAAAAGCCCGATTCTATCAATTGTAGTAAAGAAATTAGTTTATGATAAATCTGTATCTATGGCTAAAGCCTCCAATTTTATGGCCAGAAAAAGTGCAGCCAATTGCAGTTAGTTGCTATCATAAACATTTGTGGGATAGATATTTAAAATGAATCATCTATTCCATTCTGAATGGAAACATGATACACATAGCATGAAGTCATTATAAAGTCACGTTCTCAAAATAGCGTCATATTGAGTCCGTTACTTACTCAAGGCCATGGGGCTATGTGTAGTGGGAATTCAATGTTGCTGAAATGAAAACACTGTATATTCCTCTGAGAAAAGCTCTCCTTCATTTCTTATTCAAAATAATGTTGTTTGGAGATATTCATTAGGCTTTCTATAAAACTTGGTGGGGTACCTTACAAAATAGTAGAATTTAACCCTGATCTCATCTAGAATAAATCAAGGTCACCACTGTACTGGAATATACTAAACGTAAAGTTCAGACAGAAAAATAAAGAAAAATACACACACACACACGCGTTTATATAAAGTCACAACCAAATATCTGAATTGACAACTGTTATTTTTTCTTAGGATATTACAAAGCAGGTTATTGTTAACCACCACTATCAAAGATACATATAAAATGGGACATGGTACAACACTGCTTTTATATCCAAATACTCAGAATTTCTAGAATGGACTTCTAATAGTATCATCTGCCTTAAACATAGCAAATTTGTAGCTGGAAAAAAAATTTCTTCCCATTTTAAAGATAGAAATAGAAGTCTAAGATATGTGCCTTAGTTCATTTGGGATGCTACAGCAAAATACTATTAACTGGGTAGCTTATAAACAATATAAGTTTTATTTTTATTTTATTTTATTTTATTTTATTTATTTTTTTGAGACGGAGTCTCCCTCTGTGGCCCAGGCTGGAGTGCAGTGGCACAATCTTGGCTCACTGCAAGCTCCGCCTCCCGGGTTCACGCCATTCTCCTGCCTCAGCCTCCCGTGTAGATTTTATTTCTATTTTTTACAGTTCTGGAGCCTGGGAGATCCAAGTCAAGTCACTGGCAGATTCTGTGTCTTATAACGGCCTGCCTTCTTGTTCATAGAGGGCATCTTCCAGCTGTCCTCTCACATGGTAGGACGGGAGAATGAGCTATTTTATAAGGACATTAACCCCTTTCAATAGGCCTCCAGCCTCATAACCTAATCACCTCCCAAAGGATGCACTTCCTAATTTCATCATTTTAGGAGTTACAATTTCAACATATGAATTTGGCAGGGGGGTGGGGTGGAAACAAGCTTTTAGAGCATAGCAATATGGAACTTAATAATATGGAATTTGCTTAACAATATAAATGAGTAATGCCAATTGAGATTAAGAAATGTCTTCACTTTTAAGTAACAGTTGTTCAAATCATACAAACAATTTTATGTGTAATTTTTCCAGGACCATATGAGTCTGCAGAATATAAGTTCTAATGCCATCAAATATATCAAAAAGAAGGATGTTGGAGAAATTAATGAATAGTTTTTACTACTGACTTTCTCCCAAGACTCTGTTCCTGACCCTCTTTATTTCCAGTACTTTCAACTTCCTCTATCCTGAATTCTATACCTCAGTCTACATTTACATACAGATCTTCCCATCCAAAAAAAGAAATGTCTTTTTGACCCTGTTTACTACCATCTGAAGCTACCATCTTGAATACAGTGCTATCTTGAAAATTATGACAATTATACTAATATATTTGAGCAGTGTTACACAGTTTTCAAAAGATTTTCATATAATTGATCTTTCATCCCATGACAACCTTAAGCAATTTTGTTAATATTTTTGCTTTTTAATTGAGAGTGACACTCAGATATTAATACTTCTTCAATTTCTAAACACTAAAAGGCCTTTAAAAGATCAAGTCAGAACCCAAATATGAACACACAAAAAATAAACTGAATGATTTTTGGGCAGGGGTCACCTTAAGAGAACAACATGAACCAACCTAATACCATTTTCATACAGTCTGTATTTCTTTTCTTGGACAATAAGAGGGATTTGTGAAAGTCAGACTTTGCTAAAATAAGCAAAGACCTTGCTGAAATGCAGAAACATTATAAAGGCATTTATAAAATTTATCAACCTAGTGACACTATCAAAACATGAAATAGGGTTTGGGACTTGTTGGCAATCTCCTTATGATCACACTTTTCTTCCAGAATGTTCCTAAAATTCCTAGAATTTTTACCTGATTTTAGTGTCAGTTTCACCTGTCTGTTGTTCATGCAATGCATCCTGATAATAAAAACATTTATGTTTCAATCTGCTGATGCTCTACAAAGCTCTTTAATTTTTATAAAATCTGATCTAATTTGCAAGTTTTTCTTCTTGCATTCCAAGTGTATATTCTTTGGAAAATGCAGATGAATTGGTTAAATTATTTTGCTTTGTCTGATAATCTTCACATTTTTACTCTCCTTCACAGATGTTTATGGAGTACCTACTCTCCTCAACAGTCATTGAGCTGGGCACCGGGAACACAGCCATTACCACTGTCATTTAACAGTTTTTAGTTTGGTAAAGTCAGCAAAAATATTTTGGTGTTTAGTGTTCTCAATATCAACTTCATTTACCAGTTTCTAGTTTAGTGAGGCCAACAGAACATTTGGGTCTTCAGTTTCCTCAACGTCCTAATTTAAAGATGAGCATTATTGAGGAGACACATGGAAGCAGCAGAGAAACTGCATCATCTTTCCCACTTACCCACACAAAATTCCTTTTGAATCAATGCATATTCTAAGCAATCAAACTTACTCATCATACTTCCCTTTTTCTGCTTGAATATAGGGTTTCTTGTTGTTGTTGTTTGAAGTGTTTGAAAGTTTGGTGGCCTCCCTGGCTATCTTCATGTACCTGTCCTGAATTATGACTCATCCCTCCACACTAGAAGGCCCCGGTTACACTAAGCGTTCTTTGGAGAGCACACTAGGTAGCCAGGCTGTATTTAGGATGGCGTTCCTGTTCCTAATTAGTAAAACATTTGTAATGTCAAATATTCCATTTTCAGAGTCTTCTACTCATTCTGAATTCCATTTCCAATTAAAAGTCTACCTTTGTTTTGAATTTTATTTTTGTAATTTGCTGTGCTAATCTTAGCTGGAAAAATTTCTAAATCATATAGCCTGATTGTCCTAATCTTCCATTTGCTTAAATGATGTTTTCTCTTGGCAATCAGAATTAAGCTTGGAGTTTCAAGTCCTTATTTCTTTTCTTAGTTACTCAGAGTTACTCTTTGAAAGGAAAATTAAGATGCTGCATGATCTTTAGCATGTCATTTAACATTTTTGGATGTCAGTATAGTCATTTATAAAATTTCTGGAGTAAAGATTCTTTTTAAAAAACCATATATCCTTTTGGTTTTTCATCCAAAAATGCATACTCATTGTAGAACAATTGGAAAACACACAAAAGGGGAAAATCACACATAATTCCACTCGAGAACCACTTTCAGTATTGTAGTGCATAACCTTTCAAGCTTTAGTCTATGAAATACTGTGCGTATATACACACACAAATATATGCTCTATTGTATACTATCATACATATTACAAAGACTGTTCTGTCATATGAGCTGAGTTTACCCTGAGCAATATATGTAAAATATCTTTACATCTCCACAGTATCATTTTCATTGTCTGCTTAGGTTTGCATTGTGTGGAATTTCCAGAATTTGTTTAATGAATCTGCCATTATTGAGGATTGTTAAGTTTTATTCATTATTATTATAGAAGTGTCACAATGAATATCATCATATATTTGTATTGCTCACTTATTTTCCTAGGATGAATGCCCAGAAGTAGTTTCTAAGTCTCAGAATATATGCATTTTGGAAGTATTTTTCCCACACTCTCACATTATTTCCAGCACAATATTGTAGTTCACTTTTATTTCAGTCCATTAAAGAAAAGTTTATTGAGCCCCTGCTATCTAGGTGAAGGAGATACTAAAGTTAACAAAATAGACAAAGGTTCCTGTCTTCTTGGAGCATACATTCAATAAGGCAGGACAGTCAATAGTCAGATAAATAAATTACATAGTATATTAGAAGGTGATATGCACAACAGAGAAACACTAGGGAAGTCACCGAGAGGATTCAATTTCCATAACAGCCTAGATTTTCTGTAGCCACTTCCAGTGTATTTTAATCCTGAGTCAAGGTTCTAGGTGTAATCAAATGCTGTGCTTTTTGCTGAGTCAGTCAGGCATCCAGATAGTTGAGATGTCTATAATGGCAGTTTGTATTTTGTATCTATGCCTATTAGGTTATCTGTTTCAAAAGATTATCCTCCACATTTTTCTTACTAGACAGACCATCTGAAATAAGATCTTTCACCATTAATATTTTTGGTTTTTTACCATTAACAAATTTGGGTTTTAATAAACAAAAATTATTTTCCAAAATAACTTCCATCAATATTTCAATCTGAGACCGTAGATGCTCATGAAGACTGCTACTGTCATTCTTGCTAGGCCCCTGTATCCATCCTTTTTACTTGGTGTTTCCTTCAGCAGCACCCTACCTTGATGGTCCTCCCCATCAGTACTCTATCCTCCCATGTTTCTCAACAAAATGTTATGATTTTACTTAGCTTTTTCCACGATGATTTCTTCAGACTTTAACTGCAACACAAGTTGATGTAAAAATATATTCATTTACTCTTTTGGTGAATATCAATTATTACCTACTCTGTAGGACTTAAATAATGTAGTAGGTAAAAGTAAGTTTGTCTACCTTCAAAGGAATTTATATTCTAACAAGGGAAATAGATAAGCAAATAAATGTTCACAAATAAAATAAATAAAATACACAATAATGTCTATTGGGGATCATAATGGGACAGGGAGTGAGGAAGGCCTTTTTGAGGAAGTGTTACTAAATCTGAAACTTGAAAGATGAGGAAGAGCCAGGGAAACTAAGAACTATTTAAAATTAAGATGTGTGAATGCAGGAAGAAAATACTTATAGGCTGAGAAGTTGCATAAATATTGGTGACTATGGAATAATGAAAAGAGGGAAGAATTACTTAAGAAAGAGGAGCGAAAAATACCAGCCAAACTGTATCAAGTTTAGTAGTTAGAATTTTACTCTGCATCTAATAGTAAGTCATTGAAAGGTATTACACAACAAGTAGCATTAGGTGTATTTATGTTTTTAAAAGATTACTTTGAGATTCCAGAGGATAGATTGAAAGAGGGCAAAAGAGAAAGACACAACAGCAATTAGGAGTCTAATATGGATAGCCCAAATGGAAAATTTTAGAGTAGATCAACTTTTGACAATGGAAATAAACATGAATTTAGTGGGGTACAATTTGAAATAGATTTGATAAGGTACATTGAAGGATTGAATTTAAATATGGGCATTAAAGAAGAGAGAGGAAACAGATGGGTGTGAGATTTCTCATTTGCACAGTGAGAGAATGGATGGTCATATCATTCATTATGGTAGGAAAGTGGAAAACATCAATAATCCAATTTTATCTGTAAGACCTCAGCTCACAGAAGAGGTCTGAGCTAGAGAAATAAATCTGGTGTTTAACAGAATATAGAGACAGAAGTGAAGGAGACAGGGAAAAAGAAGCTGAGAAAGAGTGGCCAGAAATGCGTGAAGAAATCTGGAACACAGTTCTGCAGGAAGAAAGAAATGCTGTATGTATTAGAGAGACCCTATGAGATAAAAACTGAAAATTGTCCATGAATTTGGAATCCTAGCCACTCCATAAGACCTCTGTCTGGAGAGCAGTGAAAGCACACTAGATGACTGTAAAATTAAGAATGACAGTATTTCCATTGAGGCTTCCTCCCAGTTACGCCTTAGCATAAAAATGTCATGTGGGATAGGGATTTCAGGTACCCAGATTCTAAACAAAGAACTGGAAAAGTATCGTGGTCTAAGAGAGAGAGATCATTCCAAAAGGACTGATCACCCTGTGAGAAAAAATAGGAGGGATTATTTGACCTAGGAGGACAAATACTAAGTTGAAGACTTCAGAAGCCCTTTTTAGGTCATTCAATCCAACCCTGAAAGGTTAACAACCACGTTTCTATTGTTGCAGTCATTTAAAAGCATTGTAACATATCTTGGATAACAAATTGAAGATATATTGTTAAAGATCAAGAGTGTACCAGAGGCAGTATAAATACGTAAGGTAATGGTATTATTTTTTTTTTTGTCTAGAATCTATCAGTTCTTTACATTTTCCTTGGAATAGGGGTTTAATTGATTGACCTTTCAGTGTCACACGAAATAAGGCTTGTGAAAGCACAGCAAACTGTAAGGTGCTCTACCAGTATCATTTGTTGCTACTCTCTTCTAAAACATTATTGATTAAAGGTCGAAGACTAATATTTTATTAAAACTTGGCAGGATCATACACAAAATAGAATGTAGCTTGACAATATACTTGTGTACAGTCAATCACCTGTTTTAAATGAATTCCAAATTTGATTCAGACTTAATAAATATGCTTTTTCAGTGTCTCTAAACAATTTTTAAAATCAATGCTCCTGGATTAATTAATGCTTTCCAGCAATCTCAATTTTCATTTTAAATAACCTGAAGCTGGTTCTGAATACTTACCGAATTAATTGTTGTGTTCCTTGCCAAAGAGAACCTAAATTTTCAGATGAATATTCTGAAAATTTAAACGTCTTTTATTCCAGCTAGTGTTTGACTGGATTGATTTTCTTAAAAAACAAAATCAGCGTGAGGAAACGTGAAGAAATGACTCCATCGTGTGGTCAGAAACTAATAATACAACAGAAGTAGAGAATGGGAGATCTTTAGACAATCAGAATTTCACTAACAAATCATGCAGAGAGTAAAGCTTGGGCGGAATTCGCACAATGCAAGCGCACACGAATGCCGCCGCCTAGTGGCAGAGCCTGGAATTCTCACAAGCAGCTCTATTTCAGTATGTTCAACTTAAACTTTCTGCTCTTATTAAGTGTTCTCTAACTTAGTAAATTACAAAAGTTCAAAAGTCAAAGTATAACACTGAGTGTTATCTCTTATCTCTTTTTTATCATATCACATACTCATGTGTACAAATATCACATCCCGTTACTTTACTTTCTATTTATCACTTTCAGCATTTTTTTTTTTTTTTTGCCTGCTCTGCTATATTTTTGTCATATTTTACCTGGATAAGTGTCCTGTCTCTGAATTACCTTTTAGCATGTTTCTCTTTTGATCACTTCCCACTCCCTCCACATAACCACAATCGCAATGACAACCACAGTGACATGTGACCTGACCATGATGCTCTTCTGTTTAACCCCACTAAGGGAGCCCTTCCACAAGTGGCTAAGGTCCCAGCTCTAACAAAAATTCCTGCTGACATTCCTTATCATTCACCACTCTTTGTTTTATTCATTATATTCTGGTTATCCTGAGAGCCAGTATAGTGTAACACAATCTTTGAATTCAGACTTCCAGAGTTTTAAACCTTGGATTTGCTATACACTGTTGGAAAGTTGCTTAACCTCTTTGTGCCTCAGTTCCCTAAACTAATGAATTTAGGTAATTATGGTGTCTACCTTACAGGATATCTATGAAGGTTAAAGGAATAAAGCACTTAGAAAAGTTAGCTGATAGTCAATGCTAATCAGAATTTAAAGGTACTGCTAGTACTATTCATATGAGCTTCTTGATATTTACCAAATATACTCCCTCTATAATGTTTGGTGCTTTACAGTGTTTTTGCTTCTTCTATTTCTGTTGTCTGGAAGCTTTTGCCATACAGTATACTTTCCTAACTTCTCATCTACTAAAATTTAGCTCAGGAGACAAGTTCTTTACCAGTTCTTCTGCCCGAAGCTATTTTCCTATTGCATCCTATAATTACTGTATCATTTCATTTATTTTAATACAATAAAACCATTTGTGCCCATCTTCCCAATTAGCCCCAGGCCATTAGGGTAGAGATTGTTTCATAAGGTAACAGTAATGTTCAATTAAGGACTGTGAAATTGAACCAAATTAAAATCAACTTCCTTGAAAGACAGTTTCACCACTTTCTTTTCAACAAACATAATTTTACATCTAAACTTCTTTTTCATATTTTGAAAAGGACACTATAACATGAACTTCTAAGAATATACTGTAATGCTATTCAAATAAACTCCAGTTTCTCTGTACTCTGTGACTTTCAAATTATATATGAATGCATTTCTCTATATGTATAAAAAGAATACATGATGTCAATGATGTCAATATGACTTATGTTTACTTATGGGCACAGCAGTTTAGGAGAAATTTTGGGGAAAAAAAGACAAGAGCCCCTGAAGTTTACACTGAAACATCTGATAGGATTACTCTATGGAAAATGACTCTATTTTGTGTCACAATTCCATAAGGTAAGTCAAGAGGCAGTGTGCAAAATATTTAAACCTAATACAAGTGTGATGGGCAGAATAATCTTCCCCAAAGACATCCATGTCCTAATCCCTGTAGACTGTGAATATGTAATCTTACAATACAAAAGAGGCCTTTGCAGATGGGGTTAAAGTTGTGGACCTTGAGATGGGGAGATATCCTGATTATCCAGAAGTGCTCAACCTAATCACATGCACCCTTAAAAGCAGAGATCCATTTCCAAGTGCGATCAGTCAGAGGAAGATATGACCATAACAGAAACACACAGAGATATGCAATGGTGCTGGCATTGAAGATGAATAAAGGGGGCCATGAGCCAAGGAATGTGCATGGCCTTTAAAAATCAGAGAAGACAAGGAAAAGGATTCTTTTTTATAGCCTCCAAAAAGGAACACAGTCTTAGTGAAATTTTGACTTTAGCCCAGTAAAACCCACATCAGGCTTCTGACTGACAGAACTGTATGATAATGCAGTGGGGTTGTTTCTAGCAGCTCAGTTGTGGTAATTTGTTATAGCTGCAGTAGAGAACTAGTACAGTAAGAAAAGGTTTTCTAAAAGTTAGTGATGTCTAAACATGGAAAGGGCTGTCCTTGAAAAACGGAGCTGCTCGTTGCTGGATGGCCATATTCAAAATATCTGAGCACGATTCATCTGACTCCTGGACAGAGAGGGATGTCGAATATGACAATCTCTAAAGACTAACAATAACCCAAAGTGAAAATGTCAACCCTTTTCTGTCAAGACTTGTTTTTTCAAGTGATTATTTCACACAGAAAATAGTACCAGTCGAAAGAGAAGTATCTCATCTCCCACTATCAGACCTACCAACCTCATGTATTCAGGATGGTCAGACTTTCCACGTTCATGATGGGGCCATTGGTCCCTTCCTGATGAAACAAATCCTTCTGCTTAGGCTTGGATTCCATGCTCTTTGATTCACTCAAGGATTTTTTTAAATTTTTTTCCTCTCACTCTTTTTTTCCCCACAGCATATTTGTGATAGTCCCCATCATGTAAAGGGTAACTATTTGTACCGACATCCCTCCACACCATCAACCCCCACATGATTTTCCTGCTCCTGTTTAGAGAAAAACTTCAAATTGCCGTTTGTAATCTTTCATTTCACGTTCTCATCTCATACTCTCCCCTCAATGCACCCCAATTGACAACTTCCTCTCCCTACTTCTCTAAAATAATTATTCTCAAGGTCAGCTATCATCTCAATAGTAAGAGTATGTAAATTTGATTCTACTTACTGTTGATAACTTACAGGACAGTAGGATGACCTAAGGGGTAAAATAGTTTTTGGACCACTATTTTGGAGATTTATTAATTTCATAAACACAATTATTTTCAACACTATCCTTCTATGCATATCAAGATATGCCCTTTAAAGTGAAAATGGGTAGTGATCATTATTTTATGCAATGAACTGGATCAAAATAATCTTTCATGCTTTTAGACTAACGTATCTAAAATTAATGTGTCATGAAAATATAACACATTAATTCTTTACCTAATGAAAAACTTGTGCCCACTGAACATTTAAACAACACAATAAAAGAACAAATCTAACAGCATGTCATAGCTGACAAGTGGAACTCAGCTCATCTTTGAAAATGGAATAAAACTTAGAAGAAGTTTTTATTGCCACATTAGGGATACATTTAATTTGTTAGAACTTAGCATTGAGAATTGTGTCTATTATAATCAGAACTGGCTTTCAGTCACAAGGATCTTGAATTTTAAGCATGTATGGTGTGCACAATGCCTTAAGAGAGTCACTGAAAATGTTACATGATTATCTCAAAAAGGTGCAGTCTTTAATTTGTTACAACCAAACTTCACATCATATAATAATAAATACATCTACTTTTTTTTTCCTTGTAGATAACAACGACTTGGTGTATACACATCAATTCATATATCTTGAGACAGAGATATGTCTACTTTTCAAATTAAACAGTACTGTTGTTTCCTTTATTTACCATTATTTTCTATGTGGGCTTTCCATAATCCACAGGACTTTATGAAGGCAGAGTCCTTACCATACTGATGCCAGGCGGCTTCAATCTCTTCCATATGACAGTAAGGAAATTAAATAGAAATTAGTCTTATGGCGTCTGAGAGAGACTTCTCTGGAACAATTATAAGTATCAATGCCCCTATACTCTGTTGAGCACTGTCCTGATCCCTGGACACACTAACCCTGAGGACATCCCTCTGTTCCCTACATTTGTTGCTGCTGTTTTTCTAGGAAATGATGCCACTCTCTGTAAAATCTGCTCAAAATTTAGTGGCTCAGATAAGGTTCCAAAAGTTTTAAATGCTTAAAACATAGCCTGGCCCAGTAAACAATGCTCATGTCTGAGGCTGAATTCTGAGCTCAAAGAAAATGACAGTGTAGATTTCTTTAACTTTACCCATAAAGCAAACACTTTTATATCTTCCTAGAACAAATTTTGAACGAGCCCTTCATGCTAAAATATACTTTGGGATGAGACTTTCCCTTAACTCTCTACCAGGTTATTACCACATATGACCCCTTTTTCTTTGTGGCATCAAACTCATCTTTCCTCTCATTCATGCAGTGGTAAAGCTCAAATTTTCACTTACTACTATGTTTGTCTTGAATTGTTTCCTTCTCAATTCTATAACTGATACAGTAGCAACTCATTGTGACTTCTGGTTAATTCCATGCATTTAAAGTTTTAACGGAAACATTTAAGTTAAATTATTGGTAATATCCATTATGCAGATGTAACCTCATAATTAATAATTATGCAGATGTAACCTTGTAATTAGCAAATGCTAAAAAAGCCTTACCAAAGTGTCATAGTAAATTGGTTTCACAGAAAAACAGCTTGAAAATAATGGCTAAATTAGAACTGCAAAGGACTAGAAATCCACATAGACTAGAGTTGACATTATACATATTCATAAGAATCATGCCTTTGAGAATCTGTCTGAATTTAGAACTCATCTTTTCCAATCTATTCTCTCTTTAAATCTACAAGGCTACAGCTAACCAGTCTACGTTAGGATAGCAAACCTTAAAGTAAATTAGAAAAAGGCTTTTAAGCAGAGAGATTGTTTTTACGAAGTTTACTTTTTATGAAGTTCATGTACTGTACTAAAGTTCTATAGTCAGGCTCTCCTAGAACCTCCTGACTTATATTTGTAGTACACTGTTTAAACTGATTAATCAAATTTAATTTAACTCTGCGATACCTTTATTGAGAGTTTAAGCCGGTGTCATTCTTTTCTGGAATAAGATGGTATATAAATACATACTGACATTGATAGTCTATTATATGCAGGTGCCCACGCTAAGCATAAGGACATTCTTTTTTTTTTTTTTTTTTAAATGTATTTAACATGAAGCAGGAAAGAGGACTCTTTAAAGCTGATACAACTGGGAAATAAGAACTCAAAGGAGAGAGAGAATCTCTAACAGTCCTCTGCGACTAGCTAAATTAGGTAAAGTAAACTCAGTTTAATAAAGGAGTAGAGCAAAAGAGTAACAATTCACTTTAGAAATATTTCCATAAAACAAACTACAAAGTATCTTAAAGTGCAACTTTATGGAAACGTGCTGCTTAAAAAAGCACACATATTGATTATATGGTTTTGAAATATCTATTAGTTGTCAGGCACTGTGACCAAGACTGAACATATGATAACACATAAGGAAATCAGTGGTTTCTGCCTCTAAAGCCTCATTTTACAGTAATATTCGCCATCATTCCTCAAGGGCAGGTATCAGGAAGATGTTTTATTGAGGTCGTAAAATGCCATGTACAGTGACTGGACTGAATCCTCTTGGATAATTCTGGGGAAACTGTTCTGTGGGTTCAAATCTACCAACATATTTTATAAGATTTTAGAAAATATGAAAATATGTAAATATTTCTAAACAAAGAAAAAAAAAAAAAAAAAAAAAGGAAAGAAGGGAGGAACAATCTGACTGTAGTCTTAGCTCTTTCCACAGCAGCAGATCCTGACTTTACAGCCCTCTGTAGACCCCGGCTGTTGAACTAGTAGTTTGGTGCAAAGGTAATTGTGGTTTTTGCCATTAAAAATAAGGCAAAAACTGCAAGTACATTTGTGCCAACTTAATAATTCACTTGCAAATTTCTTTCCAGCCGTAAACACCTGAGAATCTATACAATATTCCACAGGTAAGTTAAATGGCCTATTACTGAGGGAGATTGAAGGGCTGGAGGCACAGTCATTCTGGAGAAATGGGGAAGATGTAACCTAAAGTTTAGTGACCACTCTTCCATGCAGGAGATGCATCTTTTATGTGTCCTTCCCGATTCTGAAAAGCAACCTCAAGTCAGGAAAGATCTATATTGCCAGCTGGCCTTTGTGATTTCATTCCTATAACACTAGCTCAGATTTTGAGTGTAGGGAGAACTTTTAGTCTGTTCTTATAAGACTACTTCCAACACCAACAATAATACCTACTCTGAGAGTAATATTGATACTAGTACTTATATTAATAACAACAGCAACAGCTAAGGCTTAACTGAGTTCTTACTATGTGCCAGGCACAATGTGCTTCAACTAATTATCTTTGAAAATTGATCCTAACAAACACTAATCTTTACAGCAATTCAATGTTGTAGGTACTATTAGTGGATCCCATTTTACAGATGAGGATGCAGAGGCATAACAATTTAGTTAATCTGTAAAAGCTTATAAATTGTGGAGATGAAATTTGGAAGAGAAGACTCCTTGACTCAAGATTCTATACTTTTTGGAACAAAGAGAGAAGGTGGCTGGTAGGCTACAAGTTCTGTAGCTGTTGAAATAGGAATGGCAAGATTTGTATATTATATATATAAATCTGAAGAACATTGTTTAAAGGAAAAACTGCAGATTTCTGACCTTAAGAAATAATTGTGCATGAATTAGGAAAATATTTGAGAGACTAAACAACCTATAATGATATTAATGTTTCAGCTGTGTTGTTGGGCATTGTAATTTTTCAAAAGACTTTTTTCCCCCTGTACATTATTGTATGGGATCAACAGGATTCTGTAAGTGATAAAAATGCATATTACCTATTAAATCTACCTTGAATTTCTGCCTACTGCAGTTAATGTGTGATTTTGGATAACTTATTTCACCATTGTGTGTCTAAATTTTGTCATCTAAAATGGGGATAGTAATAGCAGTTCCTTCCTAAGGTTGCTAAGAGGATGTAGTTAGTTACCACATGTGAGATACCTGTATCAGTGTCTTGCACATGTCAAACATCCAGTGGATTCTATGGTTATCATTATTATTAAGAGTCAGGATCATGTCACATGAGCTTTCTGCCCAAATTTTGTGATTATGTTTAGTATCAATTATTTTGTGAAAGAACACAGTAAAAAGATCAAGGATGTTTATTCTTCTAAAGTATATCTTTTATGTGTTTTTCCTCTATTTCCAACTGAGTTTACTGTGTTAAACTTGATTCTTAAATGATTCATTTTTAGTTCTTATGCAAATTGAGGCTTCAGGGTTTCAGACAGTAATTCTGTAAGACAAGCATAACTCTGCCTACCTTAAATCTTTTATCTTGAAGTTGTATGTTTACCTAGATATTTTATTTTTTCCAGTATTTGATTAACTTCTTTACCTAAAGCAACTCATAAACCCATAATCTTTTCAAGAGCTTCTGCAATCCATGAACTTGGATCACAAAACACACTTTGCAACCACCTTCAAAGGGAAGAGTGAATATAATCCATTTTGCACAGTAAATTTTACTACCAAAACTAAAGTGGTATTTACTGGAAAATACAAGCAATTTACATGCAGTGGTGATTTTTTTTTTCTTTGTGCAGTGTTACTATGGATTCATAAACATGCATTTAAAAATAACATTAGCAATGGTGTTCCAAGTGTATTGAACTTGGTTTTCTTACTCTTTTTATACCTAGTTTATTCAGAGGACATTTAAATGATATTTGTAATTTTCCATTTTGCACCAACCTACACAAAGTCATACTCCCAAATAGCACAGAGTTATATAAAATTCAAATTATTTTTGTAGTAATTAAAGGAAAAGAAAGTTACATATCTCAAATAAAAGAATTGTATTATCTCCAGAAAGGAATATTGAAGACTGTTTATTTTTAGAGTCCTTGCACATCTCTCTTCTGGAGTAGAGTAACAGGCTGGATTGCTTTTCTTTTGCATAGTCACTTCCTCAAGCTTTATAAGATTCATTAGTGGTCTTGTCCTGGCTCATAGATAAAGCCTACAAAAGGGGGACTTTGTCACAGGGAAAGTGTTACAACTTAAGTATGCTCTCCTGCCTTTACTATGCTCTCCTGATGTGAGATGTGATTTTATGACATTTATCATTTCTGGTAACTGATATTGCTAGGTATTCATGACTTGGGTAATACGCAGACAACCACATGGGCCACTTTTAATGCTGTGTTTTTAACAAATAGCATTTTTTAAGTTTTACAAATGACACCAGAGCCAGAAGTTATGTAGAATAATAAGTAAATCTCACTACTGGAAACACACAAACCCCCCAAATCCCAAAATATAAATCTTCTACATAGCAAACAAGTCAAACCACAATCTAAGAGAAAAAGGTTAGTATATATTAGAAAATAGGCTAATACCATTACTATGAAAAGAGCTCTGACTAGTAAGACAAATACAAAAATTAACAAAAAACAGGAACAGTAAATTTCTTTTAAAAAATAGAGACAAAATAACCAAAAACAGAAAAAAAGATTCACATCCACAAATGCAAATTCCAACACTTTGTTTACTAGTATGAGAGTGCTTTCTGTAATTGGGGAAGTGAACCCACTATAGACATGGCTATAAAAACAAAGCTTTTAAACTATCCCAAACATTACATTAGTACAGTTTAGAGAAAATGGAGATACAGTGGTAAAGAGAAAGTAGGTGGAAAGTATTTTAAAAACGGACATGTAATATGTAAATACTTATATGATGTATGACCATATATTTATTGCATTAATCAAACAGGTTATGAATTCATTCAATTAACCTAATCAGTCACTCATTTAATTTACAAATATTAATACAGTGAACCAGCCAATAAGCTAGGGATATTCTGATGAAAATATTCAGACATAATGTCAACTTGTGTGTGTGTGTGTGTGTTCATTCATATACATGTGTGAACACACACCCACATATCTCTATCTAAGTGTCTCTATTTAATACCTAATTATAATTGTTATCAGAGCTGTGAAAAGAGTGGCTGATTAATTCTTGCCCAGGACTTTCTTGATTTTAAAACTGGGAACTGCCTCAGTCCTAGAGAAAATGGGATGGTTGTAATGCTAGGAAGAAAATGGGTAGGTAAATGGGAACAATGGGTATATAAACATTTATTTTCTATAAAAGTAATCATTTCACCTCTTTGATATACATCATACTTTTTAGGAAGTTAATAACACTTTCATCAATCAAACCACAAGAAACTGGAAAAGCTTACATGAATAAAAAATTTCCAAAAGGCACTCAGTGGCATCTTATTATACCACTTTAAGTTTTCTGTAAAGTAGGATAAACTATGATGATAATAACACCATGAATGTGGACATTAAAATCCAAATGCCTTAAAGAAATTGTACTGCAGTAGAAATAAGCATGCCTAGTGCCCAGATCTTAGTTTCAAATGCCATTCTCCTTTAAAAACAACTAGGGATGCTTGCAGAAATAGCTGATTGTATACTGGAGTAGGAAATATCCAAACCGAACCTGGAGCATCTTGTACTGCCACAAAGCAAGAAAATGCTAAACAAACAAAATATACACAAATACACACACGTACATTGATGGAGAGATGTCAAAGTGCACAGGAACCCACTGAAGAAGCTCCGAGTGGCCAAAGCTGGAGGTATTCGAGCAACAAAATAAGTAAAATATATCATGGCTAATAACACTCAAGTAAAACAAATACCCATCATTCCATACTGATATAAACAAGTGGTTTAATAAACATATAAATGCAGGAAGAGGATTCCAAATAAATTATGCAGATACTCCTCTCTAAAGGAGACAGCATAACTACTCACTCTTTGAATGTGGGCTGTATATAATGATTTCCTCTCAAAGAGCACAGTACACAAAGAAAAGCAGAAGAGAATAACATTACAGTGGAAAAATCTGACAAACACTACTTCAGTTGGTTGATCCAGATCAGCACCAACAGTTATAAATCAACAGCTATAAATAAAGGATATATGTATCCTTTGTTGTGATGTGCTAAGAATTGCCTTACCTCTGTGATGTTCCTTCCAAAAAGCTCTATCCACAGTCTAATCATGGAAAAAAATCAGACAAAATACAACAGAAAAGCATCTTACAAAATACTTGACCAGTATTCCTCAAAACTATCATCAAAAACAAAGAAAGTCTGGGAGTCAAGCAGCCAAGCAGAACCTAAGAAGACTTGGCAGCTAAGTATAACATAGTATTCTAAATGGGATCCTGGAACATAAAAAAGACGTTCAGTAAAAACTAAAATAAAAAAATCTTAATAAACTTTGGACTTTAGTTAATGGTTTATCAACTGATATGGTTTGGTTGTGTCCCCACCCAAATCTCATCTTGAATTGTAGCTCCCATAATTCCCATGTGACATGGGAGGCATCCAGTGGGAGGTAACTGAATTATGGGGGCGGATCTTTTGCATGTTGTTCTCATGATAGTGAATAAGTCTCATGAGATCTGATGGCTTTAGAAAGAGGAGTTCCCCTGCACATGCTCTCTCTTGCCTGCCACTACGTAAGGCATCCCTTTGCTCTTGCCTTGTCTTCCACCATGATTGTGAGGCCTTCCTAGCCATGTGGAACTGTGAGTCCATTAGACCTCTTTCCTTTATAGGTTACCAACTCTCAGGTATCTCTTTATTAGCAACATGAGAACAGACTAACACATCAACATTGGTTCAATAATTATGGGAAATATATTGTGCTAATATAAGATGTTAATAATACGGGAAATTGTATGCAGAGCATTCAGGATTATATAGGAACTCTGCAGTATCTGCTCAATTTTTCTGTAAGACTATAATTGTTTCAGAAAGTTGTTTTAAAAAATTGAGTTTTAAAGTAGGCACTGGTTATAGTGAATTTTAACTAGGCAGTGGTTATAGTGAATTTGTACCTTCTAATGAATACTTTGAATGTGTATATTCACATGTAGTGACTAAAGGATTTGAGTTTAACAAAACAGACAAGAAAGGGGAAGGAATTCTCATGCATTGAGTTCCTCATATGAGGTAGCACCAACGGTAACTATATATAATTAATTTTCATACCAACTCTATGAAATAGATTATTCCTACTTCACAGACAAAGAAACTGAAGGCAATAGTTAATTAAGTTGATCAAAGAGAAACTATAAATTTAAGTTCCTCAGAACTAAAATCAGACTCCTTAATTGTTTCCAGTTCTCTGTGCCTCCCACACATTGGAAGGGATTCAAAAGATCTTATAGAACCTCAAGATGACGTAAATTGCTTTGATGTATGGAACAGCAATGCAGCAAAGGTGAACATTTTTCAGAAATGTCTACTAGCTTCTTTCTCAGATATATGAGGAAGAATGATAAACTGGAAAGGTCCCTGGACACTGAGCCAAAAATCTGGTTTGAAGCATCTGGTTCCTTGCGCTAGCTGTGGGATTGGGGGTAAATTGCTTCAACTCTCCGGACTTCAGAGTCCACATTTACAAAAAAGAAAAAAAAAAGTCTGTTAGATATTGCACTCTTTGAGTGGATGGGTTTGGTCTTATGCAGCACTGTAATCCCAGAACCCAATGTGGTGCCTACCCAATTGCGGGTATGAAACACATTTCTGCTGAGCTAAACTGTACTGAGGATTCATGGCAGATCTGGTTCCTAAACCAGGGTCATCAACACAGACATTTCAGAGGTGGCATGGCAATGAGGTGTTACAATGGCTAGAATTAAGAAAATCTGTGTCGTTCCTGTAAAAATCTTGGAAATCCATGAATTTAGGATAGACACACTTTATCCTGCTAATAGTTTAAAAGATTCATTTTCAGAAAAGGAAACAGGAGTAAACCTGCATGGGAATCTGGAGCAAATGCACTGAACATGAAAACCCGCAGCCCTGGGGAAAGGCGAAGTGGGAGGCAGGAGCAAACCTCAGAATTAGTCTAACAGATCCAGGGAGTCCAGGCTCAAGGAACAGCAGGGCCCTCAGAAATATAGAAAAATACTGGCAAAACTGCAATTGCATCCCCACTCAAATGTTTGCTGGGAATGGAGCAAGAGGGTAACAGGAGGAATTGCTGGGATCCTGGGCCCCTTTCTTCCCATTCCCAACCCAGTCCTGCATGAGGTGCCCACGTCTCCCTACAGGGACGTATTGGCCCATATGTCCAAGTTCTATCCACAAGCCCACAAGACCCACCAACAGTTTACCCTAGGTTATCCCGCGGGCCAAGCGGTTCCTTCACCACTCGTGGGAGAATGATCCTGGAGGAGATGCTCTAGGCAACTGTGACTGGCTCGGGACCTTTGCGCAGGAAATTCAGGGGGCCTGAGGATTGGCGGTGTGATTTAGAACACTGCTACTCAACGCATGTCCATAAACAGCTGCTGTCTGGAAACTGTTACCGGACCTCAACAAGATACATACAAAATTGAGGGTAAGAGCTTAGAAACTTCACAGCAACTTGACTGAGTACTTACATGTCTGTTAACACTAATAAAAAAATAAAAAACCCTAGATGCGTATAATTTATATTTCTTTTAAATTACATTTTGTCTTTTTAGAAATTTATTTTTATTGTATTTTTATCAACATATTGATCCTCAAAACAGTGAAGAGAAAAATGATCCTTGTCCCTAGAGGGTTTGAGAAACACAGGTTGACAAGAAGGGCGGAGGATCTAAGTATACACACACTCAGGTGGAGAATCTAAGTATACACACAATAGGTTCCTCATTGGTAGTGAACATACAGATTGAGGAAAATATTGCTGGGAAAGGAGCAGAGCAGAGCTCTCTAATGCTAAGTCCAGGGCAGGCGATCCAGATGCCCAAGTGGACCGAATTACTCTGCTTTTTACAGTTTCCTAATGGTTGAGAGTGGAGTGAAACACTGATTGGGGATTCTGTGGTCTACCTATGGGCAATGTGGGGACACACTGTAGAAAATTGTTGGATATCTGAACTGATTTTAAATTTTAAATGAAACTATGCAAAGGTTCCTTCATTTTGAATTACCATTTTGCTAAATATTTTGCTGATTTTTCTCTCACAGTTTAAAAATCATTTTGAATTTATAATTACTCTGAGTTCATATTTAATTACTCTGACTAAAATTGCCTTTGTAAATTATCCTAAATTTAGTATTGCATTACTGTAAATTATAAATGCACTTTGGCCAGGGAGGGTCAAAAGGAAATGAAGCAGTTGATCTGTAAGAATGTGATATGTATCGCTGCTTCTCCATAATTTACTGCTTTTTGGGAGAAAGAAGCAGGAAGAAAAGAGGGAAAAAAAGAGAGGAAGAAGAAAATCTGGGAAAGACACAGGAAAAGAAAGAAATACTGTTTGGGTTTTACTGAGTTAAAAATAACACAGATAATCATTATAGAACAATTAAAATGTATGAGTCATGAATGTGGCACTTTAGATTTATCATCTTTAAACACACACACACACACACACACACACACACACACACACACACACACACACAGAGCCCACTTCCAGAAGGACAGCATTATTTTCTCCATTTACATAAAAAGTTTTCACTGAAATAAAAATATTAATAAGTAGTTAATACAGTTGAGAGTAGAATTGGAACTCAATTCTATGACTCCAAATCTTTACACTACACTGAGCTTTCCCTTATATAATGACCTTAAACAAATATATATATGGTATATTGCCCTTTAATACCTTTTTGATACTCGGTTTATAAAAAACATTCATTTATTACAAGACTATACCTACTAATTGTAAAAAACAAAGGTCCATGTATGAATTCCCAGCCATTCAACATCAGGTTGGATAGACACTTAGAAGCACACACTAGCCATATTTGAATTATATGCATGCAATGGAAAGACCATCCACTTCTTTTTGGAAAAACATATTGATGTCTTCAGGGGAAAATTAAATTAAATATATTCAACTAAATTATTAAGGACTCCATATTAAGTTGTCTTCTGTTTTCACAGAACGGTTCCAGGCTCTAAAGCGATGTCCTTGTGTTTTTTAAATTAAAACAATGTAAAAAAGTACCGACAGTGTTTCACAATTCTGCAGGCACACATGAAACCAAAGATTAATATTAAGGATTATTTACAAGCTCAAGGTCAGTAGTGAGCATGGCATGTTCCTGCTCAAATAACTGGGGGATTTTTGCTGGAAACGATTCATTCAATTTCCTATGATTGAAGAAATTAGTAAACTCTGTCTCAGACAAATCATCAGAGAAACTTTGTCAAATGTGGCACAGATTGGCACCTTTTTAAAGAAACTGAGGGGAGATATTTGATGTGTGTATGAGAGTGCAAGAGCACCATGGGAATAGGCGAGTACCAAAAGAAGTGTGATATAGCAGAGCAGTGGAAAAGAGCTGGACTGATTTGGGTTGAAAACCTACTGTGATCTTAATAACACGCACTGAGGAGGAGTTAGGATGGGGTCAAGGGGCTCGCAGAATGGGCTCAAGTGTGTGGCTGTCTGTACATAGAATGTGTGCAGATTAATGAATCTCACAAATAACTCTGGCTACTTAAACTTGGCTCTCCTAGGTTTAACCTGGAAGCAGGGGCATTTCAATGGAAATATTTATGCCAATTAGCCACGAGCATCATAGTTCAGCCTTCCAGAGGATGTCAGAATCCAGGGTTGTGTTCTCCCCCAGTATGTAAGTGGTGTGCTAGGTCATTGAGGCAGGAGTTCATACTGGTTGGGCCAACACAATAGGGAGGGAGAATAAGATTGCCAGTAAATCTGGGGATTTACAGGGCATGCCCATGGCACTACAGAATCTAGGTTTGGAGCAAATGAAGTAATAATGGATCCAATGTACACAATGATGCCATGGCTATGGGCATAGAACCTATCTGCCTGAGTTAAGATCACCTAGAAAACTGAACAGGGTTGAGCCTATAGATTGAGAACACGAGTGTTAAGTGAGAGGCTCCTCAAATCGTAGGCTGATTGAAATGAGCAGCAGGTAAATGGAGCACAGAGGTTAAGAGCACAGACTATGCTGCTGCTGGTGTTGGTAATGATTATGATGACAGTACCTACCACAAAGGGTTGTCAAAAAGACCAAATGTTGGTTTTTGTGGACCGGTTAGAATGGTTTCTAGTAAGCCACATTAAGGTTTGTACATAAAAAGAGAGATGATGTTCTTTGATTAGAATGCAGAGGTACTCAGGCCTGAGGCTGTGTATGAAGATGAAAACCCAAGTAAAAGTTATTGATTTAGTTCAAACATAATGTTCTTTTATTGAAAATCCTTAAATGAAGCTTATAAATCAGGTCTTACCCCCTATTTCACATTCAAAGGGAGAAAAAAAGAGCAAGTGAGCTCTGGCTGAAAAGTTAAATGTTATTCAAATCAATTTCTGAGACTTCCCTTGATTTACTTTATAATAAAAATTCACCTTTTCAAGGGTAATGGGAGAACTAGATTTTAGGAAGGTAATGGAACAAAAATTGTGTACGCAAGTAGAATGTTTGAAGAACAGAATGTCCCAGGATAGTTTCAAAACTACCAAATCTTATCCACATGGTGGCACCAAAGTGCTTTTCAAAGATTTACCATTCTGCTTTTATACATTTGTTGCACTGTTTTCCTTCATCTATCACATATAATAAGTAAAAGCTACTGAGCATTCTTCATCCTCTAAAAAGGAACAGGAAACCTGACAGTTAAGTTTCTCTTGGTAACAAATCCCGAATGTGACACATCGATGGATCTCAAATTGATATTGAGGTTAAGGGAGGGAATAAGAATAGATGGAAAACAACCCTATTAAAATGTGCTACAATATCAGAGACAATAACCTCTTAAACAGGGTGTGGTAAGCTTTCCTGTATTTCTGATATGTTTAGAGAAATACTTTAAATGCTTTGCAAAAATTCAAATTAGGAGTATGTAGGAATGCTTGTAGGAAAGTACAGCACACCCTGCCAGCAGCAGCAGCAGCGGCAGCAGCGAGGTGGGACTATATTTTTTGGCACTAGGGTTAGGGACGGCTGTCAGTACATTTCACATCATCCTCACAGCTGCACAGAGGGAACTCCTAAATCTACCTTATTTTATGTGTTGACATGTGCCCCTTGTGTAGATAGCAAAGGCTTAAGATAAAAGTGGTTGAGATAAACAAAAGGCAGCCAAAATTGAGGTCTTTCTTATATAGACTAACAATAAGCCACATGTTACTTAGTATACTTTCCTGAATTTCACAGCTTACAAGCAACCTAAAATACAATATTTGGGTAGATAGGACATGGAAGCTGATTATTTATTGTAAGAGATTCAAATAGATGAATCTAAAGCTGTGCTGTCAGAAGGGCACTCAATATGATAAAAGGAGAAAAATATCCATTCATTTTTAATTGGTAAGATAAAACTGTGAGGGTGGAAGGAGCTATGATTAGCTTTCTTATTCAAGTATTCAAGTCATTGGTTCCATACAGTTATTGAGCTCCAGGCTCTGCTCTTATAAATAGTAGGAAAATGAATAGAAATTGTCAGATATTAAAAAAAAAAAAAAAAAAAAAAAAAAAACTGAAAAAAAGGGTCCAGAGCAGTGGTGGGTGAAGTTTTCTTAAGACAGGTTCAGGAAAAACATTTTTCAGGAAGTGACATTTTAGCAGACACCTTAATGAAGTGACAGTAAGCCACCCAGACAATTAATCAAACCATAACAACACCAACATATCTGCAGCCCATAGTGCAAATGTCCATGTATGTCAGATTCAATGTTACCTATTATTTAAGTCTCTTTTTTAAATGAAAGTTTGCACTTGCTTTGCAGCCAGCCAGGCAGGGAGTCATCACCTACCTCTTTCACTTACTCGTGTGCCAGTGTGAATGTGTTAATTCACTTCTCCTGCCTCTTGTCCGCAGTGGGCAGGAGGTGAGTCTCACAGTGTGATTGTGAAGCCAAGTGAAATCTCACACCTACATCAGAGGCATTTTTCCCACTCCCCTTTTCTGACTCTTTTAATATTTTCTCAATTATTTACAGTAATAATAACACAATGTCAATTGTTCATTCATTCATCCATTTAAATACCAAAGGAATTTAAAAGAAGAGTAACATTTAACCTGACAAACACAAAAGGAGGATGCTTTTTAGGTAATATTAATTATAATAAAGCAACAATAATAATAGCAAACTCGTATAAGGAAAAAGCAAGAGTCAGTGTGTTATGTTTTCGGGGAATTAAGAATTACAAATGGTTCACTTTAACACCACCTTTCTCATCCCTTACTCTCCTACCCCACTGGCCTGATAATTTCTAGAAACTTCCAGATCCTTTACCTCTTCACAACATTTAAAATTGCTGTTCTTTTTTTGTGGAGGTACAATATACATATACAATTTACCATCTTTATCATTTTTAGGTGTATAGTTCAGTGGTGATATATCTAAATTTATATTCTTTATTTTTCTGTTCTTTATGCCTAGGACATTTCAATCCTCGACACTTCAAATTGCTAAGTCCTCATCCTTCAAGCCTCAGCTTAAATATTACCTTTTCAGAGAGACCTTCAGAGATGATGTAATACAAAGCACTCTCCCCCACCACTATTCTCAAGGACAGAAATCTATTTTCTTTATTTTACTAATCACAGACTAATCTTATTTTGCTGACTTTATTATCTGTCTCTCCTACTTGACAGTAAGTTCAATGAGGGCCAGGACAAAGTCTGTAGCCCCAGCAATTAGTTAGCCTGGTTTTCATACATATCATTTGCTCAATAGCTATTTATTAACTGGACAAATGGAAATAAATGCAAGTGATAGGATAGATACAGAAGAGATTAGATAACTAAACCAAGGTCAGGAAATGCCATGCTAAACGTTTGCACTACATCTTTAAAATTCTGGAAAAATCCTTGAAGGATCTCAGTGAACAAATACCTCCAATACATTTCTGTTAAGGAAAATCACTCTCATAAGAATGTTGGGGAATTGACTGGAATGAGAGAATGGAGGGAGGGAGATCCATTAAGGGTCTGGCTGCAGTAATTCAGATGAGAAATACTGCAAAAGCTTAGGCTTAGTGGCTATAAAGATGGAATAAATAGAGTCAAGGGTTATTACAATCTGACAGAATGTGGTTTCTGACTAGAAATAAAAAGACAATCTAGAGAAGTCCAAAATGACTTATAGATTTCTGACTTGGGCAACTGAGTAGATTAGAAAACAAGATTTGTAGGGAAAGATGAAAAACAGTTACTGGATATTTTGAATTTGATGTGATTATTGGATATGTTTCAGTCTGGAACTCAGGGGAAAGATCTAGAAATACAGGTTGGGAAGTCACTGCGTATGATTCACGGTTAAAGCACTTTTATGGCAACATTACATGCCTCTTTAACAACAAGGAAAAGGATGAGCTCACGGAGAGAGTATGCAGTGCAAATACTTCTTGCAGTGAGAAAATTACGAGACAAGAATGGAACTATGGGAAATAGCATTAAGAGGTAGGAAGTGAAAGAACAGTCTACAGAGAAAATAAAGTGTAACTAACCAGACGGTTATTCCAAAACCAAAAGTAAGTGGAGTTATACAAATCAAGGAAGCTAAAATGTTGAAAAGGAGGAAGACTACAATAGCATCATAGACTCAATAGTTTAGGTTAAAGACAGATTTTGTTACTTAAGTTTCCATTAAGCTTCAAATAACAGAAAATCTGATTTTCCAATGGCTTAAACCAACAGGGCTTTATTTATTTATTTATTTTTCTCTTAACAACAAACATGGAGGAAGACAGCTGCTGGCTATGCTATGTTCACAACTCATCTCAGCCAAGGTCTAGGCATGCAATTCTCCCTCTCTCTTTTTTTTTTTTTCTCTTGTTGCAAGATGGTGGCAGCAGCTATGGCCATTGCATCTGTGTTCAAAGGCAGGAAGATGGAATTGGGTGAAGCAGGGCAAAACCAGCTTCATCTGACCTAATTTAAATCCCATTAGTAGGCTTCCCAGCAGAAAATCTTCCAAGGCCACTATCACAAAGTGGGTGTTTAGTTTCCATATAATTTCTCATAGAGGCAGGCATCTGCCCCACCATTAAGTACATTTTTGATTTTCCCTTACCCTGTCTTTGCTTTGCCTAGGCATTGTAGCTTCTTGGTAAACATAGGTTTTGAGATAAAGCATTATCCTCCTGATGACCTCTCATATCTAGGGCCATAACTTGTCTGCATCTCATCTCCTCCCTTTTAAAATGGAGATAACTTGTTATAAGATTAAATGTAGGTCATACATAACACAATTTAGTGAATTGCTTATCCATAGTACTAAGATATAAGTGGTATCAATATTAAAACTATGCTATTTGCACATATTAAATGGCATTTATTTTATTCTCTGGATACATCTGTGCTCTGCCATCCCCCATTATGAAACTTCTTGAAAGAAGGAACCACATCTCAGATATCTTTGCATATCTAAGATTTTCCAAATAGTTTATACATTATAGGCACTTACTAAATGTTTCCCGAACATGTTGTTTAACTTAATTCAGTCATTGTTGATAACCAATAGCATCATGATGCAAATCATTGAACAGAAACACATATGACATGAAACCTGACACCTTTCCAATATAAACTGACATGTCAACAGGTTCTGTTTGATGTTTATTTCTAATACCACATTGTCAGTTTGCCTTTGATGGCAGAATCAAGTTCATCCCAACAATGTGGCTTTGTATTTAAAGAAAAAGTAAGTGACTATAGAAGTAATTTTTAAAAATCCCCTCTTCATTCCTCTCAGTCATATCTAGATCGGCTTGGCACAGCTTTGCTCTAACAGATGGGCTGTGCACAGAGTCCCAAAGGCCTGCAAATTCAGTCTGTGAGATCTAGAAGGAAAGCAAATGTCAGCTATGAGGATCCTCCCAGGACAACATTTTGCCTCAAATACCAACCTCTCTTTACCTACTAACTTTTTAAAGTACAGACCTTTCTACACAGGCTGCAAAAGCAAAAATGTACGCTCAGCAGGCAAATAACAGAAAGTGGATGGTCACAAGATAAACTAAAGTCCAGCCAAGAGAAAGAGTCTAGCATAAACCAAAAATGTCAGAAGATAGTTCACGATCAGTGATTTGTCTGTATTTATATATAAAGAACAAAATGCTTCACCTTAGCCCTTGGAGAGGTGTTCTAATTTCACACGATTAAAAAAGAAAAGGACTACGTTTGATGAATTGAAGATGAGTCCTGCTTAGGGGACGGAATGTAATTAAACATCACACTATTCTGTATTAGAAGGGAAAAAGGAAAACAATAAAACCAATATTAAAACAAAAATAATAACAGCAAGTTCCCAAGTTAAACGTTTTGGGTTGAAATAAGTCAAAGATTGACAGACAGCACTGTGAAAATTGATAAGTGTATGTGCTTAGGATATTAACCATCAATTTGGCAAAGATTGGCAATGTAAAAATCAGATTCAAAACAGAAAGTAACCCATCATCAAATTAGCCTAGGTCATGAGAGCTCATAGTTCTACAGATAATGGCAGAAGAAAAAAACATACCTCCTGCTAACCCCTGGACAGATTTCTCACATCCCTCCTCAAATAACAAAAGCAAAATGTTCTTTTTGGAACAATTGGTTTGAAGAAAAAGAGATTTAAAAAATTGTATCTCTAAAACAAAATTTCCTTTAAGAAACACATACACATACATTTGCAAATGCAATTGAATCAATCCAAATATTTGTTGTTGTTGCTGGGGGAGAGGGTGAAAAGAATGAATGATAAAACACCTAAGACATTCGATATTTTTATCTTGTTAGCAAGATCAAAGGGAGTAATTCCTTTGAATATCTCAATAATTAATAGGTTTTAACCATGGTAGGAAACTCAATAGATATATATTGCCTTATATTCTTTGAAAATGACATTTCATGAATGTTTAATTAGTGATATGTTTGCTATAGTTATTTTACTAACTTCTATGGGAGGAATAAGCCTATTTTGTTATATTGTTTTTTGACTTACAAAATAAATACAAAGCATTATCTCTAAGTTTTATTTTATTGCATATTGACAAATTATAATTGTATATATCTACCTAAGTACAATGTGATGCTATATTAATGCTAAATTAATCTACACTAAATTTTTTCTAGCTAATATTAAATATATAAAATATTTCACATGTATGGGGTTTTAATATTTTCTATAATCATAGCACATATATGAAATTTTTAGTGGTCAGTGATACATGATAATAAAGAAAATAGCAAGCCAAGTTGTTTAAATATTTATGAAATGTGTTATCCAGCCCTATGAGAACAATTTATTTTTACATCTAAATAATCTTAAGGTTATATATGTTTTTGCTACAGTGTTCCTAAACTGAAAATTAGATATTTTTGTAATGACATACTGAAATTGAATGTTCAGCATCACAAATCATCAGGGAAATACAAATCAAAACCACAATGAAATGTCATCTCATCACAATAGAATGACTGTGATCAAAAAGACAAAAAGTAACATAGCTACAGCGTGGAGAGAGAACCACTATTGAAAACAGTATGGGGGGATCTCCAAAAACTAAAAACAGAAATACCGTATGATCCAGCTGGGTAATTTTCCAAAGAAAAGAATATCAAAATGTTGAAGAGATACCCACATTCCCATATTTATTGCAGCATTATTCATAGTAGAAAAGATTAGAAATGTTTACAAATAATTTTAATGCTACATTTTTGTTATCAGATGATACTGTTTATAACATTATATAAAGTCCTCTTTAAACCTAACAGACTACTGTTGATATATATATATCAACTATATATATATCAACTATATATATATCTCTCTCTCTCTCAGACATTTTAATTTATTCAACAAACACTGATTGAGCCACTATTAAGTGTGAAACACTGATATTTACTGGGGATTAAAAAAATGAGATCCTTTTCCAAGTGTTGATGGGTTCAAAATCCAGAGCTTGCAGTTTAGACACAAGCACAAATCGATATTCATAAAATAATGTGGTATGTAGGACAAGAGAAGTCAGGGAGGACTTACTATTCTAGGTGGAGGTCTACAGAGTTAATCTGGAGGAGACGACCTCAATACTCCTTCTACAGAAATGAGAAACAGAGCTTGGCATGGTGATGCACACCTGTAGTACAAGCTGGGCATGATGGTGCACACCTGTAGTGGGAGGCTGAGGCAGGAGGATTGCTTGAGCTCAGGAGTTCGAGGCTGCAGTGAGAGTTATGAGTACACCACTGTAACCCAGCTTGGGTGAGCAAGACCCTGCCCCTAAAAATAAATAAGTAATGAGAAAGTCAACATGATAAAGAGGGAGGAGTAAGGCATTCCAGGAAGACAAGCATAGGAACCAAGAACAATCTAGTGCAAGGTAACATTATAAAAAAGGGTGAGGCTGGAGAGAATAGGGCTCAGATAGCAGAGGTTTGTATGTTATGCTCAGGGGGATAGAGAGCCTCTTGTTTTCTATCAACTATTGTTATTTTTTTGTCACCTAAACCCTCATCCTGCTTTTTTAAGTAACAGGGAGACTCCCACTTTCTGCTCTATTGATATCAGTAAGAGTTCCCGTAGTTGCCATATACAAATCAAGTCCCAGGATAGAGGGAAAGAAGTTAGAGCAAAAGCAAATCAAAGAAAATCAATGAAAGAAAAAATGCTTGTAAACCCAGGAATTTGCTACCTTTCTAGTCACCTAATTAGCTGATTCAGAATTATTCAGGAGAGTTGAGACCAGGAAAAATTTTCCATAGGTACCTAACAGGAGTGTGAAGACAAACCACAGACACTGAGAAAAGGAACTCACTTCTGTAGTTTGGTTGGGTTGGCTTCACCATGGCCCTTGTTTCCACAGACTCATCACAGGGGAACCAGAAGCAATCAAACAGCTAAGACCAGCAAATTAGGCTTCTTAAATTAGAATTTCTTGGCAAGAGTCTTAGCTTAACAAAAGAAAAAGAAGGGATTCTTTGCTGGACAAGATGGTTTCTCTTAACCCTGAAAAACTGATGGTTCCTGTCCAGTATTTCCTGAGAATTTAAAACCAGGTGTCAGAGAAGCATACATACTAAGTCTTTGAGAGACAATTATGAGATACGGTTTTCAAATATGGCAGTTGCTGAGAAAAAACCCACACAATTGAAGAGGTAAAATATGGATCAATTGAAGTATAGAAAGTGATGGGAATACGAAGCAACACAAAATTGCCAACAGCAGTAATTTGGATAAATGGGCAAGGGGACACACCAATAATGACTTGATTGAAAGTGTCAGTATATTTATGTAGAACCAAAGAACCTGACATCTTCTCAAAATTTACACTGAGCTCAAGTAAACAGAATTGTGACTTAGGTGTCACAATTTATGTAATTGACTTCTTATCCATTTGATAGTAAACTCATAGAATATCTAAAAAATTCTTAGCTGAGCAAATCTTGTATCATGTCTAAGGAATGTGGGTGTCACTTGAAATTTGGTGCTCAGAAAAGAAAGAATGGGTGGTTTGAGAAGGAATGTGAGTTTCTCTCACCTTCCTCTCTGAAAGGGCTCACGCTTGCTCAGGATTCTGCCTGCTCTTCCCATGAGCATGTAATCTTCTTCCATTATGGAGATGCATGCCTTAATGATCAGGCTCATACTACAAATCCCATTTGCTCTGATTTCTTGGACACTAAAAAAATTTACAAGTTTACCTTCACTCTCTCTGATTTTCTAGAGGGGAAAAAATACTGTTGCTAGAAAATGGATTTTCTATGACCCTTGTCAGTTATGTTTCATATTTTATTGCTACCTATTTAAAGAGGGCCTCCTTTTTTGAAAGCACAGTTTCAAACATTTTGTTTAATATTAGGATTCTTAAAAGTGCCTGTTATTCACACTTTTAAAAACTTAAAGATGGTTTAAATTTACCCAAGGGCACATGGCTTTAAGTGCCGCTGCCAGAATTCCAATCTTGTTTTTCTGGGCTCCAAACCTACACTGTAGTTACTCTACCGAGTAGCCTCATTGTACATCAGTCATTTAGTTCTCTGATAAATATTCCAGTACTTTGTGAACTGTTCACTTTGAGATATTCACTCTGTGCCCAATTAATTCTAGGGACCACTGTTAATCCAAGTAAATCATATTCCAACAATGCTCTTCTCTTAATGAATCAATAGGCAACACAAATAATTGTGTTCAAAGATATTTTCAATTCTTTATATATATGGTACAGCAATTTATTTGGAGATGTAATTTGGTAAATAAAATACATCATGGCAGGCTTATTATTTTTATGGAGTTTCTGCCCCATGCCCACCTTTTTAGTTACCAGTATATATTATGTTCGAAGGGTGACTCAGTATTTACTCCTTACTCACTGCTCTGCATGTTGTCTAGCTTGCTTATTTAAATATATGCCTTGTTCATTTTGCCTGTGTGGGGGTGGTTATATATCACAAACTTAGTTTGCTCTAACATCCATACTCCAACATGTCAATGATATAAGATGTTACTGGAGATGATCTCTCTGTCTTTAAAAGCAACCATGCTCTAAAAGCTCAAGGTTAATAAAAGTGTGACTGGAAGATCAATTTTCTAAATGGAAAAGGTTCATTCAGGCTGAAACCCCAACTTGATAGACTTCTCTGGTCAAAATATTCCATTTAATGAAATAAATCAGTTTTCTTTGAAGATTCAGATCTAGGATCAATAGGCTGGAATAATTTAGGTTAAAAAAATTCACATTAACATGAAAATGTCTCCTTTCCTAAGCTAGCCACAAGTACATTCGGTTTTAACTAAAGTAATGATTGTGGCAGATTGAGTAATAATTTATTATGCTATAATATAAACATTTATTTTATATTAAAATGGTCAGGCTGATAGTGGCTTGCATTTTTTAAGGCAAACTAAAATGTTTTAGCTCTCTGCTCCCAATCTTATTAATAACAATATAAATATTCTGAATACTGAAATTGTTAGTAACAAATCATGTTCATTTTTATCTATAATTAATTTCAGTACAATCTTGTTTATACAATAAGCCCTTAAATGTTCTCACTTTGGATCAAAAAAGGAAGAACATTTATGTCTTATGAACAATAATTTGTTATAAGTTGTTTTTAATACATCCTTAAATGCTAGACAACGTGATTATATTGCTTATAATATCCTATTTTGTCTAATTTATTGCAGACTGCACTGTGAATTTCATTTCCTAAAAGGGAACTACACTATTAAGTGAAAATAAATATTTCAGAGATGTTAATGCTTTTTAGGCATTGGGGTTGATGGATAGATAATACTTAAGTGGGCTGGGAAATTAGAAGCCAGAAATATGAACTGAATGAGGATTTAGGTAGAGAAATTCAGGTAAAGAAGGTTAAATAGAAAATGTTGAAATCAGTAGGACAGAAAACATGGTGGGAGCTGATGTGGAAAAAACTACAAGAAGCATTAAAGTGGACACAAATGCTACTATGAGTGAGGCAGTGAAGAAATAGTTGTTCATGAGGCACAGCTACAAGGAAGATGATCGTAAACAAGTGGACGGAAAGGTTCTGAGGAAGGGCAGTGCATATAAGGGTGTGTTAAATCTAGCAAAAAGAGAGACTAGACCTGAGTTTAGGCAGTTATGGAGGTAACTGTTCACTCTGCAAAGGAGAAGTTTTATCTCGTACCAAAGGAATATATGCAGTGTTCCTTTAGGGCTAAGGTGAAGAATGAATAAACTATTCAGACCTCTGCTTTAAATGAATCAACTTAGAGATAAAAGATACAATCCATGAAATTATAAATGGCCTATGTACAGAGATTTACACTGGACTCTTGAAATCACAAATGCCTGACACAGCTAAGGCTTTACCTTCACAAAGTCTTCTACTCTGTAAGAAGGCACATGGCTACATATTATAAGTATCCCATTCTATTTCATATGATACCCTATTAGAGGTTAAATGCAAAAAGCCTGTGTCCTACTGGACAAAAGCCAATTGATAAGCCACTAGAGATCTTTTTGAAAATTCTTCCCAAATAGAGATCACAGTGTTTAGTGACAGCTAGATTTTTTATTCAGGACTCTAAATTGAAGATTGGCAACACATGAGGAAAGTTTATCAGTTAACAGAACAGAAGCTAAGGCAGCTTAAGAAGAACACAGACAATATGGAAGATTTGAAAGCCTGAACTGCAGAAATTATAAGAAATCACAAATTATGAGTGAATAGAACTCACAAGATAGGGAAGATCAGACATACAGGGGAGAGCTTAAATTAGGTTGTTGGTGAAGAAGGAACTACACAAGCAGAAAGAGTGAATTTGGACTCTTACCTCTCACCATTTACAAAGATTAAAAAGATAAGATCCAAACTAATGTACTTAGAAGTGCACTGTAAGTAGGTGATGTGAAAAAAGCAGTCATATGTTGTAATGAAATACAAAGTCTAATGCTGGTGCTCTATTATACTTTTGGAGTTCACCAGTGCAGTCAGTACATTAACCCAAGAAGCCTGTTTGATTCTCAAACAACCTTTAAGCAAAATATGTGTATATTAGATGAGATAACTTTATCTATTAGTGGGCAATATCCTTATCCTTGTGTGCAAATTTGAGAGTAATGAAGGCGGAACTGATAAATTTAATAAAGAAAATATGATATTCATTTATTTTCATAGTTATTGAAACATTTTCTGAAACTTTTCATTTTTATGCTTTATGCTCATAAACCCACTCTTCTCGGCTTAACCATAAATTGGTGGATATTTCCTCTGTTCCAGGTACTATTGTGGGATATGTCCCATTATAGTAGCCTACTTAATTTTGGTATGCATTAATTAGCTTTGTTCAACTGTATTCACATGCCCACATTCAATTAAGCGCTTTATAAATAGTGTTTGATGTTAATGTTAACAACAGATTTGGTGAGATTAAAATTAGTAATTATAGCGGAAACTACCACAGAGTTTAAGGAAACTTAAACTATATATTTCGCATATCTTATATAGACAGATCTGTATCAATCTACAAGTCTTGCCTTTCAACAGAGGGCAAAAATAAAAAAGAAAGAAAGCAAAGAAAATGAAAGCTTTGGTTATTCCTGAAGAGAGTGAGCACAGTTATTTTTGAAAGGAAACTTATCTTTAAAATTTTTAAAGTAAAAAAGGGTCCTGTCCCTGTGTATATTTCTGATAATATCTGCTACCATTTCCTTATGGCTTTTAAATAGAATTGCTATTCTCTGCGGTATGGAAACTGAGCAAGTTATGGGAATCTTAAATAGAGAACCTGGCCTTTTGGAAATTGGGTTTTATGGGTCATGTAGGTTTTCCTTGCTTTTCTTTTTCTGTTAAGTCACCCATCCTGGTTAGAATCACCTGGCCAATAAACAAAATGCACTGGTTAGCTGCTCATGTGTGTGGCACACAGAAACAATAAAATATAAAAGAGCTACAGTACAAAATTAACACTGAACAACAGAAAGAAAAGAGCTATGGTGAAGATGGAAACAGAGGTGTCCTATCAAGAAATAAAAGCCACAAATATCATAGGTGTCAATATATAGCCACTGCCAATTCTAGATACAGATTATTTAGCTAAAGGTAAATTATAGTTTCAAAGTCACTTTGACATACTGGATCTGTGAATTTCATTTTTTTTTTCCATGTTCTTTCTTTTTCCCCATCATCATCACACAGTCCTACATCAAGTCTGGCTCAAGTCCTGCCCTGTTTAGTTCACGTTGTAGAAGTATTTTATGAGTGATATTGGGAGACTATTAGCCATGGTTCTCTCATGTTTCTGCATGTCTTGTGAGAAAGGCAATGACCTAACTTTGTTTTGGAACATCTTTCCAAGGATATTGGTACAACAAGCAGCCCAGGATAATAGAGATTTTCTCCCTTGGAGAAGAGGGAAAGTGTGCTTACTATCCGTTATTTAAAAATTGGGTTCCTTACGCAAACTTAGCTTTATCTTCTGTAATGCAACCTACTGGGTGTGTACGCACTATCTGGGCCCATCTGCATTATACCCCTGAGATCTGGTGGCAAGAGGAAGCCACCCAAACACGCTGATGTCTATGCTTTTTGCTGTATTATAAATAAGAAAATCATTTTTCTTTATCTCAGGAGTCTTCAGTCTTCTGTTAACATCTGTGAAACTGTGGTAGCTTTTGACCCTGAAGTCTCAGGTATTCAATCAACATCCATAAAACTGAATTACATTATCTTGTTAATATGCAAGTTGGGCAAAAACTCAGACTCTTCACAGTTTTTGAAAGATAACTCATGAAAATGTTATTTTAATACTATAATAAATATTTCTCTTATACGTTGTTTTAAAAAATACTATCCTATATTAATTTCACCATACACTCAAATACTTTTGGTATGCTTTTAAGTCCAAGGTTTCTAGACTTCCCATAAAAGAGAAGAATATAAAAACAATGCAGTTGCTTATCTTACAAAATTCATCATATAGAAAGGTATCTATAAAGGAACTAAGGATGTACATATACACCTATAATTAATAAGACAGAATATAAATACCAGTGAGAGAGTTGAAAGGTTACATAAGTGAAAAAAAATACAAGCTGGAAGTCTTAAAGTCAGAGGAGAGAGCTTAGAAGTCATATAATCATTACTTTCAGGTTTGACTGGAGGAATGCTTTTTATATAATCAACTTTCCCGACATAGTTATACAGTTATTGCTTGGCAGTATCCAAGGACACCAGAAGAAAACTCACCCACTGACAAAGCAGTCAATTCCATTATTTGATAGCTCTGGTTGTTAACATGTTATTTCCTGAATTAAAAACTGTCCAGTGGTAAATTCCATAGGTTCACTTGCCTGTAGATCTAATCCTTCTTCCACATGAGCATCCTTCAAATGTGCAATATTTTCATTCTCAACTGAGAATAGCTCATTCAGCCACTCATTTCACACCTTATGTCTCCTTATGCTACATTTGAACAAATGATCATTTAAACTCAAATACACAAGTTTTCAGTTCTGCTCTCATATTTCATCTTGCTTATTTTGACCTTGAGTGACACACTGAGATAATCCTGAATCTTGATTCTACTTTGTGACTATAGAAGGGTTCCAACATAATTTTATGATCATGAGATATCCTGTAGAAATTATTGAATAAGTTTTACAATTATATTTTGAACCAATAATTATGTGGAAGCTTTAGTTTGCTAACTGTGGAAGTTTACCAAAGCCTGGCGTGGGCAGGACGGAACCCAAGTACAAAACTTCTGATGACCATTGGATAGATTTCATATTCCTGTGATATTTCCATTTGCTACTTTTAGGAGTATGATAAATTGATTATCTGATGTCTCTTTAAAGAAATGAATTAGGAAGATTGTGTCTTCCAAAATGTACAGAACAAAGGAATTAAACCACACCAGATTCAGTGTTATTAATGATAATATATGGCTATTGGAGCTAAAGAGCTTTCATATGTCCCCTTCATTTCTCTGAGTAATTAGATCCTCTCATTAGAACACAGTCAATTTATCATGTTCAATGTACAGATAATGTGATGATTGATGTCTTTGCCACACGCTACATGATATAGAAATATTATATATGACTTTTTAATAATTTTAAATAACAGAGTGTCTGAGTTTATTTCACATTCATATGTTTTTCCCCTTTTAGCATTCTTATTGCTCTTAAAATGTGACACAGAGAATTAATTTAGGCTGGCATTTGCCCTCTGGTTCTGATGTTACTAGATATGATCAGCTGAAAATAATTAATATAATAATTGGACTTTCAGCTATGAATTAAGATAATAAAATATAATATTAGCTATTTAAAAGTATTTTCCTGATACATAACCCGAAGTTCTAAAATATATTTCCCACACTGAATTATGTTCATTAATATTTCATAAGTGATTACATATATACATATGAAATATATACTACTTCGATGGTTTTTCATGTAATTAATCTCATAGTAAGTTAGTAAATTTGTATTGTTTTAATCTATTAATACAATAATTTGGTAATTCAACATAAAGTTAATTACCTGGAAATTAAACATGTGATTTCTGTAACTGGCTTACTAGACAGGCTGAATCTAACAGGGCACAATAAGAAAAAAGCTACATTTTTCTCCTATCCATATGTTTAAGATTTTCTTTGGGGAATCCCTTTCAGATCCTTGGAAGACATCTCATTGGGATCCTGTAGTTCCACAATCACTATTGATGATTAGAACAAGTCCTATACTGGGAGAGAGGGGAAAGAATAAAAAAACAAAAATTACCTCTCTTCGTTATGAATAACTCCAGTCTTGGGGACATTTAATATTCACATTTACATTCAATTAACTACTGTTCCTTTCCCTTCATCTGAGGTCTGAGCTGTGGTTCTGGTACTCCCAGTGGGAGGGAATTTGGCTCGGTCTTTAGCTCTCCTTCCGCTTCTTTCTTTCTTTTGGCTTTTCCAGGGTCAATGCAGTGGAAGAGGAATTTCAGGTAGAAATGCAAAAGTCTTATGCACTAATTCTGCTATAATTCTCACTTGGTTAATACTGGCTGAGCATTACGCCTTCCACCACGGCATATCTGGAAACACTGGCTCTTTTGTGAGTCACATTTGTGATTTCTTCAGAGAACATTGCTCTGTTACACACCTCACATAAATAGTACTGCAGTTTCCTAAGTGCATTATATATACCCGAACACACCTCCCACCCTGGCAACTATTTCCAGTGGCAAACCTTATGGCTTCTTTCAGCCTTATTAGGTAGGCTCTCTGAGTGAGCCATCACATAATCGGAAAATGCAGAAACACAGATTTCTTTCCTTATCATGGCACAAGGAAAGCTGTTTTACCATAACAGCTCACAGCTTGGCAAAAAGGAGACAGGGGAATCAGACGTTCATGCACATTCCTTCATTTAACAACCTAGGTGAGGCGTCCCAAAAATTAACTTTACTCCCCTCAAATGCACGTACTGGTCCTACACATTTCTACAGCCCAACACTTCACCAGCTGAGGAGAGTGATGCCTCCCTGGGCCTTCAAGCAGACCCCAAAGTTCTGTCAATGTTTCTCTTGGGTTAGGAGAAGGAGCAGAGGTTACCTCCCACGTGTGGGGTCTATGGGTAGGAAATACGATCACACTCTTTAGGAGGCTGACAGCTCTACTTCCACAGCACTCTGCTACCATCCTTTTGAATTTCTGGCCTTCTGTTAGAGGGGCTCGAGGAAGGCTAGAAACCACTGGGCATACCCACTGTCATGTCGTCATGTGCTCAGTTACTGTGAATGCGTCCAGCCATCCTTAGGAGAATGTGGGCTACTCATAATCTGATGTTCTCAGTTTTGGAGTTTCAGCAATAATCTGAGACACATGGAAAGTCTCATTCAACAGTTCTTTAGATTTTACATGTTTCTAATTCATATAAGTATTTAACTTAAAATTTTAGTAACTACAGTATGCTATTCAAATTGTAGTATTTTGTCGAAAAAATTCTTAATTTTGGCTTTCAATCAAAAGAGGTTTTCTGATCAAATTAGTTTAGAAATGCTGCTGTAAAATAACTCTTCTCTGGGGAATGAAAAGTTCTATAAAATATTATTAAAACAACATCCTTTTTAATTTTGCTTAACTTAGATTTCCCCAGATTTCTTTGACATTGCTACATTTTTCTACATAAACTACTATCTTATATATACTATTTTATAGAACAAGTATCACTGGAACACAATTTGGAAAATATATTTTGAAATAGCATTTAATACATACGATAAAGCAATGTGAAATTCAATATGATCATTGTAAAGGGATAATGAACTGTAGGTTAAAGTCAATTATCAATTCCTCAAGAACTGAATAATTCTCTAGGACTTACTCTCTTGCCATTATGCCTCAAAAAAGCTTTCAATCTCAGGAAATTCTAGAAATTAATATAAACTCTACTACAGCAACATTTAGCTGAAAAGTTTGTATCTCAGTTTTGCCACCAGAATGTGTCAAGAAAAGCTCCACTTTTAATGTATATTTGTTTGATAACCCTATGTTCTAGTTGTATTTAAGTGTGCTATATCTGTTCCTCTCTGCTTCTTAAGTGTGAGTACTGCCACTGAAATCCTGGGCTGAAGTTACTGAATGTTGTGTTTAATGATACGTTTAGTAGCAATCAATATTTTAGGCTTGGACAGTTGAGACACACATGTTGCTCTTTAACCCAGAAAAAGTAAACCAAATGAGTCATTTTCTAATAGTGATGTAGAGATCACATACAAAAAAAATTCTATGGTGCTTTAGCAATGGTTAGTCCAAGCAGAAGAAAAGAACATGCTTCTCCAATAAGTTTAGAGTATTATTAGGGTCATGGGACATTTTTTTTTTTAAATTTAAGAAGTATATGGGATTCATCTTTAACCCTAGGAATATATACAAACCTGCAATATGTAGTTAAGACGGGAAAAGATTGCTTTGTATGATTTTCAAACTCAACAGTACCATAGTAGCTGTGAGACTAAGCATTTGAATATTAGTTTTTATTTTTCTGTGGATATTAAGTATCAATCATTCAAATTGTAGTTTTATTATACATCCTTAATAGACTAAATTAGGGAAGACTTTCTATTACATAGATCCAAGTACATTTTCTGATTTATTGGATTCTTAAGGCTTTACGTAGGCAGTCATTAGTAAATAGCCAGAGTTTAGGCCTTGATGTGCCTGGCAGACTTGGAATGAAATTTCTACTCTATGTCTTTGGATAAATTAATCAAAAGTTCCTCTAAGTTCTCATTTTCTTACATGAAAAGAGAAACAAATATCTGCTAAGGTTCTTTTGAAGTTTGCATTTAGTTAGTACATGATAATGTTTAACAAGGACAGTGCCTTTCTGAAATCAGGAGAGTATTTTGTATTTTTACTAAAGACGGGGTTTCACCATGTTGGTCAGGTTAGTCTTGCACTCCTGACCTTGTGATCTGCCTGCCTCAGCCTCCCAAAGTACTGTGATTACAAGCACGAGCCACCGTGCCTGGCCAAAAATCACATTTTTTAAGGAATTCTTGGATGAAGTTTCCACACCCGATCCCAGTCTCAGCATTCAGCACCGTAGACTGCAAGCACCCATTTACTTGTGTGTGTGTTTCATGTTGGGCAACTTGAGGTCAGGGGCCATTTTTTGTTTCTCCTTTTGTCTCCAACATGTAGCAGAGTGCTCAGCACATTTGGAATATTTGTTAATGTATAAATAAAGGGCATTTTTGAATTTACTACAATGTCAATGCAAACAACATTTAGTTGTATTCTGCCTATGTTGTTTAAGAGTAAAGTATATTTAAATAAAATGTAAGAAAGTCACTGAGGAAGCATTTTCTACTATAATATGAACATGAAAAAAAATTATTGAATATGCATACATATTATGTTTATATATTTATATACATGCATTAATTGTACTTCCTTTATTAACAAAAATAAAACTTAGATCTAGTTATCTGATTCCCGTAATAATCCATGTATACTATTATCATTACTATGAATCAGTAACAAATATTAATAACGTTGACAATTTATATTAATAAACATTTAATGGGCTAACACAATGACTTAAGAATATACACAGCACTGAATTAGACTTTTCCCAGAGGGCTTCTATTCCAAACTAGACAGGCAGATCAGACACAAACATAGAAAAAGAAGGTTAATGCATTCAGGGAAAGAATGACTGACATCATGACATATAGATCAATACCTGACACTTAAAAGGAAAGTGAGAGATCTGAATTACTTAATGCAATTTATCACCATTATTAAAAAAAATACCCATAACAACCACAAGGACTCAAGCACACATTCTGGGAGAAGGTTGACCTAAAAGTCTCAAGTTAAGTGAGGACCCTGAATATATTAATCATTGAACAGCTAGTGAGACAGAAACAAGGTTTGCATTACCCTAGATATTGAATAACATGGCATAGAACAGGGTTGCTCTAGGGCAAACCACTCATAAAAAGCTTTCAGTGGAAGAGAAAAATCATCTGTCTAGCAGTTTCTTTATGATCCTAAGAAGATATGAAGAGACAGAAAGAAGTTATGTTTTAGCAAATCTATAACCTCTATGTGATTATTATTTTCATTTTCTTTTTTTCTCAACTTATGGATCCCACATCTTTAACACAAGTGTTAGCAAAGTTTCTGTTGTTTCTGCATGTCTTGTTATTATAAAGTAATATTAGTTCATGGAAAAAGAAACTTAAAAAAGACACACCTAAATATTAATAACTTTTTAAAGGACTAAGAACAAATAAAATGATATAGCTATTAAATCATCAATAATTCATTTTTTTTTTTGAGACAGAGTCTTGCTCTGTTGCCAGGCTGGAGTGTAGTGGCGCGATCTTGACTCACTGCAACCTCTGCCTTCTGGGTTCAAGTGATTATCCTGCCTCAGTCTCCTGAGTAGCTGGAACTACAGGCGCGTGCCACCACGCTCGGCTAATTTTTGTATTTTTAGTAGAGATGGGGTTTCATCATGTTAGCCAGGGTGGTCTCAATCTCTTGACCACGTGATCCACCCACCTCGGCCTCCCAAAGTGCTGAGATTACAGGTGCAAGCCACCACACTTGGTCTTAAATTGTCAATAATTTTAAAAAGGTAAGAAGTTGTGGGAATGTGGTACTTTGTTTCTGTCTTTCCTCTGTATATGTTCTGCTATATGATCTATTCTTATATCATCCAGATTATTTCCAATTAAAATATATCCACTAGTATTTGATAGGACAACAGGGTGACTATAGACTTCAATAACTTAGTTGTACATTCACAAATAACTAAAACGGTATAATTGGATTGTAACACAAAAAATAAATACTTGAGGGGATGGATACCCCATTCTCTATAATATGATTATTATGCACTACATACCTGTATCTAAACATTTCATATATCCCATAAATATATACAACTACTATGTACCCACAGAAATTAAAAATAAAATTAAAAATATATCCACTCAGATACGTGGTCATCTTAACCATAAAATCAATGGTTATATTCAGGTTCTAAACTGGGTTAATAATTTCGCTATTCCTAAGTCTCTGTTTTTATGACAGTCCTATAATAACTTACATCTCAACATTGTTGCAAGGATTTAATAATGCAAGATATTTTAGCCACCTTGCAGTTCCTGGCATATACTATATGATAAAAATGTGTTTTTTAAGAATATATTTTATAATTGTGCAGGGATGTCTCCTTCACTCTTCCAGAAATATAAAACAATTTAAGTTCCTTGTAAGGTCTGACAGTAAATACAAAGAGTTTACTGAGCAATTTTGCTGTTTAACTTTTCATTAATACAAAATAACCTAAATTTTACTAGACTTCTAAAAATCACTTCTAGAAATCTTAGTTATTCGAAAAATTAGATACATTTTAACATTTGATTATTTATTAACTTAATTTTAATGTATTATGAACATGATCTCTGAAAACTCTTCAATACACTTGGCTGTCCTGACAAGTTTACAGACAGACTAAAGTATGGCACTGCATTGTGCCTGAACATGTTAGATTTTATTATCCATTTTTATCAAAGTGAAATAATATTATATATAGGCACATATTTCACTCATTAATTGTATTAGTCATATTCAGGAATTCAACAATTAAGTTTGGAAACCTTCCAACTCACCAATCTCAAATCATTCTTAACCCAATCATCCACAATACTGATCTCAGTAAGTTCCTATGTTCACTGAAGGACAAGAGGTCTAACATTACTGTATTTTATTTAAAAGGCACTGTTATTTATCAGAAGTTAAAGAAAATGTTGGGTCAGTTTTGAACCAGGAGAATGGAACACAGAGACAAAGAAATCAAAGATCCAAATCACTATCATTGATCTCTGTTACTAAGGCAGCTCTATCTTAGTGTACAGATAGATGGAGTCAGGAAATAAGTCAAGAATGTTATTGACTACTTATGAATAAAGGAATTTAAATCAGTGTCTCACAGCATCCCAAACTATATCTAACTTGCAGTTTATACAAATATTGTATAATTAACATTGGTCATTATGCGACAGAAATCTATAGTATATTTTATGAAATCAAATACATTTGTAGGTAATTGACCTTATAGATTCTATACCACACCAATAATTATAGTGAAAATCATCCTGAAGGGCTCTGCAGCATGCCTAAAATCAGTTATTTTGCTAGCAATTGAGACAGTACTAGATCCCAGCTCTCCTAACTTAGCTCAGTGATGCTTTCTAACAGCTTTGCTTCATCTAGACTTCCGAACAGTTTTAATATCATCTGTGAACCATATGTAAGAAGCTAATTACAATGTCCCAGAAAATATTGCATATTTGCAATACAAATCAAATACGTGGTATGTAAAAAATCATGAATGAGAGATCCTTCAACAAGGGTTAGATTTAGTTAAGTGGAATATCTGGCACTTTTTTTTTCCAGTTACACTGTAGAATGGGGAAAGACTGCAGCTAACACACCAGCCTGATATAGCATTTCCAATATGGTATGATTCGTTATGGATTCATGCTTTTGGACTGTGGTAAAAATAAAGGTATAATTTAAACAAAAATATGAGTTACATTTGATGTAACAGTAGTTACCATTTCCATTCAAATACTCTCCACATGGTTATTGGTAGAATTAACCAATTTTAAACTGTGATAGTCATTACTGGAGTATAAAATTATAAACATATATGAATAGCAATTTCGTAACCACTTAGAAATGACAATATAACTTTGTGTCAACTTTTTTCTTAATCTTCTATACTAAGAATCAGACATGTAAGAAAATAGCTAACAATCCTAATTTTATTTAATTAATTATAAAAGTTTCCAATAGATACCCAATGATTATTATTGTCCGTCTGGACACCTACTTGATTTTAATTAGTTTTAGACTATTTCCAGAACACAAATGATCTTATGTAATAAAATACATCAGAATTAAACTGGCCAGAATTTTTCTTTATCTATTGTTTGGAATAAATTACTACTTCCTCCTCTTGGTTGATTAAAAAGAATAATTCATTGAGACATTTGTCTCAGTTAAAACTTCTAAACAAATTTTTATAAGATACTTGGCTTACTATGTACCAGACACTACAGTAAGTGCTTTATATGGATGATCTCATTTAATACTAATAATATCCTATCAAATGTACTATTACCTTCATTACAAAAGAGAAACAGAGGCATCAGGAATTCAAGTAATGTAATCAAGGCAAAACACATGCCAAGTCATGGAGATGAAACATGAACAAAGACTTATCATTACAATAATAGCTGTTTAAGACACTTAAAGCTAACAATTATTGAACACATCCAATGTGCCAGCCCTCTGAAGTATACTTAACATGTATCAGTTAATGTAATCCTCAGAATTCTGTATTGTGTGTGTAATAAGGTGGCATTATATCAGGCTCTGGGCATATAGTCATGAAATCTCTGATGAATCTCTGAGTACAGTCAATATTTAGGGTTACAACAGATATAGCCAGGAGAATTCGTAACTCTGGATATGGGAAGGTGTGAAGCAAAGTGTTCAGAAAGAAAAGTTGTGTGATCATTGTAAAACATATGCTAAAATTCTGACACCTAAGTAAAGAGGGAAGATCTATGCCACCTCCTTCTGAGTAACAAATGAACTTAATGACTTATCTGAAATCAATGGAAAGGAATGGAAATGATGCTGTGTGACTTCCAAGGCATAGTCTGATAAGGCAATGCAACTTTGGTCTTATTTGCTGCAACACTGGCACTTGGAGCCCTGAGCCCCAACATGGAAAGTTCAATTTCAGATGCTAAGCAGTGAGGAGGTCAAACTACATGGAGAGGCCACATGTAGCTATACTTGGCCATCCTTGTCTTTAAGTTTACCCAGATTAGGCAATAGATACGTGAGTGAACAAGATTCTAGAAGATTCTAGATCCCAGACATTGAGCCATTCCCAGTCAACAAGACTTACCTTCAAGGCTGTAGAACCTGTGGAGTAGAAACATGTCACCTCCGCTCTGCCTTTTCATATCCTTACCACAGAATCTATGAGCATAACAATATGGTGATTTTACACTAATACAATTTGGGGTGACTTATCATGCAGCAATAGTAATTGGAGCAATGGTTTTAGTAATTTAAACAATATTCATAAGATACATTACTAATATTGGACATTGTTTAGCCTGACAGGAGAATATTACTGAAAATAACTTGAAAATATCTATAGTTTGAATATTTGTTCCCTTCAAATTTCACATTGAAATTTGATTCTCAATGTTGCAGGCGGGACCTAATGGACAATATTTGGGTCATGGAGATGGATCCTTCACCAGGTGAATGACTTCTTGCTGTATGAGTAACCATAAGAGCTGGTTGTTTAAAATAGCCCGGCACTCCCCCACCTCATTCCTTTCTCTGCACAGGCTGGTCCACTTTATCTTCCACTTTGAGTGGAAGCTGCCTGAGGTGCTCATCAGAAACTGAACAGATGTCAGCACCCTCCTTCTTGTATAGCCTGCCGAACTGTAAGTCAAATAAATCTCCTATAAGTTTTATTTACAAGTTACTCTACCTCAGGTATTCCTTTATAGCAACTCAAAATGGATTAAGACCTAGACAATAAAAATATATTCACCATTAATATTTCATTTATTGACTTCCATGTACATAATGAATAAATGAGTGGAATGAAGATAAAAACTATCCCAATTTGTGCTGTCTTATATAACACAAACCACATTTGGCTATCAATCAAATAGAGATGTGCTATAAGTATAAAATACAAGTGTTTGAAGACAGTTTTAAAAATTATGTAAAATTATCTCAATAATTTAACATTAATTAACCATTGAAGTGATATTTCGGATATCTGAATTTTTATATTGATTACATGATAAAATACACTATGAAGATTAATTTCATCAGTTTCTTTTTTAAATTTTTATTAATTTTGGTTCCTAGAAAATGTTAAATTTAATGGCAGCTCATATCTGTGATTCATATTGTTTATCTATGTGACAGCACTAGACTGACCATTATTTTATCTTGGAAAATACTGAAACTAGTGAAAGAAAATAGTATAGAATCTGATTAATAATTTTTATTTTGCCATAATTTTCTCAAATTCCAAAAAGTGAGTAGATATTAGTTTATCCAATGATTTATATAACCCAAGTAAGTAAAATAATGACTTTGAGATGCTTGTCATTCAAAAATAAGAAAGCAAAAAAGACTTGGTGTCAAAAACACACGCACAGTAAAGTTGATGGTACTGCTGATGCCAGCCCTGTCTGGAACTGCCATTACTAAGATGCAGGGTGCACAGAGGAAGCACAGCCAGGGTTGTACACTCCACAGAGTCAGCGGGTGCCATGAACAGGGAGGAACCCTGCCCCCTACCAAGTCATCAGGGCTGAAGCCCCATGTTCCTGGGCACAGCTGCAGCTGACCAGCCATGGCTCTGGACCCAGGCATCCCCGCGCTCTTGGGAACCCAGGAAGCCCCTTGCCACTGCAGGCTTGAAAGGGCTTGCTCCCACTGCCTGTCCTCTGCCCACTCCTGGTGCCCGGGAGTGGGCGGAGCAAAGTTGTGGCCAAGCCTGGGTGCTGTTGTGACCTGGCTGCATGTGTGCATGCTTGGGGCACTGCCAACATGACAGCCTCCTGTTGCCTTGGCCCACTCCAGACTTTGGGCACTGATGATCATGGGAGGGAGGCCTGGGGGGCTGAAGGCTGCTTGGCATGGGCCTGCAGGCACCTTTCCACATGAACAGCCTGGGTGCCATGGATGATGTTGATTGTGGGAGGAGGCAGACAGGCTCCTGGGCAGAAAGGGGCAGTCCCCAGTGAAGCCCCACCTTCAAGCTGGGGACAGCCTGAAGCCTGTGGGCCAAGCTATCAGTTCCAGGTGGGTCTGTGGCCCAGAGTGAGAACTTATGGTGCTTTTCTGGGCATGCCAGTGGCCGCCTATGGACCAATAAGCATGCACTTCCTCCCTTCTAAGCTCATAAAACCCCCAGACTCAGCCAGACTCACACAGACATTAAGACTAACAGCTGCCCAAAGGAGCTAACCACTTCGGGTCTCCTTGACTTGTTTAGACAGCCTGCCTGTGAAATGAGCTACCCACCGTGGTTCATCTCTACACTGAGAGCTGGAGACTTGTTGGGACAACCTGCCTGTGGATAGGAGCTACCCACTTTGGGTCTCCTTTCTGCTGAGATCTGGACACTCATTGGGATGACTTGCTTGTGGAAATGAGCTACCCACTTCGGATCTCCTGAGAGCTGTTCTGTCATGCAATAAAGCTCATCTCCACCTTGCTCACCTATCAGTTGTCCATGTACCTCATTCTGTGGGAAGTGGGACAACTGAAAGAGCTTTATTTCAGTTGTAATAAACTGTTCAGAGCTTTATTGTAACACAAACAGGGCTGAAACATCAACCCTGACTTGCCACATTGCAGGCAACTAGAAGGAAAGAAGAGCTGCAGCCCTTCGGGAGCCAGACCTAGGTGCTCCCTGAGCCAGGGCTGTGACACCCTCTTTGGGGTTCTGTGGTTGCAGCTCCAAGCTTTCGGGCACCACTGCATTCCCCTTGTCCAGATGTAGATGTCCACAGCACAAGCCACTTGTGGTGCATCTAATCCAGCCACAGGCTTGCATTCAGTGCCTGTGCTATCACCCCGAGCTGCCCACACCGCTGCAGCAGCTGATGTGCCTGGCTGTGTGCAGTGGCCAGACCTGTGCTCACTCACTTATGCACCCCTTGCCACTCTGTGCCTGGCTCACCCTTGGCAGGCAGGGGATCTGGACCAATAGCATCAGATGAGTGCACCTGCCAGGCTGAGTGGGCAAAACAAGTCCAGCGGGCCCAAGCAAAAACTCAGGCAAAGGCACCACCAGCCACAGAGGTTTTCAGCTGTAAAAGCAATACCCTAAGGTTCCCATAACAGTGTTAAATTAGATGCTTTATTTTATTAAATTAAGGGTGCTCTATTTACCATGTTTTGTTAGACTATTCAAAATCTTGATTGACTTAGAATCTCTTTCATTTTCACACAAAAATATAATGAATCAAAACTTTTCACAAATTTTCTTAATTTTCTCATTACCTTTAAATGTATTTTCTCTAATCTCTTCCCCTTTAAGATCATTTATATTTTCTCACATTTCCCTAGCTCTTAAAGCAGAGACTAGAGTGACAAAATGCAGTAAGTACAATAATCTTTAGATAGAATCTCAACATCTTGAAAACTGTTTAAAAAAAGGGAATTCATATTAACATTTCAAAAGTAAATGGATTAAAAGTTATTATTTTAGTAAAATTCTGACAGTTTTTCTTTGAACTGTTAAAATAAATTTTGAACACTTAAATCTGTATATGTTTTAGCCTTTCTATCACTAATCAAACCCCATGCATGCTCTGAGCACAGCCCAACTTCCTTTTCTGCCAGCAGTCTTTTCTTTACCACCCGCCATTCGTCTGTCACTCTTAATTCCAGACTTCACTCTACCTGCCATGCTGCTACAGAGCTGCCACCAGTTTCATCTTAAAAGCTTGACATTTAGCCTTTCCTGCTCAGCTTCAGTCAATCAACTACTTGAACTTTGTGAATGTACCTTGCAAAATATGTGGATAGTGTCAGCCCAACTAAAAACTGTGAGATTGACTGTTTCCTTCCCTCAAGGAAGTGTGTAATTATGCCAAATGCAACTGTTGGCCTGCTAGTCTGATGGCGTTTCTGTCATACACTCTCCTCGGAAAGACCTAAAAACTGTCAGCTAAAGCTGTGTGAAGTGGTTGGTGTCACCTCTGGGAAAACACCTGTCAGCTTCTATGTACAGTCAAAAGTTCAGTGAACAAGAAGACAGTCAAAGTGGTGGAATTACAATGAGAGAGAGAGGTACTGTAAATTAACATGCAGGTTGGTCAGGAGTTCTGTCAATAACCACCAGTCATTTTGCTGTGGACCAGTGCAAAGGTCTGATTAAGGTTTAGAGTTGCAAATTCAAATGTCTTCAGAAGCCAGGGAGGTAAGATGTATTTGTGGAGAGACCAGATATTAACTTACTCTTACTACAACTCTTACTACAACTATTACAATTATTGAGAACTTACTATATGCCAGGTTTTGTCTCAAGCAATAGATACATAGATCTGGATCTAGATCTGGATCTTTATTTAATCTTTTAAACATGCTATGAGTTAGGTACTGTGATTTTCATTACTTTATGGATAAGTATAGTGAGGTGTAGGCCACGTGAGAAAGAAGTGTGGCATTCAAATTTAAACTGTCTACTTCCAGAGACTGTGTGCTAGAGGTAGTGGTGGCACCTGTGTCAACCTGAAGAGCAAATGTATTACCTTAAGGCATTCAATTTTGGCCACATAAAACAAACGCCTTTACCATCCCAATTCAGCTAGTGATTTGTCTACAAAATCAAAGTTGGAACATTTTTTTTTTCTAAATTCCAGCCATGTGTTCTCATGCAGCCTGAAATTAAATATAAATATTTAACTGTAAAACTCAATTTTGCTGTAGTAATCAAAACACTTGTTTTACATACAACCTCTTTACAGTATCCCTTAATGCTTAAGTTCAGTGCTTTTTTGTTTATATTTATAGTATAAAGAAGAAAATAACATAAAAATTTCACAGTATATGAAAATGAATGTTGTTTACTTTCACAGTCTAAAATACAGTTTTAATGTTTTGTTTTTAAACCAGCAGTAAACGCTTGAAGAAAAAAAATCACTGACTATTCCTTATTTTGTGGTCAAATATGTGACACTCTCCTTTTTAATATTAACCATTGGATATGCCATTGTAAAATATTCTTTTTACTTTATAATTAGGAAGGACGTGATAGAATAATAACTTATTTCATATCCAATATTGTCATTCCTTTTTTTTTTTTTTTTTTTTTTTTTTGAGACAAAATCTTGCTGTGTTGCCCAGGCTGGTCTCTGACTCCTGGGCTCAAGCAATCCTCCCACTGTAGCTTCCTAATTACCTGAGATTACAGGTACACACCACTATGCCCAGCCAATATTCTCTTTTCTAACACTGTAGGGTAATCAAAGCTAGAACTGCCTTCAATCGCTTTCTGTCTCTGAAGCAGTCATCAGATTTAGGTTGCTGAAATCACTTACCTTTATTTTCAAATAGAGACTCTTGGATATGCCAATGAGATAAAATCCCCCCCATTAGTTTGACATGCTTAATAAAAAAGCAGAGGATGTCCATGTCTGAATCTATTATGGCACAGAGTTCTCATTGATGCCCTCGTGCATTAAGAATGAGCCTTTGCTGTGTCAGCAAGATAAGCCCCAAAAGAATGATCTTTTATTGACTGAACTGTCTACCTCAATCTTGTGCGGAAGAACACTTGTCATGCTGCACTGGACAACTATTGACCAGCAGTAATGCATAAAAATGTAAAGTAAATTGTTTCATTAAAAATTTTATTCTCAAACTAAAGCAAAACAATTATACCACTTCTATAATTCTACAGAAGAAAGTAAGTCTTTCAAATTATCCTAGGTTATGTTTAAAATTTTTTGAATAATCTTAAAACATATATATCTCAAATACAAGATTTTATGTTTATGTTTGACTAGAAACAAGTAATAGGCACACATGTTTAGGTCTGGCTTATAAACAAGTGACAGGCACATGTGGGGGTTTTAATGGGAGATTCAGTAGCACTGAAATAAATAGAAAAGACATATTTTTAATTTCTATTGCAGAATAAAAATGTAATGCTGTAATTACATACCATAATCTTTTTTGCTTTTATAATTCAGTAATCTGAGGTTGAAGTTCTCTGCATCATCAAGGGGGAAGAAATGAAAGTAAAATCTTAGATTATTCTGACACTGAGTAAAAACAGCCAGAACTCTGTGGATTCCAGAAACTTTTACCTTATATATCATGTAAACAACAATTTTTTAAAATTATAGATAAAAATATATGATGATTCTTAATAAGTTTTAGTCTGATGTCATAAGAATGGAGATATAACCAAATATTTAACTTTATTAATGGTTAGAAATATGCCAAATAAAACATAACTTAATTCTGCTTTAGCCATGAGAGTTACTAAAATCACCTTGAGCCTACTGCTGTAAATAACTACATACACTGACTATATATATAGGAAACAAACGTGTTCTGAAATTGAAAAGTAGGCAGCACAAGACTGAGAACACAGAGACAAGAAACATGTGATGAATGTCCTATGATATCATCCAAGCTTTCTGCCAGGAGGATTTTTTCAGATCATAGTGAAAAAAAGGTGTGAAGGGTAGAGGGAGGGATGATTAGTGACAATAGGCTTTCTGGGTCTAGGAGACAGAAAAAAAGAGTTTGGGAAAAATTAGGCACCTAGAATATCTTGGGCAAAATGCTGGAGAAAAGGGAGCACTGTGGAAAAAGAGATAAAAAAAATCTGCATAGGAGTCTTTCTGAGAGTGTTACTGAATATTAAGTCATGCATATATATGGAAAAACTTCAGAAAGCCAGCCAAAGAAAAACTGTGGCAGCTATAAAGGTAAGTTCAACAATTCTCAGAATTCATAAAGTACTGGAGATATATCAGTTCTGATAAGTCTTGTTTGAACAACCAAGGAATTAAGGAAAGGCATTAGAAGAGTCATATTATAATAGAAGGGTAAAAGTAGGCCATTTTGGAAAAGTTTTAAAATATGCCTCAAAAAGAAACAAGCTAATCTACAAGTAACTTTAGTTGCTTGTCAGATTAAAGCCTAACACTCTTTAAAGACAACTAAACTCAACAATGACGTCAACATAAATTTACAAGGTCCAGTAACCAAGTAAGGCTTAACAGACATGTGGAAGAATGTAAAATTTGTAACAAGTTAGAGGAAGGTTAGTAGAAAAAGATACTTAGAAAGAAATAACAGAGCAGGTGGAGATACTATAAGCAAACCTAAAATTAAAAGAAAAGCATGAACATAATGAAGAGAGAAATGAAAAGTATATAAAAGAACAAATTGAACTTGTGTGGATGAAAAAGACAATTATCAGAAGTGAAGAATTCTGTGGATGGGAATAATAGCTGATTTAACACTATTCAAAAAAGATCAGTGAAAATACAGCAAGAGCAAATATCCAAAGTGAAGAACAGAGAAAGATAAATGGTGGGAACTGACAAGAACTTCAGTAAATAGTTTACAAATATCAAGAGGCTAAACATACGTGAATTGGAGTTTAAAAAGAGAGAAAAATAAATACTTGAAAAACATTCCATATTCTATGAAACAAATAAACTTACTGATTCAAGACCTGTAAAAAAACAAACAAACAAACAAACAAACAAACAAAACAACCTTACTGGGTAAATCTAAAGACAACCATACCAAAGTATTTTCTAATGAAATTGTTGAAAACAAGTGAAAACAAGAAAATTTTGAAAGTAGCCAGAGGAGAAAAGACATATTTTGTACATAGGAGCAAAGATTACCACAGTTTTCTCACCAAAACTTAAGTGGGAAATCAATTAAATTCCATTTTGAAAGACCTGATAGGAAAAAGAAAATACTAAAGTTCTATCCAGCAGAACTGTTCTTAAAAATGAGGACAAAATAGCTGAGAGAATTTGCTGCCAGATCTGCAAGGTGTTTTTCAGATGGAAAGAAAATAACCCTAGAAGGAAATTTCCATTTACATAAAGGAATAAAAAATACCAGAAATGATACATATATGAATAAATTTAAAAAATATTATTTAAAAGACAAGTGATAGTTTAAAGTAAAAAATAATATATTGTCTGTTAATAATATACATAAAGTATAATGTGAAAATAGTAGAAAAAACAATAACCTTTTATTGTTCTATAACAAGAAAAGGTTATAGAAGTACACTGTTGTAAGATTCTTATATTATATATGAGGTGAAATGATAGGATTTGAAGATACACTGGGATTGTATAAAGTTGCAAATTTTAAACTGTAACCCGACCACTAAAAAAATTAAGCAAAAAAATCCAATAGTACAGATAAAATGATATTCTAAGAAATAATTATTGAGAAGATTGGAAAAAAAGGAAATAGAACAGTGAGTGGACAAATGAAGGCAGATAAGATAGTAAATTTAAATGTAACCATAAGTACATTATTATTTAAAATGCAGATAGCTTAAGACTGAATCATTTTCTTAAATGTCATTGCAAAATTTTTCACGTTTCTTTTGCTCTTTCACTTAAAGTGCATCAAAATCAGAACTTCAAAATCTATACATGAATCAATCAGAACAGAGGATTCTATTTGTTATTGTAAATAGAAGAGGAGAGTGGTAAGAAGTGAAATGAGCTAAAATGGTAGGAAAAATGATTTGCCTAATTTTGCCAATACCACTGTATAAGACAGGGTTCTATGGTGAAACAGAACCAATTGGTTGCGTACTTGTGCATATATGTGTGTATAATTTTAAGGAATTGGTTGACACAATTGTGAGAGTTGGCTTATCTCAAATCTGTAGGGCAGGCCATCAGGCTGGAAATGTAGGCAAAAGTTGATGTTGTAGCCTTGAGACCACAATTTGTAGGCAGGCTGGAAAACTGAAAACTCAGGCAGAATTTATATGTTACAGTCTTGAGGCAAAATTTCTTCTTTCTCTAGGAAACCTCAGTGTCTGCTCTTTATGCCTTCAATTTAATGGATGGTGCCCAACAATGTTACTGAAGGTAATATCCTCTACTTATCAGTCAATTGATTGCAGATGTGATTAACATCTGCAAATATGTTCATGGCAACATCTAGACTAGTGTTTGACAAAAACAAAACAACAAAAACTGGGCACCATTGCCTAGTCACATTGACACTTTCACTCTCAAGAGTGAACCCTATTTTATTATCAGAGGAGCACCAGTTTAGAGGATATATTATATATTAGTCAAAATGGGAGGTTCTGCTGACATTTTGACTGTAAATTATGACAATGGGTAAATGTTCACACAATAGAATCTTCTAGAGGGCTTGTTAAAAATATAACTGTTTGAAACCAAAGTCAAACAAAGACATGACAAGAAAAGAAAGCTACAGACTGATCTGTTTTATGAAAGTTGATGTAAATATCCTCAATACTAGCAAATTGAATTCAGCAGTGTATTAAAAAATTATACAACATGACCAAGTTAGATTTATTTCTGGAATGTAGGGATGGTTCATTATGCAAAATTTGATCAATGTGATGCTTTACATTCATGGAATGAATTAAAAAACATAAGATCATCTCGACTGATGCAGAAAAAGCATCTGACAAAATTCAATGGCCTTTCATGATTTTTTAAAAAAAGGAATACAAGATAAAAATCTCAACATAATAAAAGCCATACATGTAAAACTCATAATCAACATTATACTTAATGGTGAAAGATTAAAGGACTTAAAAAGAAAAAACAAAACAGGAACAAGGCACAAATGCATGCTTTTACTACTTCTATTCAACAGAGCACTGGAAGTTCTAGCCACAGCAATTAGGCAAAAACCAAAAAACAAAGCAAAACAAACAAACAAAAAAAAGAGGCATCCACATTGGAAAGAAATAAGTAAAATTATCTCTTTTTTTTCAGATAATATGATCTTATATGCAGAAAATATTGAAAATGCCACTAACAACTGTTAGAGTTAATAAATGAATTCAACATAGTATCAGGTATCAGGATACAAATTTAATCTACAAAAATCAATTGCAGAGAATAAAAAAATCTAAAAAAAATTGGAAAAAACAATTCAATTTACAATAGTATGGAAAGAAATAAAAAACTTAGAATTTAATTTAACCAAGGAGGTTAAGACTTACCCAATGAAAATTACAGAATAAATTAAAGAAGACATAAAGAAATGGAAACACATCCCATGTTCATAGATTGGGAGACTTAATATTGTTAAGAGGTCCGTATTACCCAAATTGATCTGCAGACTCAATGCAATCCCTGTCAAAATCCCAATGATATGCTTTTGCAGAAATAGAACCCACACTAAAATTCATGTGGAATCTCAAAGGACCCTGAATATACAAAACTGTCTTGAAAAAGAACAATAAAGCAGGAGGACTCATATTTCCTGGTGTTAAAAGTCACTACAAGGCTACAGTAATCAAAACTATGCAGTACTGGCATAAAGACAGACATATCAACTAATGAAGTAGAAGAGAGAACCCAGAAATAAATCCTGGCATATATGGTCAAACGATGTTTGACAAGGCTGCCAAGATCACTCAATGGGAAAAGAACAGTCTTTCGGACAAACAGTTCTGTGAAAACTGATATTCAAATGCAAAAGAATAGAGCTCAACCCTTACCTAACATCATATACAAAAATTAACTCAAAATGGATTAAAGACCTAAATGTAAGACCTCAAACTAAACTCTTAGAAGAAAATATAACCTAAAACTTAAGGACACTGGATTTGGCAATGATTTCTTGGATATGACCTAAAGGCAAAGGCAGCAAAAGAAAAAACAAACTAATTGTGCATCATTAGATTAAAAACATTTTGTGCAACAAAAGGTAATATTGAGTTCTGGTATTTGTGATGTCTGACTAGAAGCAGCTAGTGGGTGCCTCTCATGGAAGAGAATTAAAATAGTAAGTACTAACATTTCAAGTGGATCATTTAAGAAAATATGCTTGAATTCATTAGAGAAGTGATAGGATTTATAGAAAGCAGAGGAGAGTGAAGCCAGGCAGCCTACAGAGCTCACATCACAGCAGAGCTGGGAGAAGCTCCTTAATATGGGCAAGGGGTGAGTGAATGAGACACTCCCAGGGTTTGACACTTTCACTATGGACCTTTACAATCCTAGTCATAAGGGAGTCTCTTTGACCCCCTTGGGCCTCTAGATGAATACAGAGAGCTGCCTGAAGACTGTGTAGAGGCACTGCTCAAGACCAGGTGGAATCCCACAGCCTTTTAATTCCTGAGCATCCTGGTGTCAGCTGTTGCCACCTGATAAGGACGGAGTGGGGAGGACAGGCACTTTTACACATCCCAAAGACATATTGCAGATGTGGTAGGAAGGAGTGGACAGACTACACACTGCACAACTCCCTGCTTCCACTGTTCCCTGATAAACAGGGCCCACCCACCTCAGCATTAGGCTCCCAGCAGAGTTGCCCTGTTCCCACATGAGCACTATGGCTGCAGTTCCTTACAGTCTGATATCCAGGCTGTAAGGACAACAGTAAGCCCTTTAGCTCCCAAAAAAGTCACTGCCACTACCACTACTGCTTCTGCTGTCCTTGGGGCCAGGGAGTGAGCAGAGAGTCAGGGCACATTCATGCACTCCCAACAATGAAATGCACTGATGCTTCTGTGGGAGGGAAATTCCAGTCTCTATTGGTCCAATTGAGTGAGGTGTGATTTCCCCAGTGAAAAGCCCACAGCATAACCACCCTGCTATAACCTGACCATTTCAGTCACAGCCTGGAGCACTTCTGACAGCCCTTCCACCACAGGTTTGTGATCTGCCCTCAGGCTCCTATCACCAAAGCATTCTGCCTGCTCCCACCTTACAATTCTTCCAGTGACCCTAAGGAACAGTGTTCCATGCCCTAACACAGCCAGCACATGAATTCTCGGCCCCAGAGAGCAAGACTGGTGGTGTGGTCCTGGTCCAGCCCTTTAAGGATATGTCTATGCCATGCAATAGACCATCTAGGGGTTTGGGAATTGGGAAATTGCCTAGTCCAGTCTAACACTACTGGCATCTGACCACTGCCCCCAGGGGCTGAGGTTGGGCTGACCCAAGTAGCCAATACCACCACAACTGACATGACTTGTATGGAAGCTTAATGTGTGGACTGTATGAAAGCTCAATGAAATGTAAGAGAAAGTTGAAAAGCAACACAAAGAAACCACAAAAGCAATCCAGGAAATGAAAAAAGGGACAGATATTTAAAACAAACAAACAAACAAACAAACAAACAGAACTACTAGAAATAAAAAAATTCATTAAAGAAATTTCAAAAAACAGTTGAAGTTTTAACAATCTACTAGACAAATCAGAAGAAAGAGCTTCAAAGCTTGAAAGGTTGAAGGTCAACCTTTCAAATTAACCCAGTCAGACAAAAATATAGAAAAAATAATTTTTAGAAAGGACTTTGATAAATATGGCATTATGTAAAGTAACAAAACCTACTACTTGTAGGCATTCCTGAGAGAGAGAAAAAAGTAATAAATCTAAAAAACATATTTGAGAGAAAAATACAGGAAAATTTCCCTGATCTTGTTAGAGATGTAGACATTCAGATCCAAGAAATGCAGAGAATTCCTGAAAGATACTATACAAGACAAACATCACTAAGTTATATAGTCATCAGACTATCCAAGGTCAACATGAAAGAACAAATCTTAAAAAGCAGCTAGAGAGTAGTTATATCACCTATAAAAGGAATCCCATGAGACTAACAGCAAACTTCTCAGCAGAAACATTACAAGGCAGAAAAGATTACAGGCCTATTTTCGGCCTCCATAAGGAAAATAATGCCAGCCAAGAATTTCATTTGCTCCCAAATTAAGCTTCATAAATGAAGAAAAGAAAGTTAAGTCTTTCCCAGACAAGCACACATTAAGGGAATTTATCACTATTAGATCAACCCTAAAAGAAACACTCAAAGGAGTTCTAAACATGGAAATGGATGGATGATAGTCACCATCATAAAAGGACATGTAATCACAAATACCACAGACCCCAAAAAATAATTACAGATATGAAACTTCAAGGCAACTAGCTAACAACACTATGACAGGAAAAATTCTCACATATCAATATTAACCTTGAACATAAATGGCCTAAATGCACTATTTGGAAGATAGAGTGGCAAAAGGATTAAAAAAAAAAGAAAAGAAAAGAAAAACAAAACAAAACAAAAAAACCAAGACCCAAACATCTGCTGCATACAAGAGACTCACCTAATTGCTAAAGACACATACAGACTCAACTTTGGACTTAAACTGGACTACAGACCAAGTGGACCCATTGGACATTTACAGAATATTCTACCCAACAAAGGCAGAATATACATTCTTTTCATATATGCATGGAACATTCTCCAGAATTTACCATATGCTTGGCCATAAAACAAATCTCAAAAACATCAAATTCATATCAAATGTCTTCTCAGACTACAGTTGAATAAAATTAGAAATCAATTCCAAGAGGAGCTCTCAAAACTATAAAATGTCATGAAAACTAAACAATTTGCTCCTGAATGACCTTTGGGTAAATAAATAAATTAAGGCAGATATCAGAAAAAAATTTCAAAACAAATGAAAATGGACAAACTATAAACAAAAACCTCTGGAATAAAACAAAAGTGCTACTAAGAGAAAAGTTTATTGCATTAACTGTCTACATAAAAAAGAGAAAGATCTCAAATTAACAACCTAATATCACACCTTAAGAAACTGGAAAAACAAGAACAAATTAAACATAAAGCTAGCATAAGAAAATAAACAGCAAAGATCAGAGGAGAACTAAATGAGATTGAGACCAAAAAAATTATACAAAGGACCAATGAAAGAAAAAGTTGGTTCTTTGAAAGGATAAACAAAGTTGATACACCACTACCTAGTTTAACCTAGAAAAAACGAGAAGATTCAAAAAAGTACAATTAGAAATTATAAAGGTGATATTAACAACTCATATCACAGAAATACAAAAGATCATCAGAGACTACTATGAACACCCCTATTTGCACAACTGGAAAACCTAAAAGAAATGGATAAATTTCTAAAGACATACAACTAGCCAAGATTGAATCAAGAAGAAATAGAAACCCTTAACAGACCAATAATGAGTAATAAAATTGAATCGGTAATAAAAAAATCTTCCAACAAAAGGAATCCCAGGACTAGATGGATTCATAGCTGAATGTTACCAAACATAAAAGGAAGAGTTATCTCAAAATATCAAGGGGGAAGGGTTCCTTCCTGGCTCATTCTAAGACATCAGTATCACCCTGATACCAAAATCAGACAACAAAAAAGAGAACTACAGGCCAACATCCCTGATGAACCTAGATGCAAAACTCCTCACAAAATACTAGTAAACAGAATCCAATAGCACATGAAAAGATAATTTATCATGGTCAAGTGGGTGTTATTCCATGCATGCAAGGATAGTTCAACATATGCAAATCAATAAATGTGATTCATGACATAAACAAAATTTTTAAAAAATATGATCATCTCAAAAGATGCAGAATAAGCATCTAATAAAATCCAACATCCTTTCATGATTAAAAAAACCCACAAAAAACCAGGCATCAAGGAAAATACCTCAAAATAATAAGAGCCATCCATGGCAAATACACAGCCAGCATCATATTGAATGGAAAAATGTTGAAAGCACTCTGCCTAAGAACTGGCACAACACAAACATATCCACTTTTCTCACTCCTATTCAACATAGTATTGTAAGTTCTAGCCAGAGAGATCAGGCAAGAGAAGGAAATAAAACGCATTCAAATTGGAAAAGAGGAAGTCAAATTATCTCTGGCCCTGATGACATCATTATATATCTAGACAACCCTAAGATTCCTCCAAAAGACTCCTAAAGTCAATAAATGATGTCAGTAAAGTTTCAGGATATGAAAATCAATGTGCCTAACTCAGTAACTTTTCTACACACCAATAATGTTCAAGCTGAGAGCAAAATCAAGAACCCAATCCCATTTACAATAGCCAGAAAAAAAATACTTTAGAATACATTTAACCAACAAGGTGAAAGATCCATACAAGGAGAACTGAAAACACCAATGAAAGAAATCATAGATGACACAAACAAATAAAAAAACCCAATGCTCAAGGATCGAAAGTATCCATATTGTTAAAATGATTATACTGCCCAAGGCAACCTACAGATTCAGCATAATTCCTATCCAATTACTAATGTCATCTTTCACAGAATTAGAAAACCAATCCTAAAATTCCCATGGAAGCACAAAAAGAGCCAATTGTCAGCAAAAGAAGAAATCTGGAGGCATCACATTACTTGAATTCAATTTATACTACGAGACTATAGTAGGTATAAAAGCATGGTACTGGCACAAAAATACACATGTAGATCAATGGAAAAGGATATAGAACCCAGAAATAAAGACACATGTCTACAACTGATTGATTTTTGACAAAAAGGTCAAAAACAAAGAATGGCAAAATGACAACTTACTTGATAAATGGTGCTAGGAAAGTTGGTTAGCAATATGCAAATAAATGAAACTGGACCCCCTAGGCAAAGAAATTATAATTAAGACCCTAAAGATAAATGCAACAAAAGCAAAAATAGACAAATCACACTTAATTAAACTGAAAACCTTCTGCATAGAAAAAGGGATAATCACCAGACTAAGCACACAACCTACAGAATGAGAGAAAATATTTGCAAATTATGCCTCCAACAAAGGACTAATAATATCTAGAATCTACAAAAAACTCAACACATCAAGAAGAAAAAAAATAAACAACCACATTAAAAACTGGGAAAAGGACATGAACAGACACTTCTCAAAATAAAATACACAAGCAGCCAACAAACACATGAAAAGAATGCTCAACATCACTTAACCAGAGAGAGACAAATTAAAACCATACTGAGGTATCAACTTGCCACAGTCAGAATGGCTACCATTTAAAAGTCAACAAATAACAGATATTGGCATAAATGTGGAGGAAAGGGAATGCTTATGCCCTGTTTGTGGGAATGTCAGTTAGTTAAACCTCTATGGAAAACAGTATGAAGATACCTCAAAGAACTAAAAATAGAATTACCATCCAATCCAGCAATCCCACTACCTGGTACCCACCTAAGCAAAAATAAATCATTATAGAAAAAAATGAAAAAAAAAAAAAAACCTTCACTCGTATATTTATTACAACACAATTCACAATTGCAAAGTCATGGGACCAACCTAAGTGCTCATCAATGGTTGATTAGATAAAGAAAATATGGTATATATACACACCATGGAATAGTATGTAGCCATAAAAAAATAACAATGAAATTGTTTCCTTTGTGGCAACATAGATGGAGATGGAGACCTAAGTAAAATATCTCAGAACAAAAAATCAAATACTGCATGTTTTCACTTATAAATGGGAGCTAAACACATGGACATACAGATAAAAATAATAGGCACTGAGGACTCCGAAAAGGGAGGGTGGTAGAGGGTGAGGTTTGAAAAATTACCTACTGGGTACAACACTATTTGTGTTTTGGGTACACTGGAAGCCCAATCCCCACCATTATGCAATATACCTATGTAATGAACATGCACATGTATCCCCTGTCTAAAATTAAAACAAAATTTTAAAAGTTAATACGAACTGAGTTCTAGAAAACCCACAGAATGGGAGAAAACATCTGCACATATATCTGATAAGTGATTAATGATCAGAATATATAGAGAACTCCTAAAACTCAACAACAAAATAAACAACCCTATTCAAAAAAGGGCAATTCTTGAATTACTCTAAGAAGTGATTCTTTCCTACAAGGCTACAGTAACCAAAACAGCATGGTACTGGTACCAAAACAGAGATATAGACCAATGGAACAGAACAGACCCCTCAGAAGTAATACCACACATCTACAGCCATCTGATCTTTGACAAACCTGACAAAAACAAGAAATGGGGAAAGGATTCCCTATGTAATAAATGCTGCTGGGAAAACTGGCTAGCCATAAGTAGCCAGTTTCCATAAGGAAACTGGATCCTTTCCTTACTCCTTACATGAAAATTAATTCAAGATGGATTAGAGACTTAAATATTAGATCTAAAACCATAAAAACCCTAGAAGAAAACCTAAGTAATACCATTCAGGACATAGGCATGGGCAAGGACTTCATGTCTAAAACACCAAAAGCAACGGCAACAAAAGCCAAAATTGACAAATGGGATCTAATTAAACTAAAGAGCTTCTGCACAGCAAAAGAAACTACCATCAGAGTGAATAGGCAACCTACAGAATGGGAGAAAATTTTTGCAATCTACTCATCTGACAAAGGGCTAATATCCAGAACCTACAAAGAACTCAAACAAATTTACAAGAAAAAAACAAACAACCCCATCAAAAAGTGGGCAAAGCATATGAACAGACACTTCTCAAAAGAAGACATTCATACAGCCAACAGACACATGAAAAAATACTCACCATCACTGGCCATCAGAGAAATGCAAATCAAAACCACAACGAGATACCATCTCACACCAGTTAGAATGGCAATCATTAAAAAGTCAGGAAACAGCAGGTGCTGGAGAGGATGTGGAGAAATAGGAATACTTTTACACTGTTGGTGGGACTGTAAACTAGTTCAACCATTGTGGAAAACAGTGTGGTGATTCCTCAAGGATCTAGAACTAGAAATACCATTTGACCCAGCCATCCCATTACTGGGTATATACCCAAAGGATTATAAATCATGCTGCTATAAAGACACATGCACACGTATGTTTATTGCAGCACTATTCACAATAGCAAAGACTTGGAATCAACCCAAATGTCCATCAGTGACAGACTGGATTAAGAAAATGTGGCACATACACATCATGGAATACTATGCAGCCATAAAAAAGGATGAATTCGTGTCCTTTGTAGGGACATGGATGCAGCTGGAAACCATCATTCTCAGCAAACTATCGCAAGAACAGAAAACCAAACACCGCATGTTCTCACTCATAGGTGGGAATTGAACAATGAGATCACTTGGACACAGGAAGGGGAACATCACACACCGGGGCCTATTGTGTGGAGGAGGGAAGGGGGAGGGATAGCATTAGGAGATATACCTAATGTAAATGACGAGTTAATGGGTGCAGCACACCAACATGGCACATGTATACATATGTAACAAACCTGCACGTCGTGCACATGTACCCTAGAACTTAAAGTATAATAATAATAATAATAAAATATGCCACACTGAAAAAAAAAAGAAGAAATGATTCTTTCCATATTCAATATAAAAGAGGGATGGGAGGAAATTGTTCGAGGAGATGGGATAGGTTGGTAGAGAAATTTTATAAGAAACTGTAAATGAGAAAATTATGTTTAAATGTATTAACACAGTCACTTTGAAAAATCTTATATGATCATAGACTCAGGAGTATGTTGGTTATATAAAACTGTATAATTCTTTAATTTTAAAAAGCTGGGAAAATTGGGGCCAAGTTTCAATAATTTAGATAACTTACCCACAAGTAATTACTGGTTTTAGAAAAACTAGAGGTACATTGTTTCGCTCTTATTTCAGTTTCCTAAAAATAGTATATTATGCAGTAAATTTTGGATTATGCACTCTCAAGGTTAGTGTCTGATTCTATTCCTGCATTAATTTGGATAACTGCACCATAAAGGTCTTCAACCACCTAAAAAAAATCATGGGTATGAGTTCTTGTTTAGTTGCATAATTTCTCAACAGACATCCAGAGTCAATATACATTTGTAGTAAATGAATAAAATGTTCTAAGAAAGCAAAAGTGTCTACTGCTATATAATAAAGTATAATGTGAATTAAGCGGAAAGTAAGTGGCTCTAGTATGTACAGAGAAGAAAAAAATCCTTGGCTTTGCTGTAGTTTGCTGAAGTCTTTAGTTATTCTAATATTTAATTTTCTTTTAATTTAGGAACGTATCTGCTGTTTTGATTGTTTATTTTTCATAGTTTCCACCCCTGCCCCACCAACTTTTTCCATAGTTTGAATTTATTTGTACGTTTTTATTTTTTTTGTTCCAGTATAGAAGAATATTATCATAATATAGTTTAAAAATTCTTTTGTTGCAAACTTTCTCTTAAAAAGGGAAAGAGTAAAGGGCACAGCATGAGAAAGCACGAAATGTTCTATGCAATTCAAGATCATCATTCTTTCTCCTAATAACATCCAAATGACCTACAGTCTAATGGCCCCTGTGAAAAAACACACACCATAATACTTCCATTATCAAAGGATACTAGTAGCCAAATGACCGAACTTTTGCGTGACCTAATTTAAATGAATTGGTTTTATGTTCAATGTACTAAGGCACAAAGCAATTAATTCATTTCATCTTTAGTTACTGGAGGAAGAGATGGGGTAAAAGAAGGAAATAAACAATTTTGTGCTATTTTATTTCATATACATTTTTTTACTTAATCCCCCAAGGTAGGTGGTATTAACACATTTTACAAATGAGGAAGTTGAGGATGCTCAGAAAAGTTATGTAAATTATTCAGGATTCACAGCATAAGTAAATAGCAAAGTTAAAATTTGCACCTAAATTAATATAACCTTATATCTTTCTTTAGTTGGCACTTCATCACAATCAACAGGCATTCATACATTAATTTCATAACTATTTATTGTCATTTATTATTACTAGTTCTTTTTCTAGGAGTTGAAGATCCATAAAACTAATAATCCTATTGTTTAATGTTTTCAAAAAAAATTCTAGGATAGACTATTATTAAGCAGATCATTTTTTCAATCCTCATTAATCCCTTATAATGCATAATATCATCAAAATTTATAAAACCTTTTTCATATACAGCATAATCTTAATTATAGAAATTCTCTTCAGAAACTAGCTTTAATTTCATATGACCAAGGGATACTAAAATAAATATTTCCTGTTTTAATGCTAGATGCTACATAAGTGTTACAGAAATTGATTATCTTCATTTGCCAAGATATTTAATAAAAATATCCTGTGCCAGTCAAATGGGCAACATAAGAGAAGATGGCTATGAAAACATATCGTTTGGTAAATTGATAAGTAGTTGAGCTTCTGCACTAAAATTGTATTAGCTAATTAATCTATTTGTCATTATCTACATATGTAATTTACATAGTCCAGGAGAGAGATTCTTTGGGATATAATTTAATACTGTCCCATTCATTGGTCACCAGAAGGTAGATAACACAAATCTCAGAGAAGCTGCTAATATATTATAAAATAGAATAAGACATTTAAAATAATTTTTGTAAATGAAAATTATGAAAGCACATTAGCAAAATGAATATCAGCTTTGATAAATATAAAGCCTTGATTTACATTCAGATAAGTAAATTGCATGAATACAGCATGAACACACACTTGCCTAAATAGTATTTTATATGAGCTTTTTTGAACTTATTTTATATGAATGTTTTTATGAAGATTTTAATATATTTGTTGATTGAACAATCATTACAATACAAAATAAAAGTATTGCTAAGTAAGGTAATTAAACTTGGGTCACACTAATATAAATATGATGAAATGTAGTTTGGGAGATTCAGGACCTAAAAAAGCTTTTATTTCTGGTATTCAGACAATAATTTTAAAAGCCTTTATGTCTGTAAAATCACTATTCTTTACAAAACTAACCAACAATTCAGGGAGAAGCCATGAAAGGATTAGCAGGAAGATAATAAAAGATCTAGAAACTACGAATGGGAAAAACATTGAAGGGATTGTGGCAGACAGCAAAACATAAAAGACTTTCACAATAAAATGTTGACAATTTAAAAATATCTGAATGGCTATCATATGGATTGAGCCTTAAGCTTCTCTAAAGATGCAGATTATAAGCTTGGGAAGAAGTTAACATTATGAAAATGCCGGGTGAAGCTTAGTCCAGGAAATATTTCCCAATAATAATAGTCATTATTGAAAGCGTTTAAGAGAAGCCAGATTATTATGTGTGACAGATATTAATAGTGGTGTTTCTACAGAGTTTGAGATTGGGCTAAGGATACATAAGAACTTTTTGCTTTCTAAGACTTCTATTCATAGAGTACATAAGAACACCTACTATTTATAGGAGGAAACTTATGTTAAGAGATAATAAAGAAAGGCAGAGCTAACTTATATTTTGTACCACTTTTTAAAGTTAGAATTGATGGAAGAAACATGATTATAAGAATTAAATCTAAGAGAGGTAAAACCATTATAAGATAGTATTTAGTCATTAGAAAGCAGTTTATATGAATAAATTGTTTCTTTTTGTATTCTTTTGTGTATATATGTCTTCAATTCCCCCAGGGAAATTCTCAAATACATTTTTACATACCTGTAAAAATTTTACATAAACGCAAAATTCTAGAAACTCCTGAAATCACACTGAAATCTTTTTATATTGTTAAAATAATGTCCCTTAAATGTAAAAATTAAACACAAAGCAAATAAGCATTACATTTTTCAAAATCTATAATAAAGCATAAATCCCAAATACATATAGAATCATGTAACCAAAATAAGCAACAGAATCATAATATCATAAAACTTAAAAGTGAATAAGAGGGAGACATCTTTTTAAAACATTATCTTTAACCACAGTGTACGGAAGAAAAGGTTTATTTCTAGTGGAGCAATTTCCTGCACATAAAAACAACGAAGAAAAGATCTACGTTCACTGTGCCATTTCAACTGCTGGGAATTAAAACAAAAAAAGTGACCAATTTAATCAGCCAGCTTTGCTTACACTAAAGGCTCTAAATCTGCCCCAAATACTGGTTCTTCTAAGATAAAGCACAGTTTTCCCTTAGGTTTCCTTGAAACCTGAAGGTACATTTCCATACAAAATTGTTCCAAGAAAGCTGGATTAAATACAGAAAGAGTAAACGTGTCCATGTGCTAAATAACTATTTCAAGATAAGAAAATTAAGGAAGATATAATTATGTTAGTCACATATAACTATTTTCCATTTCTAATATTAATTTCCATGAGAAGGACCTGTATTTTCTATTTTAAGAGACCAGAGATTTCTTAGCAATGGTATTGGCTTGCTGGGTGAAATTGCTGCAATAATCGCGATAACCACAGAGTAAAACATCTGGAGCAGACTAGAGCCAGGATTTAGATCATGACTTGACTCTATCACAGTCCTGCCAAAAAAATTTCCTATCCTACTAGCTTCTGTGGCCTTGGATATGCCAATGAGCAGCTGAGGCACCAAAGAAACTCAAAAGTAAGGACGCAGATGGATTCAGAGTGCCCGGGACTATTCACAGCTAAACTCTTTTCCCATTTTGCAGATGAGAAAACAGACTTGGATGAGAAAATGGTGATCATATACACATCCGAACATACACTTTGGATACTTCTGAATGATTTCAAACTTTCTGTGGGCTTCAAGTTTCATTTTCCAGTGGTAGCCTGTATTGTATGAATTGTCAGTCTTATGGATGTAAATTTAACTTGACTATGCAAGAGACTGTACTTAACTCATATAAAGGTTCTCAGGAAATAGAGTGTGAGTGCCAATGTAATAGTCAGCCTCCCCCAGTTCTTCTTTCCTTGAAGATGCTTGTGCTGTTTAGTTTTCTTCTTTTTCCTCTGTATAATTTCTCAATGCTCTTAATGGCATTGCTTTCTTGTTTGTTTGTTTGTTTTTGTGTTTCCTCATGAGCTTATGTTTCATGAGAATTAAGCAAGATGTTATGGAATCTTATGCAGAAATAACCTGTATCTGTTCCTGTGGTTCCGTGATATGCCAGTTGGAAAGCCACCGGTCCTCCACTGAAAGAATTAGGAAATTGCTCTACTCCTGAGTTGCTTTGCTGCCAAAGCCACTACTGTCATATTCTCTGAGCCAGAAAAGATCCAGGTCTCCTGCGCAGTTCATCTGTTACAAAGGGGTCATCAGGTACTCCTAGGACTGCCCATGTAAGAGTGACTGCCATTTCTTTCCAGAATCAACATTTCTCTGCAAGGTAAGATTTGTCCAGGTATTCAGACCTTCATCCAAAGGACTCTATGCCATAAAGCCACAGGCTTCTATATTGCACATATGGTGACTGAGTCTTGTGCCCAAGGTCTCTCTGCATGGTATTCCCAGTCTCTGATCACCTTGGTAGATTAGCATAATGTCTCCCTAACTGTAATCAGCACAGGCATTGCCTGGAGACCTTATTAAAATGCAGAATCTGATTCTGTAGGCCTCTAGTTGGCCCCCAGTCTGTCAAGGGAGACAGATGTTTCTGCTCTGCAGACCACATTTTGTTTAGCAAGAAGGTAGTTAGTCTAGTTAGTAGTGATTTGTAAAGGCGAAAGTGGCAAGTAGCTATATTAGTGAATAGTGGTCACTGCTAAAGCTGAATGCCTATCTGTTCCATTTTGCAGGAATCTTTTCCCATAAATTTTATACCACCATCTTTCACCTACTTGATGGAACTCCTAATTATAACTGTAAGGAAAAAACAAATTATATTAATATATTAGTAGAAATATTAAATTGGTAAATTTAGGAGAAAATGTGTTGGTCGAAACAATATGTGAAGATGTTAATGAGTTAATATTTGCTTATGAGTTTTTGATACCATTAAACGTAGAGGGCATCACTAGTAAGACCAAAGTTTATCACAGGGAATAACAAAAGACTGCAGGTTTTAAACTCGCTGGCTGGTTATAGTTCACTCTCCTTATGCAAATGAACTTTAATGAGTAAGATCACATGCAATTAAAGTAAATATTAGTCAGGGATGAGGTTACATGATAGCTGGCACACAATGGGATTCACATAAGGGATTTTACAGCAAGAATTTTGGTCAGGATTTGAATCCAAGAGACTACTGAGTTTGCATTTTTAATCCCTAACATAAGCATTTGAAAGTTAAATTGTACGATAGCTTCTGAAAGTTCACATGGCTTGTTCAGCTGTGAAATGACAGTAGGAAAAATGTCTTGTATACTGAAATCAAAGAACAACTGTTCAGTGGAAATCTAAAAGGCCAGGTTGAAAGAGTTCTTAGATATATCAGCTTCAGTAATACTTCAAAGTACCTGGAGGTCAACTGTTGTTCAAAAATTTTAATTGGAAAATTCCATAAATAAACAAATAATCAGTTTTTAATTGTGTGCCATTCTTAGTAGTGTGATGAGATCTCACAGGGTCCCACTTCATTCTAGGACCCAAATCGTCCTTATGTCTAGTGTATCCATGCTGTCTTCACTACATGCCCGTTAGTCTCTTAGCGGCCATCTCAGATCCGATAAGATTGGCTGTCTCACTATTGCAGTGGCTGTGTTCAAGTAACCCTTATTTTGCTGAATAATGACCCCAGAGTGTAAGAGTAGTGATGCTGGCATATTGTTATAATTATTCTATTTTATTATAATTGTTGTTAATCTCTTACTGTGCCTAATTTATAAATTGAAGATTATTATTGTTATGTACATTTAGGAAAAAACATAGTATACATAGGGATCAGGACTGTCTGTGATTTCAGGCATTCACTAGGGATCTTAGAATATATCAGCCACAGATAAGGAGGGGACTACTGGACCTCATTTTTAAACATACTCATCCTACATAATAGTAACGAAATCTTGCTATTCCCCCCTTACAATCAGTCCCACTCCTGGTAACTACCATTGCTACTCTCTGTTCCTATACATTATACTTTTTAAATATTCCATTTTTATGTGAGATCATGCAGTATTTTTCTTAGTCTGGCTTATTTCACTCGTAAAATTGCCATTTATAGAAGAAAATGTAATAGGCAGCATATGCAATCCTAAATAGCTCTATTGTCAGGTTCCTAGGTTAAGAAAAATTAGATTTTCGGAGATTGGTATTAATTATTGTTAACTGGCATAATGCCTGACATATTGTATTCAATAAAACTTATTGAAAGAAGATGGGAAGGAGCTTCTGAAAAATACACTCAAAATTCTAGGATTTCAGAGGTTCCCTAAACTCAACACAAAATATGATTCCTTTGCTGCACAATCACAAAATCTAGAGCGAGGAGAAAACATCCGTTTAATAATTAGAACTAGAAATAGAGAATAGGTAACTCTTGATGAAGAGAGTTAGCCAAGGGCATTTAATTGACAAATTCTCTGACTTGAAACCTCTTCTTACAATGTCTTCCCCAAACAGATAAGCAGGGTGATGGGCTGCCTCTCTGCAGTGGTCAACCCAGGCATCCGTGTCTACCTTATCCCTTCTTCTTCACTTGAAATTTGGTCTGCAATATCATTTGCCACTGATAAAATAATTTACCCTAATCTGTATTATCCTAAACCAAACTATTTTTGAATGCAAAATAAGAGGTGAGTCTTTCAGCAGAAGAGAATTCTCTGGCAAAGAGAACCACTATGTTTTGGTGGTGGGGGAGCATTGCTAGAAATAGTAATCACAATTAAGACACTGAAATAGCAATGAATGGAATAAAAACATTATATACCAGGCTACAGTGTCTCTATTGTTATTGTATTGTGCCTTCACAATCTTTTTGGTATCTATAGAAATACCTATGGCTCTGGATAGTTTCTACCTTTTGTTGCTAACATTATTATTAGTATATTTAGTTGTTTAACTTCCACTTCACCTTCTTTTGATAATTTCCCCTTTTTTGAGAAATTGTCTCTTTTCTTATTGTTTATAGCCTAGTGAACATTTTATTTAAAGTATATTACCCTTCCCTAGCCAAGAGATAGATTGGTAACCTGACACAGATATTTGGACACTCTCTCCATATAATCCAAATAATGGCATAAGAATGAAATTTGAAAATGTGTTCATGTGACTCTAGCTAGCAATTAGACCTTTTAGACCTTGTAGTTACTTTGGATTTATCATTTCCCATGTCTGATTCTCCAGTCTTCTCATGGAAATTATAAACTCTCAGATAGTCTTCCAGTACATTCATTTTTGCTTAGGTTAGGCAGAGTTAGCATCCATTTGAGGCAATTAAAAACAAAAGAAAACAAAACAAAAAACCCTAATATATTGCCTACACTTGATTGTAGGAATTCAGAACTCTCTTGTACTATGCCTCTACAGCACACTTGGAGCTCATAACCCAGCCCAGTGTCTACTAGCAGCCTCCTTTCCAACCCCTGTTTCTTGCCCTTTTATTACTGACCTATGTTAGCCACTACTCTGAGCTGATTTTAGCTGTATGAAATAATCAACCACAGCTTGGTCATATCCTGAGATGTCTAATTTTTTCCCACCTGAGCCCCTTAAATCCTGAATAAGTTATCACTTTCATTATTTTATTTTCACAAGCCAGATCTCTGCTTATTCTTTAATTAATAATATTACTATTTTTCCATTTTATTATACCATTCCTGATATTCTAATTATTAATCAAAATAGTCCAACCTAACAAACTAAATTCACAATCATCTACATGAAAAATGAATCACCATGAAATGCAAATTTAATTTCACGAGAAATAAGTATTTTCCAAACGCTGAATGGGTTACATAAAAAGCTATGTTAATGACTTCAAAATAAAAAAATATATAAACAAAGGACAAAGGATCTGTTTTCTGCTTTTTGAGATTATCCGAAGATATATTTGTGGTTGAATAAGAGAATAAATATAGTTCTTAATTGTTTCTAAGACAATTCCACTCTGACTTCCCTAAGTATAATTATTTTAATGTTTTCACACTTACTGTATTTTTATGATTTCAAAATAATTCTTACATTTAGTACTTATAAACCCACTATTGAATATACTTCATTAATTAAACTTCTAACATGAACAGAAAAATATTATTTTATCATCTTTTTTCCCAAATAAATAAAAAATATCACTTAGTAATTAAAAAAAAAAAAGAGGAAGAACCACACAAACAGAAAGTGCTATTTTGCGTCTCTGTTAAAGAATATGGAATCATTTTTCAGAAAAAACATGATGGTAATGACATGAAAATGTGATGAATGCTTAATGAGATTTTACTATATTATTTATAGTATTGTTGATTACTATTGTGTTCCTTCACAGACTCGGTGCAGTGCAGAGGGCAAAGGCTAGTGACCTCCTTTAGAAGAAAGAGAATGATGTGTTTCAGGTGCCCTGAACTCAAAGCATGGCGCCAAGGACAAAATCAGAAAGTGCTAAAAGCAATTACAGAGGACAATCCTCACTGAAATTTACAGCACATGTTGAAAAAACTACATCCATATTGCCTAATTATCTCTGTAGGAGAACTTTTCCTCTCCAGCGACCAGAAATTTTAAATTCAAATTTTAGTATATATAGGTCAACATAAACCCAGAAAAAACCCTCATAATTGCAAAACTAGGAAATAAATTAAATCCACAGAAATGGTTTAAACTAACAGAAATAGCACAGAAGTGAGTTCAGCTAACAGAAATAGAAACTATCATTCCACAACAATTTTTAAAAAAATCATTCTTAAATGGAAATACAAAGAAATGCTCTAATCTCTTATAACTAAAAAAGCCTATAAGTGAAACAACCAGGCTGAGTCACAAACAGTAACTGCTCATCTTTTAATTGGCAGTTTCACAGATGATTTACATATACTGCAAAATACAAAGAAACATGCCAAATATAGTAAATGAATACCTAATTTGGAAACTTGTGAGACCCAGTTTATTTTTAAATTTGTATAGCTAATACCAGGCAAGTTTATGCTTTCAAAATAGTGTTTTCATTAATGAATATAAAGGAAAAGCACGATTCTTATAAAGGAATAAGCCTTATTAAGGAAAAGCACAATTCTTGCTAACCTCAGTGCTGACTTAAATTATATGTATTACACTACTAAAATACATATAAATGTGAAACGAAGTATAGCGTCTTTACACTTATAATTTAAGCAACTATAAAACTCATTTATAAATTAAACAGTAATAAAACCATAATATCAATAAATTCAAATCAGCAACATTAAATTAATGGGAGGGATTACGAAACTAAGTAACAGCTTACAAGATGAACATACTTACTTATGTGGTTCGGGAATTTTAGACTTCTACATTGTCCTACATCCCAGAGTAATGCTCCTAATGTCTGTATTATATGGTTTTTCTAGTAAAGTTATTGCAAAATCTTCTTTTGGGCAGTGTGACTTGAAGTCTTTTCACTCGAATTTTTCACTGGCCTATTAATCAGCATTTTTTTTTTCTCATTAGGCCAGGAAATCATAGCAACAATTTTCTATAGTAAATAGATCTTCTAAATACTCTAGAATAAATAGTAAATATAGTAAATAGTGTCAACTCTATTGTAAATACACACTTTGTGTGATAGACACAATTAAAAGGTAGCCATGTTTAAATTAAAGTATGATTCAGATTATGCATGCATCATTTCAATTAACATATTGTAATAAACAGGTTTAAATGTTCATAGAGAACGCATAAGCTCTAGGAATATTTTTGCTGATTTCAGATTGCAATATAAAGTGATCAATGATATAAAAGAAGTCACAATAGTCGTTTAATTCCTCAGCCTGTCACTGTTTCCCTCTGCTTTGAGACTCTTGCTTCCTTTCCACCCAGTAACTGCTGATTGCTCTGGGTCCATCCCAGGCCTGTCCAGTCATGGGGAAAATTACTTTGATGAACATATGCACAGTAAGGCATTGCTTACATACTGAGTAACTGCTCCCAAGATTATTTATAAAAACTCTCTCCTTTGAGAAAACAATGCTTAAACAAGATGAATTAATTTCTATGATCTCGTACCATAGTGGGGATATATATTTACAAAGAAGCCTTTCCCTGGCACCAGGACAACAAAACTATTCGGGCTATGTGGGGTGAAAATATATTTCTACAACAACTTTCTGCTTTTCATATGCAGTAGAAGAAAACTGTGACAAGTTAGGTTTCCTATTGCAAAAATGTTACCAATTAGCTTTTTAGATCTGGGGCTGTATCTCCTAAATGCTTGAAAAGCATATTATTTAGCTTCTCTAAATTAAGCTATGCATCGAGTAACCCCAAAATATCAGTAGCTTTAATATTTACTTCCCACTCAAATGTTATGCCCTTGGTGATGGTTCTGCTGCTGTGTCTCTGTTTCAGGCTTTGGTTGGTGTGGTCGGTATTCATATCTGTGCTAGGTGTCTTAGAGACTCAGGCTGAAGGAACAGCTCTACCCAAAACATGCTGTTGTCATAAAAAAGAGTAGAAACAGAGTGGTAAAATCAAACCATGTGAGCACATTTAAAGCACCTCTCAGAGGTGGTGTATATCATGTTCACTTGTGTTCTATTAGCCAAAGCAAGTTTCGTGGCCAATACTGACATCAGGAAAGAGAAATAACTCTGTCTACAAAAAGTCATTACAAGGATGTCAAAAATCGAGACCAATGTTGTAAAAATTACCAGAGTAATGTGTTAGGAATGTGATTAAATAATAAAGATGTGTTTTTGTTTCATAATTTATTTATTTATTTTTGTCTTTTACAAGTCCTTCGTGGTCGATAGGAGTTAGTCTTTGGAGTCAAACAGCCTTAGTAAAGCTCCAACTCTGACACTTTCTAGGTGTTTGGTTTTGAGTAGACCCTCTGTGTTTGAAAATAAATTAAAAATGCTTATCTCACAGCTTTATTTTAGGTTTTGAGATGCTTAATGTAAAACTCTTGAATATCTTTTTAGAAGTTTCAGTGACTTCATACATTAATATGATTTCCATCTCACCCTTATCCATCATCTCCACACATCATATCACTCTTTTTAAAATTCTGAAAAGTACATGCAATGTGCAACTTAAACTTTCAAGAATATGTTGCATAAATCACTCTTGTCCTTAATCACATTAAGTGACTTTATTTTGTTTTATCATTTGTCAGATTGTTCCTGCAAATGTATATATGATACAAAAGCAATTACCCTGGGGAGAGAGTGCAGACCATAAAGACACACTGTAGAGGCAAGCCCAAGTGAGCAGGTTATTTTAAGTTCTGGTGTTCTTTCTAATGTTTATGACTTTATTGCAAAAGCAAATTATCTAAAACAGGGCAAATTATGTACACTACCCTTCACCTGCTCTTTATAGTGGAAGTTTCCACATTATTATTTTTATTCCACTCTAAACTGTTAGCAAATAGCTTGATCGTTATATACTGATGGGATATCTAAATTTAGAAAATGTTATATAAGCTACAATGATTATCATATACTTGGGAGATTATCTATGTGGTGAGAATGGGGCTGTTTCTAGCAGATGTTAAGTGGCAAAAGTTTAGAAGCTAAATATACTCCAAAAAACCTAAAAGAAACTTTAGAACATATTATTCAATTAAAATGTCAAAACAGAACATTCACATTACTTTTATTCATCCAAATGTTCACTGATTCCGAAAATGTTTCCTTGAGTGGAGTTGTACCAGTTAGTGAAAGAGAAGGGAGCAATTTCTTCCAGTGAGTCTGTGGCATGAAACAGCCTAAGGAGGTTCCACAGGATGAAGAGCCCAAGAACGAACATTTATGTAGCATGCCACTACCTGCCAGTCATCAGAACCACCCTGGTGTATAAAGCAGAGGTTTCCTATATTGTCATGGAAATTACTGTCTAGATGAGGAGTGTTAAACAAGTAATAATGGGGGAGTCAACATATGTGTGTGTGTATGTATATATATGTATGTGTATACATGTATATATGTATATGTGTGTGTATATATGTGTGTATATGTGTGTGTGTGCATATATATATGTGTGTGTGTATATATATATGTATATATTGAGATGGAGTCTCTGTCGCCAGGCAGGAGTGCAGTGGCATGATCTGGCTCACTGCAACCTCCGCCTCCTAGGTTCAAGCGATTCTCCTGCCTCAGCCTCCTGAGTAGCTGGGATTACAGGCATGTGCCACCATGTCCGGCTAATTTTTGTATTTTTAGTAGAGATGGGGTTTCACCATGTTGGTCAGCCTGGTCTTGAACTCCTGACCTCGTGATCCACCGGCCTCAGCCTCCCAAAGTGCTGGGATTACAGGCATGAGCCACTGTGTCAGGCCAACATATTTTATAGTTAGGATCGAAAGACAGCATATAAAGGCAAAAAAAAAAAAAAAAAAAAAAAAAAAAAGTTATGACTCAAAATTATCCTTGAAAATTCTTTAAATTAATAAAAACATGTGTGACTCACATGAAAACTGACACTCTGTCATACTCTTTTGTTTTGAAGAAGTGATTTATCACACTTTCTATACTGGGTCCAAAGAATATTTTTAGACATTTTATTTTATTTACTTGGATTTATCTAGGATTATTCATCCCAAGGGATGAGGCACTCTTGAATGTGAGGACCCGCTGAAATGGGAGTTCAAATGATTGGTATTTGGTTTGTGATATGGAAATAGAATGTGTTGTGGCTAAAAGGATTCTTCTGAGCTAGGAGAGCAAGAATCCCAGAAATTACCAGGTGCTGGAGAAACGGGGTGCTCTGAGGGGCTGTAAGTATTACCGGGACTGTGTGTCTCCATCTCTTTGACATTTGGTGATTAATACACAGTGATTGGAATATAACTTGGAATGTTTTAATATTTTTGATTCTCTGGATTATTTATTTGAAAATAGTGCTTACATAGACAGACATTTGGCTCCTAGGTTTTTAATATTTATATTTTCATATAACAGAAACACTAGACAACAATTAACACCATTATTTTGATACCTTTCTCTTCAAAAGATGCACTCTCACGTTTAAGAGAACATGTTCTGGTTGAAAAACAAAACACAACAAACTGCCGTAAGTTGTTACATCTCCAGTGTTTAAATGTGTGATAGTCTAACTTAAAGTGAAAAATACTGAGATGATTTGAGCTAATGATAAAACATTGCTGGCTACACACATGACTAAATGTCTTTCAGTCATGATTACTTAATTTTGTTAGGAATTTTGTTATTACAAAACTACTATTGTATCATGATAATCAAGTTTCTAAAATGAACCTATTAAGTTTCAATTCAGTAAGAGAATTAAAGAAATATAAGAATGTAAAACTCTATTAGGGATGTGATTATGTCAGATTAATTCTTTGTTTTCAAGGCATTTTAAAAAACATTTTGCATTCTAAAGTATTTGAAAATAGTTATGTGCATGGAAAGGTGATTCATCATAACAGCAAATGTTTGTATAACACTTAAATTTTCTGCTTCTACTACTTAATGTCACTTGGCTAATAATATTTAAATATTAATATAGATATACACATAAGAAATAAAATAGGCAGCATAGGCCAAATATATTAATTTTTTAAAGGTCCACTGCTACCTATAGCTTGATTTTACTTTGGATATTTAATAAATTCTCATTCCTTTTTTTTTTTTTTTTCTGGGCACAATAAGAAAAGGTTACTTTAGTTCCCTTTAGAGGTTACAAAATAATTTATTAGATATTCTTTTAGAAATACTTCCAATTCTTAATTGTGCTATTTTTACCTTGAAACAATTTGAGGTACAGATCTCAGTCCCCGAAACATGTCTCATTTGAGGGATGTTGTGAGGCTGGCAGATAGAACCTGCGAGAAACAATTTCCTCAGCACCAGTACATGTCATTGACCTTTCCTCCACTCCTGTCAATAAGAAGAGGAGTCTTGGCCAAGCACAGTGACTCACACCTGCAATCCCATCACTTTGGGAGCCTGAGATGGGAGGATCACCTGAGGCCAAGAGACCTGCCTGGGCAACATCGTGAGGGTCCAATCTCTATCAAGAATTTAAAAATTAGCCGGGCATGGCAGTGTGTGCCTGTAGTCCCAATTACTTGGGAGGCTGAGGCAGGAAGATCCTGTGGGCCCAGGTATTAGAGGTTATAGAGAATTATTGTCATGCCACTGCACTCTGGCCTGGGCAACAGAGTAAGATGCTGTCCCACTCCCCCTAGAAAAAAAAAAAAGAAAAAGAAGTGAAAGAAGTGAAGTCTTTCCCTAAGCAAATTATTTAAGATTAAAATTTGATTTTACTTTATATAAATTCAAAGTAGTTTAAAATTTGTAAACTTATAATATTTAAGTATTTTTCCATATAATTGCATAAGATTTCCTGTTATCCCTCATCTAGTTCATTTATGTATGTATGTGTGTGAAATTTTTCCTTCCTTGAACCCATTCAACTCCTACCTACCCCAGGATCTTTAATCATGTTATTGACTAGTCCCTTCTTTATTTATCACTTTGTCTTATTTTAAGGACTCTTAATAATTTGCTCATTATGAATGCTACTTACTATAAAAATTTGATGGAAATATTTTAAACATGAGCTGGTGAATTTAATTGACATGAACATGCACTTCATTATATGAAGTTGCAACAAGAAGTCAACTTTTGGAACGTGAAGAACAAAGGGGGTCTAATTAGGAAACCAAAGTCAAAACAAAGAGCCAAAATCAGAGTACCAGGTTAGATCAATAGCAAGGAGTCTAAGACCAAGTGGGGTCAAATAATGAAAAGTGGGACAAATATTGGCACCATGAACCAGGAATATCAGGACTGTTAACTTTAGCTTATAAGTGAAACTGTTCTCCTCTGTAAAATTGGGCAGGTTTGCTTGCCTTATCTTCTAAGCAATAAGTGTGTATATAAGTGAGTTCATATTGGAGACAGAGTCATCCAGTTAATCACCAACAATGGCAAGAGTTTGACAGAGCTACCTTTGCTGTCGCTGCTTTCTCAAATAAAATATACACCCTACTGTAGTTTACACAATAGGTAAAACAACAGAAAATGATTTAAATATCATTGAAAATATTGGAAAATATAACCATCTTATTTGTATTTTCTCAGCCCTTTTCTGAAACCACATTTCTCCCAGTGCTGCACAACTTTGGAGAGATTTTAAAACTTTCCTCTCACTGTTCTTTTTCATTTTCTGAATCTAATAGTCAAAAAAATAAAACTTTCTCTTCTAAAAGTTTCTAACAGAGTTACTCCATCCACTTTATTCATCGTTCTACTTTTGAACTTATCAAAATGTGCTGAACTCTCTCTCTGTATGTGTGTGTGTATATGTGTGCACATGCATGTGTATTTTTTTTTCCTGTTATTCTGTAGCCTTTGGAAAAATGGGAGTATCTATAGTACTGAGGCAATGTTTTATTCCCTTTGCAATAGTCATTCAGAGCAAAGTCTAGCATAAATTAATGATTAAATGATTTCTTTTCATTTATACAGTTAACATCTTGGTCCAAACCAGGGTAAAAATGGCATAGTTTTATTTTAATGAATATTTATTCAGCACCATGCACCAGCCTAGGAGATACAAATACAGACAAGAAATTATATGTGGCCCTCTGCCCCCAATGTATTCCCATTATCTTTCTAGAATTATCTTTTGCTGTTCTCCAACGTAATCCCTCACTGCCATTAAATACCTTTTGTATTATTATCCACTTCTGACTCTTTCCTCAGTTTTTTTTAAAATCAAGTTATTCCTCTTAACCAGAATGCACTTACCTATCAACTCTATCAAGTCTCTAATTATTTAATATTTCAACTCAAAAGTCGTCTTTTAAAGAGGAAAAAAGTCTGACCTAATTAACTCCATTTCAACTTCCTCTCTTATTTATACCATCTTCATCTATCACATATATATGGAATAATTTGTGCACTCTAGGATTGTGGCCAGATTTGAATTTAAATGATTCTGAGTTAGAATTTATGTCACACCTCACGCCTGTAATCCCAGCACTTTGGGAGGCCGAGGCGGGCAGATCACAAGGTCTTCGAGACCACGGTGAAACCCCGTCTCTACTAAAAATACAAAAAATTAGCCGGGCGCGGTTGTGGGCGCCTGTAGTCCCAGCTGCTCGGGAGGCTTGGCGTGAACCCGGGAGGCGGAGCTTGCAGTGAGCCGAGATCGCGCCACTGCACTCCAGCCTGGGCGACAGAGCGAGACTCCGTCTCAAAAAAAAAATAATAAAAAAAAAAAAGAATTTATGTCACACAACTCCCATCTTCAAACTAGAAACAATTATGTTGGTCAATAAATCATTTTTTAAAAGAAATACATGTTAATGGAAACAGTGAAAAGTGATGTTGTTAAAAAAACGACATAATTATTACAGTTACTTTAAAAGACTGATTTCAGGTACCATTTATATTCTTCTCTAGCTTTTATCTGGTAGAAATTTAAATTTCAATATAAAACAAAACAGAAAATTACAATGTAATAAATTTAATACTAATAAAAATTCTATTTTTAAAAACTAGAGTTATTCAGTGGAAAAATAGAAAAAACCTGCCATATTATTTTCCGGTGCCTCCTTAGTTTGTGTGTAAATGTCACTACCCTTAAAAAATATTGTTCACGCTTTATTTTCTTCATTTCTCTATTTAATTAAGTTTATATTTATACCTTGGGTAATGGTTATAGACCAAGATTTTGTTGCAATGAAATAGTTGTTTTCTTAATGTTGAAACAACAATTTCGGTTTCCATGGTGATTTTATGATTATTGTATAGAGAGCAATCAGGAGTAAAAAGTCACTAAGAAATTTGGAAAACCTTTATTTTTTATAATGAGCTTTAATTTACTTTCAACATTGGAGAAAACTGTCAGAATAATAGTATTTATAAAAACCGTGTTCATAATTGCTATACTCTGAAATAAAGAGACTGTCATAAGTTTCTAAAGGACAAACATATTTCTTATAAACCTACTTTTGCTCTTATAAAATAAGATAAAAAGGTGTATTATAAATCAAATATATAATATTTTATTAAAGAAACTATTTTAACGAAGTCTATGTGGGTAATTTTTCAGCTTCACTTTTAATTATTAGTGGTTAAAGAAAAACATGGTACTACTTGAAGTCTAGAACTTATAAATATTTTCAACATCATGAGAGGAACATAAAGAAAATAAGTTTGCTCATGTGTTGATTCAATTTCAACTACTATGTTAGCAAGGCTGTTCAATTCTTAGAAAATATCTTTACTGTTAATTGTAGCAACTTATTTGATATCTTTAAAATTCTGAAAGAAAGTAACTGCCAATCTAGTTTTTATAGCTTGTGAAGATAATGTTGAAAGTGAAGCTGGGACATCACACACCGGGGCCTATTAAGGGGAGGGGGGAGGGGGGAGGGATGGCATTGGGAGTTATACCTGATGTAAATGACGAGTAGTTGGGTGCTGACGAGTTGATGGGTGCAGCACAGCAACATGGCACAAGTATACATATGTAACAAACCTGCACGTTATGCACATATACCCTAGAACTTAAAGTATAATAATAATAATAATAAAAAAGAAAGAAAGTGAAGCTAAAGGAAAAAGGAGAAAGTTGGGGGGAGAGAGAGACACCCAGATTAACACAAAATTGAAAGAAATGTTTGCTCTCAATATTAAAGAAATACTAAAAAGTTCTTTGGAAAGAAACATGCAAATGAAGGAAAGAACAATGAGTAGCAGAAAGGGTAGCTATCTGGTTAAATGTTAATGAATATTGGCTCCACCAAACAATGACAATATGGTCTCCTGTTGCTAAAATGTATGTAGAGGGTGTTCTGGATAGGTGGTAGTGGCAGTACTCCACACATGTTCCCCATAAAAACACAATTACAATGGTGAAATCAAAAAAATCCAAGTCCAATATATACAACAAAATTGGTGACAAGGTTGAGGAGTTTAGCTCCTGTTCAAAGAAATCTATGTGTGAATTTTTAAGGCTCAAACACAGGCAATTACAAAGGCTTTACCGGACAGGCCTCCTGGGGGAAAGCTGCCCTCCCTACCCTAGACTGAATACAGGGCGCCGCAGGCACTGAAGGGAGTTGCAGTTAAGGACTCAGGCTCCCTGGCCTGCCATACTCTCATGCATATCTGCATTTCTAGATCAGATATTTCCATTCAGTAGTTTATTTATTTGAGCTCTTTCCCAGAGGCCTTCCTCAGGGCTTTTGCAAAGATCTCCTTATCAGGGGAGAGGCAAGACATTTTGAAGGAATTTTCTATGTTCAGACTCAGTACTCAGCATTTTTCCACTTCTAGCCCTAGCCCCTTGTCTTCTCCCAGCTCCTGGGTCCATAAAATGGCAAACTCATTTTGTTCAGAGCTCTGTCATCAATAAGATGACCCTTAAGTCTGTTTTGATCCACCTGAACCTCAACTATCACACCAATCCATGGGGAAAATGGATTGGAAGGGGATGGCATTGTTTTCCTCTGTTTTGTTTCTAGCTCACACTATCACAGTAAGTGATTAAAGCGTTGACTGTAATCTTCATTTCAACTTGTTGTTTTACTTGGCTACTTTCTCCAGCTTAGCTGAACTCCTGACAAAAATATGCCATGAACCCTCAAAGATGAGTAAGTACATGGAGAGAAATTATTACCTGCTGCAAGATCTACATAGCATAGCTGTATCTGTGTGGGAGAAAGAGGAATAAAAATAATTGGGCCTCTCTGAGAACAGGACAGTTCAAACAGCTACTCCCTTTGGATGTAGTAGATCCATATGGAAAAAGCATCCAAAACTTGCAGAGGGCTCTCATGATCCAATTGGTGAGTACATAAAAAGAAGCTCTATTTTGAGGAAAGTTTTTCATTCTAGGGGGGTTTTGACCTTTTAAACTCTCAATTAACAACCAGTAATTTCCTTCCAAGCAAAGCCAACCATCCCAGTGAAGAGAAATTGCATATAATAAATTCCAAGTTGAACAGAAAGCAAATTAGGTCCAAAAAGAAAAAAGAATAGAAAAGAAATGGCTTAAATAAAATTGAGGAAGAAAGAACAGTAAAGAGAACTCAAGTTATAAAAGGACATGTTTTAAAATCACTTTTGAAAACAACAAAAGTGAGAATTCTAATGATATAAAGCTAGAAAACCTATTCTGCCTTACTTTCTCCCTTCTGAAAACACTGAAAAGTGAATTTCCTTTTAAGAAGTACAACAGGAATAGATCACATTCAAGTCTCCAAATAAGTTTTAAGAGAAAATGAAAGTAAACATGAACTGGAAATACATCCATACAGATGACAAAAGAACACTGGAAATACATGGCCACAAAACAACAAAATTATAACAAAACAACAAAATATATAACAACAAAATATAACATAACATAATTTCGATATGTGTTAAACTTTTAAGGAAATGGTAGTGACTATTAAATAAGTATAGCAATTAGAATAAGAAAGTCCCTACAATGACATGAGTAGAGAAAAGGGTTTCTGTAAACATGCGACAGAACTCAGGAAATATTTGAAAATGACAGAAAATAATTTCATAAAGAAAGTCTATGCTAGAAAAGACAGGTGAACAAATAAACACAGAAAATCATACTGAAGAGAAATACGAGATGGAAAGGAGGTAAAATTTAAAGATCAAAAATAAACTTTAAAAAAAGATAAAAAGGATTTAAGAAAAAGTGATCAACGTAGAAGTTAGCAGAGAAATGTTAAATGATATAAATTAACTACTATAAATTATAAGTTGAGAACACATTCCTGAAAAAAAAATCTAATTTGAAAATATATACTGAAGGAACACAGTTTTAACCTAGAGAAATCGACCCAGAACAGCTAACAAGTGAAAGCGACTTTCAAGGATAAAGGCTACAACTTTGAGGATAAAAACAAAATCTCAGGGAATATTTTTCCCATTGGCCTTTCTGGGGAATATACTAAAGGTCAAGCTTCAGACAATGAAAACCACTGGAAACTTGGGTAAGGACTCATGGTAAACATTTACCAGAGAACTCAATTCTCAAAAATGATATCAACTTTTAGATACGTACCATATCATTCACAGGAATGTTCACCAAATTGTGGCATATTATCCCACAAAGAAAACTTCAATAATACAATAAATTAATGACAATAAGAAGGTCTTCCTAGAGGTTAAAAGAAAAAACTTGGCCGGGCACAGTGGCTCATGCTTGTAATCCCAGCACTTTGGTAGACGAAGGTGGGTGGATCACAAAGTCAGGAGTTCGAGACCATCCTGGTCAACATGATGAAACCCCATCTCTACTAAAAATATAAAAAATCAGCTGGGCGTGGTGGCGGGCGCCTGTAGTCCCAGCTACTCAGGAGGCTGAGGCAGGAGAACCACTTGAACCTGGGAGGGAGAGGTTGTAGTGAGCTGAGATCACGCCACTGCACTCCAGCCTGGTGACAGAGCAAGACTCCGTCTCAAAAACAAACAAAAAAAGAAAACAAAAAAAATTAAAACAGTTCTTGGATCAAAGAATAACTAAAACTAAAACTACATAATTTTGGAAAAAAATATAGCATATCAAATGACAGAAATAACGCTAAATACCTATGTTAATTTGAAAATAAAAATTAAGAATAAAAAGTAACACCCACTTAAAAAGATGGAAAAACTGTTTAAAAATAAGTGGGAGTTGAACAATGAGAACACAGGAGGGGAATATCACATACCGGGGCCTGTTGGGAGGGAAAGGGGAGGGAAAGCATTAGGACAGATACCTAATGCATGTGGGGTTTAAAACCTAGATGACAGGTTAATGGGTGCAGCAAACCACGATGGCACATGTATACCTTTGGAACGAACCTGTACGTTCTGCACATGTATCCTAGAACTTAAAGTAAAATTTTTTAAAAAATTAAAACTAGAACTAAGAAATAAATCTAATAGCTTTTATTTGAAAACTCGAAGAAAATAGACAAAGCACTATCTATCCTAACCAAAATAACAAGGGGGAGAGGAGAGTAAGAAAGCACAATTATTACTGAAGAAATAAAGTCATTCAAGAGCCCTACCCACGCCTAAAATCCCTAGATACACTTGGTTATCCAGGGAATCCTATCAAATCTTTAAAGATCAGATAACTCAACACAGTAAAAGAAGAAATGTTCGGAATTCATATTGTGCCAGAGTATAAGATTTCTCCAAAAAACTAAACAATAATCAACTCACTTATAAACAAAAATTCTAAATTCTAAAATTTATCCAACAGAATTCAGCAACATAATAACAAATACATCACAGCCCAAGTGACATTTATTAAGAAATTCATTAATTCAAAGTCATCTGTCACATTGGTGGAGTTGTGGAGAAAAGTCAGATGGTCATCTCCATGATGCTAAAATGATGTCTGACAAAATTCAGTACACAAATACATATTTACATTAAGATTTCACTCTTGGCTGGGCGTGGTGGCTCACGCCTGTAATCCCAGCATCTTGAGAGGCTGAAGTTAGGCAGATCAGTTGAGTTCAGGAGTTTGAGACCAGCATGGGCAATATAGCAAAACCCTACCTCTACTAAAATTACAAAAATTAGCTGGGCATGGTGGCATGTGCCTGTAGTCACACCAGCTGCTGAGGTAGAAGGACCACTTGAGCCAGGGAGGTTGAGGCTGCAGTGAGCCGAGATTGTGCCACTGCACTCCAGCCTGGGCAACAGAGTGAGATCTTGTCAAAAAAAAAAAAAGAAAAAAAATTCTCTGTTTTACTCTTCTCTCTTTCTGTCTCCCTCCACTGTCTCATCCCTTTCTGTCTTACACACAGCTCCACATAAATTCAGTCTAAATTCTCTGTTTTACCTCTCCTGCCACTCATCCCGCCCTGCCACTTCCTCCTCCTTACACACAGCACACACACATAAATTCAGTCCTAAATTCTCTGTTTTACTTTTCTCTCTTTCTGTCTCCCTCCACTGTCTCATCCCGCCCTGCCACTTCCTCCTTCTTACACACAGCACACACACATAAATTCAGTCCTAAAGTCAGAATCATAATGTGGAAATGTTAGAAAATTTACTGCAAAATCAGGAGCAACACAAGAACATTCACCACTGTTACTAATACTGAAGTTCTTTTGGAGCTATTAATACAGTTTGACAAGGAAAAACATATAATTTGATAAAACGTAAGATATCTTTATTTGCAGATATGACTATATAGTTTGACAAGCAGAAAATATCAACAGGACCATTAATAAAGAGACAATTTGTAAAGTATGTCATTATAATATTGCTCCCCCAAAGCTCAGTAGCATTCATATATGAAAATAAAATCAGTTATAAGATATAAAGAAAAAAAGATATGAGAAAAGACTCCATTTATGCTAACAAATTTAAAAGAATGTATTAAAACAGAAACATAATAAATATGCATGAGGATCATACATGAAGTAAACCATAAAACACTTCCAAAAGACACAAAAGTAGATCTGGACAAACAGAAATACATATTATGTACTTAGCTGCAGAGTTCTAGTATCAAAAAGTTGTCAACCCTCTATATTTATTTATAAATTTAAAGCAAGCCCATTTAGAATATAATATTGTTCTGTATCTAAAAATTTTGAATAAAAATTTTATTTGAAAGAAAAATCTAGTAGGTATAGAGAGGACAGTTTTGAAAGAGAAGAGTACGGAAGAGGACTGTCCAGCCAGATGAAAAAACTACTCTTCTCCAATGAAAATCATTTACTATTGACAGGTTTTAGGTCAGACAGACCAATAGAAGAGAAAAGCAAATCCAAAAATAGAACTGATTGCTTATGGAAATTTTAAATACCACACAGGCAGGATTTTAAACTATAAAGGAAAAGATGGATTATAAAATAAGTGATGATGGTATAGCTGGATAACTGTATGGATATGGTAAAAAATTGACCAATTTCTTATATTGCATATCAGTGTAAACTCCACATGGATAAGAGACATAAACTGCAAAGAATAAAAAAAGGCAAGTTTTTATAGATGTCAGAAGTGGGAATTTTGTTCAGAAATACGATTCAAGGAGCAACACCTAAAAATGAATTTAATTGTTTTCTTAATTGACACAAACAAAATAAAAACAAAAATAATGTATAAGAAAAATACAACTGATTTCACTTATAATAAGTTAAATACAAATTAAAATTATATGAGATACTACTTATCATCATCCATCCATCAGATGGGGAAAAATTCAAGTCTTACAATATATATTTTATGTAGTAAAATATATTCCAGATATATGGTACATGGAATACATGGAAAACAGATGCTGCCAAACATTGCAATATAAAATTTGAAGTTGAATAATATGATAGATGAAAATATCTGGCAAAATATAATACATGTTCTTACTATTTGATCCCACACTCATTTCTGGGAATCTATCTCAGTGTACCCTATGTAAAATATGAAAGAGCATATTCATTAGGTTATTTTATGCAGTATAACTAATGATACGAAAAGACTGGAAACATTTGAATGTCAGTAATCGCCTCAGTAGTCTGGTTAAATAAACTATGGCATATGGAGCATCTATACAATAGAATACAGTGCAATGATAAAAACAGTATCTCAAAAACATACAAAATTTTTCCAAGAATAGACAAATAAAAAATCTGACATGGATAAAAGTATGTTTAACACATCATGATTTATCTAAAATGAAGGGTATGTAGACAGAAAAATAGATTAGATTTTTTAAAAAATAAAAGTTTACAAGTGGGAAGAAAGAGAGGAGAGTAGAGGGAAAAAATAAAAGCTAAATTTCTTTGAATATATATATATTTAATTTGATTTTGGAATCGTGTAGGTATTATGCATGGTTGTAGAAAATTAAAGAAAAGCAGGGTGGCGGGCGGAGCAAGATGGCCGAATAGGAACAGCTCCAGTTTCCAACTCCCAGCGCAAGCGACACAGAAGACCGGTGATTTCTGCATTTTCCACTGAGGTACTGGGTTCATCTCCTGGGGAGTGCCCGACGATCGGTGCTGGTCAGCTGCTGCAGCCCGACCAGTGAGAGCTGAAGGAGGGCAAGGCATCGCCTCACCTGGGAAGCGCAAGGGGGAAGGGAATCCCTTTTCCTAGCCAGGGGAACTGAGACACACAACACCTGGAAAATCGGGTAACTCCCACCCCCAATACGGCGCTTTAAGCAAACAGGCACAACAGGAGATCATATCCCACACCTGGCTGGGAGGGTCCCACGCCCACGGAGCCTCCCTCATTGCTAGCACAGCAGTCTGCGATATTGCGGCAAGGCATCAACGAGGCTGGGGGAGGGGCGCCCGCCATTGCTGAGGCTTAAGTAGGGAAACAAAGCTGCTGGGAAGCTGGAACTGGGTGGAGCTCACAGCAGCTCAAGGAAACCTGCCTGTCTCTGTAGACTCCACCTCTGGGGACAGGGCACAGTAAAAATAACAAAAACAGCAGAAACCTCTGCAGACGCACACGACTCTGTCTGACAGCCTTGAAGAGAGCAGTGGATCTCCCAACACGGAGGATGAGATCTGAGAAGGGACAGACTCCCTGCTCAAGTGGGTCCCTGACCCCTGAGTAGCCTAACTGGGAGACATCCCCCACTAGGGGCAGTCTGACACCCCACACCTCACAGGGAGGAGTACACCCCAGAGAGGAAGCTTCCAAAGCAAGAATCAGACAGGTACACTCGCTGTTCAGAAATATTCTATCTTCTGCAGCCTCTGCTGCTGATACCCAGGCAAACAGGGTCTGGAGTGGACCTCAAGCAATCTCCAACAGACCTACAGCTGAGGGTCCTGACTGTTAGAAGGAAAACTATCAAACAGGAAGGACACCTACACCAAAACCCCATCAGTACATCACCATCATCAAAGACCAGAGGCAGATAAAACCACAAAGATGGGGAAAAAGCAGGGCAGAAAAGCTGGAAATTCAAAAAATAAGAGTGCATCTCCCCCGGCAAAGGAGAGCAACTCATCGCCAGCAACGGATCAAAGCTGGACGGAGAATGACTTTGACGAGATGAGAGAAGAAGGCTTCAGTCCATCAAACTTCTCAGAGCTAAAGGAGGAATTACCTACCCAGCGCAAAGAAACTAAAAATCTTGAAAAACAAGTGGAAGAATTGATGGCTAGAGTAATTAATGCAGAGAAGGTCATAAACGAAATGAAAGAGAAGAAAACCATGACACGAGAAATACGTGACAAATGCACAAGCTTCAGTAACCGACTAGATCAACTGGAAGAAAGAGTATCAGCAATGGAGGATCAAATGAATGAAATGAAGCGAGAAGAGAAACCAAAAGAAAAAAGAAGAAAAAGAAATGAACAAAGCCTGCAAGAAGTATGGGATTATGTAAAAAGACCAAATCTACGTCTGATTGGGGTGCCTGAAAGTGAGGGGGAAGATGGAACCAAGTTGGAAAACACTCTTCAGGATATCATCCAGGAGAACTTCCCCAACCTAGTAGGGCAGGCCAACATTCAAATCCAGGAAATACAGAGAACGCCACAAAGATACTCCTCGAGAAGAGCAACTCCAAGACACATAATTGCCAGATTCACCAAAGTTGAAATGAAGGAAAAAATCTTAAGGGCAGCCAGAGAGAAAGGTCAGGTTACCCAAAAAGGGAAGCCCATCAGACTAACAGCAGATCTCTTGGCAGAAACTCTCCAAGCCAGAAGAGAGTGGGGGCCAATATTCAACATTCTTAAAGAAAAGAATTTTCAACCCAGAATTTCATATCCAGCCAAACTAAGTTTCATAAGTGAAGGAGAAATAAAATCCTTTACAGATAAGCAAATGCTTAGAGATTTTGTCACCACTAGGCCTGCCTTACAAGAGACCCTGAAGGAAGCACTAAACATGGAAAGGAACAACCGGTACCAGCCATTGCAAAAACATGCCAAAATGTAAAGACCATCGAGGCTAGGAAGAAACTGCATCAACTAACGAGCAAAATAACCAGTTAATATCATAATGGCAGGATCAAGTTCACACATAACAATATTAACCTTAAATGTAAATGGACTAAATGCTCCAATTAAAAGACATAGACTGGCAAACTGGATAAAGAGTCAAGACCCATCAGTCTGCTGTATTCAGGAGACCCATCTCACACGCAGAGACATACATAGGCTCAAAATAAAGGGATGGAGGAAGATTTACCAAGCCAATGGAGAACAAAAAAAAAGCAGGGGTTGCAATACTAGTCTCTGATAAAACAGACTTTAAACCAGAAAAGATCAAAAGAGACAAAGAAGGCCATTACATAATGGTAAAGGGATCAATTCAACAGGAAGAGCTAACTATCCTAAATATATATGCACCCAACACAGGAGCACCCAGATTCATCAAACAAGTCCTTAGAGACTTACAAAGAGACTTAGACTCCCATACAATAATAATGGGAGACTTCAACACTCCAATGTCAACATTAGACAGATCAACGAGACAGAAAGTTAACAAGGATATCCAGGAATTGAACTCATCTCTACAGCAAGCAGACCTAGTAGACATCTACAGAACTCTCCACCCCAAATCAACAGAATATACATTCTTCTCAGCACCACATCGTACTTACTCCAAAATTGACCACGTAATTGGAAGTAAAGCACTCCTCAGCAAATGTACAAGAACAGAAATTATAACAAACTGTCTCTCAGACCACAGTGCAATCAAACTAGAACTCAGGACTAAGAAACTCAATCAAAACCGCTCAACTACATGGAAACTGAACAACCTGCTCCTGAATGACTACTGGGTACATAACGAAATGAAGGCAGAAATAAAGATGTTCTTTGAAACCAATGAGAACAAAGATACAACATACCAGAATCTCTGGGACACATTTAAAGCAGTGTGTAGAGGGAAATTTATAGCACTAAATGCCCACAAGAGAAAGCAGGAAAGATCTAAAATTGACACTCTAACATCGCAATTAAAAGAACTAGAGAAGCAAGAGCAAACACATTCGAAAGCCAGCAGAAGGCAAGAAATAACTAAGATCAGAGCAGAACTGAAGGAGATAGAGACACAAAAAACCCTCCAAAAAATCAATGAATCCAGGAGTTGGTTTTTTTTGAATAGATCAACAAAATTGACAGACCGCTAGCGAGACTAATAAAGAAGAAAAGAGAGAAGAATCAAATCGACGTAATAAAAAATGATAAAGGGGATATCACCACCGACCCCACAGAAATACAAACTACCATCAGAGAATACTATAAACACCTCTACGCAAATAAACTGGAAAATCTAGAAGAAATGGATAATTTCCTGGACACTTACACTCTTCCAAGACTAAACCAGGAAGAAGTTGAATCCCTGAATAGACCAATAGCAGGCTCTGAAATTGAGGCAATAATTAATAGCCTACCAACCAAAAAAAATCCAGGACCAGATGGATTCACAGCTGAATTCTACCACAGGTTCAAGGAGGAGTTGGTACCATTCCTTCTGAAACTATTCCAATCAATAGAAAAAGAGGGAATCCTCCCTAACTCATTTTATGAGGCCAACATCATCCTGATACCAAAGCCTGGCAGAGACACAACAAAAAAAGAGAATTTTAGACCAATATCCCTGAAGAACATCGATGCAAAAATCCTCAATAAAATACTGGCAAACCGGATTCAGCAGCACATCAAAAAGCTTATCCACCATGATCAAGTGGGCTTCATCCCTGGGATGCAAGGCTGGTTCAACATTCGCAAATCAATAAACATAATCCAGCATATAAACAGAACCAAAGACAAGAACCACATGATTATCTCAATAGATGCAGAAAAGGCTTTTGACAGAATTCAACAGCCCTTCATGCTAAAAACGCTCAATAAATTCGGTATTGATGGAACGTACCTCAAAATAATAAGAGCTATTTATGACAAACCCACAGCCAATATCATACTGAATGGGCAAAAACTGGAAAAATTCCCTTTGAAAACTGGCACAAGACAGGGATGCCCTCTCTCACCACTCCTATTCAACATAGTGTTGGAAGTTCTGGCTAGGGCAATTAGGCAAGAGAAAGAAATCAAGGGTATTCAGTTAGGAAAAGAAGAAGTCAAATTGTCCCCTGTTTGCAGATGACATGATTGTATATTTAGAAAACCCCATTGTCTCAGCCCAAAATCTCCTTAAGCTGATAAGCAACTTCAGCAAAGTCTCAGGATACAAAATTAATGTGCAAAAATCACAAGCATTCTTATACACCAGTAACAGACAAACAGAGAGCCAAATCATGAATGAACTTCCATTCACAATTGCTCCAAAGGGAATAAAATACCTAGGAATCCAACTTACAAGGGATGTAAAGGACCTCTTCAAGGAGAACTACAAACTGCTGCTCAGTGAAATAAAAGAGGACACAAACAAATGGAAGAACATACCATGCTCATGGATAGGAAGAATCAATATCGTGAAAATGGCCATACTGCCCAAGGTAATTTATAGATTCAATGCCATCCCCATCAAGCTACCAATTACTTTCTTCACAGAATTGGAAAAAAACTGCTTTAAAGTTCATATGGAACCAAAAAAGAGCCCGCATCTCCAAGACAATCCTAAGTCAAAAGAACAAAGCTGGAGGCATCACGCTACCTGACTTCAAACTATACTACAAGGCTACAGTAACCAAAACAGCATGGCACTGGTACAAAACAGAGATATAGACCAATGGAACAGAACAGAGTCCTCAGAAATAATACCACACATCTACAGCCATCTGATCTTTGACAAACCTGAGAGAAACAAGAAATGGGGAAAGGATTCCCTATTTAATAAATGGTGCTGGGAAAATTGGCTAGCCATAAGTAGAAAGCTGAAACTGGATCCATTCCTTACTCCTTATACGAAAATTAATTCAAGATGGATTAGAGACTTAAATGTTAGACCTAATACCATAAAAATCCTAGAGGAAAACCTAGGTAGTACCATTCAGGACATAGGCATGGGCAAAGACTTCATGTCTAAAACACCAAAAGCAATGGCAGCAAAAGCCAAAATTGACAAATGGGATCTAATTAAACTAAAGAGCTTCTGCACAGCAAAAGAAACTACCATCAGAGTGAACAGGCAACCTACAGAATGGGAGAAAATTTTTGCAATCTACTCATCTGACAAAGGGCTAATATCCAGAACCTACAAAGAACTCAAACAAATTTACAAGAAAAAAACAAACAACCCCATCAAAAAGTGGGCAAAGGATATGAACAGACATTTCTCAAAAGAAGACATTCATACAGCCAACAGACACATGAAAAAATGCTCATCATCACTGGCCATCAGAGAAATGCAAATCAAAACCACAATTAGATACCATCTCACACCAGTTAGAATGGCGATCATTAAAAAGTCAGGAAACAACAGGTGCTGGAGAGGATGTGGAGAAATAGGAACACTTTTACACTGTTGGTGGGATTGTAAACTAGTTCAACCATTATGGAAAACAGTATGGCGATTCCTCAAGGATCTAGAACTAGATGTACCATATGACCCAGCCATCCCATTACTGGGTATATACCCAAAGGATTATAAATTATGCTGCTATAAAGACACATGCACTCGTATGTTTATTGCAGCACTATTCACAATAGCAAAGACTTGGAATCAACCCAAATGTCCATCAGTGACAGACTGGATTAAGAAAATGTGGCACATATACACCATGGAATACTAAGCAGCCATCAAAAAGGATGAGTTTGTGTCCTTTGTAGGGACATGGATGCAGCTGGAAACCATCATTCTTAGCAATCTATCACAAGAACAGAAAACCAAACACCGCATGTTCTCACTCATAGGTGGGAACTGAACAATGAGATCACTTGGACTCAGGATGGGGAACATCTCACACAGGGGCCTATCATGGGGAGGGGGGGAGGGGGGAGGGATTGCACTGGGACTCATACCTGATGTAAATGACAAGTTGATGGGTGCAGCACACCAACATGGCACAAGTATACATATGTAACAAACCTGCACGTTATGCACATGTACCCTACAACTTAAAGTATAATAATAATAAATAAATAAATAAATAAATAAACTGTAAAAAAAAAAAAAAAAAAAAAGGAAGATACACTAATTCCAAGTTTGTATTTACTAAATAATATTGCTTCAAATATATAAAGCAAAATAAAGAACTAAGAAGATAAACAGAAAGATCCATAATCATAATTCACATCTATTAATAACTGATGGGAAAGAAGACAAAAATCAATAATGATGCAGAAGGTCAGAGTAATTCAATTAGCAATTTTTGCCTGTTTGATACATAAAGAAGGATGCCCAGAACAACAATAGAATATATGTACTGTGTGTCAACTATGTATAGAACACTAACTAAAACTGACCATATCTAGGGCTATTTAAAAGTTCTCATTGAATTTTAATTAATTTTATGATTTATTATTCTCTGGTTACAGTGAAATTAAGCTAAAATCAATTTTTAAAATTAAAATTTCAGTAACAAACCTCTCAATAACCCATGGTCAAAGAATAAATATCGACATGAACTAGAAAATATTTATCAACTAAATGATTCTGAAAATATGACATACTAGAACTTGTGGGATGAGGCTGAGCCTGTGCTCAGAGAGAATTACAGACTTATATGCTGTTTTAGAAAACATGAGAAGCTAAAAATCAGTGATCTATGTCTTCATCTATGAAGTTAGGAAAAGAGTGGCAAATTAAACTCAACAAGTAGAAGAAAAAAAATAAGGATATTATTCCAGAGTAATGAAGCAAAAATGAACATGCCATAGAGAAAATACACAAAGCCATAATTTGGGTACTTGAACAGATGACTAATCTGACTTAAAATCAAAGAGTTAAGGGAAAAATTATCACTATTCTGATTCAAAAATAAAAAGATATAACCTAAAATTCTTAAGAATCTTATGCTAATATATTTGATAATGTGTATCAAATGTATACTTTTTTTGAAAGCTTATTTTTCCATAACTGACATAAGAAAATATCTTTAAAATCTTGATAGTACTTTTCAATGAAGGCAATTAATCAGTATCAAAGATATTTCCACAAAACATTCCAGACCCAATTGGCATCATTGATGGATTATCCAAATGTTATGAAATATTACCAATCACATGCAGATTCTTCCAGATAACAGAAAAAGTAAGACTACTTCCTAGTTTGTTCTATGATGCCAACATCTCCTCGACAGTAAAAATGACATGGACATAACAAGAAAAAAAAATTATAAGTCAATCTTTCATCATGAACATAGAGGTTAAAGAAAAATGCAAGATAACACTTTTTTTTTTTTTTTTTATCATGTTGGGTTGATTCCAGAAGTATGAGACTGATTTCACAATCAAAGATCAATTGTAGTTCATCATACTAACAGAATAAAAGGGAAAATAAAAATTCATTTTAATGTGTGCATGAAATGTAGTTGATACAATTCATCATGATTTCCCGGTAAAAACTGTTAGCCAACTAGGAATAGAAGATAACTTCCCTAATTTAATATAGAGTTTACACACACACACACACATACACACACAATCCTATGATAAACAATAATATCAAAATATTGACAGGTTTCTCATGTAATGAGATAAAGATACCTACCATCATGATTGCTCTTCAATATTATTCTCGAAGTGCTATCCTATGAATAAGCAAGGAAAGAAATGTGTACATATTGGAAGATCATAAATAAAACTCATTTTTTACAAGAGACATTGCTGGACACATACACTGATTTAAAAATCTATAGTAAGCTTAAAATTTATAAGTGATTTTAGAAGATCATAAGTACATCAATAAATAGATCAGGAATAAACAATTAGGAAATATGTCCAAAATGGTGTCATTTACAGTATTTATCAGTATTATTTATGATATAATATTTGCAGCATATATTTAATTACATGTAAATTGAAATGTGCGTTTGTGTGTGTGTGTGTGTGTGTGTGTCCGTGCACATACATATATACATATACTTGATTACTTAATATATGTTCAGAGGGACGTTTCAGGGCAGTTAGAAATCAAGAGTCTCTTCAACAAATCCTGTGAGATTACTTGATATTCATATGGGAATGAGTGAATCTTTTTCACTACCAAATACCATACCAAAAAATTCAATTCCAGAGGTAGTAAAGTCTAAATGTGAAGAGTCAAACCAATATAAAAGTCCCTTAAAAGGAAACACAGAAGGATGTCTTTATGGCCAAAGAGGAGGCAAAGATTTTTTTCAACAAGACAGAAAAAGCAGAAATCATCATAATTATTTGGTCTTTTTTGGGATCTTACTGATTAACTAGTCCCATAGCTTCCCCACAAATGAGGAAATTAGAGCCAGAGAACATAAATTCTTGTCACAGGACCAACACCTTCAGAAAGCTAAAGATCTAGGACCTGTTTCTCTAGTTTTCTAAATTCATTTTTAGAAGGCATTAAACAATAGGACTTAATTGGATGTCTAGCCCTTTTGCCTTCTTTTGAGACTTTGTATGTCCCAGGAATTGTTCTTAACCGTTTTACACATATTGATGCATTTAATCCTCATAACTCTATGAGGTGGGACCTATTCTTATATCTACATTTTACAGGCAAGACAATAGCAGCTGTTTCTTTAGTAACTTGTCCAAAGTTCCACACGTCCTAAGTGGAGAGCTAGGATTCTAACACAGGAATTGTGAGTCCTGAGCCTTAACTCAAAACCACCACCTTTCACAAACATTGCAAGCTATATTTCAATTCTGTGTTTTGGTTTCAATTAAAATTACTTAAGAATTGCAGTCTCTAAAGATTTTCTTCATGATTATACTCAATTTGTTTGCCACCTATTTTAGATTAACAGTTAAATTCAAATCTACATTTCCTAACAGGCCTCCAAAAAACCTTATAATACTTTTTATTTAAAATTCCAGTAGCACTTGACGTGTGTTACAAAATACCTTATCTTGAGTTTCCCACTTCCTATTGTGTATTGCTTCATAGGTGAACATTTTACTTTACAACTGGCCCATAAGCCTTTCTTAAATGAATTTACAATACTTCATCCTTTTATGGTATTTGATCTGTATTACATCATGCTTTATCTTGTATTTACCATCTTCATCTGCATGTTATCTTACGTATACATATTTTACTCTACACTTAGAATATTTTCCAAGAGTAGTGATCTATTTTGTTTTATTATTTTACTTTATATTTTATTTTATTTCATTTTGGTGGGTTTGGCATATATTTTTATTCTCTTTTATAATTTAATATGTGTTGGCAAGCATCTACAACAACACATGCAGTGTTGAAAGAATAAATATTTCTCGTAGTAAAGCACTCTAAAATTAGTTCATAAATGACTTTCAGACATTTTATTCCCCACATTGAAGGACAACTTCAGACACTGATTTTTTTTCTATTTTTTAATATATTATTTAGCTTTGTACTAGGGATTAAGTAACAAACAAGTTAGAACTAATAAGATCTTTAAATGTTGCTCAGAAGTTTCCAGTGATAGTTTTAATGAAAAAACTTATTTACAGTCTCTACCACTGCTTTCACTAATTTAGGTTCAGTGATTGAGTCAAATAACCAGTTTTAGAAATAGAAAGCAAATCCCCCGGGCTTTCTATCATCTGTGGGGCCATGTATCTCCCTGGCTGACAGACCGTTAGTTCTATAATTCACTCTATCGTGGAAGCTTGCTAATTAGCATTTGTTTACAGCATTTTAAGGAGCTCCGTTTAATTACTGAAAACTTTGAATGTCTGTTGTGCTTTATAACCCAGATAGTATTGTTTTTGTTACTTATTAATTTATGACAGTGAAGGATGAGGATGAAGACTTCCTCAACAATTACCAGATGTATATACACATACATACACACCTTGGAAGCAGAACTAAGGAAACTTACAGTAATTATGCACAATGTTGGAAGAAATTTCTGAGACTTTTGTTTTCACAAAAACCTGCTCTCTTTAAGTACATTATAGAATTCACTTATTTGTAAAATGGGCTTAATTAAATCTACTTTTTAGCTTCCTTGAAGGATGTTGGAAAGATAATTTTTTAAAAATGTAATGAAGTGTACTTTGATCTTCTTTGAGAAGGTTGATGAGGAAAAAATGACATATAAATAAAAAATATTATTAGTACAAGCCACTGATATGGGATGGCAATATGTTTCCATGAATCCCAGAAATGATGAAACAAAAGTGATTTGTACTGAATACCATTTCATAAGTAAGTTTCATACTCCCACACATTTGCACACCATTTAAGTCCCTCCACAGCCTTGTGAATAGAATTTTTTTTTTTTTTTTTTGAGACAGGATTTCACTTTCACTGAGGCTGGAGTGCAGTGGCATGATCACAGATCACTGTAGCCCACTACCTCAACTTCCTGGGTGCAGGTGATTCTCCCACCTCAGCTTCCTGAATAACTAAGATCACAGGTGCATGCCACCAAGCCCAGCTAATTTTTGTATTTTTTGCAGAGATGAGGTTTCACCATGTTGCCCAAGCAGGTCTGAAACTGCTGGGCTCAAGCGATCTGTTTGCCTTGGCCTCCCAAAGTGATGAGATTATAGGTGTGAGCCACTGCACCCGGCCTGTGAATAGAGTTTTTAAAACAAATATAGTAGTCATCTCTACATAGCATTCTTCAATTGATGAAGTACTTCACATAATCTGTATAACATAAAATCTGTTAGGAAAGTTGGATGTTTAAAATATAGGAATGAGTTGAACATGTAGGCGGAAAAAGAAAGCTAGCATGGTGAATAGTTTCAAAGGTTGTTAAGAAAAATTCCAAGATTTATATATTCAAATATTTTTGTACACTTATTGCAGCTAATATTTAAAGTAGCCGAAGGACTAACTTTTGATTTGTATCTTCAGGAGTGGAAGTTTTGTTAACCTATCAAGTTAAGAAATTATGATAACAATATCTTCTTTAGACACTGAGGCAAAAGCTAAAAATTATCTTTTTTTCTCAGTCCAAATGGTAATAGAATTACATAATGGTGCCTTGCTGAAAGTGCTATTTATTATCTGCAGCATTCTTTAGATGTTTTCTACAGGATTTTTCATGACATAGAAATCTCCATAAGGTTCACGTGCTTGTTTAGGGGTTCTGCGGTAGACTACTTTGTCAAAAATGATTATTCATACTAATTTCACCCCAGGCTCTTTGTCAATCTGTCCTTGCTAGATGCTCAGACACTCCATCTAATTTGAAGCTAGAGACATATGTAGAAGAATAATACTTACCAAAATGAAACAGGATGGATGCTTGGTAAAACTAATGCATTTGTTAGAGACAACATCAACTAGGGATGCTGCGGTTCTGTCTTTGTCTTAACAAGTTTTTAGTGTTGTTGTTGAATAATATGTATTTGAAGATCATCCTAAGCCTCTGAGTAATCTTGGTACTCTGTATTTTTCACTTAACACTTCCATGATGCTTTCTTTTTCTTCATCATTTCTAGTGGCGATTAGACATGTTTGAATGGAGGGATCTAATGAAGAAAAATCACACCTCTAAAAGGCAGTGTATTAAAGATGTGAAGAGACAGAGGACTTTATAACAAACCGGTGATGTAAGTGGGTAAGCCATGGTCATGAATAAATTGAAATTGCCCTGAAATGTGCTTACTGAGTTTTATTTTCTGAGAAATTGGAAAAGATACATTCTTATTATAAATTATGAGTTACTGTCAAAATAACTCAGAGCATTGTTTTAATATAGTTTATCCTAAGACCATTAGAACATTTCTGAAAATTAATGGCGTTTATTTTGGTATGATTACCCTAAAATAGTAAAGGTTAACTGGAGTGACTTTGCCTTCCAGGAGACATTTGGTAATATGGAGACAATTTTTGGCTGTCACTATTTGGAAGGGATACTAGAGGTATCTTGCAGGTAGAAGTCAGGGATCCTACTAACATCCTACCATGCACAGGACAGGCCCCACAAACAAAGCAAAATCAGTGAGAGTAACCTTTCCACTCTCAAAAGTATTATTGTTTGGATGACAGACTTTATGATCACTCTGCTGAAATGGAATAAATTTCTGGAAGGAGAAATAGTAAAAATAATTAGGGTTAGAAAACGTGAGCCAACAATCTTGCACCACCATTTGTGTGATACAGACTAAGTTCATTTCTCTGTGCTTTGGCTCCTAGCCAGCAGAATGGGCATAAATACTAATATTACTTCTTGGCATTGTTGTGAAAATCAAAGAAGATAATATGTGCATGAAAGAACTTTGACAATGATGAAGTGCCATGCAAATATACAGCTATTAATAAGAGGAAACTATGAAAGGATGACATTTTAAGGAATGTGTAGGAAGTTTTTCATAAATAGAAATCTTTCTTCAAACCAATATATCATTCACTCTAACCTTTGAATAAAGTATGTATGTGTTAATATTTCATGCTTATTAAATACTGGATTATATTTATAAAAAACTGAAATCAGGCCTATGGAACAGTTACCTTTGGAATGTCTGTTGAAGGATTTCAAGGTTAAATTCCTAGTCTCCTTAGCAAGCTGATCACAACCACTTTGTCTTCACTTAACAGCAACCCCAACTATATCGTCTAGCTTTCTGGGGAAGTTGCAATTGCCCCTTCTCCTTCCTTCTTTTCCCTGTTCTCTTCTTATTCCTCCTCCTGCTTCTTTTTCTTCTTCCTGTGGTACTCTTTTCAATGTGAGGGACCCCTTTAGACAAGTCCATCCATTCCTTCAACTAACCATCTATCCAACCATTCATCCAGTACATCTTCACTGAGCATTTGCCATGTAAGTGTGTGTATATATATATACACACACACACATACATACCTATATATAGTCCATGCCCTAAGAAACTTATAGCTTAGAGAGAGAAGGGACAGATATCAATTACAAAATAATAAATATAAAAATACAATTGAAAAGAAGACACTTGCTTGAAAGTATAGTAAAACACTTCAGCTAGCTTTGAGGGAGACAAGTAGGTTTCACTAAAGGACTGAAATTTCATTTGAGATTTGAAGAATGATTAGCCAGGTAAAGGGGATAAAGTGGGGACGTAGGGTGAGGTGGTGCAGAGTTTCATAGGGAAGAACATTCTGGGCAGTCAAGATAGCATGTGCAAAGGCCCTGTTGGGTGACAGAACACAAGTTGTTCAAAGAACTGAAAGAAGTCAATTTAGCTGGAGCTCTAAGCAAGGCTGAGGGGGCTATGATGTGAGTCTGCAGGTGACAAAGAAACAAATGATGTAGAAACTTGTAGCCCACAGCAAAGGTTTCAGTCTTTTTTTCTGAGAACAATGAGAAATCCCTGAAAGTTTTAAAAGACAGTGACATGATTAGATTTGCATTTTGAAAAGATCGCTCTGGATGCAAAACAGTTGGGGATAAAAAGATGCTTGAAATCCATTGCTCTCAGCACATGCTTGACAGGAATTGTTACAAGCATTTGAATGTTCTCTTCTTTGTTCTTATGCAGGAAATCTCTCCAACATCTTCCTCTCTACTAAGACAATTCCATTACTTTCTTCAGGATCTAGTTAAGTACATTCACCATATTTACTTTAAAATTTACAATCTCTATTCATCATGTCCCCACTTTGAAATCTTTCTGCATTTGCAAGACACTTACAATGTGATAAAATTAATTTAATTCTCTGCTTTATATATTCTTTTCCCAAAGCAAACTTTGCTTCTTAAGGACAGGGGCCTGCATATGAGTCTCAGGACAAAAATGATTGCTTTAGATAAATTAATTTTCAGTGTTTGGTTCCTCCTACTATCAACAGCTGACTTGTCAAGTTCATAAATTGTATCTTTCACAAGCATTGTAAGAGTAAAATAATAATCTGAATATAAAGAAAGACATTGCAAATATTTTATTAGAGCATGTTTGTAATCAAGCCAATGTAATCAGTAGATACATAAAACTGGCACTGTCTAGTCTGAGTCTCTAACCTCTGTATAACATTTTGTGTGAAAGGACACTTCGTGTGTGACTACTCATAAAAATTGTCTCTATTAAGCATTTAAAAAGTTTTTATCTTGCACATGTGTTTGAGGAAAAAGTTCTAATGACTACACTTAGATTGAAGAATGAAATAAATATTTCCAATATTAACAAACTTAGAATTCAAACTCAATTAAATATTAAGAGGATATGTTAAATTTTACCTGCTAATATTTAAATTGTATTAAAATCAATTAAATAACCAAACATAGACAGACAGTTTTATGAGGATTTTTACATTATAGGAATTGTGATTTAAAAAAATTCTGAATAATTTCATAGATATATTCTGACTTTTTAAGACTCCTTAAGTAATATGAGTCAAAATGCAATCTTTTTCTTTTTTTCCACAGAGGGTTTAGTAGTGTTCTATTATATATCAAAGACAGGAAGTTAAGAATACAAATGGATACTCTCTATCATGGTGCAAAAAATGTGCCAAACAACTGGAAATGTATAAGAAAATAAATTAAATTATGGCCAAGTGACCTATAGTCTTCATAAAACTTTAAGAATGCACATTAGGATGTTTAATTTTTTCTGGTACTACTGATGTATAATTTTTAATCTCTAAATTATATATAAACATTTTAAACATGTAGTAAATAAAATACTGTTCCTTTTCAGAAAATGACATACAAATACACATTATTTGAGATCAAATAAGGTAATACGGGTAAAGTACTAATCCAGTGCACGATCTAATCAACATTAATTTCCTTCTCACTCTTAAGAAAAAGAAGAATGCTTAGATCGGTTGTTGTAGCTGATACTAATAACAATTTCATGTAATAACGGCCTATTATTTCATCCATAAAAAATGTGCTTCATATTAAGAACTTGCTAGGGTTTGTTGGGGGGCAGATTAGAAAGGGTTTATTTGGGAATCAAAAACCTCAAGAAGCAAGTGATTAATATGCTTGAACCGAAGTTTTGCTCAAATCATCAAAAACAAAGGTATGATACTTAAATCTAGAAATGTATACACATCCTAGAAACTAAGGGTCTTCTTCAGGACATGATGGAGGAACTAACTTCTATAGGGAACAATTGGAAGATATGCCTTTGCCTGAGTTTCTAGCAACACAGGTAAAACAAACAAACAAACAAACAAACAAACAAAAAACGGTGGATATGGTCAAGTGCTTGACCTAAACAAAATTGTTGGATAAATTGTAACGTACTTGCTTTGTATGAAAAGTCATTCAGCTTGGAGAGACGTAGTGAAAGAAGAGATTTGAACTAAAGTCTAAGACTTGGTTTCAGGCACAAAGTGTGATTACAGATGATTAGGATATATGCTCTAAAGAGTTACCTGAGGACAAAACTAAGAGAGGATCTAAGAGGAATGACTGAGAATGAGAAATGGTATCTTAAAAGAGGCACAATTTAACTTTGTGCCTCTCAAAACAGAGCAATTTGGTATCATTTTCTTCCTTGGGTTTGTGTAGGTAAGGCACTACATTGTTGGTGTGGTATTTATCTTTGTTCATTGCATTCTTCTCAAAAAGACAATCAACTGAGTAGTGATAGGAAACAGAACTCCAGAAGATTAGCTGTAGCTCATTAAAAAGTGAATCAGACTTTTAATTGATCTTAAACTGATGGTTAATTTTTTCAAACAACAAAAATAATTAAATGCATTTCCTCAAGTATTTGTTAGTTTCGTAACAATCAGGATACAGACAGTAAATAGAGCTTGCCCTGAAATGTGCTGGGATATGGCCCTGAATTAAGACTTTCAACTTAAAAAGAAAAACAAAAATGTCAGAAAATTCCCATATCAAAGTAAGCAAGCAGAATGGAGGCACTAAGGAAAACAAAAAGACAAGTGGAAAATACACCAACGTCTGTTGAAAAGCACTTCCTTTATTTCCTTTCTTTAAAATATAGAAAGTTGGATGGGACCAATGTAAATTAAAATTATATTCCTATCTGATAGTGATTTTTTGTAGTTAAATATCAGGCACTTACGCAAAACATCTTTTGCTTTTTTCCCTCAAGACTATTACCGCTAACGTCTCCCACATTTTAATGAATTCCATACCTTCCCAAATAGTTTTAATTGTGTTATATCGTGTGATAATATTCACAATATTCTTAACACTCTTCTAGCTTGACTTCTCTATACTTTTAACTTGCTTCTTTTGTATGCTTCTTCAGCTTTATATTTGTGGTCATGACACAGGTAAGATTATACATTAAACTATGTAATCTAGATGCTGATAGGTGCCATGAAAAAAATTAACACAGAGTAATGGAATAGACAGTGAAAGAAGGAGAAAGGTGACTATTCTATTTTAGATAGGCTAGTCAGTAACAGCCTCTCATTGCAGGTAAATTTTGAGCACAGCACACTCAATAAAGTAGGGAACAAATAATTAGCAAAGACCTGTTGTCTGAACAGAGGGAATAGCAAATACAAAGCCTCTGAAGTAGGAACAATCTTGGAATGTCTGAGGCATTATCAAGGCAGCCAGCATAACTAGAGTGGTTCAAGAAGGGAGAGAGAATAAGGAGATAGAATTGAAGATGTGGCAGTGTAGAGCATTGTAGGTATGGTATAGAATGTGAATCTTATTCTGTATGAGAAAGGCATTAGAGGTTTAAAGGAGGTTAAGAACATAATCTGATCTATGTTTTTAAAAGACACTCTGGCAAGAGTAAAAAGAAGTGGACCAACAAGGGAGTTATTTCAGTGCTCCTGAGATACAATAGTGGCCTGTATGAGATGGCCTTTAGCACACATATAAAAGGAGATTGCATTTGGAATATATTTGAGATATATTGACAAGTGAACTTGATGATCGAGGAAGTTAAGAATCAAAGTTGTTGTAGTTGTTGTTGTTGTTTTTTTTAAAAAAAAATGGATAAAATGGGGATTCCCTTTACTGTGATGAGGAAGCTTGGGAGTGGAGAAGGCTGAGGGTGTGGAAAATCATGGGTTTTGTTCTGGCCATATGAAACTGAAATGCCTTTTGAGTATCCATGAGAAGATGCTGTACAATGAGTTTGATACATGAATCTAGAGAGAACAGGAAATATAAATTGAGGAATCATTACTATATTAACTGTATTTTTTTCCTAAGGTAGAGAAACATCTAAATAATTATCTGATTTTTATTTTTATCTACACATTAATTATAAAATATTTTTTCCAAGTTTTTAATTTTATTTCAGACTTCACTGTTTCCCTTTCTGTGAAAAAACTACATTGTTTCTTGAATGTTAGAAAGAAATCTGATTATTATGCATGATTATATAGGCATAATATACAAAATCTTTAAGTAGATTTTTAAAATGTGAATTATATTCCTTTCCCAGTTCTAAAAATTTACTTTCTTTTGCTATTTTCTATCCCTTCTCCTCCAAAACACAGGAAATGAGGAAAATGCATTAGGCTCTCAAATCAAATGCCGTAAGTATAACAAGCGAAGTTATTTTTTGCATAGGATAGTGTTTCCTGGAAGACAGACGCTATCTCAAGTCAAATAAAGTTAAATCTGATGCATATTTATTATTTGCCTGGCTGTGTTAGGATTGGTGGAGGTAATAAGTATTGCAAAGTCGCCTTGATCTCAAATTTATAAATTTATAGAGAAAATAAGATACCTATATATAAAACAATATAAGGATGAAAAAATATGAATTATAAATATAAAATCACTCTAATTGGTTAAAGAAGAGGTAGAAACAACAGTGGTTTTGGGTTTTGAGAAATAAAACAATTTCCAGATATATGAACAATAACATGAGATCCATGTCTGAGCATGACTTACCAAGTGGTTGGCCGGCGATGACTCTGGCATTTTCTCCAGCCACTGCAGCTCTTGCATGTCGCTCACTCATGTACTGTACAAATGCATAACCTTTGTGAACGGAGCATCCAACTATTTTTCCATACTTTGAAAAAATGGCTTCAATGTCAACTTTCTTGACAATTGCCGTATTTAGATTGCCAATGAAAACACGGGAGTTGATGGACTTGGGGTCATTCTTATTGGTGACATTGCTTGTCTGTGTTTTGCCAGTCATGATTGGCTCTCCTTGCTTTAATCCTTAAACAAACAAACAAAACAAATAATCAAAAGCTAAATCATTAGATTGAATGGGTATCACTGGCTTTTTAACAGTTTTTCAATATTACACTCAGGAAAACTCCAATCCCTAAGTATTAATAATTTTCTTGAGAAGAAAATTAATATATTTAGTAATATAAAAGGTAAATATTGCATTGCTAAATACAGTAGAAAAAACTTATAATGACAACATACAGTTATAAAAATTCTTGATTTGTTAATGACTGAACATTTTGCAGTCGTTTTTATATTTAAGTCTATCTATTTTGCAAAAGAAAGTTTGAGGAAAATCTGCCTTATTCTATCAACAGCAACCAAAAGTCCAATATGGCTAAGGTCTGATGATAGATGTATTACAGAAATGTAACCTCCATCTTCTGTTTGAGTACATGCATTTTTATTTTTTATATTTCTATAATAGGTAGACATATTGTCTATTTCAATATCAGAACCCTTCTGTCAGAAACAACAGTTTTCTCCATTAAAGGCTGTGGAAAAGAAAAAATGGTATTAGAAATTTAATTTGAAAATTTAACATAAGAAAATCATAATTTTAAAAATAAGCAACTTAGCCAGAATACTATATATGCTATTTATTTGAACCAATAGCACATGTCAGTTTCATAAAAACACAAAATAAAACATATGAGCCAATGTTCATCAATGATCAGCAAATTAGGAGATTAGGTAACTGTTGAAATGTTATTCTTAACTTCACTTTCTAATTCACTTAACTAAGGGCTCCTATGTTGCCTAAAGATTGCTAGTATTTTTCAAAATCATTTTGTGAGCTTGGTAGAATATTTGTGTCTAATTAAATTCAACAAAACTTTTATTTCTAAGTATTCCAGCACATACAGATTTTTAAGGCCTTGAAAATTCTTTCCTTCCTTCCCTCCCTCCCTCCCTCCCTCCCTCCTTCCTTCCTTCCTTCCCTCCCTCCCTCCCTCCTTCCTTCCTTCCTCAACATTTGCTAACAACCTATTTTTTGTCATGCATCATTTACAGTACCTATTATAGACAACATTAAGGCTAAACTAAAATTTCAACACGGTTACAGTCTCTGAATTGATGATCATTGTTGAACATTAGCTAATTGATACCGTTTGTCAGTGACAACTATATTTTTATATGAAGGCTCTCTTAAAATATTACAGCTATAAAAATAAGTGCATCTGATTTTAAGAATCATTTAAAATGATATTTCTAAATTAAACATTAAGGCGGTGGAAGTCTTTAAGGCATGTAAATTGGATATGCTTGAAAATGTACTTATGCATTTAAACCAGGTACTCTTGAAATCAAGAGCAACAAAGTAACATAAAATGTTTCAAATTAAGTTGTTCAATATTACCTCTGGGATTTTTAAAGCTTTACTTCATATTGGACAGCCAACATTAGAAATATCTCCTTATAATGAAGATCAGTTTCACAAACAAAACATTCAGTTATTCACATAAAAATTAAGAGTAAAACATCATTAGAAACAAAGATTATAACACTGCCTTGTATTGATTCAGATTAGCTACATTTAAGTGGTACCTGTACGAATTATTCAAAGTAGAGTTGAAAAAAGGAAAGTTGATATTTTTTTTATCTTGAAATTCGAGCTATTGCATATCTCAAGACAAATGCTCTGAGAATTAATTGAAACAAGAAAAATCAAGGTAGGTAATCTAGAGTCAGTTTCCTTTCTTACCATTCCAGGTCAACATCAGTAATACAATCCATAGAAAGCATACTATTTTGTTTGTGCTCTCATGTGACACATACTTTTAGAAACACCATAGAGTTATTTTTAAGGGTAAACAATTCTTATGGTTGACATTTTATTTCCTGGACAGATATACATTGGTTAAAATGCAAATATAAGAATTTCTAGAATAGATCAGACCTGTGGTTTACAGAGCCCGGTGGTCTGCCATTGATAGTAACCCTTGGTTAAATTTAATTTGAAGGTACAGTTGTACTCTGAATGCTCACTGTGAATGTCAACATGCTATCTTGGACTCTGCTCTGTTCTTTTAGTCTGTGTGGATGACACTCATACCTGTACCTCCAAACTTACAACTGTGTAATTCTAATTAATAACTCTTACCTACCTTAAAATCTATACATATCTATGTATCTAATTTTTTTCACAACCACTGACTTGCTAGTTTCTATCAGTGTTTATAATTGTATATAAGTGTTTATCATTTTAAATGAGTCTATCTGGGTTTATAAGTTTTGTTGTAGTATTGCATTCTGTCATTTCAACAGTCTCTAAAAGTTAGGCCTCAATTCATAGTTTAATATCTTTTCTATTACAGAAACTTTTAAATCAGTTGAAGAAAGACTTCTACTTTCAGCGATGATGGAGTAACAGTGACTAAATTAACCCTCCTGGTTCAAAGAAATAGAAAACCAGGGAAACACAGATGAAGCAACTGTTTTTCAGACATTAAATACAGGCAGTACAGAGCCATTACATCTGAGAAAGAAGAGACAAACAAGTAAAACATAGGAGAGCCAAGCTTTCTGCCTGGAAAACATATTTCAGGTTTAGAGCAGTGTCCGTGGGGTAGGGAGGATCTCACAAACTGAGAAAGTGACCTACTGAGTTGAGGAGATACAGACCAGAGTTCAGAGCATCTGGGGCAGTTGGAATTTGTGTGACAGGTTTCTTGAGACAAAAGAGCTACACAGAAAAAGAACTCTAGAAATCTGCTTTAAAGTCCTTTGAACCTATGCTGATTTCTAAGTCATATATGCAAAGGGTACAGTTTCATGAGGCTGGGCAAGAAGTTATTGCAAATTTGTGGACTGAATGATTCCAATAACTGCAAAAGGCCAAGAATCATTCATGTTCCTACCAGCAGCAGTGAAGAGGCCAAATTGACTACCTGGAGAATTAAATTTAGGCATCGGAAGGGTGGGCCTTAGTAATGGGATTAAAGATTCCAACAGGTAAAGGTATTCTGTGACCACGCTAGCAAAAGCTGAAAACAAGGCTTAAGATGATCAAACTAAAGCAGAAACAAGTCAAAAGTCTATCAAAGAAAAGTATAACACTTCTTTAAAATCAATAATAGGGCCAGGTGTGGTAGTTCATGCCTGTAATCCCTGCACTTTGGGAGGCTGAAGTGGGCGGATGGCTTGAGGTCAGGAGTCTGAGACCAGCCTGGCCAACATGATAAAACCCCATCTCTACTAAAATACAAAAAAACCCAAAAAATGAACGAACAAACAAACAAAAAACAGCCAAGTGTGGTGGCACACATCTGTAAATCCCAACTACTTGGAAAGCTGAGGCAGAAGAATCACTTGAAGTTGGGAGTCAGAGGTTGCAGTGAGCAGAAAGCACCCCACTGCACTCCAGTAACAAAGTGAAGCTCCATCTCACAAAAAAAAAAAAAAGGAAAAAATAGAACTCAGACATTCAATCACATAAAATACACTATTTTCACCATCATGCAAAACCTCCTACAGATCTTAAGAATTAAAATATGACCCATGACCAGAAGAGATATTAAAGATTTTAAAAATGAATCAAATGGGACTTTTAAAGAGAAAAACTATAATATCTAACAATTTTTTAAAAAATCACTGAATGGTGATGAAACTTCAGAAGAACAAATTTGTGAATTAGAAGTTGTAGAAATAGAGAATATGTAAAATGTAGTATAGAGATAAAACATTGAAAAAATATACAGAGCCTCAGTGAGTTAATATTGAACTCTGTCAAGCTGTTAAACACATAAATCTGGAGTCCCAGAGGGGCTGGTAGAAAAATATTCAAGAAAATTAATGACCAAAATATTCCACATTTGATAAAAATGATAATCCCACAGATACAATAATTTCAATGAACCTCAAGCAGAATAAATATGTATAAAACCACACCAGACACATCATAATAAAATTACTGAAAACCGGTGATAAAAAGAAAAATTAGAAAGCTGTCAGGCATTGGAAAAAATACCTACATTTTGACACAAAAATGGTTTATAACAGTCAAAAAAATGTTACAACTATAAAACAAATGACAAGGGAAAATGAATTTTTCAGTGCAAACAAACTGTCTCTTTGTTTTTAATTTAGAAGTCTGGATGGAGCTCATGTAAAGTGTCTATCTATGAAAGCTGCTGTAAAATAAAAGATAAACTGTAAACTACTGTTGCTGTTGTTCCAAAGAATTTTCTATGAAGGTAGAAACATTCCGTATCTACAGTATCCAAAAAGTTAGTCAATAACCACATGTGACTTTTGAACCCTTGAAATCTGGCTAGTATGATTAAAAAACTGTATTTTTAATTTCACTTAGTTAAAATTGAGGCCACATTTTAATGAATTGCTTTACCCCAAAAGGCTAACAGGGCTCTTGCCTTGGAAAGATACAGGATGAAAGTAAATCAGAAATATATCTAGCTATTGATGTTTCATTCAAACCTAGAGAACGGCTATGTTTTTGGTCCTGAAAACTTAGGAAAGATATGATAATGTAGCTGTATTTCAGAAGAATAAAAAGTTCAAGTATCTGTCATATGATAACTAATTTAAAAGATTAAGGGTTTTCATTCTGGAAATATCAGATTGAGGTGGTAAGTGCTCTGTAACATTATAAAGAATGTTATCAGAATAAATAAAGTCTTTTAATTTGTATTCGAGAGATTTTTACCTTTGAATCCATATATGATACATTTATTATAAATTAAAGGCAGCTCAAAAATGTGCTTTAGATAAAATGTTTTTTTGGAGCAGACAAAATCACTAGCCAATAAACTCTACCATTCTGCTGATTTAGTGGTCTTGAATTTCCGTCTAAATTACAGAGTCACTAAGACACTTACACTGATCAAAAAATTAAAAACAACAACAGACAAAAAAAAAAAAAAAACACCACCACCAAGTAATATGGATTGTCCCTGTGTCCCCACCCAAATCTCAACTTGAATTGTAATAATCCCTATGTATTGTGGGAGGGACCCAGTGGGAGGTAATTGAATCATGGGAGTGGGTTTTTTCCCCATGCTGTTCTTATGAGAGTGAATAAGTCTCATGAGAGCTGATGGTTTTATAAAGGTAAGTTCCTCTGCACATGCCCTCTTGCCTTCCGCCATATAAGACATACATTTGCTCTTCCTTCGCCTTCCGCCATGATTGTGAGGCCTCCACAGCCATGTGGAACTGTGAGTCCGTTAAACCTCTTTCCTTTATCAATTCCAGTCTTAGGTATGTCTTTATTAGCAGTATGAGAATGGACTAACACAGTAAATTGGTGCTGGGAGTGGCATGCTGCTGTAAAGATAACCAAAATGGGAGGCATCTTTGGCATTTTGCCTGCCACCATGTAAGATGTACCTTTGCTCCTCATTAGCCTTCTGTCAAGATTGTGAGGCCTCCCCATTCATGTGTAACTATGCATCCATTGAACTTCTTTCTTTTATAAATTACCCAGTCTGCCATTCCGGCTAACATGGTGAAACCCCATCTCTACTGAAAATACAAAAAATTAGCCGGGCATGGTGGTGGGCACCTGTAGTCCCAGCTACTCAGGAGACTGAGGCAGGAGAATGGCGTGAACCCAGGAGACAGAGCTTGCAGTGAGCCAAGATCACACCACTGCGCTCCCGCCTGGGTGAAAGAGTGAGAATCCATGTCAAAAAATAAAAATAAAAAATAAAAATAACCCAGTCTCAGGTATGTCTATTAGCAGCATGAGAATGGACTAATACATCAGGTATTCACAAGAGTCTGCCAACAATATTAATATATACAATATTCAAAAACCAAGGAAAGGATGAAAGAGAGGCAGAAATGACTAAGAAAGAATGGATCATACACTAAAAGTTATTTGCTGAAGTCTAGAGCTATTACTCAAGTAAGTACTATAATACAAGACAAACCATGGAAAATGCTGCAATAAATACAAACTAAAGTTGTCACTTTTGGAAAAGAGAGAAAGTGATCATACCCAGTTGAAAATATCAGAGAAAACCTCTTAAAGTAAGTGGTATTTGAATTAAACAATACTATAAAAATTCAACAGGCATACAGTAAATATCTCAGCATGCACAAGAAGACAGTTGTTTTCCAAATATTTTAAACTCATCCCTGGAACTTTTTTCATTAAACAGGTTAGTATAAAATTGTTCATATTCAGAATTAGAATAAAGGAAAAAGTGAACTGAAATAAACTAACAAATTTAAGCATCTCTTCCTGGACAAAATAAAGAATACCAAGAAAATTCTGAATTCATTCTTCAAAAACCACCCATGATTTAGAATATGTAACTTATATCCACCAGAGCAGTGACAATTCTTCAATAGATCTTTAAAAAGAACTATTTCTTACAAGTTAAGATACTATTTATAAAACAATTTTGTGGAAAATTTTCTGATTTTTCCTTTCTCCGTGAAGAAGTTATCATAGTATATTTAGTGATGTCTATGTCATATATGTAGTTAAATATCACAATTATGTTTAAGATTCCATTATTTAAGCCTCAAACTGCTTTCTGAAATAAATCAACATACTGATTTATAAAAGTAAAGATTCATCGAATATGTAAATAATAAGATGATATATACATTTAATGAAAAAAGAATATAATCCCAACCTGAAGATGTTTACAATTTATATCTTGTTGTATTTTTTATCTCTAGTATCTAGAGAAAAGCTATAAACTAGAAAAAAGTTAACATAATCTACATACCAAGTATCATTATTTATTACTTGAATGCTTATTTAATTATGCTGTTAAATATTTACATTGGCTGTAGCCTAAATAGTTGCATAGTAATAAGGCTAAGCCATCACTTTCTTTGTATGCTTGATAGGCATTTAGCTTGTTTCCATTATTCTCAGGTCACAAAAATATCTGAGATGAACACTGACACATTTAATAAGCATAAATTTCCAGTACAGTATTGACATTCCTGGGTCAAACAAAACGGATGATGTTAGTTATCAATCCCCAACTACTTTCCAGAAAAGTCACACACTTTTCTTCTCCCACTAGGACGTAATATGGTGCCTGTTTTTGCATACTCAAAGCGGTTTTGATAACTGCCAGCTCTTCCCTAAGTAACTCCACTCAAAACTGTTTTCTGATTCATTAAGTTAAATGGAAGAATGAATAGGCCATAAGCCAAATAAAAGGATACCCTGATCTATAATAGTAAGGAAACTTGTTTCTTAATTGCTCCATTTCTCAAAATCCTTACATCACAAGTGGGTACTGACCTTGCTTGATCTATTTCCCCCAGTAAAATATAAAGTCTAATTATTGTTCACTTGACTTTTCTATATAACTCAAAACTATCTTCTTACTAGGTCATCTTGGTGAGTGGAAAGTTATCATGGAAGCATAACTGTGGTCAGTATATTTAGACAATATGTGTACTTTAAGCTTTGTTTTTCAGAGGAAAATGCTTTTCAGATTATCACATGTGCTAAATTTGGTCACATTCCAGAGAATATGAATGTACTTTAGGATAGCCTCTTGAAGTGAATACTTCTTAGTGATACCACCGTGTGATCTCATTTCTTTAAGTCTTTTTTTGTTTTTAAAATTGACATTTAACTTTTCTTCTTTGTAAAAATTCCATCAGAATGTTTTATGTGATCTTAGTGATTGGATACATAGACATTTTTTAGATAGGGGTCCCCAATCCCTGGGCTGCAGACAGGTATCAGTCTGTCACCTGTTAAGAACAGGGCCACATTGCAGGAGGTGAGCGGCTGGTGAGCCACCATTACTGCCTGAATTCTGCCTCCTGTCAGCTCAATGGTGACATGAGATCCTCATAGGGGTGTGAACCCTATTGTGAACTGTGCATGTGAGGGATCTACGTTGCCTGAACCTTACAAGAATCTAACTAATGCTTGATGATCTGAGGTGGAACGGTTTCATCCTGAAACCACCTCACCATCTCTCACCCCTGTCCCACCACCTGCATCCTATGAAAAAATTGTCTTCCATGAAATCAGTCCCTGTTGCCAAACAGGTCGGTGGTGGTCAGTTGGTGCAGCCCAACCAGTGAGAGCTGAAGCAGGGCCAGGCATTGCCTCATCTGGGAAGCGCAAGGGGGAAGGGAATCCCTTTTCCCAGCCAAGGGAAACTGAGACACACAACACCTGGAAAATTGGGTAACTCCCACCCTAATACTGTGCTTTACTGAAGGTCTTAGCAAACGGCACACTAGGAGATTATATCCCACACCTGACCCAGAGGGTCCCACGCCCACGCAGCCTGCCTCATTGCTAGCACAGCAGTCTGAGATATAACTGCAAGGCAGCAGCAAGGCTGGGGGAGGGGCACCCACCATTGTTGAGGCTTAAGTAGGTAAACAAAGCCACAGGAAAGCTCAAACTGGGTGGAGCCCACCACAGTTCAAGGAGGCCTGCCTGCCTGCCTCTGTAGACTCTACCTCTGGGGACAGGGCATAGCTAAACAAAAAGCAGCAGAAACCTCTGTGGATGTAAATGACCCTGTCTGACAGCTTTGAAGAGAGCAGTGGGTCTCCCAGCACGGAGGTTGAGATCTGAGAATGGACAGACTGCATGCTTGAGTAACCTAACTGGGAGACATACCCCACTAGGTGCAGACCGACACCTCACACCTCACACATCTGGGCACACCTCTGAAACGAAGTTTCCAGAGCAAGAATCAGACAGCAACACTCGCTGTTCAGCAATATTCTATCTTCTGCAGCATCTGCTGCTGATACCCAAGCAAACAGGGTCTGGAGTGGACCTCAAGCAAACTCCAACAGACCTGCAGCTGAGGGTTCTGACTGTTAGAAGGAAAACTAACAAACAGAAAGGACACCCACACCAAAACTCCATCAGTACGTCACCATCATCAAAGATCAAAGGCAGATAAAACCACAAAGATGGGGAAAAAGCAGGGCAGAAAAGCTGGAAATTCAAAAAATAAGAGCGCATCTCCCCCTCCAAAGGAATGCACCTTATCACCAGCAACGGATCAAAGCTGGATGGAGAATGACTTTGACAAGTTGAGAGAAGAAGGTTTTGGTCAATCGAACTTCTCAAAGCTGAAGGAGGAACTATGAACCCAGCGCAAAGAAACTAAAAATCTTGAAAAAAGAATGGAAGAATGGATAACTAGAATAATCAATGAGAGAAGGCCATAAACGAACTGATAGAGATAAAAACCATGACACGAGAATTACGTGACAAATGCACAAGTTTCAGTAACCGACTCAATCAACTGGAAGAAAGAGTATCAATGATTGAAGCTCAAATGAATGAAATGAAGCGAGAAGTCTAGAGGAAAAAGAAATGAACAAAGCCTCCAAGAAATATGGGATTATATGAAAAGACCAAATCTACATCTGATTGGTGTGCCTGAAAGTGAGGGGGAAAATGGAACCAAGTTGGAAAACACTCTTCAGGATATCATCCAGGAGAACTTCCCAAACCTAGTAAGGGAGGCCAACATTCAAATTCAGGAAATACAGAGAACGCCACAAAGATACTCCTCGAGAAGATCAACTCCAAGACACATAATTGTGAGATTCACCAAAGTTGAAATGAAGGAAAAAATGTTAAGGGCAGCCAGAGAGAAAGGTCAGGTTACCCACAAAGAGAAGCCCATTAGACTAACAGCAGACCTCTCAGCAGAAACTCTCCAAGCCAGAAGAGAGTGGAGGCCAATATTCAATATTCTTAAAGAAAAGAATTTTCAACCCAGAATTTCATATCCAGCCAAACTAAGTTTCATAAGTGAAGGAGAAATAAAATCCTTTACAGACAAAAAAATGCTTAGAGATTTTGTCACCACTAGGCCTGCCTTACAAGAGACCCTGAAGGAAGCACTGTGGAAAGGAACAACGGTACCAGGCATTGCAAAAACATGCCAAAATGTAAAGACCATTGATGCTAGGGAGAAACTGCATCGCTAAGGAGCAAAATAACAAGCTAATGTCAAAGTGACAGGATCAAGTTCACACATAACAATATTAACCTTAAATGTAAATGGTCCAATTAAAAGACACAGACTAGCAAAATGGATAAAGAGTCAAGGCCCATTAGTTTGCTGTAATCAGGAGACCCATCACACATGCAGAGACTCACATGGGCTCAAAATAAAGGGATGGAGGAAGATCTACTAAGCAAATGGAGAACAAAAAAAAGCAGGGGTTGCAATACTAGTCTCTGATAAAACAGACTTTAAATCATCAAAGATCAAAAGAGACAAAGAAGGCCATTACATAATGGTAAAGGGATGAATTCAACAGGAAGAGCTAATGATCCTAAATATATAGGTACCCAATACAGGAGGACCCAGATTCATAAAGAAAGTCTTAAGAGACTTACAAAGGGACTTAGACTCCCACACAATAATAATGGGAGACTTCAACACCCCACTGTCAACATCAGACAGATCAATGAGACAGAAAGTTAGCAAGGATATCCAGGAATTGAACTCAACTCTGCAACAAGTGGACCTAATAGACACCTACAGAACTCTCCACCCCAAATCAACAGAATATATACTCTTCTCAGCACCACATTGAACTTACTCCAAAATTGACCACATAGTTGGAAGTAAAGCACTCCTCAGCAAATGTAAAACAACAGAAATTATAACAAACTCTCTCTCAGACCACAGTGCAATCAAACTAGAACTCAGGACTGAGAAACTCAATCAAAACTGCTCAACTACATGGAAACTGAACAACCTGCTCCTGAATGACTACTGGGTACATAACGAAATGAAGGCAGAAATCAAGACATTCTTTAAAATCAATGAGAACAAAGATACCACATACCAGAATCTCTGGGACACATTTAAAGCAGTGTGTAGAGGGAAATTTATAGAACTAAATGCCCACAAGAGAAAGCTGGAAAGATCTAAAATTGACACCCTAACATCACAATTAAAAGAACTAGAGAAGCAAGAGCAAACACATTCAAAAGCTAGCAGAAGGGAGCAGAACTGAAGGAGATACACACAAAAAACCTTCCAAAAAATCAATGAAGCCAAGAGCTGGTTTTTTGAAAAGATCAACAAAACTGATAGACCGCTAGCAAGATTAAGAAAGAAAAAAAGAGAGAAGATTCAAATAGATGCAATAAAAAATGATAAAGGGGATATCACCACCAACCCCACAGAAATACAACTACCATCAGAGAATACTATAAACACCTCTACGCAAATAAACTGGAAAACCTAGAAGAGATGGATAAATTCCTGGACATTTACACTCTCCCAAGACTAAACCAGGAAGAAGTTGAATCCCTGAATAGACCAATAGCAGGCTCTGAAATTGAGGCAATAATTAATAGCCTACCAACCAAAAGAAGTCCAGGACCAGATGGATTCACAGCCGAATTCAACCAGAGGTACAAGGAGGAGATGGTACTATTCCTTCTGAAACTATTCCAATCAATAGAAAAAGAGGGAATCCTCCCTAACTCATTTTATGAGGCCAACATCATCCTGATACCAAAGCCTGGCAGAGACACAACAAAAAAAGAGAATTTTGGACCAATATCCCTGATGAACATCGATGCAAAAATCCTCAATAAAATACTGGCAAACCGGATTCAGCAGCACATCAAAAAGCTTATCCACCATGATCAAGTGGGCTTCATCCCTGGGATGCAAGGCTGGTTCAATATTCACAAATCATTAAACATAATCCAGCATATAAACAGAACCAAAGACAAGAACCACATGATTATCTCAATAGATGCAGAAAAGGCCTTTGACAAAATTCAACAGCCCTTCATGCTAAAAACTCTCAATAAATTCGGTATTGATGGAACATATCTCAAAATAATAAGAGCTATTTATGAGAAACCCACAGCCAATATCATACTGAATGGGCAAAAACTAGAAGCATTCCCTTTGAAAACTGGCACAAGACAGGATGCCCTCTCTCACCACTCCTATTCAAGATAGTGTTGGAAGTTCTGGCTAGGGCAATTAGGCAAGAGGAAGAAATAAAGCGTATTCAGTTAGGAAAAGAAGAAGTCAAATTGTCCCTGTTTACAGATGACATGATTGTATATTTATAAAACCCTATTTTATCAGCCCAAAATCTCCTTAAGCTGATAAGCAACTTCAGCATAGTCTCAGGATACAAAATTAATGTGCAAAAATCACAAGCATTCTTATACACCAATAACAGACAAACAGAGAGCCAAATCATGAATGAACTTCCATTCACATATGCTTCAAAGAGATTAAAATACCTAGGAATCCAACTTACAAGGGATGTAAGGAACCTCTTCAAGGAGAACTACAAACCACTGCTCAGTGAAATAAAAGAGGACACAAACAAATGGAAGAACATACCATGCTCATGGATAGGAAGAATCAATATTGTGAAAATGGCCATACTGCCCAAGGTAATTTATAGATTCAATGCCATCCCCATCGAGCTACCAATGACTTTCTTCACAGAATTGGAAAAAACTGCTTTAAAGTTCATATGGAACCAAAAAACAGCCCACATTGCCAAGACAATCCTAAGTCAAAAGAACAAAGCTGGAGGCATCACACTACTTGACTTCAAACTATGCTACAAGGCTACAGTAACCAAAACAGCATGGTACTGGTACCAAAACAGAGATATAGACCAATGGAACAGAACAGAGTCCTCAGAAATAATACCACACATCTACAGCCATCTGATCTTTGACAAACCTGACAAAAACAAGAAATGGGGAAATTTAATAAACGGTGCTGGGAAAACTTGCTAGCCATAAGTAGAAAGCTGAAACTGGATCCTTTCCTTACTCCTTATATGAAAATTAATTCAAGATGGATTAGAGACTTAAATATTAGACCTAAAACCACAGAAACCCTAGAAGAAAACCTAAGTAATACCATTCAGGACATAGGCATGGGCAAGGACTTCATGTCTAAAACACCAAAAGCAACGGCAACAAAAGCCAAAATTGACAAATAGGATCTAATTGAACTAAAGAGCTTCTGCACAGCAAAAGAAATTACCATCAGAGTGAATAGGCAACCTACAGAATGGGAGAAAATTTTTGCAATCTACTCATCTGACAAAGGGCTAATATCCAGAACCTACAAAGAACTCAAACAAATTTACAAGAAAAAAACAAACAACCCCATCAACATGTGGGCAAAGGATATGAACAGACATTTCTGAAAAGACGACATTCATACAGCCAACAGACACATGAAAAAATAAAAAATGCTCATTACTGGCCATCAGAGGAATGCAAATCAAAACCACAATGAGATACCATCTCACACCAGTTAGAATAGCAATCATTAGGAAAGAACAGGTGCTGGAGAGGATGTGGAGAAATAAGAACACTTTACACTGTTGGTGGGATTGTAAACTAGTTCAACTATTGTGGAAAACAGTATGGTGATTCCCAAAGGATCTAGAACTGGAAATACCATATGATCCACCCATCCCATTACTGGGTATATACCCAAAATATTATAAATCATGCTGCTATAAAGACACATGCATACGTATGTTTATTGTGGCACTATTCACAATAGCAAAGACTTGAAATCAACCCAGATGTCCATCAGTGACAGACTGGATTAAGAACACGTGGCACATATACACCATGGAATACTATGCAGCCATAAAAAAGGATGAATTCGTGTCCTTTGTAGGGACATGGATGCAGCTGGAAACCATCATTCTCAGCAAACTATGGCAGGAACAGAAAACCAAACACCACATGTTCTCACTCATAGGTGGGAATTGAACAATGAGATCACTTGGACACGGGAAGGGGAACATCACACACCCGGGCCTATTGTGGAGAGGGGGGAGAGGGGAGGAGGTAGGGATGGCATTGGGAGTTATATCTGATGTAAATGACGAGTTGATGGGTGCTGACGAGTTGATGGGTGCAACACACCAACATGGCACAAGTATACACATGTAACAAACCTGCACGTTGTGCACATGTACCCTAGAACTTAAAGTATAATAAAAAAAATAAAAATAACATATAATTGTATATTAATCTTCTTCTGTTACTTAATAATAAATGGTATGACAGTTCACATTAATGAACTTCAACAAAGCAAATCTGAGAGTCAAGGCAAAAAATTATCATATTCATCTATAATTGATGTAGTATATGATGACAGCAATTTAGAAAGAATAAGAAGGTTGTTCTTGTGTGTTCACTGGAATCCAAGTCTGCTGTATCCCTCTTATTTCTCCACTGAACAAAACATCTTTCTCCATTTTAAAACTCTCTGGTCACAGAAAGCTAAATTGCAGGGGGTAAATACTGTCATGCCCACAGGAGAAATTCACTCAATCCTAGTTAACAGGTTCATTCTATTCTTGTCCTCTTTGTTCAAATTGTCAATCATGACAGTTCCCTCAGGAATTAAGACCACTAAGTGATTTGATGTAGGCTACTATACTGCCCAAAGAGATGCACAACTTTCAATCATTATTGATGCAGCTTTGGAAGTCTGGCCCAAAGTGAAAGATCTTAAATCCCATAATCAATCCCCTGAAATTTCTTGAACTCTTCTAAAATAAAAATAAATGTAGTACAATAGATGCAATGGTGAATTTCCTCCCACAAACTTGAATGTTTGGAGTTGTATTAGGCAGCAAATAAAAATGATATATTGAAAATGCCTACTGTATGTCTAGATAAGATAAAGTTCCTATTTACACATTCCTTAAATTCAACTGCTATGACTGTAGATGCAATGTCATAAATGATAGCATCTAGCAACGCATTATTGTAAATACTGACTTAGAATGTAATTTCTCATTGGTAAAATAAATAATATTCCTATTGATGCAGTAGTCTATGATGACATCCATGAGTTTCCACTTCTCCCTTCCCCTTAGCTATAGAAAGCAGAATTTCCCTAAAACTTTGGAAAATTCCAAGAAATGTAGACATTAAAAATTATGGATGTCTTTTCTTTAAATAAAAGCTAGTGTTTAAGCTTAGTCAAGGTTGAAGTTTGTTAAGATCTTACTTCAGAAATAATAGAAAGGAGATAGTTGACTATAGGTATAACTATACCACTATGTCTTAGTTCACTAGACATTTGTTGTCTCCACTTAGACTTTGCACTAGATTTTAATGTTAGCATAAATAGTATAACATAGAAGATTTTCAAACTTGGGGGAATAAATCTACCTTAGCTTTTTAAGATGCTTAACCATTAGAGTTATGCCAACAAAGATTCTAGGCTCAGCACTACTTCTTTTTAGCTGAGTAACTTTTAGCAGTTATTTAGGCTCTCTGATCGTCAGAGTTCCATCTTTAATTTTAAAATGGTGATAGGAACAATGGATATGACTTTTAAGAAATTTAAATGAGATGCAGTAAGATACTAAGCACAGTATTTGGCATATAAGAGGCACTTTTAAAATATTAGATTAGTTATTATTCAGAATATATGGATAAGTTAGAAATTCATGCCCTAGATTATTTTTCTTCAGTGGAAATGTTTTCAGGTTCGTTGAGTTCATCCAAGGATGTTTTACATCTCCCCTTTGAATACTTCCACATTCTCAGGCAATTTTCCAGCAATCTGATAACTTCTCTGAAGCTGAATTTGGACTTTGATTACTAGTGCTTTACATAAGTTCCTTCCCAAATGCATTTGCTGGGTCCTTTGGATATATGACACAGTCTCTAGAATTTTATCTGATATAATTTTAATCTTGAAGTAAGCATGTTGGTCTCAACAGTTTCTTGTGAATCAACATTGCTGGAGAGTATTTTAATTAACAAATGACATATAACACCCTTGGTTGATACTTACCTTGTACTCAGGAACAGCTGTGATTCTACAGGTGTCTTTCCTTCAGTATTATGACCTAGTCTTTGGGTATCACTAGCCCATACATAATCAAGTCATGATGTTATATAAGCTATGGTGTTTTGTTTTGGTCCATATATATACTCTCAGGAATGACTTCCATATTTTGTGTATCTTCTCTTTGACTCCTTGATTTTGCAAGAAAATCCTGTGATAGCCTGCATGAGTCCAGAATGATTGCATGGATCTATGATTCAACTGGAGTGTATATTTTATGTACTCAAGTAACAGTGTTTGGCCAGTGATCTTTTTGACAATTTATGTTAGAATTTTCTTCTACAAATTTGATACCATTACAATACAAATAATGAGATAATTTGTAGGGTTAATACTCAGGGGAGGTCAGATGCCACAGATTGGTCAATTATATGCAGGCTGTTGTATTTTTGCAGAAATATGCTATGTGTGCTCTTATTAACTTCAACGCTGATGAGATAGAAAGTAGTATTCAAATGGTAAATTACACTCACACACTGATATGGCTGGCTTTTAATCTACAAATATCAGTATTAAACTAAGAAGACAGAATACCCATATTAGCTCTAGACCTCTCAGCAGAATATGAAATGTGAATCACCAGCTGAAGAGAGATCCTCCCTGAACCCTCTTGCATTGGGATATCTTAATGGGGACTTGATAACCAGGGATGTTCACTCCAGCAAAGTGGAGAAAGGTGTTAAGTCTCCTGCTTACATTAAAGATCATCTATCCTTTCTTCATATTAAAAATACAACCTTGTTTTTTTTTTTAATATCAATTTTGGTCCAATAGAGTTGTTACCAAAGAGTTTCAAAATGAACTTCATATATAAATTATTCTTAGAGTACTATATTATTATTAAAAATGCTTCAAACTGTAGTGCTTAAATATATTATACAGCTCTAAAAATGAGCCACAAAGTAGCTTCTTCAGACTAGGTTTTCATTTATGAAATTTGAATACATGGATTTGGCTTTTAGTTAAGGAAAAATTATACAGAAAAAGTAAAATACTGGTCTATATCTCTCCACTTATGCATATTAGATCTATTAGTTTTCTTATTAAATGCACGGATGAGATATATTATAAACTATGTATATTTGTCATATATATTTTAACCCTGTGATATAATTTAACACATGGTTTTGAACATATTACATATTATTGCTGACTTCATTAATGTGTTTATAACCATCTAAAATGTATGACTAGAAACCCAGATGCATATTATTATTTTTAGTTCTTATTGATATTGCCAATTTGAATTAACTATATCCCTACCCATCCCTCCCACGCTCATCCCCACCCCGTCCTCCCCAACTCCCCACCCCCACCACCACAAACCAGGCAAATAGCATCTGGAATATATTCTTTTTATCTTTTGAGATAATCTTATAACAACAGCATTCACTGGTAAATCCACTGCCTTTAATAGTCATATGATGAATTTTCTTGACAGTCAAAATTCCGAACAGGAGCAATCACAGATTCTACCAGAGGAGAAATCTTTCTGGTAGGTTAACATTTGTAAAAGGATCTGTCATACCTCTTGGGCTGGAAAAATGTTTTTTTTCTTTTCCCTGTTGTGTCAACTGAAAATTTATTCCATTTTCATACAGAGTATCTTAATAAATTATTTTGTCCTATACATGCAAAGATGGTAATCACCTTCCTTTCTGGCATGACCAACAATCTAAATCAAATAGAAGAGCCTATGTAAATCAAATGGATTGAAATACACCATCTAGAATATATTATCACATTTCTGGAAAGAACAGGAGCACAATTTTGAGAATCAGATACGTAAAAAACAGTTTTGACTACTGTTGTTAATGGTGTTATTTTAAACCTTTTCACAAATTTTAGGAACCACGTTGAAAGGAATATATGCTCTGGTACTGAATTAAGGGACATGTAATTCCCATTCTGAATGAATCTCATCTTAAGACAATATATATAACATTCCTCCATACGAAAACATGCTAGTGCCCACTACATATAATATAATTAATTACACAGGAAGGTAGAGCTCTTTAAAAAAACAGACGGGGAGTGATTCCTTTCATGCATAAAGAAAAAGCCTGTATTTTACTAAAGTATATTTAGAAATAATCACTACCACTATATAGCTATTTTTTAGTTGAACACTGTGAAGTTTATTTGGTAAAATAAAGTGGAATACTGCTTAGGGTCGTAAACATCAACAGTAATGACTTTAACTTTGCAGAGATTTATACAGAAAAACACAGTTATTGCAACTACATAAGCAGATTTTATAGGCTTGAGACCAGAAGCCAAACTGATTTTTAAAAGAGTGCTGATACTCTCTAACCTACTGCATATTCAGCAGGCATTATTTGTAGTGTTATCTGATTATCTCTAAGGTTCTATAAAACACTTTACCTATAACAGCAACTTCTAGAGAACCATCTGTTAGAACTATAAGGGCTCTCTAGAGGACTTTCTCATCTTTAATAATACTAGCACCTACAAAATCCTATTACTGGGGTGGCCCACACCTGCAGGCAACAATCCACATACAACACAAAGTCTATTCACAATTTGGGCTAAGGGCACATAATGACTATTCTTAGATTGAGACTAAACTGATGCTGCTCTATGTGTCTCTTAAAATTTGTATGTTGGAATTTAGACTCGCATGTGGTGGTATTAAGAGGTGGGTCCTTTAAGAGGTGATTCATGAAGCAGAGCTCTCATGAATGGAATTAGTGACCTTGTAATATAGTTGGAAGGAACTAACTAGACCCTTTTTCTTGTCTCTCTTTTTCACCCTCTTTTTCACCGTGTGAGTACACAACTTTCAAGGTGCCATCTTGGAAGCAAAGACTGGGCCCTCACCAGACACTGAACTCACTGGTTCCTTAATCATGGACTTTCCAGACTCTAAAACTGTGAGAAACAAACTTCTATCATTTATATATTACTCTATCTCAAATACTTTGTTATACCAGCATAGATAGATGTTCAGTTACCTATTGTTAAATTTTAAACACACCGGAGACCAAACAAAATGTAACATTCAAAACATCTTAACACATTCATGTTTTTCATGACTCTTCAGTGACAACAGATTACTGTGTTATTACTTTTAGAAGTTGCAGTACACTTTCTTACTTTGTAAAGCTAAAGTGAGTCAGAAGATCTAAGTGTCACACGATCTATTGGTATTCCTTTCTTTGTCTTTTCTTTTTTTTTTTTTGAGATGGATTCTCACTCTGTCACCCAGGCTGGAACGGGGAAGCATGATTTTGGCTCACTGAAACCTCTGCCTCCAGGTTCAAGTGATTCTCCTGCCTCAACCTCCCAAGTAGTTGCAATTACAGGCACCCACTACCATACCTGGCTAATTTTTACATTTTTAGTAGAGAAAAGGTTTCACCATGTTGGCCAGGCTGGTCTCGAACTCCTGACCTCAAGTGATCCACCTGCCTCGGCCTCCCAAAGTGCTGGGATTACAGGCATGAGTCACTGTACCTGGCCCCATTGGCATTTCTTATCTTCAAAGAAGGAGTTTATTTATAGGTACCAATTTCGTTCATATTGTTTCTTCTATATTTTGTATTTTAAGAGTCAATGACTATGTTATCTATTATAGTGATTAACAATAGGAAACAATTATAGAATGTGTATAATTAAAAAAACTAAAAGTTTATTTAAATGTAACAAGATAATAAAAGTTGCAAATGTTAATTAAATGTCATCAACAAAGTCCATTCCAACTGATTTAAACCTTGGAATCTTTAATCAAGGTATAAATTTTTACTTGACATTACATCTTTATCTCTCATAATTGATTGTGCTTACCACAGGTTAATATTTCAATCGTGTTATGACTTTTTCTTAAATAATATTTCTCTCTAATATTTTTAAAAATTAAAAAAATAAAAACAAGAATCTCAACCAAACCTGACAAATAGCTACAAAAACAAGAATCTTAACAAAATCTGACAAATAGCTACAAAAATTGCTAACACTTGGCAGGATATAAAATCAACTCACAAAAAATCAGTAATAACAAATTGGCTAAAAAATCAAAGAAAGCAATATCATTTATTTAAATAGCTACAAAAAATATCTGGGAATAAATTTAACCAAGCAGGTAAAATAGTTCTATAAGGAAAAACATCTACTGATGAAAGAAATTGAAGAGAACACACATAAAAAATGGAAGATATTTCATGCTCATTGAAAAGTTAATATTTTTTAAATGATTATACCACCCAAAGCAATCTACAGATACAAGGTAATTTCTATCAAAATACAATGACATTTTTCACGGAAATAGAATCCTAAAATTTATGTGGAACAAAAAAAATACCCTGAATAGCCAAAGCAATCCCAAGAAAAAGGAACAAAGTTGGAAGCATCACATGACCTGACTTCGAAATATAGTCCAAGGTTATCATAACCAAAATAGCATGGTATTGGTATAAAAACAGGTACATAGACCAATGGAACAATACTGAGAACCCAGAAATAAATCAACATATTTATAGCCAATTGATTTTCAACAAAGGTGCCAAGAACATATATTGGAGAAAGTAGACCCTCTTCAACAAATGGTGCTGGGAAAACTGTGTATCTATATGCAAAAGTATGAAACTAGACCCCTATCTATTACCATATGCAAACATAAACCAAAATGGATTAAATAAATAAATGTAAAACTGAAACTATGAAACCACTTAAAGAAAACATAAAGGAATCACTCCTGGACATTGGTGAAGGCAAATATTTTATGGCTAAGACCTCAAAAGTACAGACAGCAAAAACAAAACTAGACAAATGGGACTATATTAAACTAAAAAGCTTCTGCACAGTAAAGGAAACAATTAACAGAGTGGGGAGACAGTCTGTTGAATGGGATAAAATCTGACAAGGGACTAGTATCTAGAATATATGAGAAATTTAAACAACTTAACAGCAAAAAACAAACAATCACATTAAAAGGGAAAGGATCTGAATAGACATTTATCAAAAGAACACCAAAAAATGGCCAATAGGTATATGAAAAATATTCAACATCATTAACAAAAAATGTAAATCATAACCATGATGAGACATAATCTTACCCTAGTTAGAATGGCCATTATCAAAAAGACAAAAACAAAAAACAAAAAACAAAAAACAAACAAAAAAACAACCCAGATGCTGATGAAGATGTGTTGAAAAGGGAACTCTTATAAACCATTGAGGGGAATACAAATCATTATATCCATTATGAAAAATACTACAGAGATTTCTCAAGAAATTAAAAATAGAATGACCATATGATCCAGGAATCTCACTAGTAGATATTTATAGAAGGAAAAGGAATTCAGTATATCAAAGGGGAACCTGCATCCCCATGTTTACTGCAGCACTATTCACAATAGCAAAGTTATGGAATCAACCTAAGTGTCCAGCAACAGATGAATGGATAAAGAAAATGTGGTGTAGGTACACAATGAAATACTATCCAGCCAAAGGAAGGATGAAATCTTGCATTTGCAAAGCATGGATGGAGCTAGAGGTCATTATGTTAAGTGAAATAAACCAGGCCTAGAAAGACAAATACTGGATGTTCTCACTCATATATGAGAGCTAAAAAAGTTGATCTCATGGAGGTAGAGAGTAGAATGATAGTTACCCGGGACTAGGAAGCGCATATGTGAGTATGGGGAGAGGTGAGATGAAGAGAGGTAGTTCACTGGGTACAAGCATACAGTTAGACAGAAGGAAATTCTAATTATTGATAGCACAGTAGAGTGACTATTGTAAACAATAACATATTGTAAATTTCAAAATAGCTAGTAGAAAGGATTTCAAATGTTCCAAACACAAATTATATATGCTCCAGGTGATGGATATCGTAAATACCCTGACTTGATCACTAAACATTGTATACATGTATCAAAATATCACATGTACCCCATAAATATGTACAACTACTATGTATAAATAAAAAATGAGAAAATTCTAACACTTATTGAAAATGTACTATGTGCCAGGCATTGTTATAATAACTTAACATTATTAATTCACTTAATTCTATACCTATTATGCATGAATGCAAATTGAAGACATTTCAAGCAAATGCCTAAGTTTAACTCCAGCAATTTAGCTTGAGAGTCTGATATTCTGTTTCACTAGAAGACTAAACTTTAAGCACATCTTTGATAAGCACAAGTGCTTGTTATTTTCCATGTTAAAAGAAGAAAATTGATGACTGAAAGCAGAGTAAGTTGTTGAATTCATGGAAGTAGAGTAGAAGGATGGTTGCAAGAGGCTTAAGGGGTAGGGAAAACAAAGAAATGGAGAGTTGTTTATCAAAGGGTAAAAAGTTTCAGATAGACAAGAGAAATAGGTTTTGAGATCTATTGTACAGCAGGATGACTATAATCAATAATTGTATATTCCAAAATAAGTAAAATTCAAATGTTTCAGCTTAAAAATGATAAGTGAGTGAGGTGATTGGTCTATTAATTAGCGTCAGTTAATCATTCCACATTGTATACATATATCAAAACATCACAAGATTTCCCATAAATTTATACAATTACGGTTTGTTTATTTTGAGACAGAGTTTTGCCCTTGTTGCCCAGGCTGAAGTTCAATGGCGTGATCTTGGCTCACCGAAACCTCCACCTCCCAGGTTCAAGAGATTCTCCTGCTTCAGCCTCCAGAGTACCTGGGATTACAGGCATGTGCCATCACACGCAGCTAATTTTGTATTTTTAGTAGGAAATGGGGTTTCTCCATGTTGATCAGGCTGGTCTCGAAATCCTGACCTCAGGTGATCCACCTGCCTCAGCCTCCCAAAGTGCTGGGATTACAGGTGTTAAGCCACTGCGCCTGGCTGAAGCTGTTGTTTTTTTTGTTTTTGTGTTTGTTTTAATCAGAGTATGGTAAAAAAATTGCTACTGAGGATTGCTTGGGAGCCATAAGCAAGTTGTACATAATGTATGTGATACGATACTTCAAGGTTTTGGACACTTTGTGGAGTATTGAGACACACAGACATGGACACATACTAAGCATAGCTGTATTCAATTTCAGATTAAGTTACCTAAGGATAACAAATCAGTGCAGAGGAGTGAAGGAAGAATACTTCAGTACTTATTCTCTTGGCCTTAGAGTCACAAACTGGGAGATTGGAAAAGTTCAATTATTGCTACTTTTTCTCAACATGTAAATCACCAATTGAGAATAATTGCTAATACCAAAACTAGACAAAGACATTACAAGAATAGAAAACTTCAGTCTGAAAGAATTGACCAAAAATATCTCCTGGAACTAATAAGCAATTATAGTAAGGTCAATATTCAAAAGTCAATTGCTTATATGCCAGCAATGAAGAAATGGAATTTGAAATTAAAAATACAGTATTGTTTAAATTTACCATAGGGATCACTTCTTGGCCTTTTGGCTAAGATCAAGTGTAAATTTACCATAGGTATAAATTGAACAAAATATGTATACAACTTATATGAGAAAAGCTACAAAATTCTGATGAAAGAAATCCAAGATGATCTAAATAAATATATAAATATTCCATGTTCATAGATGATGCCAAGATACCAGCTTTCCCCGACTTTATCCATAGATTCAATGCAATTCCAATACAAATTCCAGGAAATTACTTGTGGATATCAACCAAATGATTCCGAACTTTACATGGAGAGGCTAAGTTCCCAGAATGGGCAACCTAATATTGAAGAACAAAGTTGGAAGGGACACAACCCAACCTTGAGAGTCAATATAAAGCTACAGTAATGAAGACTGGTATTGGCAACAGAATGGAGAAATAGATCAGTGGTACAGCATAGAGAGCTCAGAAACACACCCATATGAACAGAGTCAACTGATCTTTGAAAAAGTAGCAAAAGCAAAACTAGAGACCAAAAAATAGTCTTTTAAATAAATGGTTCTGGAACAATTGGACACCTACATACAAAAAAATGAATCTAGGCAAAGACTTTACACCCTTTATAAAAATTAACTCAGAATGGATCCTTGACCTAAATGTCAAGTGGAAAACTATAGAACTCCTAGAAGACAACATAAGATGAAATGCAGATGGCCTTGGATTTGGTGATGACATTATAGATGCAGCACCAATGGCATGATCCAGGAAACAAATAACTGATAAGCCGAATTTTATTAAATTTGAAAACCCCTACTCTGCAGAATACACTGTCAAGAGAATGAGAAGACAAACCAAAGACTAGGATAAAATGTTCTCAAAAGTCTGCAATTCCATCATGCAATTATGATCTCATATAGCAGTACAATTTATTTCAAAATTTCAATATTGGAGGATTTGACAAGGGTTCAGAGCATCATAAATGCATTCAATCAAGGAATATTTTTCTCATTCTCAGAAGATTCTTCTCTTTGAAGCACCCCATTTTTCTATAAAGACACATTGAAAATAAGGGAAAAAATTGTTACCCAGCAAATTAAATCAAATGCATGAACCCAAGTAGTCTATACATCAAAGAATGTGTTCGTCCAGGCAGATATTTCTTTACTTCAATAAGTGTAGTACACAATATAAGATATTACTTTTAGGAATTTCTCTTTCTCCAACAAAATATCTTTTATGATATAATATATATGTAATCAACATGCTTTGTATATTTTTTCTAACGTACACAAGCAAAAGTATAAGCAGAAAATATTTTTGGAAATGCAAATTTATTTATTTATTCAAGAAACATAGTCATTATGTTCATTTACATATTAATGATTACTCATTCTATTCTAAAAATCTAGTTACAATTAATCCTTCAATTCTATAAAAATATATCTACCTTGTTTGAAAAGATTCTTGAGTTTTATTAGAATTTTTATAATGCATCATCAGCCTGGTATAAGGTATCTTATCCAGGATAATAATCTAAGGCAAAATGTTTAACAACATTGCATTCTCAATTTCCTCCAAGTAAACATGGGTAACACTTCTTTTTGATAAAACCCAATCACAAACGCTTGGAAAAATTCATCTTTTTAAAAACATATATATACATAATTTGTGCAGTATTTGGCATGCAGTACTAAGAAGTTTTTTTTTTTTTTATACTTTAAGTTCTAGGGTACATGTGCACAACGTGCAGGTTTGTTACATATGTATACATGTGCCATGTTGGTGTGCTGCACCCATTAACTCGTCATTTACATTAGGTATATCTCCTAATGCTATCCCTCCCCTCTCCCCACAATAGGACCCGGTGTGTGATGTTCCCCTTTTTTAATAATCAGCATATAGGTAACACTACAGATCCTTTCAAGATTTTTAATTTAAATTATGTTTTATATTTATATAGCACTCAAATCGTACAAAATACTTCACCATTATTATCTTCTTGATTCTTATAATAACCTCGTGAAGTTGATGGAACTTGTATTGTTGGTGCTCTTTTATACAGAAAGGAACTAAGGCTAAAATGTTTGGAGATATTGATCATCCAGCTAAAGGGCTAAGTCCAAGACCGACTAAGATCTAACTTAGCACTTACACAGCATTCCTATGTGTGATGCATCTTAGTATAAGCCTTTGGGTTAACTCAATCATTGTTTGCTAAGGACAGTCTCAAGCACTTGAGGGGATGAGTGTTTATCCTATTTATAAATTAGAGGATCTTATTTACTTTCAAGGCATGTGAACTTGAACATCACATCTTATTATAATTCTAATCTGAGGGATAATAATATCTAAAAAATAGTCTTTTTGAAATACTATAAGACCTTTACATGTGTCTAACATAACTTCTTTTATTCTTTTCTAATTATTTCCCTTTACAATGATAGTGAAAAGAACACATTGACTCCAATGAATCAAGTTAACAAGTGTTTATTTCAATTCTTTGACATAGATGCTGAGATATGTCAGTCATTTATCTACTTCCAGCTATCAACTCATTAAATACATACTTAATTTTCCTCCTTCAGAAAGGATTAGCAATGAATTTGAGGCCTGCCAGAACAAAAGGCTACAACTGTCTTTCAGCTAATTGTGCAATGTACTGTCCTCAGGACTTAATCACTGTATGAAATGTAAACTCAAATAAACTGCTTGTAATTATTGACAACGGTGTCCACGGCCATTGGCTAGTGCTCACCTCTATGGATACAAGGTGAGATCTTCTCTGTGCCAAACATGTGCTCTGCCTTTGGAGGGAAAAATAAACCTCTGTTAGCTATACAGTCATTTGAGCTTATCTCCTGTGTCAGAACAACAAGGAGCAAACAAAACTCTATGTGCTTAATGAGACTTGACAATTTATCCTTGATGGCAAATTAATATACTTTGTACTTAGGTAGACCTTTTTATTTTCTCCTAATTGCAAGATACTAACCAGATGCCACAGCCTGACTTTCGGACTAAAAGCCTGACAGTGTATTTCACCCAACCACAATTTCTGGGTGTTGTCTCACTTTAGAATTGCATACCTACTGAATTCATAATTAGCCTTTGGTATCTAGTAATTAAATAATTATAGTAAAATGGGTCATGCATGGAACAATGATGTTCATGTTTCACAAACCCAGAATTATTATGAATTTAATTCTGTGTACCTACAGTCAATAAGAAAAAAATCAAAAGAGAAACTTACGCTCAAATAATTGTAGTTTTATATCTGATGGATGAATAGACTTCGGGGATAGTATCCTGGTAATTATAGAATTTGTTGTTTGTTTATTTTAGATGGGGCAGGAAAAATGCAGAGTAGAAACAGTGGTGAACAGTAAAAACTCTACTATTGTTAAATTTACCAGGTCAATAAAAAAAAAAAAATTATAGTAAGTTCTAAGCACATTTTGTGAAAGTATATACGGTACTTTCTAGGTAAGTATCAGCTAGATGACAGTCTTATTGATTACATAAATATAAACAATTTATGGATAAATTGGGCTCTGCCATGTGACAGATTTCAGAGGTAAAAACTTTCATTACCTTTGTTACCTTCAGAAGAGAGCAAAATATCTGTTATCCTGAAAATTTAAAGTGTACAATTGCTTAGGTTTAAAGGGGTCAATCAAATAATAATATTTCAACCGGGTAAAATTTTACTTGTATTCTAGCTCAACTAAACTATTTAAAATAAACACAATACAGGGATAGTATGAAGATTTCTTAATATGTTAAATAATTTAAAATGTATCATATTTTAGATAAAAAGTAACTCAAAATTAGTCTATTGTGATATTATTTTAAAATTATTTTTAAAATTTTAATGATATTCAGAAAAACTAAACCCTTAAGTTCCTTCCCATTATTTCATTTAGAATAACTAAATACATTTCCAATCCTGAATCATCTAATAACCTAATACTTCACAAAATATTTTTATTATTAGCATTTCAGAAAACAATAATTTGATTGATAAACTTTATAATGATTATATGACAGAAATCAAATTTAGAAAAACTTCAATTTTCAATGAATTAACCTATAAATATGGATGCAACCACAGAATACTGAAATCATAGAACCTGGAATCAGGTGGCTTTGGTTCAAACACTGTACTCTATGAGTTGTGTGTCTTTATGAAAGTTACTTAACTTTCCTGATCTTCATTTACCCTATTTGTAAAATATAATTGGGATAATGGTATCACTTTCTTTATAAAGCTGCAGTGGAGATGAAGGCAATTATTGTAAAACCTGGGTTGTTGTAACACTGAAAATATTACTGACAACATGGTGACCTAGTTAGAGAACAGAGGGAAAAGTAATTATGATGCTTAGAAATATACCAGAAATTTCAGAGAAAGGTATTCTAATATTATGATCAATTTGATTAGTGTTAGATTTGTCATTGCTTCCATTGCAATACTAATTATGGAGTTCTGTTTCACAATACACTAGAAAGTATAAAGAAAGTACAAAAATCAGAAAAACTTAGCACACATAACGATATTTACAGATGAGTAAAAATGACAAATCGAAATAGTCACCTCGTACCAGGTAATATGCCAACATTTTTATGAAACTTGTATCTTTAACCTTACCATCTCATAACTATTATTAAAATTGTAATGCTTGCCCTTCTAGCTTGCTATTCTATTTTAACTTTTAGCTTGCTATTCTAACTTTACCATTTAAAAATATGTCTAATCACAGGATGGGCGCGGTGGCTCAAGCCTGTAATCCCAGAACTTTGGGAGGTCGAGACGGGCGGATCACCAGCTCAGGAGATCGAGACTATCCTTGCTAACATGGTGAAAGCCCATCTCTACTAAAAAATACAAAAAATTAGCCGGGCGCGGTGGGGGGCGCCTGTAGTCCAAGTTACTTGGGAGGCTGAGGCAGGAGAACAGCGTGAACCCGGGAGGCGGAGCTTGCGTGAGCCGAGATCGCGCCACTGCACTCCAGCCCGGGCGACAGAGCGAGATTCCGTCTCAAAAAAAAAAAAAAAAAAAAGTCTAATCACATGCAATTTTAGATTGTTTCCATTTAATATTAAATCATCTAAAACTACCTATTGGGTTCTATGCTCCCTACTTGGGTGATGGGATCATTCATACCCTAAGCTCAGTGTCATGCAATATACCCACGTAACAAACTTGCACGTGTATCCCCTGAACCTAAAATCAAAGTTGAAATTTTAAAAATATATAAAATGTTCACACTATTCTGTATATGTTTGTATTTTAGTTATTTCCTTTAATCTAAATATTTTTAACTGACAAAAATAATACAATTTACTGTTGGTAAATAATATGTGTGGCAACACAGAACATGTATAAATAAAAATGACTCCTTCCAATACTAAGATGCCTCTCTCCTCCCCAGATTAAAATATGAACTATGTATTTATTTATCTTGTTTGAAGCACATATAAACGTAAAGGAGCATATATTAAAAGGTATCAAATTTCAAGGCAAAAATTTGTCACATAAGGGATATGTTTCTGGAATTTCAGAGCCCAGATCAAACTGTGATATGAGAAAGAAAATGAACAGGATACTAAATCGAGGTCAGGTGCAGACTGATGGTAAATGGGAATCTCAGGATGCTGAAAAGATGGAGGCAGGTGTATTGTTCATGGACACATGGCATCTGACTCTTCTTTGTGCCCTAAGATGAGAATGAAGTATTGCTGATACTGAATTTGGGTCATAAGCAAGACAGCGCAATATCTGTAACATCCCCATACACAGCATCACTTAGATTGATGGTTTAAATTCTTCCCCCATTGGTGACTTACATGTTGAGAAAAAGTAGGGGTATGGGGGTAGCAATAATTGAGCTTTTCCAATCTCCCAGCTTGTGACTCTGGGGCCAAGAGTATATATACTGAAGTATTCTGCCTTCACTCCTCTGTACTAATTTGTTATCCTTAACTAACTAAATCTGAAATTTATTATAGCTTTACTTGGTATGTGTCCATCTATGTGTCTCGATACTCCCTAAAGTATCTAAAACCCTGAAGCATCATATCACATACATTCTGTACAACTTGCTTATATTACTTAACAATGTAACATGGGCATCTTTTCAGGCCATTACATAGTTACTCATTCTGTTTAAATGTTGCCTTTTTCCTATAAGAGATAAAACATAATTTGATTAATCATTCCCTATGTAAGCACCATGGAAACTGTTCTTGATTTTTGCCATCAGAATTAATATTTTAAAAATATTTGATAATATTTAATATGTTGGCCTTTTATTTATGTAGAAAAATTATCAAAAGTCATTATAGGGTAAAGTTATATGCAGAGTCAAAATGTTATTAGATGCTGATCTCTTAAATTCCAAAACTGTTATTATTCATAGCATTTCACAGTTACATGAGGGTATCAATTTCTCCATTCCCACTAAAGTATTAAATATGAATAAAAATTTAGTTTATATCAATCTGATCGGTGAAATGAATGTTATTGTTATTTCCTTTTATATTCTTCTATTAAGAATATTTATCACGCCTGTAATCCCAGCACAGGTCGAGGCGGGTGGATCATGAGGTCAGGAGATCGGGGCCATCCTGGATAACATGCTGAAACCCCGTCTCTACTAAAAATACAAAAATTAAGCAGGGTGGGTGGCGGGCGCCTGTAGTCCCAGCTCCTCGGGAGGCTGAGGCAGGAGAATGGCGTGAATCTGGGAGGCGGAGCTTGCAGTGAGGTGAGATCACACCACTGTGACAGAGCGAGACTCCGTCTCAAAACAAAAACAAAAACAAAAAAACAAAAACAAATAATATTTAACCTCATCTCTTTAGCATCCATTTGTTTTTCCTTCTTTTTTGAATTGCCTGTTAACTAAACAACATTTACCCATATTAAAACTTTAATTTTATTTTTCCTATCACTTTTAATGTTGTTTTTTACAGTAACTATTATTTTATTTTATTTAAGTATCTCCCAGGATTCTCTGTCTTTCCTTATGCTGACTTTCATCTGCAAGGGATTTTTATTCCTAAGCAATCAGGTATGGTCATCTTTTTCTTTAAATCACCTGGGCTTCATGTCTGTCTGAATTAATATCCCTACATTTTTTCTAATATTTCATTATTTTGTCTTTACTTTTGAATCTTTATAATCTTCTGTATATTTTTGGTTTTCATTTTTTTTTTCTTGCTGTGTCCCCCAGGCCGGAGTGCAGTGGCGCGATCTTGGCTCACTGCAACCTCTGCCTCTCAGGAGTCAGGCCGATTCTCCTGCCTCAGCCTCCAGAGTAGCTGGGATTACAGGCACCTGCCACCATGCCCGGCTAATTTTTGTATTTTTAGTAGAGATGTGGTTTCACCTTCTTGGCCAGGCTGGTCTTGAACTCCTGACATTTTGAACCACTCTCCTCGGCCTCCCAAAGTGCTGGGATTACAGGGGTGAGCCACCATGCCCAGCCTTGCTTTCATTTTCTATAGGTTTAGAATGAAAATTGATTTCTGACAGATGGCACAATATTTCAATGTTATCTATTAACATTATTTATTCTATTGAAAAATAAGTGAAGTGGGCATGAATGGTGGCTCATGCCTGTAATCCCAGTCCTTTGGAAGCCAAGGTGGGAAGATCCTGTGAGGCCAAGACTTTCATACTAGCCTGGGAAACATAGTGAGACCCTATCAAAAAAAAAAAAAAAAAAAAAAGCATTAGCCAGGCATGGTGGTGTGTGCCTGTAGTTCCAGCTACTTGGGAGACTGACACGGAAGAATCCCTTGAGCTCAGGAGTTTGAGGCTGCAGCCAGCTATGATCCCACCACTGCATTCTAGCTTGGGTAACACAGCAAGATTCTGTCTCTAAAAAAAAGAAAGAAAAGTAATGAGTGGGGCCCTTTTTGCCTTTTTACATATTAAAACTCACATAGATATTGCTCTGGAATTTTTAATGTTTGTCAATATATTTTTTTCTTTATTCCCATGCCAACACTTCTTATTATTCCATTACTAAAACTGATTATTCAAATGATTCTCCAGTATTTTTCCTCTTTAAAACTTTCTTTCAGGTTTGTTCTTCAAATTATCAATCTAAATTATTTTTCCATTTTTTTTTAAAGAGTGGGTCTTTCATTGAAGCTGACATAAATATATTAATTAAAGTAAAAGGTAATTTCAATGCTATTAAGTATTTCCATACAGCAAATTTACCAAGTCATTATTTAGGTGATTTTATGATATTCGATGAAATTTAAAGTTTTTATGATAAATTAACTCTAAATTATAGTTATACTCTAAATTACTTTTCCAGGTTTTTTTTAAAGAGTAGGTGTTTGAATGAAGCAGAAATAAATATATTAATTAAAGTAAAATGGCATTTCAATGCTATTAAGTATTTCCATACAGCAAAATTTATCAAACCATTATTTAGGTAATTTTATGATACATGACAAAATTTAAAGTTTTTATGAATAAATTAACTCCAATAAATAGTAGCTGGTATAATTTGTTTTCTGTTTTGTTTTGTCTCATTATAAATTCATATTTGCTTATTCATGGAGATTAGGAAAACTGAAAACACACAGGAAGAAAAATAACCTCAAGAAAAATATAATTAACTCTATCATATTTTCTTTCCAATTTATTTCTTAGTCATCTTTTTACAAAGAAACCTTTTGTATTATATTTTTATAGGTTTATATCCTATCATAAGCATTTAATTATTATTGGACTTTAGAGTTGCTTATTTTTCTCCTGTTGCAAATAGCAATTAAGTATAAATTTGGTTTTTTAGTCTCAGAATTGGTTCTCAGAATAAAAAGAACTTGGTCAAGGGATGCCTGGGATTTACAGACTTTCTTCATGCAGAGTGAGACTACATCTGATGTTTCTTCTAAAAGCAGCCAGTTGTTCTAGCACTACTTATTGAATAATTATTTGATCAGTTAATGGACTTCAATATATCCTGCAAGATATTATATAGTCATATACATATATATACACCCACACACGCGAAGATTATGCTAATTGTCATATACACATATATGTATCTGTATAAACATTTACTGAATTTCTTTCAAAATAGTATATATAAATAGAACAATTTACTCTTAGATAAAAACTTTAGAATCATTTGTCATTTGCCAAATTGTCAAAAAATGGTATTTTGATTGGATTGCTATATAAACTACAAAATCGTTTGTGAAAAAAATCTGCACCTTTACAATAGTCAATCTTCTGGAAATGTGGCTACAATATTTTCAATGGTCTAAGGCTTCATATTTAATTCTCAAGTAAAATTCTATGATTTTTAATATAGATCCCAATTTATTATTTATAAATAATATATGATATAATATATATAGGATAAGGACCTATATTATTTATTAACATATTATTTATTAATATAGGTCCTATTTCTGGCTATACAAAAGAACCATCTGAGGAGTTTTTAAAAATTGCCATTTGTGAGCAATCCCCAGAGATACTTATTTTCTAAGAGAAAGAGACAGATAAATGTAGATTTATAAAAACTATATAGATTTAAACATAGACATGGTTCTATACAATCTGTCTTGAACACTCACATTTATCCTAGTGATTTTCCAATTTGTATATGTTGGTTTACAGGCTGTCTGCAACAAATAATCATTCTGCAATATATATTATGTTTATATCTTAGGGAAATGACCATGACATTAAAGAATATGTCAAATAGGACACATGTGGCTTTTATTGGAATATTGCCAAAATTTCAGTTTTATAGAGAATTATGCTGGCTATTTATTAAAATGAATTGTGTGCATATGTAAGTGTGTGTTAAGAAATGTTATTTCTTCTAGTGTTCTAGAAAATCTATGTGGAAAGTTAAATTAGATATGTAATTACATTTGGAGGGCAAACAATATGTTTTTTAAACAATATGTCTTTTTAAATGTTATCTAACTTTGGAGAGCAAAAGAAGCACAATTTACATAGCTGCACTTTCTTAAAGAGCTTCAGAAAATTGACATTTGCTTAGAACTACCTCCTGGTGAACTGCAGTGTTTTATAAAAACAGGAACTTTCCTAAAAACACATACATCCACATATAAAGCACATTTAATGACTATAAGTATTCCGTATGTAAATGGCACTATAGATGACGACTTATATGTTACATTCAAGGTTATTAACATGAATCTCAAAAGTACTCACAGAAATGATCTGATGAAGTTTGACAGCCAGAATTGAAGATTATTGTTTTATATCATCTTGTCATTCCAAATAATTATAATATATGTGTGTGAGGTTGTATATTCTCTACTTAATCCTGTCAACAAAATTAATTATTTGACAGAACTAATTATTTTGAGATTCAAAATCCACTCAGCGGGGATAGAAATTACTCTTTTACATGCAAACCTAGCTCCCGGGCCACCCTGCCAGAGCACCCAGCATCACATTTAATTTCCATTAGTGAGGCCAGTCATTACTCTAATATGATTACACAGTCTTGTAAAATGGCCCTTTTTCATGAAAAGCAATTTATTTTCATTTAGTAACATTTTGGATGCAAGTATTTAGAAGGGACTCCCCAGAATGCAGTTTTTCCCACAAATATTCATATTAACTTCCAAATTAGTATCAGACTGGAGACAAAGACAAGCAAAATAAACAGGAAAACCTAGATTCTAAATGTCATCACTAATAGCAGATTAATTTTGAATATTCCCATTCATACTAGGATATTGATAACAAAAAACAAAATTCCAGTTCAAGAGCTACCGAGTAAGGTCTTAAATATCAGCACTTAACAGTTCATTTAAAAATAGATATAGACATGTAATAAGTATGTGTAAATGTTTTTTCATCAGACTTGATTACATACTGATTGTAGATGTTATAAGTTATTCAGCCTTGATTATCAGTAAAGTTTACCAGATGTCATAAAGTAAAAGGCCAGAAAAAGGTTGCAAAATAAACACTGCCACTCTCAAAGACACTGAAAAGCAGCCATTTGCAACGTTTTAAAATTTTGGTTTTTAAATCATCGTATTTCAGTTTTACAGAAATTTGTCTTAAGTATTACATACATGGTGATAAATTTACACTGTGTCATATAGGCCTAACTGTGGTAGAAAATAAATTATTTAAAAATCAGTCCAGGCACAGTGGCTCATGCCTATAACACCAGCACTTCGGCAGGCTGAGGCTGAGGCTGGAGGATCACTTGAGCCCAGGAGTTTAAGACTAGCCTAGATAACATAGCCAGATCCTATCTCTACAAAAAATAGAGAAAATTGGTCGGGCCTGGTGGCACGCACCTGCAGTCTCAGCTACTCTGGAGGCTGAGCTGTTAGGATGACTTATGCCTGGGAGCTTGAGGCTGCAGTAAGCCATGATGATGCCACTACACTGCAGACTTGGTAACAGAGTGAGGCCCTATTTCAAATAAATAAATAAATAAATAAATAAATAAAAAAAATATTACATCATTTATAAACTCCTAAATCAAAAATATAGGGTTCCCCACTCCCACCAAGAAATGCCAATGTGTTTTAAGGTCTCTCAAGTCACAGGAGTCCAAGGTTAGACCTTTATCCCTAGAAATGTAAGGAAACAACACGATTTCTGGGGTGGCTTTGCCTTGCCTGGGAGCTCCCAAATCACACTGCAGAAGTACATTATATAAGAGGTCTCTGTGGTGTCTGCTCAATGTTTACCACATGCAATCACTTAACTTGTTAAATGACAATAATATTGGCAAATACAAATACAAATTAAAAATAATCTTCAGATCTTATCAATTATTTTCCATGCTTCCCATTTTGTTTCTCTAAGATTTGGTAATCAACTTCACAAGGCACTAACTTAATTTTTACTCCCCTTTCCCAAAACCAGTATTCTATTGATAACAAGGACAACCATCTAGTTTGAGGGAGTGATGTTTAAAAAATACATAATTGTTATGTATTGTTAACTACTTAAGAAAGCAAAAATGATAAGGGTAGGAGGGAGGTAAGGGTTGAAAAATTACCTATTGGGTACAATGTTCATTGAATGATGGGTGCCCTAGCAGCTCAATCCTTACTATTACACAATGTATCCATGTAACAAACCTGCACATTTACTCTCTGAATCAATAATCAAAAAAAAAAAAAAAAAAAAAAAAAAAAAAGAAAGAAAGAAAGCTGATGGCATAGTCTTTATATGTTACATTCACCTTTTAAGAGTGCTCCCCTTATAATAATAGTGGATATTTTATAGTTTTCCCTAAAGAAAACTCCTGTTTATCCAAGGGAATAACTTCCAAATCAGTATTCCCTGTATTCTGCTGGATAAACAGGAGTTAACTAATTGTAATTAGGGTAGAAAAACTATGAATATTATCATGCTGTTTTTTCTAGTTCTTTTAAAGTTATTAAATTTTTTGTCTAACTCCTCAGGAAATTTAATCATATGACTTTCATAGCATTGTGTTTATGATTTTTTTTTTACATCTTTGATAATATTTAAGAGTCGTCTGTTGAAAAGTGTGTTATCATTACTTTATTCCTCTTAAACGAATGTATTAGGAAAGGGCAGTTTCATTTGGATATGAATAAGATAAAATGTATACAGCTTTATGGAAACTCTGGTGATTAAACAAAATATATTGCAATTCAAGCACCTCCTACTTTCCTCAACAACAGTAAAAAATACCATTGATGAGGTATATTCAATACTAGAGGGGTTAGAAGTGCATCTAGCTATCAGGCATTGAGTATTTTATTTGAGGTGCCATGCTAAGAAGCCTTAAAAAGGAGATCCATTAGTAGCTTCGATGAGGCTTTTTAGTCAAAGTAAGTAATTAATGGAATTATGAATAATGATTATTCAATTTAATAATAGGAAATGGCACTGAATATAAAAAGGACTTGATATTGCTCAATAAAGTGGTTAGAATTTTGAAAAGCTAATCATATAATGGGAATAATATCCTAGGATGATAGTCTACAACTCGCAAATTGAAGAGAGCATATTCATTTGGACCGCGATACTCTTTTATAAATTTCAAATTCATACATCTGTGTATTATTCTAGCTACTGCATGATACATGGTAAGCACATGGCTCTTAGTGATTAGCAATTACAATGGAGTTATGTTGGCTTCCAGCAAAAAGGAAAGAAATTTTAAAAACTACCTATTAGGTATTATATTCACAATCTTTGTGATGGGTTCAGTCAAACCCCAACCTCAGCATCACGCAATATACCTCTGTAACAAAGCTGCATGTATACCCTCAATTCTAAAATAAAGTTGGAAACAAAAACTAAAACAAACAAACTTAAAAAGCAACCTTAGGCCGGGCGCAGTTGATCACACCTGTAATCCCAGTACTTTGGGAGGCCGAGGCGGATGGATCACAAGGTCAGAAGATCGGGACCATCCTGGCTAACATAGTGAAACCCCATCTCTACTAAAAATAGAGAAGATTAGCTGGGCGTGGTGACGCGAACCTATACTCCCAGCTACTCCGGAGGCTGAGGCAGTAGAATCTCTTGAACCCAGAAGGTGGAGGTTGCAGTGAGCCGAGATCATGCCACTGCACTCCAGCCTGGGCGACAGAGTGAGACTGTCAAAACAAACAAACAAACAAAAGCAATCTTAAAAATCATTCATTTCCATTTCTGAAATTGTGTGTATGAGAAAGGTGAAAGAAACATATTGTTAATAACTTATATAATAATATCCTCACTTATAAATCTTAGGAGTTTGGCATATTAAGAAAAGTGGAAAGTTAACTTCTCTACCCAAGCTGTATTCTTTGCACTCTACATGCACATGTATATTGTGAAGGAGTAGTTAAATTTGTGAACCAATTAGCTAATTTTGGTTCCTCAAATAAACCATAGTTACTCATAGTTACTAGTAGGTATATTCACCATGTTGTGGAAGATACAAGTCACACTTTGCTCCAGTTTTATGGACCTGAGTGAATAAATTGATTTCACCCTCAGAAAAGACCTTGTAGACTTCCTCTCTCTGATTTTTCCTCCCTCTGTATGCTTGAGAGTAGCCACCAGAGACACATTTCTGTATGATTCTGTGGTGCCTATCAGTTCTGTACTTTCTAACACAAGGTATGAAAATTCTAAGATATGGATGGAGGTTTTCATGGATGGTAAGTGGCCTCATCTTAGATCATGAGTTAAGTGGTTCCAGGACACATGGTTTCAGAGATTTGCATTAGAATATTGAGTAATCAAGCAGTTGTTAATAAAAAACATATTTGGGCTCTTACTGGTTATTCTTCATACGTGTAGCTTCTTCAGAAATTCTAATCAAACAAGAGGAAGATATTTCTGTTTTCTTGCATTTCTGGGTCATAACACCATGGAAAACATTCCAAAATTATTCTAACACTATACTGATTATAATAAATGCTTTAAAATGGGATAAGGTTGAAGACAAAACTGCAATTACATTACTTTGTGTATCACTGACTGTGGTTTGAAGGGTTTTTGGAAAGTGTGAGAGTTGGATAACATACCATATATGGAATAGGTAGGTAGTTGATGATAAATAGATGATATATTTTAGAAATATATTTGTAGATACACATAAGATAATAATAATGTATTTTATGCATATAGGTAAACTTATGTTTGCATTACTAAAGGGATTCAGCCTGTAAATGACAGTCATGTTTCCAAATGGATTTAAGTGTATATATAGCAGCCTCATTTGCTTGGTTAGAGAACTGTGCCAATAATGCCATGGTTATGAGATGATCACATTATAGGGGTACCAAACCAGCATACAAGGGGGAATATCCTGTCAGTCATGTAAATCTTCCTTCAGAAGGCATCTGCAGCATTCTAATGCCACCATCCTACCTGAAACTAAACACTCAGTGATGGTACCAACAGGTTTGCAAACTTGAGACCACAAGTATTGTTGATATTTCATATTTACTTGTTATTTAACTACTTGCTTATTCACATGTAGAAGAGACTGAGGTACAAATGGACCAATATACACTAACACCATGACTAAACCTAAAAGAAAAACAATAAACCGAGTAAGGATTTAGTATAGTTGTGGGGTTCTTTTTATGCTGCTATTAATAGTCTCATTAACTAAAAACCTCTAGGATACCATGAACAAAGATCAATTTTGCTAGTAGAACAGGCAAACAGTATTTAATAAAGATATATCTGCCTGTATAATGCATAGTGCTTTCACTTATTGTCTTAAATATCACCAAATGACATAAAATATTTTAAAGATAAAAGACAAAATTCAGAGAAGTACATCTTAAAAAAATATAGCCAGTGAGTAGTTATGTGGTCTATTTGGCTATCTTCAAAGTCTATTATCTTTTCATTACAAAATACTAATAACAACTTGTAATTGGTAGCCCAGTGGTTTTGCTATCCTTGTTACATCTGAAGAGACACTTTACGCATTTGCTTCTGGCTGTAATGCTGAAAAAGTGACAAAGGTTACAAATAAGCAGAAGAGAAAATATTAAACTGCTTAAGACTGTAAAAATGTAAGACAAAAAAGAAAAGTGAGTATCCAAAGTTTTCAGAATAAAGATAAACAAAAATGAAAGGTCAATGAGATAGTTAAAATGATTTTCAAATACCATATACCGTGTATGAATGAATTAGTTCCCTGTTTCTAAAAGCTTCCATATGCCAGGAAAATGTAAGAAATTATGAAATCTGCACTTTTTAAAATTTCAAGGTGTATTTCTTTATTAGATATTTTTAAAATATAAATTGAGAAATACTATCAAAACAGAAAATAAAAAAATTAAATTGAGCTTTTAATAAATCATCACAAAATGAAAATGACATTTTTCAAGTTGATGTCTTAAAAATATTTTACACCCTCTGACACTATTTTAGTTATCCTGAAAAGAGGTAGAACCTGTGTATTCCTCTATTGTCATCTAACAAAGACATGAAACTATGAACCATATGCTAATTTCCAAGTGATTATTTTTCAAAAGAAATTTATTCTTCAAAGAAGATGCTGAAATGGAGATCTTAGTGTTTCTTGTGTATCTCAACCAATGACAAAAACCACATGATTATCTCAATAGATGCAGAAAAGAGCTTCAATAAAATTCAACATCTCTTCACGTTAAAAACTCTCAATAAACTAGGTATTGATGGAACATATCTCAAAATTATAAAAGCTATTTGTGACAAATCCAAACCAATATCATACTGAATGGGCAAAAGCTGAAAGCATTCGCTTTGAAAACTGGCACAAGGCAAGGATGCCCTCTCTCACCACTCCTATTCAACATAGTACTGAAAGTTCTGGCCAGGGCAATCAGTCAAGAGAAAGAAATAAAGCATATTCAAATAGGGAGACAGGAAGTCAAGTTGTCTCTGTTTGCAGACCCCATGATCCTATAGTTAGAAAACCCCATCATCTCAGCCCCAAAACTCCGTAAGCTGATAAGCCACTTCAGCAAAATCTCAGGATACAAAATCAATGTGCAAAAATCACAAGCATTCCTGTACACAAATAATAGACAAACAGAGAGCCAAATCATGACTGAATTGCTATTCATGATTGCTACAAAGAGAATAAAATATCTAGGACTATAGCTACAAGGGAGGTGAAGGAGCTCTTTAGGAACTATAAGTCCCTGCTCAGGGAAATAAGAGAGGACACAAACAAATGGAAAATCATTTCATCCTCATGGACAGGAAGAATCAATATCATGAAAATGGCCATACTGCCCAGAGTAATTTACAGATTCAATAACATTTCCATCAAACTGCTATGAGCATTCTTCACAGAATTAGAAAAATACTACTTTAAAATTCATATGGAACCCCAAAAGCTGACATAGCAAAGACAATCCTAAGCAAAAAGAACAAATCTGGAGGCAACATGTTACCTGACTTCAAACTATACTACAAGGCATCAGTAACCAAAACAGCACAGTACTGGTATAAAAACAGACATATAGACCAATGGAACAGAATAGAGACCTCAGAAATAAGACCACAGATGTACAACCATCTGATCTTCGACAAATCTGACAAAAACAAGCAATGGGGAAAGGATTCCCTATTTAATAAATGGTGCTGGGAAAACTGGCTAACCATATGCAGAAAACTGAAACTGGACCCCTTCCTTACACTTTATACAAAAATTAACTCAAGATGGATTAAAGACTTAAAGGTAAAACCCAAAACCATAAAAACCCTAGAAGAAAACCTAGGCAACAGCATTCATGATGTAGGCATGGGCAAAGATTTTATGATAAAATCACCAAAAGCAATGGCAACAAAAGCTAAAATAGACAAATGGGATCTAATTAATGTAAAGAGCTTCTGCACAGCAAAAGAAACGATCATCAGAGTGAACACGTGACCTACAGAATGGGAGACAATTTTTGCAATCTACCCATCTGACAAAGAACTAATATCCAGAATTTACAAAGAACTTAAACAAATTTACAAGAAAAAAAAAATCAAAAAGTGGGCAAAGGGCATGAAGAGACACTTCTCAAAAGCAGACATTTATGTCGCCAAACATATGAAAAAAAGCTCAACATCACTTATCATTAGAGAAATGCGAATCAAAACCACAATGAGATACTATCTCACACCAGTCAGGATGATGACTATTTAAAAGTCAAGAAACAACAGATGCTGGAGAGGCTGTGGAGAAATAGGAACGCTTTTACTGTTGATGGGAATGTAAAACAGTTCAGCCATTGTGGAAGACAGTGTGGCAATTCCTGAAGGACTCAGAACCATAAATACCATTTGACCCATCTATTCCATTACTTGGTATATACCCAAAGGAATATAAATCATTCTATTATAAAAATATATGCACACATATGTTTATTGCAGCACTATTCACAATAGCAAAGACATGGAGCCAACTCAAATGACCATCAATAATAGACTGGATAAAGAAAATGTGGTACATACATGCCACTGAATACTATGCAGCCATAAAAAGAATGAGATCATGTCCTTTGCAGGGACATGGATGAAGATGGAAGCCATCATCCTCAGCAAACTAACACAGGTACAGAAAATCAAACACCACATGTTCTCACCTATAAATGGGAGTTAAACAATGAGAACACATGGACACAGGGAGGGGAACACCACATATCAGGCCCGTCAGCAGGGCAGGGGAGGGGAGGGAGACCATCAGGACAAAGAGTTAATGCCTGCAAGGCTTAAAACCTAGGTGATGGCTTGACAGGTGTGGTAAACTATCATGATACACGTATACCTATGTAACAGACCTGCACGCACATTCTGCACATGTATCCCGGAACTTAAAAAAAAAAAAAAGATGGATGTATATTGTGTCTACTCTAAGTAGGTGCTCTGGTATAAAAAATGTAAAATAATGGGACTCTTCTGAGAAAGAAAATTTATTAAAGGACAAATACAACCATAGTCACAAATATAATGCAAGAAACTACATTATGTAATACCTTTTGAAATATATATTTATTCATTTATATACATAATGTGTACCCATTTGTATTATGGTTAATCACAAGAGGGAAACACACAATCTTTTTCTCGTATCCAGTACACTTTATGGAGATAGTGGCATTTGAAAGGTTAGTGAAAAATAAGGGATTTCAACAGATTAAAAAAGCATGACCAGTTTCATAAAATATTCAGTTTGATGAGTGCACTACATACATATAAAGCAGCAGCAGGAGATCCACTAAAAAGATAAAGTAAGGTCAGACTGGAGACTTTGAAGGCTAAGCAAAGGAGTTTCAGTGTAATTCAGTAAACAGGGAAGATTTATTGAGGTCTTTTTAGTTTGCTTTTGGAACATGGATATAATAAATTTTGCAAAAAGTATTTTATAATCAAATCTCTTTTAAAAGCTTTGCTATAGTTACACAATTGAATTATATGCATAAATTAGGTTTCTTAAGAGTGGTTTCTTCTAAGTGTAGGGATTGGTGTTCTGGTTTGGGGATGGAAAGTTACTTTTAGTTATATACTTTTTAAAATTAACCATGACCTGTATTAGTTTTGCAATTTAAAAAGTAAAGTGGAAAAGATGGAGAAAAACTGTATTATACAGTACATTCAGATTTTGCATTCTCTCAATTATTTTGCAATTGGAAACATTAGAAGACTGAAAAAAAGTTTATTGTTTTTATAGTTTTAAGTTATATTCTGCTTCCATAATAGAACTGTTTTATGACTTCTAAAAAATGCCTTATTTGTATGATTTTTTTTCTTTTAAAACTGAGATAACACAAATTGCCCATCACTTACTGTATTTCATAATTTTACAAATAATGAAGAGTCTAAGGATATTGAATTGGACATAATGCTCCAATAAAAACATAAAATTGGAAAGAAAACTACAAGTGCTCTAGGACTACTTCCTTCTCAATTTAGAAATTGAGTCTATGGAATCTATGAGAGATCATCATCAAATATATCTAAGACTAATTCTGATAGTAGGAAACTATTTTATAAGACATCCAAGAAATCCAAATTCATTTTAAGGGAAAAATTTTAGATAGTAAAAAGTGTTTTTTTTTTTTTTTTTTTTTTTTCTTTCCTGAGCTTCCCTCTTTTGTTCTTGTTAAAGCAAGTGGAAATTCTGAGAAAATCAGCTCAAAATCACTCTTCAGAATGTTATCAGGCTGACTCTTGAAACATTAGTAGGACTCAGCTAGGCAATTACATGGCTTGAAAAAGGAATTAAAAGGAGTTGGAAATTCCATGTTAAGGACATAGAAAGACCCAAAGTTCATGGAAATAAACATTGACTACCTAGAGAATGCACCCCCACCTCAGGCATTGAATTTAAATACATTTCTCTTTGTAATTATTTCTGTTTATCCGTGTCAAAAACAAGTAAGATTAAAGAGAGTAAGAAAAAGGCGGAAAATAAAATAAGCCATATTTTGAATGTTGTTTTTATAAAATTATTTCTGGTGAAAACACCACATATGATGTGATGCTATTTACCTAAGCTGCATGTGTAGGGGATATATATATATATATATATACACACACACACACACACACAGAGAGAGAGAGAGCCCAAGTAGTGTTAGTCAACAAAAAGATTTTGCATTGACATTTCAAATGTATTCGTATTTCCTTTCTATGTCCTTTTTTCATTTTTAATAATTACCATATATTACTTATATAGACAGAGGAAACAATAAAGCTATTGTCACTTTGGGCAAAAAAAGTCCTTCCCTGTTTTGATCATAAATGCTTCCTCATACTTTCTTCATAGGGATCTTCAACTCTGCTTTAAAAATACCACAAAATTAAATGAAATCCTTCCTCCAACATGAATGGTTTCTAAAATATGAATTGCTATTAAAATTGTATTTGAATATAAATTTAAATCACATTGAATGATCCCTGCAGGATTCTTCTACCAATCGTCTAGACGTCCTTGCTTTCCCCACAGAAATCTTCCACGGTCAGTTACCATCCTAGAACTTAAAATTGTCCCTCTCTAATTCACCCTCAATCAAAAACATATCCACATCTTTTTTATCCTAAAATATATTCTTGGAAATGCCTAGTTCCTTCATTTAATAAATATTAATTCACCTTTTCCAAATGCTCTTCTAGCCCCGGCCTTCCTTCTTTCCTCTCACAGACAAATGAATTAAAAGTTTTGTCTATTCTCATTGACTCTATGTTCTTATTTAACAGTTCCAACTTTCAGTGTCCAAAGGAAGTATTAAAATAACAACTGAAAATGCTGGGCTCCAGGAATCATTCTGGGCAACAAGCTTCAATCTTTTCTTCTGTATATTCTTTTTTATTTCACCTCCCATTGACCCATGAGCAGATTATCTCCTTTGATATGACCCCTTGGGGGATTTGCTAGCTTTTTGTGAGTACAGTAAGCAGAGGAGATTGTATAAAGGTAAATTTAGAAAATTTTTAAATGGGTAGGGTGAGATGAAAGGCTCAGAATCCTCATAAATTAATAAATTTTACCAAAGCTCAAGTCTTCAACATTTCTTATTAGAATGTGAAAATTATTCCCTCCCCACTCAACACACACACACACACACACACACACACACACACGCATGCACGCATGCAGGTAAACAGTCCGACTTCCACGATCCTCCGAATGTAATTCTTACAAAAGTAGATCTGATTGTGTCACTGTCATTAAAATTCAACTTCATTCTTTATCCGTAGAAAAACTTTTATATCTGGATATGGTCTTTTAAGATTTGGATCCTTCTCCCTAATTCAGCCTGTTTCTTGACACTTTAAAACAAAAATATGAATTCTAGTCATTCCAAACCACCTGTGCTCTCTAAATGGCCAACACTTGTTTATTTCCAGGCACTTTGGGTCTTTCTGTTTCCTTGATATGGAATTTCCAACTTCTTTTAATTGCTTTCTCATGCCATGGCATTGTCTATCTGATTACTACTCATCTTTCAAGAGTCAGCCTAACAACTGTGTTCTGATAATTGGCTCTTCTTAATGCTACCTACAATTTCCTCAGTTGCTCTTTCTAGGTGATCCCATAGCACTCTCTGTTACTTCTATCCTATAATAAAATATATAATATGCAGTAATTCCTTTTCAGCTTGCCAGTTTCTGCAACTGGACTGCAAACTGCCTGAAGGTCTTTTGTGTCTTAGGTTTGAATCCCAAGAACTGTGCCACAGTAAGTTTTCAATAAATGTTTGCTAACTATATGACACGAACATCTGGCATGAAAATATTGAGAATTTCATATATGATTTTTCAAAGTTAACTATAAACATTCGTGTTAGTTCTAGAAGTTTCTTTTTTATGTCTAGCTTATTGATTTTAACTTTTTAACAAAAGTTTTAACAAAAGTTAAAATCAATAATTAACTCACAGGTTTCTGAACTGGGTTTCAGAGCTCCTAGGATAAGCCATGCTAAAAGGAATAGATATATCATTTCAACAATAACACAAAAGCCAAAGGGAAGAAAAGGAAAAAGAAAGAAAAGCCAATAGTAGCTAGCAGTTTTAAGATTACACTTTCAAGATAGAGATGAAGCATTCCTTAATGCTCATATTTGATAGGAAACTCTACAGTATATAACACTTGAAGATAGAGACCTTGAGCACACAAATAATAGCAAGGCACAGTATGTGAAAATAGTGAATACACATGGATATCTGTGACTTATCATTAAGCAAATAAACCTTATTCAACCTTTATGTGGCTTCTTTTATTATGATAACTTGTCTTAATATCAGTGTTTTCTCTCAATTAAAGTAGTTCTTTTAAAGTATTTTGGTGGCTCTTACAACTAAAACACACATGCTATTTGTAAATATAAAAGTATAATTCACAGTAATACCACTTTAAAATGTATAACTTATGAAGTAGATATTAAATATTAGTTTGGAAACAAGAAGCTCTTGCCCACCACTTTGGCAAGGTGGGCCCAGTATTACTTTGAAAATGTTCTTCTTTTTAGGCACCAACTCAGTGACCCTCTCACTTAAACAAATGTATGCAAGTAATCACCTTTCTATGAATGGGAGATGGGATAACTTGAACTTCAGTGGTTTCACTACCATCTGCTCTATACAGTTGTTCCTTTGTACATGGAAATGATTGTACAGGAGGAACTAGATAAATTTAGAGTTCAAGCAGCCTATTGGGAAGAGAGGGAGCAAGGTTCAGAGGTCCACATCAGAGCCCACAGAATACCGAAAATTCAGGAGCAATTTACAGCAGAACATAGAGCAACAACAGGAGGCAAAGACATTTTGAAAATGGGAACTTTTGTGTGCTTCCTGGGCTCTCTAACTATCCATATGTGCGTTCTTTAGACTAAGAAAGCCTACAAACAGCAATTCTGGATGTTGAGACCTCAAAAAGTTGATATTAACCTTCTTGCTAAAATGGATAGGTGATAACTCATGCAATTAATTGGACAAGTGCAATATTCAACTGTATTTGTATCACCGAACTGGTGAAGCCAGTCACAGAACTTATGCTGAAGGGGGAAAAAAATCACATTTGTTACAATCATTTCCAGATATGAAATATTTGTACCATGAAAATATCCATCTCTATAAAGTGGAGTTATAAATCATCTCATGATAAATTATTTCCTGTTACTCTACCTTGTATGGATGCTAACACTTCAATCACTCTTCCTCTATAAAAGCTATTTTGGTTCCAATATTAATGCAAATGCAAAGTTAATGTTTCATAATCTCACTCTATGGACATAAACATCTTTTCTCTGTTGACTTCACAGTCATGTTAAAAACACTGTTGCCTCAGTAACACTTTCCTCAGATAGCAAATCATTCACTGCATACATTCTGGCCAAACTAGATAGATTTTATTTGCTTTTCTGTTTCTCATTAACACAGTTAAATAAATAAATTCATTATAAAGTAAACTTTAACACCAAATTCTTTCTACACAATAAGAAAGGGTTTATAAGCATTTTCTGTAAGAGGACAGATAGTTTAAATTCTAGGCTTTGCAGTCCATTTTTTGATATTTGTTTCAATTATTCAATTCTTCTTTCCAGCTTGAAAGCTGCATACACAATATGTAAATGAATGAGCACCGCCATTTTCCAATAAAACTTACAAAAACTGGTGGCAGGTCATATTTGTTCTGTGATTCTTAGTTTGTTGACCCCTATCATATATTTAAAAACTGGCAAATAATCTAATGCTTTAAAGGACTTTTTCTATTAACCAACCACCATTTCCAGAATATATTTATTATAGGCCAAAGGTTCAGCTAAAGTAGAAGTGCAGTGAAGCAGAACTTGAATTCTGCAAATGTATTAAATATTCTTTTAAATACAGAACATTTATCTTGAATTTCTTATCTCATAATCCAGTGGTCTACCAAAGATGGAACAGTAGGAACAGTCCAACAGGGTGCAGGTGACTCCAAGCAATGTCAGCGAAAAATTATTTTTCTGAGAAAATTATTTATTGATCTAATCTCTAAAAAACTGATTTGGTTATTTTTTGAATTTTAATACTTTGCTTATTAGTTTCAAACTGTCATGCTTTATTATGTATCACTAAAATGAAAAAAAGCACTGTATTCTATATGAATGCTAATTCAGACAACTTCATTATATAATCAATCAAGAGTAAATTCATGAAGTTCTGAGATTCTTTAAACCCACTTGGCACAGTTTATAAATCCAATGCCTGTGGTGTTCTTACCTATGCCTGAATTTAAACAGTAGATCAGGTCGGCACCTCCCCCTTGGGCATAAAGTCTCAAAGATACAAGATGAATCAATTCTAGAGATCTACTGTACAACATTATTCCTATAATTAACAATCCTGTAGAGTACACTTACAAATTTTTTAAGAGGGTAGACTTTATGTCAAGTGTTTTCAACCACAATAAAATTCATTTAAAAACTCAGTTAATTCTACATAAACATAAAAGATATTGTGATTATAAAAAGAAAACAGTTTATTTCACTTATTCAATATAAACATAGTTTTTTATGAATTTTCTGGAATTTATTTTGAAGTGGGATTTTTATATATCTCTTTCAAATTTAGCTGCATATTAAAGGGTTTTCAATTTTGTGTATCTCTTATTTCATATGAAAGAAACTTAAAAAATTTAAAACCAATAAAGTGTCCTCTGACCAAATATGAGCATAGACAGATCAACGTATCTGTTTAAATCCTCTATTAATTATGAATATACAAAGCACAGTAATCTAGCCGAAGTCATTGACAGTATGCAGAACTTAAAGCTGGAAAACAGAATGTTAATGTTACTATTTATGATTGTAACCAGACAAATGCAGATACAAGCTTTCTTTTTTCAAAAAAGTGTAAATATAATTTTAAAATATTAAGCTTTTAAGTATTTTTAAGTATTTGCTTTCCTGCTAAATAGTTTATTTTTTAAATTACTTATATATATTGTCATGATTATATATACAAAGTTGAATTTTTTTGGCTTATTTGCTGGCTATTATTACTAATTTTATTTCATTATCATTATAAATTATATTCTTGCTGTATCGGTAAGAGAAGTTTTAAACAATAATCCAATGTATGTGTCAAATGCACACTAGGTACACTGTTGCTGTATTATATAAAAAGAAAGTTGGGGAATCATATCATGTGGAGCCTTGTAGCCTACTGTCAGAATTCTAATTCTTCCTTAAAAAAAAAAAGTTTTTGATTTTCAAATTACAGGAGTCACATCCTGATATAACTTACATAATACAATGAAGACACTGGCAACTTTCTTGAGAATCCATTGCAATGAATTGTGAGAGGATCAGTAGAACGTGGACACTGATTAGGAAGATGCCATTTTAAAAATATAGACAAGACATAATACTTGGATATCAGTGGCAACAGAGGGTGTTGTGAGAACAGGCTTCATATTCTGGATATATTTTGAATATAAACTCATTAATTTCCAAAGATTTTGGATCTTGGATGAGAGAAAAAATAAGTCAAGAAAAATTTCAAGGTATTGTCCTGAATAACTGAAATAGAATTGCCATCAAGTAAGAGATGGTGAAGACTGAAACAGAAATAGGTCTGGATATATCACTAGTTTTTGTTTTGTTTTGTTTGTTTTGAGACAGTCTCGTTTTAACATCTAGACTATAGTATAGTGGAATGATCTCGGTTCACTGCAACCTCCGCCTCCCTAGGTTCAAGAGATGCTCCTGTCTCAGCCTCTCGAGTATTTGGGACTACAGGCGTGCACTACCATGCCTGGTTAATTTTCACATTTTTAGTAGAAATGGGGTTTTGCCATGCTGGTCTCAAACTCCTGACCTCAAGTGATCCACCCATCTCCGCTTCCCAAAGTGCTGGGATTAAAGGTGTGAGCCACCGTGCCCAGTCATATCAGTAGTTTAAAACTGGGCATAAGTATAGGATGTCTGCTAGGCCCCCGGGTGCTGACATCAAGGAGCTGGCTTAATATATGAGTTTGGCTGTTAGGATATTCAGAAAAATAAAACTCATGAAACTAAATGACATCACCAAAAGACAGAGTGTATAGAACTAAGAATAGAACCCTTAAATATTCCAATATTAGAAAGTTAGAAGAGGATAAAGCTACAATGATGCCCAAGAAGGGGGCAGCAGAGAGGTAAGCAGACATCCATTAAACTATAAGTACAATATGGGAAGCCACTTGAAAAAGTCTTTAGAAGAATAATAAGATGTTGGACTAAAACAGTTTTTACAGAGCTTGTCATATAATAAGAACTCAGTAACACTAGTTGTTAATCATTATTATGGTATGATATTTTGATATGTACTTAAATTGATTGGCCTATTCAATTCACAGATCGGTGAATAAACTAGTTAAAAAACTAGTTTCTTGTTTAGTTTAAGCTCACCATGCCCCAAAATAAAAACTCACATATGACTTTAGTTAATGTTGATAATTAAATTTTAATTGTTTTTTTTTTGAGGTTATTTTTAATGAATAGATGTGTTTTGGAGTTTCATTGTTGTAAAAGCAAATATTACATATGTAAAAATAACAAAAATAATTTGAATGAATATAGATTGGCAAGATCGTTTTTTTTCTTTTAACGTATTCTGTTCATTACTCATGTTTGAGAGAAAGTGCCCTAACTACAGTTCTGCTAGACTACTCATCATTCCCAGTACACATCCTGACATTTCACACCTTCCTGCTTTTGCTTATGTTCTTTCTTCTGCTTGATATCCTTCCACTTGAGAGTTCCTTCTCCTCTGAAAAGCACAAACAGAATTATTCATTGCCTCTTTGGTTATCCTATAGCATTTTAAATATATCTCTATTATACTGCAGTGGTAATTTACTAGACTATAGCCTATTTAATTTTTTACGTATTTACTCTACTTTCAAGAACTCTGAGAAGATTAAGACCTGGTTTGTCCTTCTTGCTGTGGTTTTCTTAGTACCTAGCCTTATCCCTTGCAGAGCAGACACACTCAATAAATATTTGTTAAAGTTTATTGAATGTTAAAGTTTTTGAATTTGTTATTCAATGTTAAAGTCATTGAATATAACAGTTACTGAATGTTAAAGTTATTGAATTTGTTAAAGTTTATTGAAACCTATTTTTCTTGATTTCTAAGGGGATATCTACTGCAAAAAAACCTGTCAACTCAATGCAAGTGTTTCAAAAAAGAAAAGCTTCATTAAACATGTGCCAATTTTAAAATATATCTTAAGAAACATTAAAATAGAAAAAAAATATTTACATATCTCAATTGATGTAATTCACTAATGTCTACCCAAAAGAAGAGCTACACATATTAAAACAGAACAGAGAATGTAAAAACAAATGAATAAAACAAGATGTGAAATATTCCAAAGTAAAACTGTATATTCTGTTTTAGAAAATGTCACTGCATATAAAAATGGCAGACTTTTGTTCAGAGATGACCTTCAATTGCAACTCCGCATGCTTTGTCTCTTAACAGCTTTGCAAAAACACAATAGCTTCTATCTCTCTGTTGTGTTTTGATAATACCTGCCCTCTCAATTAATCATCTCATCTTTTCACCAATTATTACATTTTCCATCTTTGAGTTGATGATGTCTTTGCTTGGTTATATATAGGCAAAATTAAGCTTAAGGACAAAGGTACATTATTTAAGTGACTTGCAATTATTTGTGCTATTATTAAATAGAGAGCAGAGGACTATTAAGGCAAAGTCGAAATTTCCAGAATATCACCATCCTATGAAAGTCATTAATCAGTCACAGCAACATGGCCTAATTGACCACAAGTACTCAGAGGCCTTCAGTAACTTCACAAGGTCTATATTGCAATGGTAATGAATACTCTACACCTCCAGAAGAAGATGAAGAGTAAACAGTTACACACCGAGTCTAGTATTTCAAAGTTTATATCTAATCTCCAGAGGAAAAAAATTAAGCTATACCTTTTTAGAGTATTAGAAAAGTATCATATCATGTTATGTAGCCATGCGAGTTAGAGAAAAATAAAATCACATTTAGAGGTAGCACTGCAATTTGCAATTAGAAATTGAAACATGTTATCTTTATTTTAAATGCTAGCTCTCATTGAACAGTGAATTTCATGTTGATTATATTCTAATTCTCCAGTTTATGTATCTTCATAATCTTTTCAAAGTATACTGTGCAATAAAAAATCACAAAATTAACTTTTACATAAAGAGATTAATTTGAACACAATACAGAAAAATAGTACTACGCATAGTTTTTATATTCTGTATCTAACAATCTAGGCACAAAATCAAATGTGTCATTTTCACTTCATGGCTATATAAGACTTTAATGTCTCAACAGTGAATCAGTGACCTACAAGAGTGTCATTATTTTTGATAATAGTGCACAAGCTATTAAACTTATGCCATGGCAAACCAAATAATTTGGTTATCTTGCAATTCTTTTAATGATGAGTGCATTAGTGGAGATCATCTAATCTACAAGAACAGGAGGTGAAACAGACACACAGCTCCCTAGAGCAATTTAAAAAGTAAAAACAAGTATTATAAAGACTATTGAAAAACATATATTTTGGCATACACAGCTCTTTGTTGTGATATCTGTGTTCTGTTTTCATGACCATTATGGTCTCTTTTCATGACCATTTTGAGTGGCTTAAGTGTGGCCAGTTACAGACTAATGGAGATTTTTTTAAGTTGTTAAATGTTAAGTGAAATTGGAGAGGCTACTTGTTTGCAAACGAGGACAGATAAATAGGACAATTATTTAATGGTTTAAAGAGGAAACCAGAAAGCTATTATTTAAGCATAAATGAACACACAAAAATATCACAAACAAAATAAAATTGATTGTGCTAAATATTCATTATAACCAGATCAGTAAAGCATTTTTACTAAAGATCAGAATTAAACACAGAAATAACTTGGTTACACAGAATACTTTTTTACTAATGCTCTCTATAATGGGATATTGTCTTTATCCTCATTTGAAAAAAATTGAACAAGGAGAGCTGTATTCCTCTATTCTCAACAATGTGGTTCTACTAATCAATTTATTATTTTTTTAAAATTTCTAGTTTTGTTAAGGACTAAAAGTGTAAGCCTATTATTTAAAGAAAATTCACTACTGAATAAACTTACCAATTTTCCTTACACAGCTTTGGATATAAGTATGAGAACAATATTAGAACAACATGTTCTTGCAAAGTTCCTTTCTTAATTTTTAGTTTGCTTTTTCTCTTTTAAAAATTAGGTATTGGCCGGGCGCGGTGGCTCAAGCCTGTAATCCCAGCACTTTGGGAGGCCAAGACGGGCGGATCACGAGGTCAGGAGATCAAGACCATCCTGGCTAACATGGTGAAACCCCGTCTCTACTAAAAAATACAAAAAACTAGCCGGGCGAGGTGGCAGGCGCCTGTAGTCCCAGCTACTCGGGAGGCTGAGGCAGGAGAATGGCGTAAACTCCGGCGGCGGAGCTTGCAGTGAGCTGAGATCCGGCCACTGCACTCCAGCTTGGGCAACAGAGCAAGACTCTGTCTCAAAAAAAAAAAAAAAAAATTAGGTATCATTTACATACATTAAATTATGTAACACTCAAATATTCAATTTTATGAGAGTTGATAATTGTATATATCTCTACCAGAGCATCCAAGCACAATATAGAACATTTCTACCACTGAGAATATTTTCTTGTCAATTCCCAGTCAAATCTCATCCTCAGCCATAGGACAATCATCTTTTTAACTTACAGATTAGTTTTACTGTTTTAGATAATCATACAAATGAAATGTAACGTGAACTCTTTTGTGCCTACCTTCGAATGATTTGCATAATGTCTGTAATCATTGTTTGTATCAATGTTTGTACATGTATTCTTTCTTTTTTGTTGCTGAGTATACTGTTGTATGAATATATCATTACTATCCAATCATTTTTTATCCATTGTCTCATAGATAGTCAGACTCTAAGTTGAAATTATATTTAAATTGTATTGTAAATAGAATTTCTATGAACATCCATAATAAAGTCTTTTTGATAAATTTCAAAATAGGAATAGAAGGAGTCCTAGTTATTTGGGAAGCTGAATTATTAGGATCACCTGAGCCCAAGAATTTGGGGCTGCAGTGAGCTATGATGGTGCCATTGCACTCCAGCCTGGGTAACAGATCAAGATCCTGTCTCAAAAACAAAAAACAACAACAAAATACTCATGAATTCTACAACAAATCTAAAAACCTCATGCTTCAATTTTGGAATTTTACAGGATGCAAAGTCAATATACCAAAATAAATTGTATTTCTATATAATTTAGTGAAAATGGAACAATGAAATTTAGAACAACATAATTTATAAAAGTCACTAATAATCTCTTAAAAATTGACCTGTTCTCAAATCCTAATTCTTCTTTTTATCTTGCTTTGCTCAAGGCTTCTACATCTCCCGCTAGCACACCGAACTTTGTTTCTGCTATTTATAATACTTGGCTTGGCTATGATAACAAAGTATGTATTTTGTAGCAAATATGTTCAGAGATCTGTAAGCCTGGATAATACTAAACATAATAGTATGAAAACAATGCAGGAATATGGAAATTTTCTCTTTATTTTAGACTTTTTTTCCTCTATCTCTATTTTATGAGCTCTTTACTTTATAAGGTCATCCATCAGTTGCAGATAAAATTAATTACAACAAAGATTATTAAGTCTACCTTGGGCATATTTTCATAGCTGTGCTTTATTACTCAGAATGAGAAAGCTGTACAGATATAAAAGTCATCTCTGCTATCACCAGTCCTTCTACTTTCTACTAGGAACTCCAGAAAATGGCTTCTTTTTTCAGCACAATAGGAACTACAAAAGTCCCCTATCTTGAACTCTGTCTTACCACCACATTTCTTGGCTTTCTTTTTCTCATCTCCTCTTGACTAATTTGCTTACATCCTCTTTACTTTCATTCCTGTTTACTTTCCTGTATTTTCTCCCAAGAAGCATTTCAGCTGTTTTTCTTGCTCTATCCAATTTAGAATATGCACAGAAGTCCTTAATTACAAAACCAAAAACACTCATTAAGGTGTATTCCTAAACAAAGAAGGTTGTCTTCCTAAGGGAATCCTACAAACAGATCTTAAAGTAAGCATTTTCATTTTCTCATTGAGGTAAGATCATTAGAAGCACAAAGTACAGTCAAAGGCAAGATTATTCATTAACCCACTTTAGTTTCTTTTTGATGATAATGAATCAGTAATGAGTTACACAAAACAAAGTGCACTCTTTGTATTTCATCTTTCCCGGATATTAATGATATTCTAAATTTAACAGATACATTACATAGATATTTCTTGATCAGTTCAGAATAACATTATTTATACTCAGCTTAAAATATATTAATTAATAATCAAATACTATTTATTTGACACAATAAGAACAATGAGTCAGGTTGGATCCCACTGGTCTACTGGTCCATATGTATTTGACACATACCACATATTACAGTTTTTTCCAGCAAGATTAAATTAGCCTATGATGCTACTATGGATCAAATCCATTTGCTCAAATCAGCTTTAACTTCCAAATCTCAGATGCAATTTTTAATTTCATTCACATTTCAGTCTCTAACAACTTACTGCTGGACATTAAATGATACCCTGGTAATCAGAAGTCATTAATGTTTCTAAATTCTCCGAAGATCCTGTAATCTACCATGGGAAAAGTAGCTCACATGGAAAACAGCAGGATTTTTATTAAGAGAATACTTAAGGAATATTTGGATACACTTTTCTAATGTCTAAAAACTAGATTCAAGGGGAGGAGGCAAGAGTATAAATAGTAGCCCAGTAATCTCAAAAAGAGTATGTGTTCTCACTGCAGTACCTTTTTCCTCTTTTGTAAGCATAATTATTAGATATACCAACCATATAATAGTTTCCAGAACAAAGACACTGAAACAATCAGCCAACTGATCATTTTAAAGTTAGGAAATAAAATGATTTGAAAATAACTGAACTTGTTTCTCAAGGTAAAATTAGTCCTTTGGGAATTCCAGGCACTATTTTAATCCTAAAACACAGGCTTTGGCCATTTAAGGAAAACAAATTTGGGCCATGTTCATGGTTAATAAAATGGTTCGCCCAAACTTTCACTTTAATATGCAAATGTTTATGCTATGCTGCCTATCTTTGATTACAATGTCTATGAAAGGAAGAGAAATATATTCATTTTTGCATTCAAAATAAAAAACTTATTTTAAGCATAAAATTCTCATGTAACATTTGTGTATAATGATGATGAATAGAATCTTCAGGGAAAGAAAGGCACACGAAACTTAAGGTAATTTAGGAAAGTTTAATAAAAGGATTATCTACAGAAGTATATGAGATTAAAGGGGAATCCATAAAGGATATGCAGAACCCTGTGTATAGAGTTTTTTTGTTTGTTTGTTTGTTTGAAACTGAGTCTTTCTCTGTCGCCCAGGCTGGAGTGCAGTGGCGCGATCTTGGCTCAATACAAGCTCCGCCTCCTGGGTTCACGCCATTCTCCTGCCTCAGCCTCCTGAGTAGCTGGGACTGCAGGCGCCCGCCACCACGCCTGGCTAATGTTTTTCGTATTTTTAGTAGAGACGGGGTTTCACCGTGTTAGCCAGGATGGTCTCGATCGAACCTCGTGATCCGCCCGCCTCGGCCTCCGAAAGCACTGGGATTACAAGCGTGAGCCACCGCTCCCGGCCTGTGTATAGATTCTTAAGGCAAAACAACCTGAAGAGAGTATCTGAAGAGAAGCTCTGTGCAAAAGCTATGCAAAGGAGAGAGAACACGAGCTTCGAGACCATCTGAGGCAAACAAAATGACGAGATGTGTGGTTACCCTATGTGGAATACTCACTAAAATAGCTAGGCCTCTGTTAAGATTAGAGGAACAGTATCGATACCCAGGAATTCTGTTTAATTTTATTTAGGGTAAGGCCAGACGTAACTTTTAAAAGCTAAAATATATGATCTGATATGTAGAGAATATCCACGGACTGCTTAGATTTTTGCTTGTGCAGAAAGTGATTAGTATAGAAAACTGGATGTTACAGTGTTTTCATTTAGACATTTGATTACATTTACTTTTCTATTCTTTTATTCAACTCAATTGCTGCCTTCTGTCAGAGCACATGTTATACTCATTTCATCTTCATCTTTCCTCCATTTCGCAACAAATTATCACTCTCTGGGACAATCTTTTTATCAGGTTGTATTTGTGGTCTTAGTGGTGTTCAATCAGTATATTTTGAATAGATATATAAGTGGATTTCATTAAGACATAAACATTACAAATAAGCATGTATCAACATAAAGTAAATTGTTGGGTTTTTGACTCATTTTAAAAATCTACAATATTAATACAAATTCTGTATCACAAAGGCTTTTATTGACAATCTTTTACTGAGACTTCACACTTGAAATGATAAAGGAGTTTTAAAATATTAAAAAAATACATAAAATACTGTTTTATTTCTGAAATTTTAAAAACTGTTCATTTATTCAACAAATATTTTGGTTAGGGACATTAAAAATTAATGAAAACTATTTCTTATCTATTAAAAAAGAAGTTTCTTTTCCTGATATTCTTATACTTGCATGGTTTGATACCATTTTCATGTCAGCTTATTTGACCGGTGTCACATCTTCCTCTGACTCCATAAAGGTGTTAAGGATATCATTTCCACTCATTTTATGAGAAATAAAGCTGGAAATATTATTGTCTTTGCTCTGAGGATCAGGATAAAATGGTAAAAATTACTTTCTGTGAAGCTTTAATTCAATTCTTTTCATTAAAATTCAACTTTCAAATAATACTCGTTATTTCTGCCATTGTAGAAAGTGAATATGATAGGGAACTGGAGGTCATCATTATTGAATTTCTGTATATATTTATAAGTTTATAAACATATATATTTTTATTTAATATACATGTATCATTTTTATTTGCTATATATACATTATATATATATTTAATGTATATATAAATTCAATAATGATAACCTCCAGTTCCCTATCATATTCACTTACTGCAATGGCAGAAATAATGAACATTACATAAACGATCAATTTATAAATATGTATTTATATATGCATTATATACAAAATAGATATAAATCAATAGATAGATAGATGGATACACACACACAGTGTTTATGATGAAAAAGCAACAGGGTTAGATGCTAAAGGAGATATCCTAACTCCCAACCCAATTTGGTTAACAAAAATAGGACATGGATGCATGAAGTTGTAAAGAATTAGGGCTCTCTGCTAGTTAAGTCAAAATGATGAATATAGCTAACAAGTGGCAATAAGAACAAAGAGTTAAAATTTTATCTAGAAAATAAAGTATGAGTCAGATTGGTTCTTTACATAGCAGTAAAGAAAAGACACTGAAGAAAAGAAAGCTGCATAGTATGATTTCAAATTTATCACTATGTTTATTGCCCTGTGTCAGGATCAAGGAACTCTACTTTGTGTTCCTTTTATTCCATATTATTTCTCTGCCACATCTTCCAAAACCATGTCTTCATTACCACATAAAAATCTGATGTGACAGAATCTGTTTTGCTATGAATGTATATTCAGATGATCCCCAAGTGTAGTTATTGCAGTCAGCTCCTGGACTTCTTCAAACTGAGAATGTTCACAATTGAATTACAACTTCTTCCTAATGTTGTGCTCCTTTCTGCATCTGCTGCATCACTGCATAGGACCAACATTTCCCCTAAATCATTAACACATCAGAAGCCTGGGAGGGCATAATAAAAAATGTTTGCCCTGATTCCATGGATGTCTGTATAAACAGAGTATTTGAGAAATTTGGCAATGAGGGAATAAAGATACTAATATTGATATGTATGGTTAGAAGAGATAGTAAATATGAGACAAGAACCTTCAGGTATCAGGAGGAATAAGATATTGGCTTAAAATCTTAAGAGATTATTAAAAAGTAAACTTTTCTGCTAACCTCAAGGCAAGAACAGTAAGAGCTGAAGTAGCAGCAATTTGATAAGATAAAAAGAAGATTAAGAATAAAATACTTTACCTTGCATGGCTTTGCTTTTTATAGAAAGTGAAAGAGGTTTCCATAAGAGTCAAAGCATTGTGTATGGGGGTGGAAGCTTGAAAAGAGTTTCGACTAGATACACTGTCTGTGGAATGTAAAAGTACTGGCAAGAAATCATTCAAGGCTAGCTTTCCCTTGAGATATATATATATGGATATATGAAATAGATTAATCTCACATTGAAATTAGCATAGTATCTGGCTTCCCTGTTTAAGGTTAAAGACTTCCACTAGAAGGCTTCTTTACTACCATGTTTCTTTACTGGCAATTTTCTTTATGAAATGTTCCCCTCTGTACCATGTCTATCTCAGACTGTGAGATACAGGACTTCAAGGACTGTATCCATTTCATTCACCATTTTATCCCTGAAATGCAGTTATAACAAATATTTATTTAATGAATGCCTGTTATTACTATAATCCTTCTGACTTCCTAAGATGATTTGTATTTATCCACATATCATTTAGCAACATTAATGCAAAATTAAAAAACTTCTGGATTGTAATTCCTTTGACTAAATAGTATTTTTATATATCATATATTCGACCTAGACTATGCCAGCCTAGACTATGCCAATCTTAATGGAACAGATTTGATCCACTCCAAAGTAAGGGACAATAGCAACTATAGTAGGTTTAAACAAATTCTGGAGACCATACCTTCAATAACTTCTTAGCCACAAGATTCAAAAGCTTTTTTTTTTTTTAATCACTTTTTTTGTGAACACGAATTGTCTAATCTATCAACTAACAATTTCTCATAATTCACAATTCTCATGAAAGAAAATAAATTATCATCCCTTTTCTTTGGTGTATGTCTAAACCCATATTTCTATCTTTCTAGCCCTTGACTAAGCTAAAGGTATTTGCCCTCAAAAATTTTATGTTAGAGTTTTCTAATCTGCCTAAAACACTTGTTTTATATATATTTTAGATGTCTCTAAATATAAATTCTTTAAACAGCCTGGGCAACGTGGTGAAAACCTGTCTCCACTAAATTACAAAAAGTTAGCTGGGCATGGTGGTGTGCACCTATAGTCCCAGCTACTCAGGAGGCTGAGGTGGGAGGTGGAAGGATTATTTGAGCTCTGAAAGTCAAAGGTGCAGTGAATCAAGATGGTGCCACTGCATTTCAGACTGGGTAATGAAAGTGAGACCCTGTCCCTTTGCAGGGGCATGGATGAAGCTGGAAACCATCATTCTGAGCAAACTATCACAAGGACAGAAAACCAAACACTCAATGTTCTCACCCATAGGTGGGAATTGAACAATGAGAACACGTGGACACAGGGCAGGGAACATCACACAAGAAGGCCTGTAATTGGGTGGGCACCTGGGGAGGGATAGCATTAGGAGAAATACCTAATGTAAATGACGAGTTAATGGGTGCAGTAAACCAACATGGCACATGTACACCTATGTAACAAACCTGCACGTTGTGCACGTGTACCCTAGAACTTAAAGTATAATAAAACAAACAAACAAACAAACAAAAAAAGGTGGGGGGGAATTGCAGTTACACCTCTGATTTTTCTATTTCCTTTTTTCAAAGAAACAGACATCAGAGTACAGTGTTTCACATTCACCACACAAAATTTAGTCTAAATAAATGCCATCCAAGTTTCTTAGCGAAAGTCTTGATACAGGTACATTTACAGGGACGTCTCTTTACAATGTCATGAGACTGAACTTTCACCATCAGAATCCCACCAAGACAAAACTTGAGAGATTATTACACATTACAATTGCAAAGAAATCAGAGCTTGAAGTTCCATTGAGGAATTTATTCCACATACACAATGCTCTAAAGAGCTAGAACATAGACTCTAGCACTATGAAATTTTTTCAGAAACTTGCACTTGCCCCATTTCCTTGTTATAAAAATAGTTTATAACCAATTAACATAAAATTGTAGTAGGAAAAACAATTAGAAATTTACTTTTCCCTGAAGTATTCTTACTGTTTTTTATTTAAAATATCTCTTTTAAACCTTTCTTCCTCAAACAACTCCAGAGATTTCCATATTTTTGGCAAATTACAATATGACCTTTTACATGAACAGGCATGAAACTACTCAAGTGGAAAGCATGTGCTGTGAAAATTTCACTCCTACTGTATTTAACCTTTCTGCTTTGAAGTCATCATTAGTCAACAGTTCATTTCATTACTAAACCTCCATTTCTTTCCCATTTAAAATTTTGTTTTAAAGACAGTGTCTACAGTGATGAAACTGGCAATAAATCAATTTTTGAAACAGCAAGTAAACCCATCTTTTGATATCAGAGCTCATAATAAAGAGAATGTCATGGGTTTGCTACTTAATGCTTCAGAATCAATAACTCCCTGAATTACAAGTTACTTTAAGTAATGTGAACAAGAATTTCATACAATGAACCAAATTCCATTTTAATTTTCAGATAAAGAATTTACAAATTTTATTCTAATGAAAAGTGATAATTGTATTTATAATAATATTAATACTAATAACCAAAATATATGAGGAGTTTATTGGCCTAATATGCTCGTTTCACATGATAGACCAGATAAATATAGTATAGAACATATTAATAACTTATTTCTTAAAAATAACACTGTCTATTAAGTGACATAGTGATCACATTTTCTCAACTTAAAATATTTCTACTAATTACCTAATGAAAACCCAAAGGACACTGATAAAAGAAAAAATGTACACAAAATGAACATATCCAAAAATGTTCAATAAATACAATGCTGTATGTTGTTCTAAAAATAATTTGCCACATAAGGACTATTTTTTAAAGAAAAAGCTTAAATAAAGTGAAAGATGTCATTCTTTATAACATTCACATTCAAAAAACCATTTAAATGATATAACGTATTAAAAGTAATAAATTTAACAGGCATTTGATTATTCTATATCAAATATTGCTAATTACATGAATTCACTTTCAATTTTTTTGTTTAGCTCTTGGTAAAAGCACTTTAAAGATCATGATGATGTTTTTAAATCTAACATATCTCTTCTGGCAGATTCAAATGGGCTCTAATATTATTGCCTAACTAAATTATCTGATGAATGTAAAAGTTTTTCTCTAATATTCTTCCACTTTTAAGTATGTAATTTAGAGTTTTTAAGAATGTTTAGCACATATATATTAAGAGTTTAATTATTAAAAATATTTTAGTCAGCTTCAAAAATAAACCACACTATTACTATTTGGATTATTCTAAGTAAACCTGGGTAGCCCTGCCCATTTCACCTAACAGAGATGCACAAAAATGTAAAGGACTACAAGGAATTTATTTAAAGCTTCCTAATTTTTTCATCACTTTTGAGTGACAGAGTACTAAAGCTGAGGCTCAGCAAGGTTAAGAATTTTGGTCTGATGACTTCTAAAAGAAGAGTTTTGCAATCCAGTCTCAAAGATTATTCCATGAAAATAAATCCCTGTAAGGGAGTAAGCTAGCAGGCAATCCGCATACAGCCATTTCCTGAAGAAAATAATACTTTCAGAGCTGTTAGAATGAAGGGAAGATTTTGAAAAAGTAAAAACTGTTAAATCAAAAACATTTTTGTTCATCATTCAAACTCTAACTAGTGGCCAGATCCAGATTTATTTCACTCAATGATCCGAACTTGCCTACATTTTTTTTTTTTTTTTTTCAGGCTTGAGTGTACATTCAAGGAAAGTCCCTTTCTGTTTAATGAATAAAGTAAAAACCTTCACTTGCATTCAAAGTTCTCTATGATCTGGTCTAAATTTTATTCCCAATCTCATATCCCCCAGCTGTATTTTATGTATCCCAGTGAAATGGACTAGGTTCTCTAAACACAAAGATATTAAGGTACATTTCTTGACCTCTGAGGTTTCACAGTTCTCTTTGTTTAGAATGTTCTCTTTGTGTGTCCAAATCCTATCATTTCTTCAGGGTCTATTTAGAGTCTTCCTCCATCTCTCAGAGAGAATTAACAGTGCCACCCTTTTGAACTCACTAGGGATTTTGTTCTCCATCTGTTTTCCAGCACCCTCTTTTTGTCCTGTATTATACAAAATTCATATACTTATCTCCCTTAAAAGAGGAAATAAGAGGAAGCATACCTTATACACACAAAGTTGCATAGCCAAGGATACAGGAAGTTCTGAATAATGAATAAATGAATGAATGGTCAAATAAAGGAATGAAAAGCATTATTTTACAAGTCGTAATTGAATGTTTGGTTAGTAGATAAGCAGCAGATGACAAATTAGCCAATCCTGGACAAACAATTACAGTGTTTGGATTAAATGATAAAAAGTACTATTCATACTATTTTATGAATAAAGTAATAAAAGTGTTCCTACTGAGAATTTTGCAGTTCCGTTTACTAAACAAACACTGAGCCTCTAATTTCTATGTGTAAGTATTGTCCAAAGTATTATAATTCAATATAATGTTAGGATTACCAAGTTTATTTATATAACAAACACTCCACGGTATTTTTTATGTACCAAGTAAGTGTCCTAAGAACCTTAACTATATTTCCTGCTCACAACATCCACTGGGAAATGCCTTATTAGTACTCCCATTTTACAGATGCAGAACATGAGGTACCTAATGTTTAAGAAATTTGTCAAGGTCACAGTGCTAGGATAAACGAGGCCTATGCTGCATCTATCTAATGAAGTTTGCATTAGATGATGCTTATTTATTTTCATACAATGCTGACTTTTATAAAATCCTGTGTGTCCTGTGTGAGATTGAGACACCAGTCTTCTTCTTCTTGTTATTGTTATTTTGGAGACAGGGTCTTTCTCTGTTACCCAGGCTGGAGTGCAGTGGCACGGTCATAGCTTACCGTAGTCTCAAACTCCTGGGCTCCAGCCATCTTCTCACCTTAGCCTCCAGTGTAGCTAGGACTACATGTGCACACCACCACACTCAGCTAAGTTTTTTTTTTCTTTTTTTTAAATTTGTGTACAGATGTGGTTTCGCTATGTTGTCCAGCATGGTCTAGAACTCCTGGCCTCAAGCAATCCTTCCACTTCGGCCTCTCAAAGCACTGGGATTAGGGGTGTGAGCCATTGTCCCTGGTGGGTTGTTGCTGTTGTTTTCTATCTTTCTTGAAAAAGCCTAAACAAATAGCTAATTTTAAAAATCTGCATTTTTCTTAATAGCAATAACTTTGCAATATATTTGTTCAATATATTTTCTACCAGACATGGTGTGATTTGACTTTCTATGTGTAAGAAATTAGAAAATCAACACTTACTTTGTAGGAGAAATCATTCTTTTGATAAACTCTTATATTGATCCCAGTTTCACAAAATAACTCAGAGCCAAGAGGCAGTGCTCAATGTTACAGAAAAGAGGCAATGATGAACATATGACTAAAAGTGTTCTTTCTAATATATAACAGGTTCCAATTTGGGGAATGCCAACCCATAGTAACATGGCATCTGTGTTTTAGGGAGGGTGAGCTCCTATTTAAATGATTGTGATTAACAACCAAAGCTTTATATACTAACAAGCCAAGTTTGATTGTAATTCATTGGTGTATAATCATCCCTCTAACATATAATTATATACAATGACTAGAGAATTTGGAAGAAACAAGAAAAGGACATGGGATAACTTTCAGATTTAAAGAGGCAGACTCTGGAACACAAACTGGTATTCTGCTGACACACCGCTGGCATATCATAAGAGCTACTCCACAAGACCATTTAGAAGTCACTGGGGAAAATAAGCAGCATTCACATCTGATGTACCTCACAATAGGCTGGCAGGCTACAATGTCAGTAAAACATCAAATTGCCAGCAAGATTTCATGTTGCTACTAAAATTTGAAGAGTGCAATTACTTTAATTTTATACCTTTCTTGTTCAGCTCAAAAAGGCTTTTTTTGGCAACAGAAAAAAAAAACCATACAATCAGTCATACCTTGGCCTTTCAATCCACACGTTTCAAGGAAACCACCTCCTGTTTTTAATTTCATCTCAAACTATATGACCACAAACATTACAAAATTATATTTTTTGGAAAACATGCCCTTGGGAATTCAGTTTTCATCTGAAATAAATAGATCAATATTTCCAAAAATGATAGTGTAGGCCTTAAGAGAATAATCGTTCTCTTAATGTTATTGTCTCCATATTCTATGCAAGCGGATGTGTACATCTTTAAGCAAGTAATTTAAAAACAACTTATAAAAAAGACTGTTTTAATTTTTTAAATAATGAACTGGATTTCAATAAAATTAAAAACTTTAAAAATACATATTAGTAAGAAAGGAACTCACTACTGATAAATGCAACAGCATGGAAGAAGGTCAAAGAATTATGACAAGTGAAGGAAGCCACACCCAAAGTGATTCCAGTTATATGACATTTTAGAAAAGGCAAAACTATATGGATACAAACCAGACCAGTGGTTGCCAAGCATAAAAAACAAAGAGACAAGTGGAAATATATGGAGTGACGTAATTGTTCAATACCACGATTGTGGGCACACAACTATGTGCATCTATTAAAATCAATAGGATGGTACACTAAAAAGGGTGATTTTTTAAGGTATATAAATTATTTCTCAGTAAACCTTAGTTAGAATTATTTTCATATATATTTCCATGTTAATTTCTCAAAACACATTAGAAGGTAGAAAAGGCAAGCATTGGTATCGTCATTATTTTACAGAGGAGTAATCTGAAGCCTAAAGAAGTTAAATAACTTACTGAGCACAACCAACTAATATGTATCAGACACATGCTAAATCTGAATTTCACAATGCCAAATGCAGCATTTTTCTATTATAGCACATTGCCTCTTTGGATACCTTCATATAACACACGATTAAATTAAAATTAATTAAAATTAGTCCCCCACTAGTACATTCCTTCAAGGCACCTCATATTGAGATTTTCCACACTTGAAAAATATTGAATATGACCATCAGGCAAATGTTAATTTTATAATGAATTTAATATGATAGTGCAGTATGCTATTTTGGCAGCAAAATACCAGTGATTTAAAGCTTAATACAGGATGTTGTCCATGTCACAGAAAGTAATATACCCATATTACATTACACTTAACAGAAGACTTCTAGAACAATGTCTGTAACTGAGTAAACAATGTCATGAGAGGAGTACAGACAAGTGAAATTACACCCAGATACAAGTATATCAATGTCACATTAGGAATGTTTGGAAGAACAGAAAACTGCTAAACTATGAGAAACAGTGAAACATACTCTAACTTATATGGAAGTCAATGACATTTAAGAGTACAAATATTTGTGTATTTCTCAAGAGGATGAACCAGGATATAGTACTTTTAGGTTGAGTACAATAATTTCTTGGACTAATATCTGTTAGAAAATGGGTGCTCAATATATGTTGAATGAATGAATGAATGAATGACTCAGGTTATATAAAACAAAGGTGGGTTGCTTTATAAAATCATCACCTATCCCTTAGTGTGAATTTGATGATGAACTTCAGGATGTTATGGAAGACATTCCCCATTATAAAAGTGGCTGGAAAAATATGGAAGATTCCTTTTAAAAGTGTGGGCTAGTTTGGAGGAAACAGAGTAGAGAGAGAAAAATGAGCTTGAAGCCATTTATTTTATGAAGAGACTAGAAAGTCAGTAAATAAATTAAGAAAAATAAGTTTTACAAAATGAAGCCTTTTGCAACAAATGATGCCAGAACAACTGGATATCCACATGCAAAAAAAAAAAAAAATGAATCTAGACACATACTTTTTTCTTTTCACAAAAAGTAACTCAAAAGTGATTACAGACTCGCATATAAGATGCAAAAGTATAAAACTCTTAGAAGATAACCTAGTAGAAAATCTAGGTGACCTTAGGTTTGGCAATGGCTTTTTAGATGTGAAACCAACAGCATAATACATAAAAGAAAAAAATGATAAGCTGAACTTCACTAAAATAAAAATTGCTCTTTAAAATACAGTTCAGAGAATGAAACAAGTCAGACTACGAGGAAACGAAAACATTTGCAAAAGACATATCCAAAAAGAGACTGGTGTTCAAAATACATCGAGAACCTTTAAAATGCAACAATAAGATAACAATCTAATTAAAACATGGGCAAAATATCTGAAGGAACATCTCATCAAAGAAGATAAACAGATGACATAAGCAATAAGCAATGAACATACATCATTAGGCGATTGCAAATTAAAACAACAGCAAGATATCACTATACACGATAGACTGGCTAAACAAAACAAAACAAAACAAAACAAAACAAAAAACTGATTATACCGAAAGGTGGCAAGGAAGTATAACAACAGGAGCTCTCATTCATTGCTGGTAGAAACACAAAATGGCACTGCTGCAATCTGGGCAGCTATCTTGTATGATACCGTAATGGTAGATACATGTCATTATGCATTTGTCAAAACCCACAGAATGTATAACATAAAGAGTGAATCCTAATGTAAACTATGGACTTTTATTAATAATAGCATATCAATACTGGCTCATCAATTGTAACAAATGTACCACTCTAAAAACAAGATGTTAACAATAGGGGGAGGAGTGAGGAAGGAGGATGAAGACCTATATGTAATCTTACTGCTTAGATGTTTCCACGTTTCTAAAACCATTCAATTGAAGGCTATTTCAAAAAATCTAATCCCAATTACAGTAAATGCATTAAACATCAACTTTTAAATAATTATTTTGTGCCATGAAGAAGTATAACATTATTTTTTGACCTCTCTCATGACCATACATTTAATAGACTTGTGAATTATTAAGTGAAAAAACAGACATGTTTCAGAATATTTAATTTTACAATTGTACTAAAATTTCTAGCTTATACCAGAAAACATGATTTGGCAGACACTGTACTTATAGAATATGGTTGTTTATCTGAATGTTTAATGGAAGTTATCCCTTTATTGTCAATTATGCTGAAGATGTAAAATTGAATGGTTATTCATTTTACTTGTGAATTCTGTGGGTCTTCTAACATTCTGTGTTACTCTTCATTAGATTTGTCTTGTAGCCTCATTATTGCCATATTCTCTTAATTTAGATGAGTAAATGCATTTTATTTATGATAACAGATAAAAGTTCTTAGTAGGTACATCTGTCACAACACTGATCTTTGATTAAAACAGAAGGTATCATAGAAGATTCTACATTTCTCTGTATTATATTTCATTGCAAACTATCAAAAACAGGGTTTCCACATTTAAAATAATGGAGTCTCAGGAATTATCTCAGAGTAATCTTTTAGAAATTTTTTCCCCTTTAGTAGTAACATTCAGAGCATATTGGTCCAACTTGCTCAAATGTAAATAATACATATGCACTAAGATATATTCAAAATGCAAAGAATAAAAATTGCTTGCAATCCAATTCCACCACCTTCAGCAAACACTGTTGATATTTTGGGTGTACTCTCATCATTTTACTATGCCTGCATTATATAGGAGTTATAGGTATATTCTTTTGTAATTTTTTTCTTCCCTGCCCTAAGCTCATTATTTTGAATATATTTCCAAGCTACTAATATAAGATTTACCATAACTTATATGCTTATATTTGTTACATCTTTAGTTTGATTTAAATGTACAAATAGTAATACATTCTTATAATTCAAAATTTATATTGTATGAAAAAATATACAATGAAATGACCATGAAAGTTCTTTTTCTACTTTTGTCCCCTGACCCTCCAACTTCTCATCAGCAACTAGTTATATTCTTTTCTTATACATTTATTTGAAAGTATCTTACACACCGGTATGCAAATACATATATAGGCTTTTTCCCCTTTTTAAAGATTGCATTATACCACACTGTTCTGAACCTTGATGTTTTTCTTTTTAATTAACCTTGTATCTTGAAGAACATTTTATATCCATAAAGAGTTTTTGCATTTCTTTTTATAGCTTCATAATGTTACTTTTATGGATGCACCATAATAAGCCTAAGCAGTTCTCTATGATGGGCATTTTACTCTTACAAACAATGCAGCAGCAAAATACCTTGTACAGCCTTCATTTTGCAAGTATACAAATATACCTGGAGGTAAAATGTGTAGAAGTGGAATTTTTGGTTGAATGATATTTGCACTTAAAGTTGACGGACAAGGTTAAATTGCTTCCATAAGCATTCTACCCATTTAGAATTCCACAAATATAGATCTTCCATAATTTATTTAAGCCCTCCTCAGTCACTGCACATTTTAAAATCCTATATTCTACCCTTTCAAAATATCCTTCTATCCTTTCAAGATTTTCATACCCATGTGTATAACCTCCAGGTACATTCGTACACTCGCAAATATATTTTACTCCCTTCTGCATTTAGTCAAAATCCCACATCTCATCACTTCGAATACACTTCAACATCTTTAAACCTTGTTTCTGTTTTTTACATAAAGTAAAATCTAAATTTCAGCTCAACCTACCTAGATTTCTATAGTTTAAGAATTTAGTGTTTTCTGTCCTTTCCTATGAACTTCCAAAGAAGTAGAAGAAATATGTGAAGCAGTGTCCTGAAAAACTGAAGAGGAAGTTCAACACACCTAGCAATCATTCCTTATAGCTTGGCAGAAGAGTTCTCAGTCCCATTTCCCCACAGATGATATTTTATGTCTTCACCACATTCCATAAACATTCTACTCCACTCTCCTCTGTCTCACTTACTGGAGATGATTTCAGCAATCTTATTTATAGAGAAAATAGAAGCCAACAAAACAAGCTTTCTCAATCCACTGTCCTCTCCCCTGGCTCCCTTTCTCCACAGTTAGAAACATCTTTACCACCAATGCCTCCATTCCTCAATGCAAAGGACACATACTGATGTTAGTAATTCCGCTTAACCTCTTTCAATGACTCCCCATTGCTTTCATGATAAACTCCTCAATATGACCTACAACACCTTTAATGATTTAAACCCAGTTGCCTCCCCATTTTCTGTCTGTTTACTTTTATTTGCAGTTTACACTCCCAAACAATTCCCCGATTGACCATGTTTGTCCTAATCTTCTAATCATGGCTTTGAAATGTATTTCCTTTTCTTTCCTATTCACCTCTTTATGCCTCCAAGTTCTTCAAGTTTCAACTCAGATGCAACATTTTCTAGAAAGTCTTCCTAGACCTCTCAGTCCTAGTTAACTGTCCCTTTTAGATGATTTAATAATCTCTTTTGTAGACTTTAATAATTGCCTTATCACACTACATACAATTATCTGTTTTGTTGACATCTATTCCATTATGCCTTGTCTTAACTTCAGTATTAATCCCATTGGTTACATAATTTGTATTCTTTTAAGTCTATTTCATTATTTGCACATGTCTTTCTCTTTTCTACTCATCTTGAGCTGATGAACTTGAATTACCTTTTTGCTCTGAACCTTAAGTCAGACCAAGTTAGAATAACTTTTCTCGTTTTTTCTATAACTGTTTTCCGTTCTTGTATTATTACTCATATACAGTCTAGATGCTCAATATATATGATATAAAATATTTATAAATTAGCTTGCATTTGTTTGACTTAATATCTTTTTTACTTGTTACTGTCATTATGTTTCAAGAATTTTTAGTAACAAATGCTTTAATTTTAAAATACAATCAAAATTAACAGCTCATTATGATTTTTATTCCCTTGAGCATTCTTCCTTCTCATGCTATCTCATTTCATTTAAATAAAAAAGTACATACATACTTCATCTAAGACAGAGGGTGATCTGCTGAAAATCATCTACTTAAAATATAAGGTGGCTTTAGAAATAACCTTTATCAACACTAATGTTTATAATTTTATATTTTAATACCATACAAGCAAAATATAACCTATTTTTGTTTTGTTAGGTTAAATAAACTACTTTTTATGTGATAGATCATTCTTCCTATCAGGTATGAACTTTCAGTGGCATTATGAAGACTACTAGGTTCCAACTTTGATTTACCTTTTCCTTTTATAAGACTATGAGATATATTTTAAGTTTGAAATCTTTTGTCCTTAAAACATATTTCAATGAATTTTTTCCTCAAGAAGAAAGAAAGATAATGAAGCAGCTCTGTAATTAAGGGAAAGCATATCACAGTATCATGGGGGTCCAAATTTGAAATAAAATGATTTCTGTTCTAGGACTCAAGACTTGATATAATCAACAATATAAGAAAAATTCTAGATACAGTATAGTACCCTATGTGTTCTTTAAAAGATGTGTTGAAAATATTTAATTTTGAGTCATAGTTGGAAATATAGAATTATACTTTTATGCCCTCATTGTTTTACTTAAATGGACATTTCTACAGTATCTACACTCAGCCAGGGTACAAGATGGAGGACTACACATTTATCGTCTTTGACATTTGTAATATTACTTAAATAGCAAACCATCAATTGTCACATGCAAGGAACTATTAGAGCAAAGTACAGATGAAGTTGATTATTTCAAACAATTCAAATTTTATTTCCTGACAAATGAAAGAATTAAGTTGAGGTCAACAGGATATTAATTTATCTGGCGGTAAAAATTAATTTTGAGCAGATGCCAATGGTCTTTTAGGCTATTTATATTCAACAATTTAAAAAATGCTTACTGAGGATGTGCTCTATGTCAGAAGCTGTGCTTGGCACTGGGGCTAAAAGCATAAAATATCCTCTATAAATAAGATAGAGTTTGATATCTTATAGATGACATAGCATAATTTAGAAGACAGATAATTACCTAAACAAGTTCAATACAATGTGGTAAGGAGTAATAATACAAGAAAGGAAAAACAGTTACAGAAAAAAACGAGAGGAGTTATTCTAACTTGATCTGACTTAAGGTTCAGAACAAAAGGGTAATTCAAGTTCATCAGCTCAAGATGAGTAGAAAAGAGAAAGAATGTGCAAATAATGAAATAGGCTTAAAAGAATATAAATTATGTAACCAATGGGATTAATACTGAAGTTAAGACAAGGCATAAGATATTAGAGAATGCTTAAAATACACTTAAATAAGCCACAAAGTGTTATACATCCACAAGGATGTCGTACAGAACAATTAGAAAGTGATTCTATTCTTGCGAAAAAAAGTTTCTAAAGGTGGAACGTTAATATGTCCCTTTTTCAAAATACTGCAAAAACAACACTTTGTATATCGTTAGAACTACTCAAGACATTTGGTAAAAGGCAACATGGCCTACATGATTAAAGTTAATTTAAGGATAGAAAACGTTATCAATAAAAACAAAAATGAAAGACACTCCTGCCATCAAAAAGCATTTAAAATTTTCAAGTGAACTGTATTATTTATATTATCCAGAGCTAGGTTTAGAAGAGTGGCTGTGAAAATGATATCTTGTAATACTACTTATCTATTCTATGAGCTATGGTACATCATTTAGGGATGAGGGAAAAACAGCTTTTACTTCTTTTATTAATGCAGAGCAAATTCAACTTCCAACTCTGCATTCCATTTATGCTTCAGAATGACAACTGGCAAGGAACTATGATTCTAGAAGTGTTACAGTTGTGCTTGCCTGTGAAAAGGGGAAAAAATGAGATATTGTAAGATAAGCATTTGCATTGTCAGTACAAAAATAAAATAGAGATTCTTAATTTTAGATTAGTCCTTTTATTTTCTGGTAAGTTTTATGAACTGTGTATACTGCAGAAATGTGTGGATGCTCAAAGTGACTCCTAAAATTGAGTATCCAAGGAGGGCAATTACATCAACTCACTACAAAATGTACTATAGTATCTTTGTCAGAGTTAAATGCCTAAATGATAAAGAATATCAATTTAAAAATTTTCTGGCCAATGTAATTGTACTTATTCTAAGATGATGTAATGTAGACTGAAACTTCCTATGATGCAATGTGAACAAAACACAATATATAATATGCGTTCCCCTTCTGAATCTCAGTCACTTGTATTCAGAATATATCTTATTCACTTGTAGATGCCCAGTGCCTGTCCCATAGTAGGAACACAATGATTATCTGTTGAATTAATGACTAGAGAGAGGTTAATAAATACTTAGGGAATGCATTACACACATTGATTCATTCATTCATTTTTTTTTTTTTCTTTAGAAGCAAGGTCAATTATCCAGTAACTTCAATAATATAATCAGGTCAGAATATGGAGAAGAACATTTGCTTTGGGCTGGATGCCCAGGGGTAGTATTGCATTTGCACCACTTACTAGTTGTGTGACTACAGAAAAGTCATACACCATTAGTGAACCTTAGTATCTTCTTGGCTTCCTGTTAGTATAATAGTGATAACAAATTCAGACGAGTGTTGTGTTAAATGAGTTAATTAATGTACAGTGCTCAGAAGAAGCATATGATTGATTACAGCTTAAAAGGTCATTTTTAATGTATTCAAATACTTTTGGGGGATCCTGCAATGGTCCAACATCTGTGCTAGGCACTAGGGAGCAACACCTCACCCAGTCTCTGCTTCAGAGAGCTACATGCCTTTCTCTCTGTCCCATTGGTCTCTCTTCCTCACTACATTTTAGAATTGTGTACATTTTACCCTGGGAACCGAGAGAAAAATACATCTAAAATAGACTGAAAGAAGAAAGAGGGTATGCCTGAGTTGAGTTCTGAAGAAACAGTATGGGCTACTTATCAGATACATTTGAGGTTGAGGTTGGGGTACTAGGCAGAGGAAATAGCATGGCTGAAGACAGAGTGGAACTGAGATGAAATTAGGAAGATTCTAGGCAGTCAGACTAGATGAACTGCCCATGTGTAAGTTCTGATGTAAATTATTTTCAGGAAAAATAAATTCCCAAGATACCAAGAGTTCTGATAAAACAGATATAGAAATGTATATAGAAATGGACTTAAGGGTCATTTCAGCCCAGTTAATCTAGAGATCCAGAAAGCAAGAGACTGAATAATTGAATTGATTTGTTAATGTTTAAGAAAATAAATACATGTAAGAGAGCTTTGGCTGTTGGATTATTATGGATGTTTGTGATTGACTTTGTCTTCTATTAGGTCTAGGTTAAATCCATTTTTCAATATTTAAACCCTTAATGGCTCAATTCTTTGATATGAAGAAAACAGAATCCTATAAAAACTATATTTCCTCTACAAATACCAAACTTAGAGCAATTTGGGATACTTCTTGCAGCAAAAACTCAGTACTTTTGGAAAATGGCTAAATCACAGATTTATTCTATTTGAACCTATTTTTCTTTGCTCTGATTAAAGGTTTCTTCTTCTCTCATAATGAACTCATTTTTCCTTTTGGAAGAGAATAATGCCACTTTTCTGATTTTGTATTCCACAGTGAATGCCTTATCTTTTACACCAGACATAAGGTATACCTTATGTAGTCTTGAAGCCCTGAATAATTCCAATTTAAAAAAAGGGTTAACAGGAAGAAAGCATAGTCTGTTTTGAAGTGACATTAGCTGAACAATCAAAGGAGACCAATGAACTTAGCCAGAGATTTACTTACACAATAGGCCTCTACTTCAGAACTATTCCCCAATCAATGTTCCCAAATTCTGTGCAGTTCCTGGCTCATTTTTATTCCCCTTTGCATGGCAATGCACTTTATATTATACTATGTATAGTTACCCCAATTCATTCCATATAAAATAACTTGTTTCAGATTATGTGAATCTTTTATGCATTGATATAGTCTTTCAGAAGTGTGAAGAGTATTCTCTTCTTCTAATTTCCAGTACATAGCAAAATCTGCTATACACAATTGTTAGCTTTTATTCATTCATAAAATAAAGATTTCCTGAGTACCTCCTACATGCCTTGCACTGTGTTGGGAATAGGGATTCAGAAATAAGTGAGACATTGTTTGTTTCCATAGACGTTGTGACTCTGTTGTGGGAGAGCCTTTTGGGATGAGAAGGTACCTAACATTGAATGTTAAAAGAGAGCTTCCTGAAAGAGTAGATGCATGAATTGTTTTTTAACTAGATGCAAAGGCAAATGCCAAGTGAAGGAGAGCACCAAAGAGGTGCCCATAAAGCCTCAGTCAGTGCATGTGGCCTCTAGTTCATGGTTTTAACTCTAGTATCCATTTGGAACAAGGACTCCACTCAAACACAAATCGAGTTTATTTAAAATGTGAGGCTCTTTATAAATTGAGGGTAAATACTCTACACTTCCATTATCCCTTCCTTAAACTCACTGATCCTTAAAGATCGCAAGTAGTCTATGAAGCCTATGAAGTTATGTATAGCAGTGTGCATGTATGTGCTATTTTCTGGGAAGAACTGACAACCTGATATCAGAGTTTTTGAAAAGGTTTGCCCTACCTCCTCAAACACAGAGCTTCTAGAAATATAATTCTTTTTCTACCGGATGCTAGTCACCACTTCCCCATCTTGCATCTCTAGAATATGACTCTGACTTTGGTCTAGCTAGCATTCCATCCATGCTCTCTGCCCTACCTGGAAAATAATCTATCTCTTCCTTGCTGATACCCATGTGGCACACACCCCACATCACAGTATGTTCATTTTGTTTTTAGAAGTGCCCAGGCTGCCTTGATACCAAAGATGCATTACTTCTGACACTGGAATTCTGGAAGTATATGAAGTCCATTTATTATAGGTAGTCTTAAGCATGACTTTATACCTTAATGATAACATCTGACCACCTTTCATGTTTGAGATTGAATTACCCTACCTCTGGATTTGGTATAATCAAACAAATAAAAATAATAGTACACAATTTTGTGAAATGGTAGGCAACATTTTGCTTTCACTTAAGGCTTTAAAATATTCTCTTTTCCTGCTTCTACCGACATGCTCTCAGAGCATAAAAGATTTTATTTTTTTTAAGCCAACAAAACCTGTTGTTTGAGATAGTATTAATGAAACTAGTCAGCTTATTTAATTCATTTCTGAATAAGAGATGTTCAATGTCATTGACACTGTGTCCCTGAATGCAGACAATATCAGCATCAGTCCAAGACAATTGTTCAAGATTAAATTAATTGTCCTTTCCTTTCTCTGAGTTGCCTTGGCACTTTGAATATATTTCTGTGATTGCAATCTCGTGTTTTGAGTTGTTTGTAAATTATATGTGTTTATTTCTCTCTCTCTCGTTAGATATTAAACTCTGTGGACCTGGACTCTGGTTTGGTCTTGTTTATACCAAAATGTGTTCTTGATTTGTAGCTCAACAAACTTAACTGGACAAATAAATCAATTGTATGATAAAATATTGCTTTCTCTCCTATCCTTATATACATATTCTCTCTGCATCCTATTTCCTTCATAGATATCATGTCTGAAGTAGACATATTGAAGGCTCCCCAGTTTAGGAAATTGTTAAGCACCTCTTGATATAGAATTATATGTGCTATTAAGCTTCTAAATAGCCAATAACTCTAATTATTGATATGTGTATATATGTATATGTTTATATATATGTATTTGCTTAAACTCTAATTATAGAGCTATTACAGTTGTATAGAGATATACATATGTGTTTAAAAATGCTACTTGCTCAAATGAAATAACAAAATATAATATCACATATCAAGGAATTATGAAGAGAATTCTTAGCACTCCAAAGTATCAAATTCTATGACCGTCTAATTAATTCTTTAGAAGCTCTGATACGATGCAATAGGAAATACTGTACTGCATCTATTTTAAGCAGTGTATTCAAACAAGATAAACACAGCCCCTTTAGATCAAGAATATAAAATCAGGAAATGGGCTGAATTTCCCTTTAAGGAGAAATGCCCACAAACATCTTAATTATAAATATACATATATACACAAATTCAAAAATAAAGGCTTTGACTTTCTTTTGGATATTTTTATCCAGTGATCTACCCCATTTTATATTTAGAAAAGAAGGTAATGAAAGAAATGTACAAAAAATACATAAACGTTTCTACACTAAATACAACAACGTTCACTGAACAATGCAATTCTGAAAGCTTTGGCAACATTTCCTTAACTCTTAAAAAAATTTCAGCTCTCTGAGACTTGTAAGGGAAATACAGGCATTATAGCATCTTCCTTCTAAAGAGTACTACCAACAGCTAATTCAGTTATAAATGTGTCATACTTATATTGATAACCAATGCTTACTTTATTTTTTACTAGTGAGATGAGAACCGAAATAATTTCCTAATATAGACAAAAAGAAAATATTGGACTTTCATAATTGGCAATAATGTAATCACCCAGAAGTTTTGACTTTAAATGATTACTGATACTTTTATACACTTTATAAAGGCTGCATTTTATTTTAGGATATAAATAGTATTAAAACAAGCAAAAAAAAAAAAAGAATGAATTATAAATCTAAAGACAATTGACTTGCCTCAAACTCTGGCAGCACATAACTTTGTGAGAGCTCTAGTTAGCAACTTGGGTGGAGGGGGCGGGGGGGAAGCAGCATCAACAACAAACCAAGCTGTCACCCTGAGCAAAGCTGGAAAGGTCAATATGATGTTTTAATGGTTAGACAGACTGCCTTATGGGTAAGAAACTTTTTTTTTTTAAAGCATGTATGGGGAAAAAAAAGTCACACTGCCCTATCTGTGGGTAACCATTTATTAAATGGGTCAAGGAACACATATTTCCAGTAAGACTGTTGGCAATAAAGGGCACAGATTTGGTCTGTAATAAACATCAGCCTGATGCTCACCGAAATAATGCTGTCAGGCCTGCCCTTTAGAACATTGATCCAGTACTGGTAAATATCGAGTATGAGAACAATATAGCAAATACAGCCATGAGCATTTTGTAATTCAATTATAGAGAAAAACAAAGTACCAAGTAGAAAGTAAAGGGGAATGATAAGTAATGCCAACTATTCTTCATTTTAAGATGCTAGGTATAAACACTTAGCCATAAGGCAAATGTGTTAGCAGTGTCCCTTATTAACTTTAAAGCATTCATTTTGATCTGTTAGGAATGGCAAAATCCAATATTTAATGCAAAATTGTATTTGTTATTCTAAGCATTTCAATGCTCTCTTTCATTGTGAAAATTATCTAGTCTTAATTATATTGATCTTAAAGTGGCAACTTTTCCATCAGTTACTAAGAATTCAAGCCTGATAATCCAACACCTAGGCAAGGGATATTTTAAAATCAATTCCTAACTCATAATATCACTCAACAATTTGGCAAATACGTACATTCTGTATATACATTAAAATAAATATATGAGTAAGTTGAAATTGTCAGGTGAATTTAATTGATCAATGTTGTCTTTGGGCTGTGACCTGAAAATATATTACAGTCCTCAGAATTGGGGAACTTACTGTATCAAATTCTCTCTTGCTCTGATTTATTTTTATATCACTAGCTGAATTAGGGTAGTGGAGATGCTGAACTAAAAATGAATGTTTATGAAATATGACAAAATACTTTTAGATAATTACATATTTCTTTATTTCACCAATAAAACCCAGAAAGATAGTTGGATTATTAGAGAACAAAAAAGTGAATTCAAGAGGATACTGACCCAAGGCCAAACTTTAAGCCATAAAGACTCAATTATATTCTCTTTGGCCAGAGTTAATCTTATTTACCCAAATAGAAATTGGAAATGTTTACTTGAAATATTCTTACTTAATCTGCTAGCTTTTGACTTGCTTGTGGACTGCACCGAATTGGTTGGGAATGTAGAAAAGCTGTACTCAGTTTGCAGCTCCTGAACATTGAGAACAGACACCCAGACATAAGCAGAACCCCATGTATGAAGTAGAAATGTGTAAAAAGAAAAGGTTTATTATCAATTTTTTAATATCTTTTTTTAAACATGAAATTTGGCAACTGTTATGTTGAGTAATTTGATGGAATCTTTTTGAAAATTTCACCCCCTTTGCCCACAAAATTCGCAAAATTAAGCATAATAAAACAGGACTTAAGAAGATGTTATTTTTCTGGAGTTCAAAATTAAATAAAATTTCATAAAGTGCCTAACTTTTTCGTGAAATACAAGTAGAAAAAAATGCAAGAATATTTTCTGTTTTATAGGTCTTCAAAAAAGCAATTTAATATTGAGTAAAAAAGAAAGATATTATCTGAACTGTAGGTATTGTGAAAATGGTGCTGCAAAAATTAAAATACTAGTTTGTGCCGCAGCCATAAATTACTAAACTATTTATCTAGTAGCAGGCATAACTGAATCATTCAAAGGGGTAATTAGCAATCAGACATAATGAGTACTGCTGCTATTTCTTGTCATACTGTATTTAGCTTCTGTGCAGCCTGGAGGAACTGAATTATTTCCTATCCTTCTCAGAGGGCATTACTGCTATATTGAGTGTATCAGCCCATATTATTACTCCCAGTAGTTTAATTCGTCACTGGACTGCACATTTTTGATATCCCCCGTCAAAAGTTTCCCAGTTCACCCAGGCCCTTTAAAGCATCTTCTTAGTAATCATTCCTTAATATATATGTAAACTGCATCAAACCAAATTATATTTCCTTTATTAGTTTTATAGAATTCTGATCCAATAACACAAGCTGTATCATTTTAATAGTAGTTTCTGGAGCAATATCTGTAAGTTTTAATTATATATACAAACTAAATTATAGAACTTTTCATGTATATTTTAGATGCAAATCTACAACAATGCTATAACTCATTCTTTTTTTTTTTTTTTTTTTTTTTTTCCTGAATGCCTTCTATGCATTCAGACATGAACCTGGGACCTGGGACATGAAAATGAGGACGATATGATCCCTGAATTATGGATTTCTTAGTCTACTGAAGATTTAAATATTTGCAAAAAATATGGTACATGCAATAATGATGCAAGTGAGGGAAACTCTATGTATGCAACATACTACCATATGTCACCTCCTCTTAGTGCCTTCTCATATTATGAACAAATTTCAAAAGATTAGATGGCAGGAATGCAATTTATAAAATGAATCAATTAAGGGAGATAGTATATTTCAGATAAAATATAAAAATTTAATTCAGTGCATGTTTTTCAGTTGAGATTTACTAAACACCCATTCTATGAAAATGCACGGGCTCTGAACCTTAGCTTCAAGAGGGTAAAGTTTGGAAATTCTGATTTAGAAAGTCTCAGGGGGAGCAAAGTTTCCAAAAGCTAAGCCAGGGAGCCAGGATTGGGAACCACTGTGTGAAGGCACTAAACAGTTAAAATGAGAAAATCCCTTTTTCAGCCCCTAGATTTAGTCAAAGAACATACAGGGACATTTAAGGTAGAGGCAGAATACAACCATAAATGAAAGGGTTTTTAAGAGAGAGCTTTGCGAGCACTCAAAGAGGATCTTATACTTTTTCTTTTCCAGAAATAATCAAGGAACATGACATCCCTTCTCTTCCTGCTGCAGAGGGTGCTAAGTGCTTCAAAGCTCCCCACTGTTGCCATTTACTAAGGGGACTTCACCTCCTGCAGTCCTGCTCTGCCCTGTATTAAAATAGCAATTAACTGAAAGAAAAAAAAAATAAGAGAAACATAAATACACACAGATTTTAGGAGATGCAAACTTAATGTTTTTTAAGGACTTATTTTTTAATGTCCTGAGAGGAGATCACTTTGCAATTAGCACAACAGCAAACAAAACAAAACAAAACAAAACACAAAACAAAACAAAACAAAAACCTAACAGTTAACAAAGCCCTGTGCTACAAGCTTCATACTCACATTCCGTTATCTGAATGGGGTTGGACCACATGCTTGCTGGATACTTGCATATTAACATGACACCTGAGGATAAAAGTTATCTATAATTAGGCTGCAGATTCTGAGGGTTTTTTGTTCTGTTTTTGAAGAATGAAAAGTAAAGAGAAAGGAGAAGAACCTAGCATGACCAGAACACCCACTCTATATCAAGCATGGTGCTCAGGGTTTTAAATGCATAGAGGGAGTGGACATACAGAAAGCTCATATATCCCAAGATTTTTAGACTATAAGAGGTGAGGTCCCCAAAACAAAATGTACAAATCTCTACAAGTCAAAAAAGACATGCTACTTGTTCTACTTGTCTTCATTTTGCGGTTTTTACCTAACTAGAGTCAAAGATTCCACAATTCAGAGAGTTAATAGAGGCAATACTCCTTGAAGTTAATTCCTTACTGAAGAAAGTGTCTAGCAGTGCTTTGTTACATGACAATCCTATCAAGTGAATAATCCTATATGAAGGTTTTTCATCATCTCTCTTTATAAGTGGCGCACTATATAGGGGCGGCCAGAAATGTAATTGAGGTAAGAGAATAGGTGTCTTTTTAAAAACTAACATTCTTTTTAACGAGTCATCAAATGGAAACTGTCCATGAGTTGCACATAATTTCAAACATCTCAACAACTAAAACTGGAGCACGCTTAAACTCTCTGCCCACCTCAGGCACCATGTTATATGACTTGTATTTGTGCATACAGACTCACTCATGTTTGCACACCTCCACACAAACAAAAGCCATACATACAAAACACTTACGATATGACACTAGGTAAGTGTAGAAGGGTGGGCTAGAGAGTGGTTGCTAATAAAGAAAATAATCTCGGCCACTCCTTCCCTTATGGAGTCCCTTACCAGTAATTTGACAGAATACTGACATTACCCCCTGGTCACTCGTGTATAAATTTAACTATATGTTATGCCAAATGATCTAGTAAACAAAATCTTTGTCTCAAAGATTACCAGGTAGTGCGCTCTCTCTCTCTCTCTCTCTCTCTCTCTCTCTCTCTCTCTCTCCCCCTCACTCTCGCACTCTCTCTGTTGCTAATACACAAAACCTTACATGTTCTTCCCCTAGCCCCTATAATATTATACATTATAATGTGTTCACTTCCTCCACGTCAGTCTTTCTCACTAGAATCTTAAAACAGTTTTCAACATGTGGAAGGTGAACCATAGATCTTCTTTAATGAACAAACACATAACTGCAAGGTCAGCTCTGGCTATTCACACTAATATACCCGAATAAAGTACCATGTTACTTTGTCACATCTGCCTGAGCAATCAGAGCCAGTTCTCTGTACTGAGCTTCCCACAAAGTGTCCTCATTCAATCCCAAATTTCTTGAAGCAACGAGAATGTAATGAATACACCGTAGTCATTCAATAAATATTTTTGATGTAAATGAAGGAATGAATGGATGGAAGTGTGTTAACCATGAGAGGGCAGCCACCCATTGCTGTTGTTCGTTCCTAGCCTGAGACTGATTTATTTTCTCACATGAATCAGGCCTAGGATAATGCAGAGGTTAAAGGGAGAGACTGGGCTCTGGGCCACACATTGTGGGCCTTTGCGTGACCTGAGACATGGCATGCTGAAACAAAAGTGAGCTCCAAGACCAGGCAGGCCATGCATTTAGGTATCACGTAAAACAGAGAGGAACCCAGGAATGTGAAAGAAAGGAAAGCAGGGATCCAGACACGAAGATTCAGAACTGGAGTGTGTCCCTGAGTAGGTGAAGAAAGTGACAGCTGCTCCCTACAAGAGTCTGTGTCTCAGTCTTCTTGGAGCAGGTGGAACCGAAGTCCTCAGAACCAAATCCAACAGCAGTTACATAGGTCATAAAAAACAGTCCCGGATATGTTAATTAGGGCCGCAAACTCAGATGTGTCCTGGAATCAGACAAGTAATATGATGAATGGAAGCAGACCTGTGACAGAAAATTTGGACTGATGGGACCTGGGGTGGAAAAGGGAACTCCTGCCCTGCATTTTAAGCTTTTGAAATTAGTGCGCCATTTGCAGCCTGTACTTTTTGACTCTGGCAAAATGCTGGGTTGCGTGTGAATTATAGAAATAAAATTTATTAACAATTTTTATTGCAGTTTTGATTCTCATATTACCTATAAGTATGACATTGCCAAAATGCTTTTGGCCCTAAGGAATCTTGGATAACAGAACTGAGAATCAAGCTTATTTATAACTAATAAGTGGGGAATGGGAATGCCCCCTGCATGGCACCGCCTCAGCTCCTGAAATTTCATATTCACCTTGGACAGCCCTCCCTCTTGACAACTTTATATTCACAGCCTGCCCCCACCAAAGTCCCTATTCCATCACCCCACAGACATATTCTTAATAATCAATACTCAAGTGAGCCAGGAGAATATGTTATTTCCCACAGATGTGTTCATGCAGAGACTAAGTTGATTTAATGCAATTGTCTTATTAAACATGATAAAACTGACATACCAGGAAGAAACATGACTTGCCCAATCCCATATAGATGGTCCATGAGACAGCAAAGATTAAATCCAGGTCTCTTAATTAACAGTCTATTATTGAAATAACCCTAAAAAGCCCTTTCAGAGCTACATCCATGAATATAATGATTCTGTAATTTTTTTTTTTTGCACTCAGTATACTCTTTCAAGCACACAAACACAATCCCACTTATACACAGAACATAATGCTTTCATTTAAAAAAAGGAACTATGATTTTTTTTTCTTTCTTAGATCTTCTCATTATGTATGCTACTTCCTTGAGGCATGTGGAAACAATACACATGAATAGTTTGCAGAGTAAAACAGAGAGGAGCACCATGAATTTCGAGAAATATGAGCACATATATCAAACACAGGGAACACATAGAATATAAAATAAATTATGTGCATATCTTGGAATGTCAACCAAAACAGCTAATATAGCATATAAAATATAAAATAAGGAAATCTAAATTTGTCCTTTCCTCTTTTTTTCTTGATATTTTCAATATAAATTTGAAAGCCAATAGTTTAAAATATTACATAAATCTTTAAACACTAATCAGAATCAAATATTATCAAATATTGGCCTACTTTTTAAAAAGTAGAATAAATTATCAATAAAGAGAATACTATTACATTACTATATAAAATTATATATAACTTTACTTGTGAAAAAGTAAAGACCATACACAGGTGACTTAGTGTGGCTCCAAAAGAAATACAGAATAATTGATGTTGTCACAAGAGGGAGCCCATGTTTTTCAATTAATGAAAACACATTGTAAGTAAATGAAATGAAAGTAATTTAATTCGGACAAAATATGAAGCTATATATTTTATAGTATAATTCATTATTGATGACAAAATATAAATTATTATTAAATATCAGTATTAACCACTCTCTTTTTTTTAGTTTATCTGGACGGAAAATGAGAAAACCTTTTTAATGATTTATTTTCCAAACAAACATAGAACTAGGATACGCAGGAAGCAAATAAAACATGTAATAGTTTTAATACAAAAGTTTAAAAGGAAAATATATTGTTCTGGCAGTGTGCAATGAAAAGAGAGACTAGTTATCTTCTGTTCATAATTATATATTAGATATCTTTCTAAATTAACTTCAGTTTTTTCTAGAACCACTATTAAGTGGATGGCAAACAAAAGAAAAAATACTGATTATAAAGTCATGTAACTTCCTACAATTCATATAGACTTCAAACATGTTGCAGATGATAAATACATACACTTTGTCACTTTAAAAATTAAAATTAAAAAACTTCATGAAACTTCCTAAAAGATATTTAACGTCTTTGAAATTAAGTTTTCTGCATCTAAAACAGAATGTGAAGCTATCTTTCTACATGGTAGTGAGAATTAATGTGATAAGCTAATAACACCTGGAGCATCAGTGCCTGGATTTTGGTCACTGTTAATAAATGGCAATTTATTTCCACCTTTTGAGTAAACATTAGAGACATAGCTCTAATAATAAACACTTTTAAGTTCCTTTTGTAAAAATAAACACTTTACTGGTACTTAATTCACTGTCTAAGCATTGATTTTCATCACTGGTTTCTTTCTAAGTTCTCAAAAGAATAGCATACATTGGACATTATAATTCTTTCACCTACCAAAAGCTCTCATATCCATTTCTGAGTAAATTAAAGTTGCCAAAACAAAACCGCATTTTTCAATGTTTATCTTACTGGGTCCTTCTGAAGTGTGTTAAGTAATTAAATTACTTAAATTTAATTTTCCTCTCCAATCATTCCTCTTGTTTCTTGCATGGACTCTTCTCTCTTATTAATGGCTTTACCCAGATTTAAGCCATAGCCTCCTTGTTTTTTCCACTATATCTGTGGTCTCTTGAAATATCTTCTTCCATAGTTTCACTACCACCTCTAGAGTGATAAAATAGGTAGACAAATGGATGTGCTAGAATGATTTATCTAGCATGCATATCTAACCATTTCTCTTTCCTGCTGAAAACTCTCCTGGTATTCTCCTTATGTACACAGAAGAAGGCTAACTGGGGGATCAAACAGCATGTTGTTTTTCCTGGTTCAGATACCCTTGATCTACATAATGTTTTGTCTTGATGTTCTTGTTTTGGGTGTGTGTGGTGTTTTTCTTTTTTTTTTTTTTTTTTTGACAGGATCTTGCTCTGTTGCTCAGGTTCGTGTGACGAGACATGATCATGACTCACTGCAGCCTCAAACTCCTGGACTCAAGGGATACTCCCGCCTCAGCTTCACAAGTAGCTAGGACTATAGGCATGCACCACAATGCCCGGCTAACATTTTTATATTTTGTAGAGATGGAATCTATGTTGCCCAGGCTAGTCTCAATTTCTTGACCTCAAATGATTCTCCTGCCTTGACCTCCCAAAGTGCTGAGATAACAGGCATGGGCCACTGAACCCATCCTGTTTTGTGTTTTTTATTTGAATACTTTTTCACACAAAGGAAAAGGAGATAAAAGAGAAAAATTCACTCCTCTGGCTTTGGGTAAAAGTTAGAAAAACTGACAATATTGGACACATAGTATCTGTTTCATCATCATTCCCCCTGTTCTCTACCATTTTGCTGACACTGGAGGTTGCTATCATCAAATCTGTGTTATTTTACTTATTAGGATGTAATTAAGAGGTAGGTGAAGCATTTTTTATATCCATGCCTATGTCGGAAGTGGAAAATTTAAACCTAAACACAGGGGATATGTACATCAAGATAAACTCAAAGAAGAAGATACTGTACCCCCCAAAAAAACTTAATAAACCTACATATAATTAGGCCATTTGCTTCACTTAGCGCCCTCATGCCTGGCTCCTATAGGCATCAAGATTGTGATCACAAGGCTGCATGTGAGAGCATGCTCTATACCAATCAAGGGACTAAAGGTTTTACATGTGCAGACTGAGTAGACATGCATTAAGCTCATACATTCCAAGCTCTTCAACTGTGATGAGATTCCTTGTTCATATTTGCATGACAAGGCATCCAACCAGCTCTAACGCTCACTGATAAATTTGATGGATATTTTGGGCTGTGAGATGTGAGTTTCCAAACATTAACTGAAAATAAAAATCTCTGTGATGTGCTAGTTACTCTCCTTGTCTTCATTTGGAGCTTTTTACATAACTAGGGTCAATGATTCCCTAACCCAGACAGTTATAGAGGCAATACTCTCTGTGACGTTATTTCTTTATTGCAGAAAGACAACCTCTACTCACTCTTCATTAGGTGGTACCATTTACTTCCCATGTAATGTTAGTTTTATCAGTTAAAGTCTCTGAATATGAGTTCCTCTTCTGTAAAATAGGCAATAACATTCACCTTATAAAATTGTAGGAAGAATTAACTGACCAATGTAGTAATATAAAAATGATAGCTGACTTGTATTAAGTACTTACAATGTGGCCACAGGCTTCTTAGCTTTGCAAACATTGACTTATTTAGCCTTCACAACAACTTCATAAGGTAGGCTCTTTCACATCACTTCCCTTTATGGATAGAAAAGTGAGGAGTAGAACAGGAGGTCACATACAAGAGAAGTGTTAGAACAAGTTCTGAAAGCCAGGCATTTTGGTTCCACAAACCATTATATTTTATACCTGACTGATAAAAGATGCTGGCTGTCACTCAGTAAAAGGAAGGTAGATTGGTATGTCTGTAGCATGACACATTAGTTCTTTTGTTGCCTGAGTGTTTTCTGTTATTCCCTGCTCTGATCTTTCCAATACAAAAATAATACATAGAATATCCTCTGCCTCCAAGCTTGCAACCAAAAATGTAGTTCACAGTTTCCTTTTGCTGTTTCCTGTGAGGGAAGAAGCATTCCTACCCACCCTTCAATGCAGCACAGGAATTATTGACTCAACATCTGTCTCTCTCCTTCCAGAGGAGCTCTCATGGAAACTTTATCCCATGTTTGACCATAAGCACCCTGAAGTTAGGAACTAGGTTTTATTTGGTTTTGGGTCTTCACAGCCTTTCATAGTCCCTCCTATGTAGAAGACAGCAAAAATGCTGGTTTTACGAGCAGTAAGAAAAAGAACAGACAATAAACATTGTATAAAGGATTTACTACTAGAGAAAATAGATTCTATGTACAGCATTTAAATTAGAAGCATTCAATTAGAACCAACTTGTGAGTGCTAAAATAAACTGATCCTAATTTAAAACCTGAACAGCCATAAAATAGTTTGTTACCATTTAAATTTAGCTATGTTATCACAATGATGTATATTTATAACCTTTTTTCATATTTACACAAAAATGAGTATAACAAGAAAATTTAAATTTTAGAGGAGACAGAAAAGGAAAATCACATAGGAGAGTAACAAACATCCCAAATGCATTTCCATGGTTTTTCCTCCATTTCTTTCTTTTTGCCTTTGTTATTGCTCCCTGATATCCAAATGTTCAGCGATATTCCCTTTTATTTAAATAGCATTTCACTGTTCTCATATTATTTACTTAATGTTTACTTTCAGCTCATTTTTAAGCTGTGAACAGGGGAATAAATATACCCATATGCGGCTGTGGGCAAAACATTGTGTAAATTGTAACCTAGAGAGGAATTTCCAAAGCCAGCCTTACAAATGCCCCAATGCTAGTCATGAGATATGAATTGCTATGGGCAGTGAGATGAGGAATTGATGTATATGCTTAAAGAAAACAATGAAAACCCCTTTTTTGAATTTAGATAAGCTACTACAATTTTTATTAATATTACTGATACTTAAATCAATCATAATGTGAACAAATTTGCCGATTTGATTTGGCATAGGTCTAAGGATTTATTTAGTGCACTGCTCTTTTCCTCTTATGGTTCCTCTATCTCCGACAGTTCCCTGTGCCACCTTTTCCACAGATGTAAATACATGATTGTTCATGCCTGAGGGCTTTAAAGCAAACTCAAAAAGAATAAATATTTTTGTAGCTAGCTCAAAAATAAAATTATTTTTCAATCTCTAAATCTGACCTTTCAAAGCTTTCTTCCACTTTATTGTTACAAACATAACAACTACTATTCTAATCCTTATCCACCAATCAGCAACATTTATCCATTCAGTTGCTAGACTGGACTCTGTTTTCTCTCTGATATATTCTGAGGCCTAAATTTTGGGCTCCCTCCACCTCAGTGCCTTTGACAAATTACGAACTACTTGAAATCAGAAACCATTTCTTATTTACTTTTGAATCTGTAGACATCTCACATTAGCACAGAAAATAAAATTAAACACAAAAAATTTCTCCCCTGGGAAAATCTAAAGTAAAGGAGAAAATGTGAAGTCTTCTTAAAAGAAAACATACAAATTTGTAATTCCAAGTTAGTTTAAAGACTGTTTCATATGTTAATATGCTTTAAAGTATCATTTATTATTTAAAAAAAATACCACTATTACATACCTATTAGATTGGCAAAACATATAAACAAACAAAATCCTGACACTAGTAAGTAACAAAGAGAATGTGGAACAATGGAAAATTCCATTCATTTCTGGTGGGAATAAAAAATAGTAAAACTACTTTGGGAATAAGAATTTTTTTTCTTTTATATTGTTAAACATACACTTACCATACAAACCAGAAATCCCACTTGTAGAGATTCAATCAAGTGAAATGAAAACTTATGTTCACCTAAAAACTTTTATGTAGCTATTATGTAGCTTAATGTAGCTTTGTGCTCATAATCATCCAAACTTGGAAACAACTCAAATATGCCTCAACTAAGAATGAATAAACAAACTGTGTGATATCCATATAATGGAATACCGCTTGGCATAAAAAGGAAAATAATATTAATACGCGGAACAAGGAACAACATAGACGAATCTCAAATGCATTATGCTTAGTGAAAGAAGAAGCAAGACTTAAGAGAATGTGCTTATGTTTATAACATTCTTGCCAAGATAAAATCACAGGTACAGAAAACTAATCAGTCATTACTATGGGCTGGGACACACAGCAGATTAATTATAAGAGTTGCTGCATTTCCTGAGTGGTTGCCATGTACCTGCATCTTATTCAGTCCCTCCAAATCACTCCTATACAAAGTACAAACTCTTTTTTTCTCCATTTTACAGAAGCCACTGAAGTTTTAAAAAGCCACAATTTGAACTTAGCCCCTTGCTGTTAATCACTTCACCATTTTGTCTCTCACAGAGTTAGGGACATGCCAAAATTTCAGATGTCATGAGAGTGACCACTGTGAACATTATCAAATACATCTTTTTAGTACTTAAAGAAAATATATGCATAAAGTTATGAAAATAAATATCAATACTGTCAGCCAGCTGAAGACTTCCAACTATTACTACCTCCAACTCTAACATCTAAACTTGTTTGCATGAAATGAGGAAAAGTATTTTCTTTCTAAAGAAATTTTGTAGTAAACTCCAACATTCTTCCTTAATCGTAATGACTTACAAATGTAAAATAATATGGAGATATTAATAATGAACTGTGATTTTATGCAATTCTGACTTAAATTTTGTTACTGAAAGCAATTATAACTGCACCGTATCATTATGCTTACACTAGTTAAAAGGGTTTGAACTCTTGGGTAACCAGTGAAGATTACTGATATGCATGAGCAAAGGATTAAGTATAAATCCAGCATAGCCAATCAAATAATTTTTTAATTATAAAGAAATCTAAGTATTAACACACTTACAAACACCTTTCCCTTAATTGTGAACATAAGAATTTCACAAGTTACTCAATTTGACTGAAGAAAATGCTAGTATACTGAACTGTGTTTTAATTACTAAAATCAGGAGCACAGATCAATAGAAATGATGAGCAAAAGAAAATCACATATATGAAAAAACAACAAAACATCACAATTAAGCTAATCTCCATAATGCAGAAAATAAATCCTGAAAACAAAATGACAGATGATGCATGTAGCTTAATGGAATAAGATTCCCTCAAAAAGGATGATCCAAAAGACAAACTAAAAGAATGCTTATATTAGACAAAATACATATTGGAAAAGTATTCTATCAAAGTGCACTTGTTTGTATTATTTATTTCTAGTATATATTTAATCAAGTCTGCCACCTCTAAACACATCCCCTGCGTTGTACACAGCAGGAACATTCCTACCAGGCAGAAACGAGAACACATTAGAAAAAAAGGGAGCAAGCTGGAATAAAAATGACTCCTGTAAGTTGAAAGATCTCTATAAGGAGAACTACAACACACAATGGAAATACATCATAGATGGCACAAATGGACAAACATTCCACATTCATGGATTTGAAGGATCAATATCACTAAAACAACCATACTGCCCAAAGCAATCTATGCATTCAACACAATTCCTGTTAAACTATCAACATCATTTTTCAAAGAATTAAAACAAAATCTAAAATTAATGTGGGAACATAAAAGAGCCCAAATGATGAAAGCAATCCTAAGCAAAACAAAACAAGGCTGAAGGCATTGCAAAACACACACACACACACACACACAAAAAAAAAAAAAAAAAAAAAAACACAGACACATAGACCAATGGAACATAACAGGGAACTCAGAAATAAAGCTGCACACCTATAGCCATCTGATCTTTGACAAAACTGAAAAAAACAAGCAACGGGGAAAGGACTTCATTTTCAATCAGTGGTGCTGGAATGGTGGGCTGGCTATATGCAGAAGAATGAGACTGACCCATTACCTTTTAGCATATACAAAAATTAACTTAAGATGGATTAAGTCTTTAAATGTAAGACCGCAAACTGTAAGAATCTTAGAAGGGCCAGGTATGGTGGCTCAAGCCTGTAATCCCAGTACTTTGGGAGGTAAAGGTATATGGATCACTTGAGCTCAGGAATTTGAGACCAGCCTGGACAACTTGGCAGAACCCCATCTCTACAAACACCAAAAACAAAATAGCTGAGTGAGATGGTCTATGCCCGTACTCCCTCCTAATTGTGAGGCTGAGGCAGGAGGATGGCTTGAACCCAGGAGATAGAGGTTGCAGTGAGCCGAGATTGTGCTACAGCCCTCCAGCCTGAGGAACAGAGTGAGATTCTGTTTCTAAATAAATAAATAAATAAATAAATAAATAAAATAATCCTAGAAGAAAACCTAGAAAACACAATTCTGGACATCAGCCTTGGGAAGTAATTTATGGATATATCCTCCAAAGCAATTGAAAGAGAAACAAAAATTGGTAAGTAGGAACTAATTGAACTAAAGAGTCTCTGCACAGGAAAAGAAACTATCAACAGAGTAAACAGACAACCTACTGAATGGGAGAAAATATTTGCAACTAATCTGACAAAGGTCTAATATCCAGAATATATAAGAAACTTATTCAACAAGAAAACAGCAATCACCCCACTAAAAAGTGAGGCCAAAGACGTGAACAGATACTTGTCGAAAGAAGACAGCAGTGGCCCACAAATATAGGAAAAACTGTTCAACATCACTAATTGTATTAGGCTGTTCTTGCATTGCTATAAAGAAATATGCGAGATAAGGTAATTTATAATGAAAAGATGTTTAATTGGCTCACAGTTCTGCAGAATTTACAGGAAGCATGATGCTGGCATCTGCTTGGCTTCTAGGGAGGCCTCAGGAAACTTACAATCATGGTGAAAGGCAAAGAGGGAGCACATCACATGATGAAAGCAGGTGCAAACAAGAGAAAGAAAGGGGGAAGGAGAAATGCCACACACTTTTAAACCATCAGATGTCTCGAGAGCTCACTATCATGAAGACAGCACCAAACCATGAGGGATCCACCTTCATGATACAAACACCTCCCACCTGGCCCCACCTCCATCACTGGGAATTACAACTCAACATGAGATTTGGGCAGGGACAAATATCCAATCTATATCACTAATTATCAGAGAAATGCATATCAAAACCACAATGAGATATCATTTCATAGAAGTCAGAATGGCTACTATTAAAAAGTCAAAGAACAACAGATGCTGGCGAGGCTGCAAAGAAATGGAATGCTTATGTGCTGTTGATGGGAATTTAGTTAGCTCAGTCATTGTGGAAAGTAATTTGGATATTTCTCAAAGATCTTAGAATTACCATTCAACCCAGCAATCCCTTTACTGAGTAGCTATCTAAAATAAAGTAAATTGTTCTACTAGAAAGACACATACACTTGTGTGTTCATCACGACACAATAGCAAAGACATGAAATCAACCTACGTGCCCATCGATGGTGGATTGCATGAAGAAAATGTTATACATATATCCCATGAAATGCTACACAGCTATAAAAAGGAATGAAATCACGTCCTTTGCAGCAACATGGATGCAGCTGGAGGCCATCATTCTAAGTGAATTAATTCAGAAACAGAAAACCAAATACCGCATGTTCTCACTTACAAGTAAGACCTAAACATTGGACACAAATGGACATAAAAATGGCAGCAATAAACAGTGGGGACTACTGCAAGGGGGTGGGGAGGGGGGAGCAAGGGTTGAAAAACTCTTGGGTGGTACTATGATATCTCCTTGGGTGACACGTTCAATCGCACCCCAAACCCCAGCATCATCCATTATACCCATGTAAGAAATCTGCACATATACTCCTTAAATCTAAAACAAGACTTGAAATTATTAAAATAAATAAATAAATAAATAAATACATTGTTCAGATGGTAGATCTTATGTTAAATGTTCTTACAACAAAACAGGAGATGGGGCATATAGAAACTTTTGAGGGTGATGGATATGTTTATTATAATCTTGCAGTAAAGTTTCACAGATGTATAATATGTCTGAACTCATCAAACTATATACATTAAATATGTATGCTGTTTTTATATCAATTATACCTCAATAAAGCTGTTTTAGAAACTAAGTTAAAATGATCCAAGAAGCACATCCACCACTGTCTTCCCAAACAATAAATAAGTCGTTTAAAACTTCAAAAAAAAAAATTAGTAACTCCTATGATTGTTGAAAAGACACTCTTTTTTTTAGTGCCTCTGCAAAGGTTTTATTTTTTGTTTTTAAAAGACATCATAATGTGAGAGGTTTTCAATATAAAACTGATCTCATAAAAAAGGGATAGGCTGCCTTATATATGCAGTAAATTCTGAAAAATCATTTTGGATCAGAAGCACTCATTCATTTTTAAGGAGTTTTATTCTTAGCTTCCTCTAACCCTCTACCTCTTCAATACTGCTTGGTTTCTAACGAGAAGCAAACGTTCCCTTTTCATTCAGCTGTGAGCGTTCTGGAGTTCTGAGCCTGTCTGGAAGTAGGGCTCTTAGTCATCCATACCAGAATCATCTAGAGTATTTAATAATTTTTAATCTTCTTTAAATTGCCTAGATCAACTACTTCAGACTTATTGGAAATGGATTTGGGAATCTAATTTTTTTATTTGAATAGGTTTTGGGAAACAGGTGGTGCTTGGTTACATGAATATGTTCTTTAGCGGTGACTTCTAAGATTTTGGTGCACCCATCACCTGAGCAGTAGACACTGTACCCTATGTGAAGTCTTTTATCCCTCACCTCTGGACACTTTTAATCCACAACAACCATATTTCTAGAGAAGAAAGCATCCTTTCTATCCAATCCTGCATCTCCATCAGGGAACAGCTCTGAGTAAATCTAAGGACAGTAGGGAGAGTAGGAAACACTGGGTCCTGCACTGAAACACAGTTCAATGCCTTATTTTTAGGAGTGAAAAAAAAGGCCAGTTCTAGAACTACGGGCTAGTAAGATTCAGGGAAGAGGGGCTAGCCTTAGTTTCTTTGATGAGTATGGTAGTGATTACCCTGATTATTCAATTCCTGGGAAACAAGGCAAATGTAGTTCTGTGATTAAGATGACAAGCTTTAAACACAGCCCTTCACAGGATCCGATTTTGTTACACTGTGGGTAGTAAAAAGTAATTGTGGAACATCACCAACTTACAGTTACTTATATTAATGTATGTCTCTAGAGTTCATTAAAAAGTCCCCTCTGAATAGTTTTTTCCCCCTTTTTTCTCTAAAATTTCTGAAAACTACTAATTATTATTTAGTGTTCTTTTTGGAGACTGATCTGAATAAATATATTTAGCAGCATAAATGTGTGCATTGAGAAAAAATTTCATCCAAGATTTGTAATATTTCTACCAACAGAGGGATAATGCGATGTCTATACACTAAATGATTTTTAGAGAAGGGAATCACATTCCTTCTCACATACAGAAATAAATTTGAATTACATATAGCTATGAATTCTAATATCTGTGTAGGCTAGTAAGCTCTGGTACAGAGAGAAATAATCACAGTGTGAGAATCACAGAATCCTCCACATCAAAGAATATAAAAGCTTTCTTTTTTCCCTACTAGCTGTTTTTCATACTCTTCAAAGTTCCTCAGATAAAGACAGTACATCCTGTAAGAGACTAATGCATTCTCCTTCCATCTAAAAGCCGAATGGAGCAATTGAAGAGGTCATGTCATATTCTTGAAATGGTTATGTTAGTGTGTTCAAATATCAGTTGTCTCCTTTGCATTCATTACTTTTAAGACATTATTACTTGAAAGAATAGGGATTACTATATTGAAATCCAAATCAATATTGTCAGTTTGATCAAGCATATTATACAGTCTGGGCAACATAGCAAGACTTTGTCTCTACAAATATATATATATATATATATTTTATATTTATAAATATATATATAAAATTTATATATATATTTTATATTTATAAATATATATATAAAATTTATATATATATTTTATATTTATAAATATATATATAAAATTTATATATATTTATAAATATATATATAAAAATATATATATATATATATATTTTTTTTTTTTTTTTTTTTGCCGGACATAGTGCTGTGCACTTGTGGTCCCAGCTACTCAGGAGGCTGAGGTGGGAGAATTACCTGAGCTCAGGTAGTTGAGGCTGAAGTCAGCCATGATCTATTTTTTCTTACCTCGAGAAAATTACCAAGTTGGAAAACAACACTGACAGTAATTATTTGATATGAATACTCTTTGATTAATATTCTTGAAGTTTGCTCTTAGAGAAAAACATTATCCACATGAGTTTATGGCTAAAGTATAACTAGCACATACAAACTAAATATATTCTCAGTGTGCAACATGTTTTGGTATCTGTATACATTGTGAAATGGCTAAATCAAGCTAATTCATGTGTCCGTCACCTCATATACTTTTGAATATTTCACAGGGCTTTCTAGAAAGTTAGCTCCTTAGGTAAGAATCTGTACAAAAACAAGTTATTCATGCCTTGTGCTTTGTGCTGAATTGTGTCTCCCTCAAATTCATATGTTAAAGTCCTAACCCCCAATATCTCAAAATGTGACTGTTTGGAGATGGATTATAAAAGGGGTGAGTTAAAATGAGGTCATTAGGGTGGGCCCTAATCTAATATGACTAGTGTTCTTTTTAAAAATGGAGATGAGGACACAGACAGGCACAAAGGGAAGACCATGTGAAAATACAGGGAGAAGACAGTCAACAACAAACCCAGGAGACAGCCTCAGAAGAAACCAACCCTGACAACCCTTGACCTTGGACTTGTAGCCTCCCAAACAGTGAGGCAATGCATTTGTGTTGTTTTAAGCTACCCAGTCTGTGGTACTTTGTTATGGCAGCTCTAGAAAACTAATATACCTACCTTCCCTTGAGAAGGGAAGACATCATTAAGCTGATCAATTGAGGGACCCACAAACAAATTTTGATACGAATGCCAGAGACTGAAATTTGAATATATATATTTTCAAATGTTATACATGGTATTATACACACACACACACACACACACACACACACACAAAATAGCCCATTGTCATGCTGCTGATAAAGACATACCCAAGACTGGGAAGAAAAAGAGGTTTGATTGGACTTAAAGTTCCACATAGCTGGGGAGACCTCAGAATCTTGGCGGGAGGTGAAAGGCACTGCTTATATGGTGGCAGCAAAAGAAAATGAGGAAGGAGCAAAAGCAGAAACCCTTGATAAACCCATCAGATCTCGTGAGAATTATTCACCACCAGAAGAATAGCACTGGAAAGACCAGCCCCATGATTCACTTACCTCCCCCTGAGTCCCTCCCACAACCTGTGGGAATTCTGGGAGATACAATTCACGTTGAGATTTGGGTGAGGACACAGCCAAACCATATCAAACATCGTCCTGTTTTAGGTGCTATATTACAAAAGTATAAAATATAATCCTCTCCCTCTAAGAATTTATAATCTATATACATAAAGAAAATAAGATAGTTAAAATACAAATAAATACTACAAGGCAATATAGACCTAAATACTGATCCAAGTGCCATAAATGATGAACGTTAAGTCTGGAGTGAATGTGCTACTGGCTGAAGTGGAAAGAAACTTCCATGTCGAGAAAGGCACATATTTGTCTCCTGAAGGACTACACAAGAACACTGTGGTTTTACAGAGTTTTAACTTTTGCAAATTACATACAGGAAGTGTTTGTTTTTTTAAAAGTCCCATAAGCACAGACTTCCCCACTATTAGACTACATAAAATAGGAACAATCGCATTTGAGCAATTATCGTACCTAATACTTTGCTCACTATTTCGTATAATGTCGATTAAATATACGTGTGTGTGTGTATAAGAGCTTCCATAACAAATGACCACGAACTGGGTCGCTTAAAACAATGGAAACGTATTGTTTCACAGTTCTGGTGGATAGAAGTCTGAAATTGTGATGTTAGCAGGGCCATGCTCCCTGTGAGACTCTGGGTAGGAACTTTCCTCATCTTTTTTTAGCTTCTGATGGAGGTTGGTCATCTTTGTTATTCCTTGAATTGCAACTGTATAATTCCAATCTATGTCTCCATCATCATGTGGCATCTTCTTTTGTATATTCACATTGTCTTATAAAACTCCAGGCATGTTGGATTTAGAACTCAGCCTACTGTAGTATGATTTCATCTTAACTAATTACATCAGCAAGGACACCATTTCTAAATAAGATCACATTCTGAGGTACCAGGGTTAGTGCTTCAACATATCATTCTGGGGGACACAATTCAATCCATACATATTATTGTGGTGAGAACATTTAACCTGTGATCTACCCTTTTAACACATTTTTTAAGTATAAAACACAGTATTATTGACCATAGGCATGATTTAATACAGATTTCTAGAACCACATATAATTTGTATAGGCATTGAATAGCAACTCCCTATTTCTCCCCTACCCTCAACTCCTGGCAACCACCATTCTATTCTCTGCCTCTATGAGTCTATTTTAGATTCCTCATATAAGTTAAATTCTGCAGTACTTGTTCTTCTTTGCATGGATTATTTCACTTAGCATAATGACTTCCAGGTTCATCCATGTTGTTGCATATGACAGGATTTTCCTTTAAGGCTGAATAATATTCCATTCTATATTTATACCTCATGTTTTAGCTATTATGAATCATGCTACAACAAACAGGGGAGTGCAAACAATCTTTGAGACCCTGATTTCAAATCTTTTGGATACATATCCAGAGTAGAAGTGCTAAACCCTATGGTAGCTCCATATTTACATTTTGAAGAACCTCCATGCTATTTTCTATAGCTGCTACAGAATTTTACATTCCCAACAGTGTGCAGGATTCTAATTTCTCCACATTCTTACCAACACTTGTTTTCTTATTATCCAACAATCCCCCCCACTGCGTATATAACCAAAGGAAATGAAATCAGTATGTTGTAGAGATCTCTGCACTACCATGTTTATTGCAGCATTGTTCACATTAGCCATGATATGAAATCAGCCTAAATGTCCATAAATGGATGAATGGATAATGTGGTAAAGACACGTAATGCAGTGCTATTCGGTCACACACACACACACACACACAAAAAAAAAAAAAAAAAAAAAAAAAAAAAGAAAGAAAGAAAGAAAGAAATCCTGCCATTTGCATCTCCATGAATGAACCTGGAGGACATTATTGTAGGTGAGAGCAGCAGGACAGAAAGACAAATTCTGTATGATCTCACTCAAATATGGAATCAAAAGAGGTTAGTACCATACAACTAGAGGGCAGAATAGTGGTTACCAGGGTCTTGGGTGGTTGTGTTGGTAGGAGTTGGGAAAATGCTGGTCAAAGGATGCAGAATTTCAATTAGACAGGAAGACTGTCTTTTGTTTCGGTATTTGATTATAGCCATCCGAACAAGTTTGGCGTGATAACTCACTGTAATTTCATTTGCATTTCCCTCATAGTGATATTGAGCATTTTTTCATAGACCTGTTGGCCATGAACGAAAAAAAAAAAAAATCCTAACTTTGTGGTGAGTGGTGGGAGTCAGGATAGTATAGTATATTGGCCAAGTGCACAATTTGTGGAGTCAAAATGCCTGGCTTCCAGCACTGGTTCTGACACTCCTATCTGTGTGATGCCCCTTCCTGCCTTGCAGTTGTCCCCTCAGTGGAATGAGGCCTAACGGTCAAACCTTACAGGCTGTTGTGAGGGCTGAAGATGCTAATGCCTGTTAATCTGAGAAGATCCCAGGTGCACTGTAAGTATTCAGGACAAGCTGGCTACCATTATTAAATTCCTACCTCAGTCAGCTAATTCTCCCAGAGATTTTATGAGATCGGTATTACTGCCCTATTTTACAGAAGAATTCTTACTCAGGAACATTAAGTGACAAACCTCACACAACACAGGAAATAAGCAGGACATTACAAAGCCCAGCTGAGTGACTGAGGGACTCACACTCTGTCATTGACGGTGTGGAAGGCACTGTTCCATCTAAAGAAGCAGCGAGAAAACAGTGAAATTAACACCTGCTATTGAAGGTTATATTACAGGAACATTTTCCTCACCACCATAATCTGCTTTGAATATTAGTAAATAATTTACATACTTTTACTCATATATTCTGAAGCTATCTAGTAAGACATGTTTTAAAAATAGTTAAAACGTTAAAAATTCAAAATTGTCATTCATAATTTTATAAAAAGTACACCTGTGCCTTGTGCTGTACAATTTTACAAATAGCATGATTTTTTCCATAGCCAAATGTTTTACACTAGAGTAAACCACTGACACTCACTGGTTTCCTCCCAGTGGTTCTTATTGTCTTTATAAAGCTAGGTCTCAGGTGGAGAATAGATGTTTTTCTAGTCCTTTGCACATTGCCACTTTGTGAGTGACTTTTTTTCCTCTCTTTGAACAAAGAGAAAAGTACAATTGTATTTGAACTTAACAACAGAGTACAAAAAGAAACTCCATAAAGCAATGAATATTCTCCAAAGAAAATTATACAGTACTTGAATTGTCTTCAAATAACTAATGTTTAAAATAAATTACTGCACAGTAGAGGAAAATATATGCTTTTGAGTCCAAAAGAATTGGATTGAAATTCTAGTTATGATGACCCGAAAAATTTTTATCACTGTGTTTTCCATTTGCTCACTATAAAATAAAGGGAAGGTTATTCTGACCAATATATCAAATGTATGATTAATGTAACTAGCAAGTTGTTTAGCATGGAATTACACACTCAACAAATGTTTTATCTTCTGTGGCAAATTTAACAAGGACAAGTAAAGATCTGTGTTGTACATCTCCAAGAAAAATGGAACTCTTTTGTTTTTAAGCAAACTCTCCTAGAAGTCTATTTCCTATCTTTTCTTGTTTCTTTCTTCACCTTTCAGAGTAAAATGCAAAAACTTGGCAGACGGGCAATACATATGAGTTATCTGAAGGTAAAAATTTTGTCCATGTTCACGATTCCCCAGTGATAGTGCACAGGTGTTGTTGAAAAAGCAGATAGCAGACATCCTTTAACTCTCTTTGTCTAGTAAATGACATGTTTTGCTTTCATAATTGCTGATGGGAAATTTACATGCAGATTTAAGAAGCTAACACCCAGATACCACCTCCAATTCCCAAGCCTCTTCTAGCACATCAAATAATTTTTGAATGCTTACAGTGTGACAGTCATTCTATTTACAGGAAAGTTTAGGGGGATAGAGGACTCTCTTAACACTTTAAGAATGGCAAGTCAACCACCTCAGAAATAACCATGTGAAACAAACTAAAAATAGAGATGTTTATGTATCTGTATCTGTGTTTTTCACACACAAATATAATGTGGACTTTGGGGGAAAAATTATTTTTCTGTAAAAAGCATTTTAAAAATCTCATTTGTTTCAGCCCTCATTTAAAGTACTGGTCCGAAATGCATTGGGATTTCATTCAACATAGGAATAAAGATCAAAACTACAGCTACAATATCAGGTTTTTAAAGATGTCAAATCTCAACAGCACTAAACCAGTTCTTCATTGTTCGTATGTTATTCTTAGTTTGTAAGTACTCAGACAGCCTGTGCAATTCTTCACTGCTTCTTTTCTGCAATGATTTCCTTTTCAATGATTTAAGCAGTCTATTCTCAAAAGCAATGCTCAGAAATCCAATTACCATTCCAACACCATGCTTTTGTAAGCCTAGAGCATTAAGCCATAGAATATGCTTTTCTCGTGCCCCGTCCTCGCACCTCTCACTCAGCATTTCTCTATCGAAAGGGATTTTGGTTTTGTTTCCCTTTGCTTGGCTTTCATTAGATAAAGGAATGTGGTCATAAATTACTTTAAAACAATGGGGAAAATCTCTATAAATCTTTCATGTGTCAGTAAATCCTAGGGTATGTATAAATAAAAAAAATTGAATATGCAAATTTTCCCCTTGAAATAGTATTTGCTTTGCATTAAAGGTGGTTTATAAATTATAAGTCATAATGTATTAATAGACATAACTCACACAATATATTTCACATTGAATGCAGAGGTGGTCAGATAAATTAGGAAATGTAGAGTAGAGGGTACAATGGTAATTATACTATGCAAAGTAACTTCACCCCATATATGTTTTCTGTGTGAATTCCTTCATCTGCAGGTTACGCTGTATGTGTCTCTGTGTATCTGTGTGCATCTTAGCATATGTGTGTGAGCAAATTAAAGGTTAGAAAAGGACAGAAACATAGTAAAATTTCTAATTTAATTTCTAGAAGCAATAGACAAAGATACTGACAAAGGGTCAAGGAAAGAGAGAAATCTTTAATTAGATTGAGGCTGACTACATCCATTTACATCAAGAACTCTGTTTAAGACTTTGTTTTACATTGAGCCATTTCTCACAGCCCTACTCAAGAAAAATAAGGAAAAAAGAGGTAAGTGATCTAAATCGTACATCTGAATTGAAACCAATTTTTCATACCCCACGTTAGGATGAATCCAAGATACATGTGAATCTCCTCAGAGGTGATGGAATTTTTATGTTTATAGAATCAAAAGCCCTCATGATTAATGACCATCTGGCTACTTTGATTGTCTTCTTATCTAACATTAGCTTTGGGAAACAAACTATGTTTAAAAAACGAAAGAAAACTATAACTAATAAAGAGTTTATATATTCTATAGAGTTATTTATTTTAAATAGTTTTGGTATAAACTTAAAATATATTGAACCACCTGTGTGTGTGTGTGTGTGTGTGTGTATGTGTGTGTGTGTGTATGAGAGAGACAGAGAGAGAGAGAGAGAGAGAGAGAGATCCAGATCAATAAGACCTTGTTTGGTAAAATTCTCTCTGGCAATCTTTATTTTACAGGTAAGGAATCTGAGACACACAGATTTGAAGATACATTCATTGCCTTAGCAATAATGAATTTCATGCCTCCTCTATCCAGGCAGTGTGGCAGTTACAGAAGATGAAACCGTGACCTGTACATATTTGCTTAATTTAAGAAGACCATAGTCAACACAGGTGAGGAGGGGAGAGATGGGTAATTACAAGACAATGTGAAAACTAGTTTGCAAGGATTATGAAGACAAAGCTAGAGTGGTAGAGGATAAGTGTCTAATCTGGCTAGGTGACTTGATGAAAGCTTCTCAGTAGTAGAAGAACAGGAGATATTCTGAGCAAAAGAAACAGTAGAGCATAATTAAGGGCACAGAGGAGAGACAGGACATTGGAAGATGAGTAACACATATGGCTAAGGCACAGAATGCCTAAGGGCCAGTATTAAAAAATGATACTAAAGTATGGATTTTCAAAGTTGTGTTTTTGTTTTTTTTTTTAAATGCATACATACCTTTGATATCATACTGTGGGTCAGTGTTTTCTCAAAATATAAGTTGTGGAACAATAGCAAGAGAAAAACACAGAATGCTTACTTAAAATGCACATTAATAGAACAAGCTTACAATCTAATTCTGTAGGATGTAGTCCAGAAACCTTCATTTTACCAAGTTTCCAATCACTAATGAGAAAGGCCTGCTATTATCAGTTTTGTTACCTAAAAAGGAGGATATGGAAACGGTGTGGAGAATGAACTAAAGGGCCTCAGGGTAGAAGCTGGAAGTCTAGTAGGGAGGCTACTGCCATAGCTGAGGCAAATGATGATGGTACATGCCATTGTGGTAAGGTACCAAACAGTCTTCTCTAATGTACACATTTGCTAGTTTCCACTGGGCGTATCTGGGGTGAACTGCCCCTTTAAATTTCGTCTTAGAAAATAAGCCTTTGAAATTAGTAAAATTACATATATGTACCAATTTATCCATTCATCTATGAGTTGTTTCCATATCTTGGCTTTGTAAATAACACTACAATGAATACGACATGGGAGTGCACATATCTTTTTTTCTTTTCTTTTTTTTAGATGGAGTTTTGCTTTTGTCACCCAGGCCGGGGTGAAATGGCACGATCTTGGCTCACTGCAACCTCTGCCTCCCGGGTTCAAGCAGCTAGGACTACAGGCATGAGCCACCACATCCGGCTAATTTTTGTATTTTTAGTAGAGAGGAAGTTTCACCATCTTGCCTGGTCTAGATGATCCACCCGCCTCGGCCTCCCAAACTGCTGGGATTATAGGCGTGAGCCACCGACCCAGCCAAGTGCAGCTTTCTTTATGAGGTGGTGATTTCATTTCCTTTAGGGATGTGCCCATAAGATCATATGGTAGTCCCATTTTTAATTTATTTATAAACCTCCATACTGTCTCCATAATGGCTGTACCAAACTTCATTCCCACCAACAGCATGCAAGAGTTCCCTTTTCCCACATCCTCTTCAACATTTCTTATCTTTTGGCTTTTAGATAACAGCCATTCTGACAGGTATGAGGTGGTATCTCACAGTAGTTTTGATTTGCATTTCTCTGATGATTAATGGTACTCATTAATCTGTTGGCCATTTTCAACGTCTTCTTTTGAAAAAAATGTCTAGTCAGGTCTTTTGCCCATTTTTAAATCAGTTTATTTGTTTTTCCACAATTCAGTTGTCACTAAAAAAGGACAAGATCTTGTCATTTGCTACAACATGGACAGGACTGGAGTACATTATGCTTAGTGAATTATGTCAGACATAGAAAGGAAAGTATTGCATGATCTCACTTATATGTAAAATCTAAACACACACACACACACACACACAGAGGGAGAGAGAGTGAGAGAGCGCGCGTGAGACAGCGCGTGTGAGAGAGGGAGAGCTAGAGCCAGAGAGAGAGGGGGAGAGAGAGAGTGAGAGAGCGAGAGAGAGCGAGAGAGAGCAAGAGAGAGAGAGAGAGAGCGAGAGAGAGCTAGAGAGAGCGAGAGAGCGAGTGAGAGAGAGCAAAAGAGTAGTTACAACGGGCAGGAGGCAGGAGGAATAGGGAAATGTAGATTGGTGGGTACAAAGTAGCAAATATGTAGGATGCAAGAGTGTAGAGATCTAACCTACAAATGAAGGCTATAGGTAGTCAAATTGTGTTGTATATGAGATTCATGCTAAATAAGTAGATTTTAGCTGCTCTTGTAACAAAAACAAACTAAAAATAATGGGTAACTATGTGAGATGATGGATATATTAACTTGCTTCACTGCAGTAACCTTTTTACTATCTATATGTATCCCATAATGTCATGTTGTATACCTTAAATATACACATTAAAATTTATTTAAATAAATACATTTCATTAAGTAAATAAATTAGTAAAAACATTTTGGTTCTCAGTTCAAGCAGATATGAGAGAGATTTCAGCCACACATGATATAAAGGGATAGACTGTTATCCTGGATTCCTCTGTATTTCGGACAATATACATACTCTTTATTTCCTAGTTCCAATGACCCCAAGGGATGCTGTAAAAATGCTGTACTGGTAGCAACCAAACCCTAAATTCTCACCTCAAGTTCTATCAATAGCTGACTAACTTTCAAGCAACACACACACACACACACACACACACACACACACACACACACACACACACTACTGGCTTTCTAAAAATTGAGGCTGCAATTGCATCCCATCGTTGGATTGATCATGTTTCTGAAGGGTCTCTGGAGTGACAATCTTCCAATGGCATCAGGATAGGATATTAGGTTTAATAATCAGCTGGAGAGAAAAATTTAGAACTGCTGTTTTGGAAAATTGGACAAGTGGCTGTATAAGAGTTCATAGAAGTTAAGACCATAAATTTGTAGTAGCAGCTATAACAGACTTCTCAGGATAGTACTAGCCAAGTAAATTATTAGATGAAGGCAGGTTTTAGGGATAATGACACAGATGCAGAATGGGATAAAGACAATGAAAGTATTGGAAAGTCACTGAGTTCCAGGCAGAACAAAGGAAGCAAAGGAAGCAAACCCAGAGGGATGGCAGAAAGTGAGTTTGCTAAAGCAGAATGGAGGTGGCAGACATTAATACCAAAAGGCTCAAGAAAACTTAAGGAGCCCTCGTGATGTCATAAATTATGCTGAACAAGAAGACTATGAGCCACAAATGAAAGTCCTCTGTGAATATACAAGGAGGCCACAAGAATGAATAAAGAGTAGCATGGCTGGAGGGAATAGACACAGAAAAGGGGTTGGACTACCAATCTGGGAAGTGGCAAGGGAAATTGAATTGCTCACAATATCCTCTTTTCACCTTATCTTTTTTATATACAGAGTTGGAGAGAAATCATATCTGCAACAAGAGACGCACGTAAAATAATTCTATTAAAGAGAGAACTAGGCTGCAGTTGGGATAAGAAAACATTGGGAATTATTAGGGAGATACTTAGACAATGCAAGGGAAGCCTACTTAACATGGAAATGAGGTTTCAGGTGATAAAATGGAAAAAAAAAAAAAATCCAAAAAATGGCAGCGCTTTAAGCAAGTTAAAGAGAACATCTGATGCAAAAGGTTGGTTTGTGGAGGGAGAGAGAAAGACAGTGAATCAACTGAACTTAAATAAACTAATGGTATTGCATGTAAAACTTGAAGACTAAGTTCAAGGTCCCAATGAATATAGATTTTAATGATGTACTGAGTTTGGAGTTTATAGACCCAAAACTTCATTCTAACAATAGAATGATTCATTTCTTTTTTCGGGGGGAGAGGGAGAAGGTAATTCATGTAAGGATGTAGAGAAGACCATAGTCATTAAAAAATAAAACTGTACCTGGAGTGTTGTTGATGCCTTAAAGAAAGAAAGGAGTAAATACAAGAGCACAGCTACTCATTTTAGGGTCCTTCTTCTGTTTTTTTTCACCCTCCTGCTAAACTAATTCTAGTCAAATAATGGTGGTTCTAGACATCATGCAAAATAAATTGTCATAGACATTTGTAATACTAGCTAACACTCACTGAGTGCCTAATGTGTGCCAGGGTATTTCGTATGAATTATTTCATTTTAATTCCATAAGAAGTCTATGTGGAAGGCTTTATTATAACTTCCAAGTTACAGATGAGGAAGCAGATACATAGACTGGTTAAATACTTGCCCAAAGTTCCGTAATCAGTAACTATCATAGTCACAATTAAAACCCAACCATTCTGACCCCATATTTTTAGGCACCATGCTGTATGAGGATGCCCTATGTCGGACACTATAGATCTTGTCAAAAACGAATAACGAATACTTTGGAACTTTAATCAGAATATAAAGAGGTCAATTACTTGTGTGTTGGGAAAACCAGGTGATGCATTACAGGTCGGATTTGTGTTTCCATATTTTCTTTAAACGGATCATCCCCTGTTGGGCAACTTAGTGGGGGAAAAGATCTTTATGTCTTCAGGTAGGTGCTTTTACTGAATAATAATAATAAAAAGAACAGAATAGAAAAGCAAAATTATTTTAATTTCCAAAAGCCGAAGTCTTGAGACTATCAATAGAATTTTTTAAATACTTACTAGGATTTTAGTATCTTCCCATTTGAGAAGTGCTTGGAGTTTTCTGGATTTAGAGGGGAAATAAAGAATTGGAGAGGGGAAAAATATAAATATGGAAATGGCATGTCTCTGATGTACATCCTTTGTCTTTTCTCCTCTTCCCTGATATAACATTAGGATATTTAAGTGTGGGAAATCTGGCCTAAAAGGAATCCACACTCTTGATATCTGAAGACAGCAATCTCCCATTGTAGTGAGAATAAAAAGAGAGGTGATTACAGTCCCAGCAATGAGGAATATGGAAAACTCAGTTGATCTAGGAAGGTACACCACAAAAGAAAAAAAAAAAAAAAGACTATAGGACCGGATATCTTTCTTTGCTTTTATTATACTGTGTCAACCTCCCAAATTTAGTTGCAACCCAATAGAAAAGTAGTGCCACCATCAAAAGAAAATAAGTCAAGCTCTTTTCCCCAGTATTTTCTTTCCCTCTACCAAATACTGAGGATTCTGATTCAGACTTTCTAATTCGTGTCCTCTAAGGAAGATCCTACCTTGCCCAAGAGATTATCACATCTTAGGACATGGAGAATCAGAAAATAACAGACTTTCTTATTATTTTTTTAAACATTAAGAAAAGGTCAACAGTCTCCAACAGTATCTTAAAAATACTATTATTTTCTTCTCATAACCAGAGCACATATTACAGGTGCTTTCATGCCTTCTCAAAGCACCCTCTCAAATTCATCTTGTTTCCTCTTTTTTGTTCTAGTTCCTGCCTATTTAACTACTATATACCCATTGCCTGGCACTATGCCATGCATAAGGTAGACATTCCATACCACTGGTTACTTGCACTTTGAAAAGTAACAAGAAAAGGAAGGAAAAAAGGAAGAAAATAAGAGAAGTTAAAATGTTGGTTATTTGGTAGCTTATTTTCCCTATATGAAGACATTGTACAAAACAAAAAGTAAGAAGGCTACACTTTCATATGTATGCATTTACCAGAATTCCTTCCTTTGCAACTTTGTTTAAGAATTGAGTAAAGTATATTGTCTTTTATTCTAGATACACTAACCATAAGATTTGGTATCCAAACTAGAATGCATTTAGGAGTAAAAAGGTCATTATTAATATTTTGTTTTCTGAAAGAGTGCTGAAACTGTTATAATACTGAGACTGCCATAATAAGGCAAATTAGGAAAATGGTCATTCTAATTTTTGATGACCTTCAGGAAAACTGAACTCCTACAATCCAATGTATTATTTCTGCAAAGGTAAAAGTAATCCCATAATTACACATGAAAAAAAAAAGATTTCAAATACTTGTAAAAATGTCACTTTCCACTGTCCCTCTTTTTCTTTCAGTTCCTTGAAAGCACCAACACTTTTTCATTTATTCTTCTCTCTTCCTATGGGAACTATTTGCCCACTTACTACTTCCTAAATGCCACCTTTTCAGGAGACCCTTACCTGCCCCTGGGCCTTTATCCACCTCCACTCCTCCACAGACTAGTTTAGATCCCTGGATTACTGCACTTACCACAGGTTGAATTTTACAATTATTTGCATGATATTTAATGTCTGTCTTGATCAGTAGCTCTTAGGTGTGATGAGGACCAGAACGAGGTATAATTTTGTCTATTTTTGTATTCCCAGCTTTTATGATTGCATCTGGTACAGAGTGAATGCTCAATAAATGTTGAAAGAATGAAAAATAGTGAACAAATAAAACCAGTGGATAAATGAAGGATACGCTTTCATTGCCAAAGGGTGTTAATTAGGTAAGAGATCTCAAAATGCCAACTAAGCAGTAAATTTATATGATACAAACATATCCACAAGCTATTTGTACCTTGTCTTTAAATGATCCTTCGTCAGTCACTTTCACTGGCATTACAAAGTTCTGAAATCCAGACATGAATCTGAGACTTGACCATGAAAAGATACTCATATCTGAGAGCACTGACAAGTGTGTTAGAGATTTTTAACACTTATTGAATGAAGAGGATTTGTGTTAATATTAGAGAATCAGTGCATTTCTTATAAAAACAATACAAATACAAAAACACTAAGTACATATACAAACGCATACACACTTATACATATTAAGATTAAGTAATTAAGTACTATTGTAATGCAATATAGCAATTTGCTTTTATTACTTTTTTGTTAGGTATACCGGAAAACAAAAAACCAACCAACAAACAAAAAAACCAGTGTCTCCTAGATGTTGTCTGTGCATAAAGCAATAGTGCCCCTAGGACACAGAGGATTTTAATAATTTTTTCAGAATTGCAGAATGGACTGGCAGATACTGGCAAAGAAACTGGTGAGCAAATTTCTGGATTAACTAAAAGAGTGTTGGCCGGGCACGGTGGCTCACGCCTGTAATTCCAGCACTTTGGGAGGCCGAGGCGGGTCAATCACGAGGTCAGGAGTTCCAGACCAGCACAGCCAACATGGCGAAACCCCATCTCTACTAAAGATACAAAAATTAACCGGGTGTGGTGGCAGGTGCCTGTAATCCCAGTTACTAGGGAGGCTGAGGAAGGAGAATTGTTTGACCTAGGAGGCGGAGGTTGCAGTGAGCCAAGATTGCACCATTGCACTCTATCCTAGGCGACAGAATGAGTCTCCATTTCAAAAGAAAAAAAAAAAAAAGAGTATCTACAAGTAGAATAACTTCCATTTTTAACAAAACAGAGGCAGAATATTAGAGTGAAGGGAATATTAAGTACCCGAATGCTAATTCCAATTCTACTAGTAAGAAATCACAATAACCCTAAAACCCTCTCTATAAGACTAAACGCATGAGTAGGTATTTTCAGTCTTGACAGACCATTCCAGTGACCTATGGCTTTAAAAATTACAATTCAGGACCCATCCTGAACTTGGATTTTAGAGCTGCCAGTGATAGAGTTCTGACCTTGTGCCTCAAGTGCTTCCGATGATTACCACAAACATTCAGGGGTAAGAACCACGGAAGAAGTAAAACATTCATCTCCCTTGGCCCATGTTTCCTGAGCTGTATAAGTGGGTTGCTGTATAGAACTCTAAAGTCTCTTTTAGAACAATACTTTTATGATTCAGGAATAATAAAGTATAAGCACCAGCAAGCCATGGGAAAATGCAAACAGACACACAAACAAATAAAAACAATTCATTTCCCAGTATTAGGAAATTTTGCCTGCAGCTACAAAATGGCACTCAGTATTTTTATAAAAACTAAACTTTTAATTACTAAGCAAGTGTTGATAGTTGAATCTTAAATATACTTGCACGTCAACTATGCTCAAAATCATTTATCTTAGAAGTAACCAAATCATATTGGAAGGCACAAAAACAGGAATAATAGATGATCTAACCGTATTATACACCAGTTAAAATATTTAGTTTACCTCTTCTTTAATTCCCTTCACCTGCCATTATAGAAACCAAAAATGTTTAGTCATTTGAAGCACAGATGCAAGTAAACTTTCAGAGTAACAGTCACATGTGGTCAAAAGAGGCTATTTTTAGCATACCTTATAAAATGCACATTAATGAAATATAGATAAAACGAAGAATGACATCAGGAGGAGGCCAAAGTGAACAAAAATGGCAAAAATATTAATTTTCTTTGCTACAAAGAATAACTATTGATAGAGTAATTTATATTAACAGATATGAAAATGGTTTTCATGAAAAACTTATAAATGTTTAAAATGTCATGGACATGGGATTAAAGGAAAATCATAAATCTCATCAGGGACAAAATGGAAGGAATTTTTTCAGATCATTTTTCTATTGAACTCAATAGAAGTTTAGCTTGAATATGCCTTTAATTACTCCATATTTTGATTCCTTGATTTCAACAAAAAGGGTCTGAGGTTACTTAGAAAAATCCTAGCATACTCTAATGAGATTTTCAGTAAATAGAAAAACTGTCATATATGCCATACGAAGACAAATAAGGTTCAAAGTAATAAAATATGTGGTCCAGCAAGATCTATGCTACAGATTTAATGATGATGACAATAATTTGGTTCATGATTCAAAATAGGAAATAAGCTGATATTGATTTCACTAAGAACTGCCTCTCATAACACTAATTCTATATGGAAATCATTAGTAAAATGAAGATTATCTGTTCAATTAATAGAAAATCTTATGAATTTATCCTTTACTTTGAGTGAATCATGAGGTAGTAGTTATAATATCTTGGCACTTTTATGGATGTTCTAATTGAAGATTAATTTTGAAAACTTTAAATATAAGGTTTATACAAAGAATATATTACAAAAACTCATTAAATAAGGCAAAGTGAGATAATTTTTTCATATGCAAAACATATAGTGAAAGATGTTCAAATGTCCATACAAGTTACACAGCTCATCCCAAACCATATCTAAATATACAGAATTTGGGTATCAATATAATAACAGTGTCTAATAACAGGAGGGATTTTTTTTCTCCATCAGTAAACATACAATGTACAGCTGGACTAATACCTAATTTTTCCCAAATAACCAAAATGTTTCTAAAAATACATAATAGTTATTTATAATTCTTTGAAATTAGTAAAACTGTTGTATAAAATGTAAAAATAACCAAAAAATATTAAAGCTTTAAAAACTCCTTAGATCTTTAAAAATTCCCAGAACTTGATCACAGTGGTCTTAAAGTTACTATTTTTATTGAGACCTCTAAGTTATTTTGTCAAATATTTTGAAGAACCAGAAAAAATTAATTACATATATAATTATATATTTAGTATCTAATTAGTAATATATATACAATTAAGATTATAAAATAGCAGTGAGAAAGGGATGATAGTAAGCATTTAATTAGGGAAAACCTTTATTAATTCTTTTTGCTTCTTCTCTGTTGCATTCTTTCTCTTTGCTTCCTTATCTTACCTTTCCTTTTAGTGAATTTGATTTCTATCTTCCAGACGGTAGGACTTTGCTCTCATAACCACTTGGTAAGGTCACCAATTACTGGGTGCACCTTGGAATTTCAGGTCAAAATGTTTTACTTTAGACTATGTGTCCCTACTTGAGCCCAGTTCCTTGTGCCATTAACTGTTAGAGAATCGTAGTTACCTGGGTCCTTAATGACAAAGCTCTTTCTGCATATCTAAATCTATTTTCTCTCTAAGGAGCCAAGAAAATATCTACCTAATTGCTTTTAGCATAAAAGTTATCTGAGAGAGATTGCAGATTAGTTTTATCATTAACATAGAGGCTGAAATTAAAGGAAAAGGAATCTATAATTAGGAAGCTATTAAAGGGGTAAAAATGGGACCTCAGTATCCCAACTAGTAGTAATCATCTTACAAGGCAAACACCTTTGGGATTCACAATTCACTTGTGATATAAATGAAACCCAGAGTGAAATCTCTTCAGACCAAAAAATGTCCTGATTTCCTGAATAAGGGACAATCTATAATCCATGTGAGAAAGAGAATCTAAGTGAACTCTCAGGTAAAGCACATAGATAACACATTGGCTTTTATTATAGTTAGAAAATATGTTATTACTACTATCAGAAAAAACAAAAATAAAATTTTAATGAGCAATTACAAACTCTAAGAATCTCAGCTTGTCTGCTTTTCCAAATTTGATAAAATCCCTTCTGATAACCTGACACTTCTTCATAGCTTTAAATATAATTTGTACTTTGATTTGTACCTTTGTATTTTTTTTTTTTGCTTTCTAGACAATAAGAAATATAATTATCATTGTCCTTTAAAGTCAAACAACACAATTAGTTTTTAATAGGGTTTCAATAGATATTTGCTGGAATAATGAATTTTAGATACAGTGAAAATTAATAACAGCTAGTATTGTTAGTACTTAGCATGTGGCAGGCACTTCTAAGCATTCTGTGTATATTAACATACTTCTTTACTGTACTAGAGATATTTTTTTTTTATAATTTACACATGAGGACACAGAGGCAAGTTTAAGTCTTCGGACAGTTGTCATACAGCTTGTAAGTGGCGAGGGTGACATTTAAGTCCAGGAAGTCTGGCCCCTGACCCTGTGCTCCTAATCATTATTTTATTCAGTAATTTTTGAATAGTACAAGACATATGATGATTTTCAACCGTTGGCAAAATACATTCAAAGGCAAGCAATTTTACTGAAATAAAAGTATTTAAACAAATAATCAATGGTTGGATCTTTGCCCACTATTCACTAGGGGAAAAGATAAATAATAGTTATTATTACGTGCCTGATATTTTGTTAAATGCTTTACACAGATTATCTCATTTAATCCTCAGGACGGTGAGATGATGAGGATGTGTTTGATAAAGCAACTTGAAGACAGATAGAAGCAGTATGATGACACTCAGAACTGTTAACTTTTAGAAAAGTCACTGAAACAACTACAAAATGGAGTCACTAGAAAATGAAAACAAGGAAATAAAATACTATAAAACATCAACTGGGAACTCATCTGAAGTGTCCTGGGTAGTGGACCCCATCAGCAAGATGGGATTGTTTTGTCCAGCGATGTTCTATAGTTTAAGCATGAAAGTGGAGAAAGCAGACATTGGGGTGGATATTCTTAATGATAGTATCATGGGAAAAACTAAAGTTCAAAATATTTGATTATTAAAAAAAGATATTTTTGAGAAAATTTGTTCTGATTATTACCACATTCCCATTGATATGGTGTTAATTACATTTTTAAACAGATTTTGAAAAAAATTTGCATTCTCATATTGTCTAAATCAAGATTATTTATTGATCTTGGGTGCCTTTGAAATAAGAAATACTTCCTGCTTTCAGTGAAAAGGCCATAACTTACTAAAATAAGATTCGTCCAAGAGTTTATTTCCTTTCTCATTTTGTATGTATGTCATAAACTGGGAATTCAAGCAGAATATAAACTCCTATTCATTCTTTAATATTCCAACTTAAATTTGGGGTAATATTTTCTTTAACAGATAAGAAAATGACAGTAATAATATAGATGCAATTTTATCAAACATAGAAAATGTTTCGTATTAAATCTTTTTTTGTTTTATTTAATCTACAAAATGCTCAAAAATAATATAATGCCAATATAGTATATTAAATGGGGCTATTATATATTGGAATGTAATCTTAATCAGTTTTTTAAAACTACATATTGTAAACAATAATGTCCTGATATTTTAACTGGTTTATAATTTAACAGTTTACATGTGGAAAAAATTATCCAAAAATTATAAGGCAGAGAAAAGAGGGATCTTTTTAAAGAAATAATGTACCGATGAAAGCTTACACTTATTACGCCTAATATATGACAGATACACTCTGTTAAGTGTTTTATATTAATTAAATCATTTACTTATCTGTTCTGGATTATGCAGTTATTACCATAATGAATCCCATTTTACAGATGAGAACAGTGACGAATAGGCTGGTTAGAAATGTAAGCCTTGTTTCAAAAGCCACAGAGTTTTTTTAATCAGAATTTGAACCTACGCAAGCTGGTTCTAGAGTACAGATTCTTAGCATCATTTGACACTGCTTCTCCTACATTACTATGAACAAAAAAGAAAGCATATATACACTTAAATTTAGGAGTAGCTAAATTATCAGGGAGTATTTTTCATGTTTAACAATTAAAAACCTACATCTGACATGTAAGCACTCAAAGAATACTGTGGGAATTTCAAGTGAAAATAATGTTTATCTCTAAAAATACCTCAGAAGTTGTTTTTCAGATCATTATATTTACCAGAGACCATATTAATAGAAGATTTTAAGATTCTGTGGCTGGATCATTTCTGGGTTTAGTTCCATTCTCAGTCAAATAATGACATGTCATTTGTTCTACAACATCACAGAACCATTAGAAAAGAGTTTTCTGGATTACAAGATGAAATATGATTTTAAAACTTCATGGAACACATACTTAATTCTTCATAGGTTTAGAAGAAGTGGATTTGTGCTCTAAAAGAAAGAATAGAGATACCTGGTAATGTGTTAAGATTTCATCATGGTCTTTAGGGTCTTAGTTGAAGTACATATTGTTTTAGAAGACAGCAATCTTTGGTCTAGTACAAGAGCAGTATATGATGGAAAAAGTCTCATATCAATCATTTTTCATTTAAAAATGTCATAAACTTAAGTGAGAATCATTAATACACAGACATTATTATTTCTTTTCACTGGGCCTCAGATTTCTTAGTCTATAAAGTGCAATTATATTAAATGAGCTCTATGATAGCTCTCCTCTGAAGTTCTATTATTGGAAAACTTAAAATCAGGTGGCCCACCAGAATAATTATTTGTCCCTGTTTTCCAGAAGCTGTCTCCTTTTTCACCTGGTGTTCTGGAGTGATTATTAAGAGCATCCTTTTTCTCTCAGTAGTGTCCAGTTTGGGTAATTAATTATACACATTGTAAAGAATCAGAGATATATTAGAGCTAATTTTCACTTATTAATATTTATCCTAGAGCACTCAATACAATATTTGAGTAATTTTGAATACCTAATAGGTAAATTAACATATACATGAGTAAATGACAACTCAATGAAATAAAATCACCTGCTCTGATAAACATTTAGCATACTTTCAATTGTTAAAATATTTGATATTAGTTTATACAAGATTATGCAGGATCTAGTAATGGGTGGACATGGCTTCTAATCTTAGTCATTTACTCACTTGGGGAAGTCAAACTTACATTTTCTTTTCTCATCACATAATTGAGAGATAATTATACCACTACGTTTTCCATATCAGAATGACTAAAGTTAATTATAGCATTTTGCTAAGCATTTAAGGGTGATAGCATTCAAAATATTTTTTTAAAAGGTTAATGCACAGCTTCCTTTTTTTTTTCTTACATAGTTATATGTAGCGTTGCCATATTTAGCAAACAGAATACGTAAAATCTGGTTAAATTTAAATTTCAGGTAAATACAGAATAATATTTTAGTGCTAATATATTCTACATATAGCACTGGCGTCCTACATTTTATCTGATAACACTACCTCCATGGCATTCTTATTCTTAGATTTCTTGACTAATGACTACTAGTGATGACTACTGATGAACAAGTGTCCATGGCTGTTTCCTCCATGCAATCATTCAGGAACCCAGCTGTTGAAGATGGAAGAGCCCCAACCCACCTGGGTTCCTGAATGACTTCATGGAGAGCTTCCCTGGACAATGGTTCATCCGCCCCATGCTGCTATATGAAATAAGAAGTAAGCGTCTGTTGTTTTGTGCCATTACATGGATTTGGGGTTTATTAGTACAGCAGCTGGGCTTGCCTAAATAATGGAGTTCTTAAAATGATATCATTACAGGTATAATTAAAATAATAAATATGTTTTTTAAAAAACTTTCTTTTTTAAGTAAAATAAGGTTTCACAGTGTTCTTATTCTTGGTTTATTAGGCTAATGACTATAAAATGTTTTGAGATATGTCATAGTGGTTAGGAATAGTCTCTAGAGACAGCCCTGGATTTATATTCTAGTCTTGCCACTTGCCTTGGACAATTTGTTTACAATTACCAAACCTCAATTTCTTCATCTATGTAATGACGATTAGAGTATTCCTTAATTAATAGGGTTGCTATGAAAATTGAGATAATGCTGAGCCTGTTTCATAGAAGCAATCAATGATTTTAGCTAATATTGTTATTATTCTCATGAAAAATGTTTGACATATTTTCTTAGTAGTATCAGTTTTGCAAACTGAACGAATTTTAAAAGCTTATCATTTATAATTTCTTTTTCTTGTAAAAGTTGATTCTGCCTTTAGAGAATTTGTTTTCCTGAAACCCATCTATCTAAAAACAGAATATAGGTAAATATGTTTATTTGTTACAGAGACATAGGGAAATGTATTACATCAAGAGATATGTAAAAGTATATGGGGTAGTGAACCTGTTCAGTTTTGAGCCAAAGTATTTTCATTACCTTTGCAAATTATTTATCTTAACATTGTAGATACTGATAATTGTTGATAACTGAATAAGAATGATAGACACATAGGGATTCCTTCATTCACTCATTGTCTCTACTTTTGCATATTTGAAATTTATCATAATGAAAAGTTTTTTTTCAAAATAAGATACTGTTTAATGCTTTCATATTTTCTTAAATATGGAACTATTTCCCATGATGAGGAAAGGCAGCAAACTATGTAGTGGTGTGGTCTTCCCAACACAAGTATTGAGTACTTATCATTTGCCAGGCACTCTTTCGTGTGCCATTTATACAGTGCCTGATTTCACACTCAGACTAAACCTATGCTGTATCATCATAATTATTTCCATTCCATAGATATGGAAATGGCAGATGACGACTTTGAATAGCTCATTCAAGGCCACGCAGAATGTATTCTCGTGTGTGTGTTTGTGTGTGTACGCGCGTGTGTGTGTATATATATATATGGGGGGGGGGAGAGACAGAGAGAGGGGGAGGGTGGGGGGGGAGAGAGAGAGAGAGAGAGAGAGAACAAACAAAAAATATCAGCAATGTTCCTGTGTTGCTATGCAAGGTTTCTTTCTGTTTCCAGATGCTTCAAGGTCTATTAAAGTTATTCTGCTTATGTCTGCACAGGCACTCCTTTGAAGATTATATTTGAGAACTAGAAGTTTTGACAGTGTAATCACCCACCATCTCCTTTCAATGCCAAAAGGACAAATTCCAGCAAATACTGAATGCATGAGGTTCTTTAAAGCTTCCAGAAACTATTGGTATTTTATTCATTTCAACAAGCCTTAGACTCCTAGGGCCCATGGTAGTCAAAATGTTTCCTGATTACATAAACTTAATTTAAGTATTCAGTTTTGATGTTACTAGGTAAGAGGTTGTATGCATATGTTTGTGTAAATGGTTTATTCAAAATGGTTATATCAAAAGAAAATGCCCAGAAGTGCCACCTCTTATTTTTCACTTACCCAGCACTTTCTGATCCAGAATATATTTGAATATATTTACCTAATATTATATTCCCAAATGTTATGTAGTAAACCAAGCAGAAGATAGGGATTTTTCTCCATTTACGTTTCATCACTACTCCCACATGGCTTCATATTGCCAAGTTGATTTTCAAAGTGGGTGTAAAACCCAAGGTCACAAGAGGTAATATAACTGGACTTCCTAAATCCTGAAAATCCATAATCTCTCTGGAAGGAGAGAATAATAAGCACTTAGATATGCATACATACATAACACTTAGGTATATTACATACAGAATTTCAGCTATTGAACATTTACACTACTTGTATAGCCATTTAAGAACATGAAAAAAATAATGCTCTGAAGATGCCTTAAGAAATGTAAGCATACATATAACAGTTCCTTACTTAAATAAGATACTATGCTCTATATTCAGAATAAAATAGGTGGTACAGTTAACTTTTTATTATTATTATTATTATTTACTTTAGGTATGAAATGGTACAGAATTACCTTGCTTTTTCATATTTAACAAAAGCCCGTAATTGTCTTGCATTATTCTTCTAGATTATGGTAATTGTCCATTAAGAATGAAAATATTGGGAGGCTGAGGCAGGAGAATGTTGTGAACCCGGGAGGCAGAGCTTGCAGTGAGCTGAGATCACGCCACTGCACTCCAGCCTGGGTGACAGAGCGAGATTCCGTCTCAAAAAAAAAAAAGAAAAAAGAAAAAAGAAAAAGAAACTAGATTATTAAACTGATTTAAAATTTAGCAAGAATTTATTTACACACATCCTTATCTATAGTTTTACGTAATATCCTACAAAAATAAATTAGTGTGTTTGAAGAAACAATTCTATTCTCTTGTTAAAACTTGAAAATCAAAGTCATCTTTAAAACTAACTCTTGAGAGGGTATACATGTGCATGAATTTATCAGTTTCTTCTAGATTTTCTAGTTTATTTGCACAGGGGTGTTTACAGTATTCTCTGATGGTAGTTTGTATTTCTGTGAGATCAGTGGTGATATCCCCTTTATCATTTTTTATTGTGTCTATATGATTCTTCCCTCTTTTTTTATTAGTCTGGCTAGCGGTCTATTTTTGTTAATCTTTTCAAAAAACCAGTTCCTGGATTGATTTTTGAATTGTTTTTCATGTCTCTAGCTGTTTCAGTAATGCTCTGATCTTCATTATTTATTGTCTTCTGCTAGGTTTTGAATTTGTTTACTCGGGCTTCTCTAGTTCTTTCAATTGTGGTGTTACAGTGTGGATTTTAGATCTCTCCTGCTTTCTCCTGTGGGCATTTAGTGCTATAAATTTCCCTTTAAACACTGTTTTAGCTGTGTTCCAGAGATTCTGGTATGTTGTGTCTTTGTTATCATTGGTTTCAAAAAACATCTTTATTTCTGCCTTAATTTCATTATTTACCCAGTAGTCATTCAGGAGCAGGTTGTTCAGTTTCCATGTAGTTGTGCGGTTTTGAGTGAGTTTCTTAATCCTGAGTTCTAATTTGCTTGCCCTGTGGTCTGAGAGTCTGTTTGTTATGATCTCCACTCTTTTGCATTTGCTGAGGAGTATTTTATTTCCAATTATGTGGTCAATTATAGAATAAGTGTTAGGTGGTGCTGAGAAGATTGTATATTCTGTTGAATTGTGGTGGAGAGTTCTATCAATGTCTATTAGGTCCAATAACAAGTTCTGAAATTGAAGCAGTAATTAATGCTGACCAGCCAAAAAAACTCCAGGACCAGATGGATTCACAGCCGAATTCTACCAGAGGTACCAAGAGGAACTGGTACTATTACTTTTAAAAATTTCCAAGCAATAGAAAAAGAGAGACTCCTCTCTAACTCTTTTTATGAGGCCAGCATCATCCTGATACTAAAACCTGGCAGGGACACAACAAAAAAAGAAAATTTCAGGCCAATATCCCTGATGAACATCAATGGAAAAATCCTCAATAAAATACTGGCAAACCAAATCCAGCAGCACATCAAAAAGCTTATCCACCATGATCAAGTCGGCTTCATCCCCGGGATGCAAGACTGGTTCAACATATGCAAATCCATAAACATAATCCATCACATAAACAGAAACAATGACAAAAACCAAATGATTATTTCAATCAATGCAGAAAAGGCCTTTGACAAAATTCAACAGCCCTTCATGCTAAAAACTCCCAATAAATCGGGTATTGATGGGACATACCTCAAAATAATAAGAGCTATTGATGACAAACCCACAGCCAATATCATACTGAACGGGCAAAAGCTGGAAGCATTCCCTTTGAAAACCAGCAGAACACAAGGATGCCCTCTCTCACCACTCCTATTCAACGTAGTATTATAAGTTCTGGCCAGGGCAATCAGTCAAGAGAAATAAATACAGGGTATTCAAATAGGAAGAGAGTAAGTCAAATTATCTCTGTTTGGAGATGACATATTATTTAGAAAACCCAGTTGTCTCAGACCCAAAACTCCTTAAGCTGATAAGCAACTTCAGCAAAGTCTCAGGATACAAAATCAATGTGCAAAAATCACAAACATTCCTATACACCAATAATAGACAGAGAGCCAAATAATGAGTGAGCTCACATTAACAATTGCTACAAAGAGAATAAAATACCTAGGGATACAACTTACAATGGATATGAAGGACCTCTTCAAGGAGAACTACAAACCACTGCACAAAGAAATAAGAGAGGACACAAACAAATGAGAAAACATTCCATGCACATGGATAGGAAGAATCAATATTGTGAAAATGGCCATACTGCCCAAAGTAATTCATAGATTCAATGGTATTCCCATCAAGCTACCATTGACTTTCTTCACAGAATTAGAAAAAACTACTTTAAATTTCATATGGAACCAAAAAAGAGCCCATATAGCCAAGACAATCCTAAGCAAAATGAACAAAGCTGGAGGCATCATGCTACCTGACTTCAAACTGTACTACTACAAGGCTACAGTAACCAAAACAGCATGGTACTGGTACCAAAACAGATATATAGACCAATGGAACAGAAAAGAGGCCTCAGAAGTAACATCACACGTCTACAACTATCTAATCTTAAGCAAACCTGACAAAATCAAGCAATGGGGTAAGAATTTCCTATTTAATAAATGGAGTTGGAAAAACTGGCTAGCCATGTGGAGAAAACTGAAACTGGACCCCTTCCTTACACCTTATACAAAAATTAACTTGAGATGGATTAAAGATTTAAATGTAATACCTAAAACCATAAAAATCCTAGAAGAAAACCTAGGCAATACCATTCAGGACATAGGCACGGGCAAAGACTTCATGACTAAAACATCAAAAGCAATTGCAACAAAAGCCAAAATTGACAAATGGGATCTAATTAAACTAAAGAGCTTCTGCACAGCAAAAGAAACTATCAGAATGAACAGGTAACCCACAGAATGGGAGAACATTTTTGCAATTTATCCATCTGATAAAGAGATAATATCCAGAATCTACCAGGAACTTAAACAAATTTACAAGATAAAAACAACCCCATCAAAAAGTGGGCGAAGGATATGAACAGACACTTCTCCAAAGAAGACATTTATGCAGTCAACAGACACTTGAAAACATGCTCATCATAACTAGTCATCAGAGAAATGCAAATCAAAACCACAACGTGATACCACCTCACGCCAGTTAGAATGTTGATCATTAAAAGTCAGGAAACAACAGGTGCTGGAGAGGATGTGGAGATATAGGAACACTTTTACACTGTTGGTGGGAGTGTAAATTAGTTCACCCATTGTGGAAGACAGTGTGGTGATTCCTCATGGATCTAGAACTAGAAATACCATTTGACCCTGCAATCCCATTATTGGGTATCTACCCAAAGGATTATAAATCATTCTACTATAAAGATACATGCACACGTATGTGTATTGCAGCACTATTCACAATAGCAAAGATTTGGAACCAACCGAGATGCTCATCAATGATAGACTGGATTAAGAAAACGTGGCACATATACACCATGGAATACTATGCAGCCATAAAAAAGGATGAGTTCACGTCCTTTGCAGGGACATGAATGAAGCTGGAAACAATCATTCTCAGCAAACTAACATAGGAACAGAAAACCAAACACCACATGTTATCACTCATAAGTGGGAGTTGAGCAATGAGAACATATGGACACAAGGAAGGGAACATCACACACTGGGGCTGTCAGGGGGTGAGGGTCAAGGAGAGAAATAACATTAGGAGAAATACCTATTTTGGATGATGGGTTGATGGGTGCAGCAAACCACCATGGCACATGTATATCTATGTAACAAACCTGCACATTCTGCACTTGTATCCCAGAAATTAAGTATAAACAACAACAACAACATCAACAACAACTGGAACTCAAGGGAAATATGAATCTTTTTGAGATGTGCTGAAAATCTGAAAGAGCATGTAATTTACAGAGGTAAGGATTGGAAATGGTCTTGGCAGAGTCTATTTTCACTACTGATATGTGGCAGAAGTCAAGGATTTTCTATTTCTTAACACAAAGATCATCAGGCTGTAGAATAGTGTTGATTCCTTCATTGAGTTTGAACTAGGACAGTGGGCCAGTTATACCCAGTCTTGTTTCAGTCAACTGGTAGGTAGTTGATCATGCAGACGGTCTTTAATTTTTTTTTTAAGAGAAGCTCTGAAAGCTGCCTTTATTTCTAGAAAATTATTATCATGAGGTAGTCTATATATTAAAGTACAAGTTATAGATTTGAGATACAATCAACAAGAAAGGATATTAAAAAACAATTCTCATGCTGTACTCTCAATGAGTTCTTATAGTGAATTAACTACAAATGAATAAAGTTAGGTTGAGCTATGCAGCATATTTATCTTAGGTAGCATATTTGCTATGGTGATGTTTATGTGTATAAGGATGAGTCATTATTATTTCAGTATTTATCATCTATTTCTCTGTAGGAATAATAATTTAATTTAAATAAAACAAAACAAAAGTGGTATGTCTTACCCTTTTACACACCTCATATGGAAAGCAGAATGGAAAAGCCAGTAACATTTTTCTCAAGTTCCAACTGCATTTGGAGATTATTCAAGCTTGTGTTCAAGAGATTACATAAGGGCCATCAAAAAGTAGGAAGATCTCTGAGTTTATAGTAAAGTGAGAGGGTTACAAGTGATTTCACAAAGGATATGAGATCTGAACTAAGCCTTCAAGAGCAAACAAGATTTTGACAGGATAACTAGAAAGGTGCTCGAGGCAGAGAGCATGAGCAAATCAAGAAATGATAGTCCTTGTCAGAAAAAAAAAAAAAAAAAGTTTTACTGCAATGTCTGTCAGGCTATAGGGTCATAACCCATTTTGACATCTCAAAAACAGAGCTATTGATCTTTTACATAAGAATGTTCTCTGATGTACTACAGGATGTTTAACAATATCCCTGACCTCTGGTTACTAGATGCTAATAGTAAGGTCCCTTAATTCCTTTAGTCATGGAGAAAATCCAGTTTTCTTATATATTTTCAAATGTTCCATAATGGTGAGTAAACCTTCCCCACACTGAAACATTGAGTCAAGGTTCAATGAAGATCATTTTTTAATAGAAAGTAACAGAATAGAAGAAAAGATTTTTTTTAAAAAGTACATTTCAGTATAAAGAATGATCAGATAATGGGCAGCCTGGACATAATTGACTGTTGAGCTGCTGAATTTTAGAGCTGACAGGAATATGATCAAGCAGTCTCGGTGATTTTCAAACTTCGTATTTTATTAGCATATCCACTGGGGGAAAAAGTTTATAAATCCCACACACAGCTTTATGGAAACTAACAACCAGAAAACTTAAGTGACTTAACAAATTAAGATGCCTACCATAACTAAGTTGATCAATCACTGGACATTTTGAGAAGGAATACCAATTAAATACACTAAGAAAAAAAAACGTGTTAATAAGAAAATATGTTTCCTTCTTAAATAATAAAACAAATGACAATACCTTTCCTACTTCTCTTTGTTACTTGACACATGAACAATGAAAATCTCTTAACCTGTACTTCATGATCCAAATAAACTAATGGTGCCTACACAGCTTTTCCATAGCTTTCCTTGGAGGATTTAAACATCTCTTTCACCCTTAAATTTTCATGTCAAAAATTTACATGCACTTCATCCCAAGTCCCTTAAAAAATGACTCATGTCTGCCTTACACTATGGCTGTCACAATCATCTACAAAATATAAAGCCTGATTTAGAAATGTGGCTCCAGTTCCCTTCCTTAGCCACTATCACTCCATATTCATGGCCATAAGACACCGAATACTACAGGCTAAATTTTAATGCATTTTGTTGGCCCCTTCAATTTATGCATCCTCCTCAGAACTCAACTTTTCGCTTGACTTTTGAGTCTGAACATTCCTGCAATTCCAGCACAAGCTGAGCATCCCAAATCTGAGAATCTGCAATCGAAATGCTCCAAAATCCAAAACTTTTTGAGTGTTGACAGTACACATACACATGGAAAATTCCACACCTGACCTCAAGTGACAGGTCACACATAATTATTAATAACACTGTATAAAATTACCCTCAGACTCTGTGTATAAGGTGTATATGAAACATAAATACATTTTATGTTTAGAATTGGGTTCCATCTTATCATAGCTCATTGTGTACATGCAAATATTAAAAAATCCAAAAAATGACACACTTCTGGTCCCAAGCATTTATTTTCTTTTTTGTTTTTGAGACAGAGTCTCACTCTGTCGCCTAGGCTGGAGGGCAGTGGTGTTATCTTAGCTCACTGCAACCTCTGCCTCTGGGTTCGAGTGACTCTCCTGCCTCACCCTCCTATGTAGCTGGGGTTACAGGCATGCGCCACCATGTCTGGCACATTTTTCTATTTTTAGTAGAGACAGGGTTTCGCCACGTTGGCCAGGCTGGTCTGGAACTCCTGGCCTCAAGGGGTCCATCCACTTCAGCCTCCCAAAGTGCTGGAATTATAGGTGTGAGCCACCACACCTGGCCCCCAAGCATTTTGGATAAAAGATTCTCAACCTGTGACTCCTTCAGGCTTAGAAGAGAATTCCTTCTTCCCTCCTAACGACAGGTAAACTACATGACTGGGCTAATGGGTAATCCTTTGCCATGGAAAGGGTTTTAAGACATTGTGATTACAATGTAATTACAATGTAATTCTGTTCTCTGCATGTTTTCATTCCCTGATAAAATCTAAATAAGATTGAAATAAATAAAGGAACAATTATGCATGTAAATGAATGGTTTTGAAAGCAGTGTGGCTTTGTGGTGAGTTAAAAACCAGAAGGCTGAAACCTGAATACAACCCGCAAATAAAGTATTGGTTGCTGGATTTGCAGTTTAAATGTAAATGCATGTAAATTGTGGACAATTTGTTACAGTATCCACCATTTCATATTGCGTTATACTGGACAACTTCATAAATCTATGTTCCTGTACGTTTTGAGTTTGCACTTATTGGTAGTCTTTAAGGACATGGATTCTGATGTCCTACAGAGGGATTACAAGACTGTGTTCTCCATGCGACTGTCTAGCTATAAAATGGGGGCACTAACAGAAATTATTTCTAAGACTCACTGTGAGCATTAACTTAGGTGATGCATATAAAGTACTTACCACATGTTCCATCATATAGCAATTAATAAATGTTAGTTTTTTATTATTCTTTAGCAATGAAACTCCTGCTGCTTGTGATATTGTATTAGAGCAGGAAACAGGAATAAAATGCTTTGCCTGAAAGCAGTACTACCTGGGCATAATTTCATAAACTTAATTTTATCTAGGCAACTTTAACAGAAACTGACATTAGGAAAGTGAATTTTAGCAGCAGACAAAACTATAATAAGATTTCTTTGGATCGTTTTTTTTTTTTTTGAGTCAGAGTCTCATTCCAGTGCCCACGCTGGAATGCAGTGGTAAGATCTCGCCTCACTGCCACCTCTGCCTCCTGGGTTCAAGCAATTCTCCTGTCTCAGCCTCCTGAGTAGCTGGGACTACAGGCACACGCCAACACACCTGGCTAATTTTTGTAATTTTAGTAGAGATGGGGTTTCACCATATTGGTCAAGCTGGTCTCGAACACTTGACTTCAGGTGATCCACCCACCTTGGCCTTCCAAAGTGATGGGATTACAGGTGGGAGCCACTGCACTGGATTGGATTGGTTTTTAAATGTGGAACATTCATTTAACCAATTCTTGAGTTCCAAAGTAAGGTAGTTTTCAGACATGTATTCCATATATCATTTTTCCAGGTGTGTGACTCCATGAGCTAAGTGCTTAAAAAGATTAAAATTATGACACAATATCTAGAAAAGATATTACTACTGTGAAAGAAGAAAGGGTCTTACATTGAGTTTTATAAAAATGAAATATTTTCTAGGTCCTCTTATCTTTCACAGTATTTACTGAAAGAAGAAACTTTCAAAACTTACAATTTCACTTTATTCAAGAGACATGTATAGGCTAAAACTGTTTTGTGGTTTCGTATACAATATCTGAAAAAAAAAAAAGATGAATAATGCATTGGTAAGGCTAGAAAAAAAAAATAAGGAAACTTTACCTTGTAAAACCAAAAAATGTTCTGTTAACTGAGAAGTGGATAGAATGTTCAAAGTGCTTGCAGATCAAGCTCTCTGTAAAACCTGATTTATACTGCAGGCATCATAATGCCTGCCTACTTCAGAATGAATAATAGTACCAAGCTGAAGTCGCAACAGCAGCCCCGGAGTGTTAACAGCAAATGTTTTCCATCTTAATAGCTCAGTCTGTGCCATTCTCTACACTTAAAATTCTGAGCATTTAACACTTCTTGTTGCATCTAAATCCAGATACAAAACCCTTCAAATCAAACTATTTACCTCAACTGAAATTTGTCTTGAATAATTCATAAGAAGAAAGAAAGATGGCAGTGAAGAAAGCCAAAGGGAGTTTTAATGAACTCTAGAGTTTCAAAACTAATGGCATAGAAGCTATTACAGCTTTTCCCTTCACCTTATAAAAGGAGGTATGAGTCTCTCTTAAAATTAAATACTCCCAGAAAACAGAGGAGCACTACACAGTTCAGCTTTTTGCTTGTCTGCCATTGATGCAAGAACAGGATCATACAGATTACCAGGAGGGGCTCTCTGAATGTGTGACAGTTGAAGAAACACCTAAATTTTCATATTATTCTTAAGTCATTTCATAAAATTCTAGTGGTATCTGGGGATTCAGTTAAAAGGAAGCTATGAAAAATCAATAAATGTGGTGGTTCTGGCTTAGGTTACGTGAGTACCTGCTTTTGTATTGCTTTGCTACCTTCAAAGATTTAGTTGGTATAATGGGCAGTTACCAGCTAGCCTACATTTGTTAAAGGTTTCACACTCTGCTCTAATAGATAATCATCTCTGCAGTGATTTTTCTGGGGAATAAACCTGGCATTTTGTTAAATTATCACAACAGAGGCCATTTTACAATGTTATAACTGTGTAGGTTTGTATTAATTTCCTATTGTTTCTGTAACTAATTATCATACGTTTAAGTTACTTAAAATAACACAATTATTTTCTACAGTTCTGGAGGTCAGAAGTCTGAAAGGAGTCTTACAGGGCTAAAATTAAGGTATAGGTAGTGGTACACCCCTTCTGGAGACTCCTGAGAAAATTTTGTTTCCTTGTCTTTTCCAGATCCGAGAGGGTGCCCTTGGCTGGAGCCCTCCCTTCATTTTCAAGGCACATCACCCCAGTCTCTGCCACTGTTGTCCATTTCCTTCTGCCTTTGATCCTCTGCCTGTTATGAGGACCATCTAATTACATTGGGCCCAACTGGGTAATCCATGATTGTCTTCCCTTCTCAAGATCATTGACCACATTAGCAAAGTCCCTATTGCCATGTAACTTAGACCTAAGTTCTGGGGATTAGGAAGTTGATATTTATTGGGGTGGGGGGGATTATTCTGTGAACAATAAGATTATAATAACCAAATTAATTGCTTACTAGAAGTATAGTTACACATTAGATGTTAGGCCCTTGATTATAAAACAGAAACAAAAGACAATCCTGATCATTTTAGTGTGACTTTTTAGAAAATTTTTTTCAAATATTTTCTAGAACTATATCTCACACAACTTTAAAAGCCTACTGAAAAACTTTAAAACTTTATAAATTTCTGAGTTGTTAATCTCTATTAATTAAAAATAGGTGGACATTTCAAATATAGGTAAGACCTAAGTATTTATATCAAAGCAATTTTCATTAATTTTCTTGAATTAACTCTAATCAACACTTAATAATGTAATATCTTCTTTAAAAGGGTTTCTGTGTCTGTCGTTTTTCCTTCTAGTCCACAGGTGATTATATACTCAGTGTCTAGAATATGAATAAGGGTTCTTTAATGTTTATAGAATGAATGAATGAGTGAATAAATGAAACAATTTCATTTTGTAAAAATCTGCTTTTATCTTAGCAGACTTTTTAAAGCACAATAACATTACTGGTTGAAATATTAAATGCAGACCTGACATTTGATGATCTTTTAAGAACTCTATAAATGATTTTTTAGGCAGCTTCATTTTAAATGTATGCCACAAATACTTAAAGTGAGTCCATCATGGGAAGGGAAAACTTTCAAATAAAAACAGACCATTTATATTATTCTTATTTGAAGTTAATTCAAAAACATCCTGATCTAGGACCTAATCTAGATGCATATGACAAACTCAACCATGTTTCTAAAGACTTGCTGAGTTTATAAACAACATAAATCTTTGAAAAAATTACTATCAAATGAAAATAGAAATATTTTAATTGATAAATCAGTCTGTATAGTCAAAGCAATATGCTAAAATGAATGTATTTTAAACTTTAAAAAAATACATTCACTTCTAAAACTATTAACAAAACTTCAAATTAGATATTATTCTATGAAGAATTGCACTCTTATCCTAGAAGCAAGACCATTTTAACAGGTGACTTATAAATAAAGATTAGAATAGTGAAATTTACATCCATAGGAAAGGAAGTTTTCTAAGTATTTTACATTGATATTTCTCATTCTGGGAATTTTTATCAAAGATAGAGATTTTACCAAAGATTGATTCATAATCTATTTCAAAAAAGAAAGAGTATATTTTAAAATAGTTATCCTCACACAAATGGTCTCTGTTACTAGATTATACCTAAGGATATCATGAACATGTTAAAAGTTTGCTGCTATTTTTAAGGAATATTGGTAACCATATGAACATACGTAATGTGCTAAATGTTATTTAATAGAAAACAACAAAATGCTATTGATTTGAATTTCTATTATAATCTGAAGAAAAGAACGAGTGCTGATAGCGGATTATGTCATTTACAGATTACACTGAAGATTTTTAGAACTAATCAAATCAGCACTTTTCACAAAAAGATAACAAGTATGCGATCACAGAAATCCTCACATATTTTCAATTCAAAATTCTGAATTATTGAAAACAACTTCACTCCAAAATTCACAAACAACATACAAAGAAAAATTTACTTTTTAATATTGTTATTCTATATTATTTATTGGAAATGGAGTAATAAGAGGACACAATGTGGTTGCAACAGAAATAAAGCATCCTAACAGCGACAATAAAGACAGAAATAAAAAATGCTTCAAGCCTAAATCTTCATTACATATACATGTATATGTATATGAGGACTTTAAAAAATCATTTAATAAAATACTAATATTCCAATAGATAAACGTGATCTTATGATCAATGTCTAAAAATATGCATTAAATGATTGGTCAGCAATTGTCTATGAGTTATGGTAACATTATTTTCTTCTTTGTGTTTTTGTTGTTTCTAAATGTTTTACCAGGAGCATGTATACTTTAACAAGCAGAAATAAACAATGTTGATCTTTCCAATAAAAATATAGTTTGTGTTTAATATTAAAGCCAAAAATAAAGGAGTAAATGAACTTCATTTTATTATGTTTTTTAAGGAGAAAATAATGAGAAAATGCCACTCCTGAGAAAAACCACACTTCCTATTTTTATGTGAACTTGTAAGAATTGTGAATTTGGGAAAAAATATTTGCACCTTCTTTCATTTTTGTAAAAAACCTTTGCATATAACGGTGAACTATCAAAGAGTGTGTATTCCATTATTAATCAAATCATGAAAATCTATATTTAAAAACATTCATGGGTTTATCACCAGTGAATAAGCATCATATATATGGATATATCCAGTAAAGATTTCATTACAGCATATAGATAAATATTGTGTATCCTACAACTATAAAAAAATATATCTGCCTAAGCAATGATAGACATAAGGAGTTTTTACAGCAAGTGTCCTAATCATATTATTGCTAAATCACCTGACTTACATTAAATGCAATACATAGAAAGAAACATGAGGCACCAAACTGTATTCTGCACTGTGCTTACAGCTTTCACAACAATTTTGATGAATCTGGAAGTTCACAAAGTGTTTAATAATATTTGCTGACTTCACTTTCCTAAATTTTGACTTCACTTTCCTAACTGACCGTCTACTGCCTTTTCAGCCTGCATTCTTTGACGAAGGGGTCATATGGAGAGGGTCACCTGTCAAGGAACTGAGGGCAGCTTCTGGTTAACAGTCAGTAAGAAACTGAGGCCCTCAGTCCAACAGCACTTGAAGTACTGAATTCTGCCAACAACTATGTAAGTGAGCATGGGAGTGGATCCTCTATCAGTCTTGCTTTCAGATGAGATCCTAGGCCTGAGTGACTTGATTGCAGTCTTGTGAGACACCCCAAAGTAGAGATACCAACTAAGTAACACCTGGATACCTGACTCACAGATGATAACTGAGATGAGAAATGTGCAGTGTTTTAAGCCATTAAACTTTGGGGTAATTTGTTATATTGCTGTAGCAGGACAAGCCGCAGACAAAACTCCTCAGTAACCAAGTTAAAGAAGGAAGGGGTTTATTCGGCCGGGGGCATCGGCAAGACTCCTGTCTCAAGAGCTGAGCTCCCCAAGTAGGCAATTTCTGTCCCTTTTAAGGGCTCACAACACTAAGGGGGTGCGTGTGAGAGGGTCGTGATTGATTGAACAAGCAGGGGGTACGTGACTGGGGGCTGCATGTACCAGTAATTAGATCAGAACAAAACAAGATAGGGATTTTCACAGTGCATTTCTATATGATGTCTGTAATCTATAGATAACATGACCGATTAGGTCAGGGGTCGATCTTTAACTACCAGGCCCAGGGTGTGGCGCCGGGCTGTCTGCCCGTGGATTTCATTTCTGCCTTTTTATTTTTTACTTCTTCTTTGGAGGCAGAAATTGGACATAAGACGATATGAAGGGTGGTCTCCTCCCTTATTGATGGATAATGAATGACACTTCCTTTAGGCAAAGACTATGTTTTATTTGGCTTTATGTACCTCCCAAATTGCACTGTTCCTGAAACACAGAAAGCAATTCTTTATGCCAATTGACTAACAGTGAATGAATAATTTGAAGTTTGAGATTTTATTATTCTATGTAGATCATAAAACACTTTGTCTGCCACAATCCTATCTGCTTTATCAGAATAAAAGATATTACAAGTAAAATAGCCCAAATTCGATAACATTTTTTTTTCTCTTCTCCCCACCCACCAGCCTTAATGTACAAACAAAAGGTTCACCCATTGTGTAAGTATACTATTTGGTAAATTTTGGCAACTACGAAATATTCGTGTAACCACTATCACAGTTGAAATACAGAGCATTTCTAACTCCTGAAAATGTTTCCTCATGTCTCTTTACAGTCAAGTCCCTCCCCAACTCCTTCAGGCTGATCAGCCTTCTCTCACTATAGCTTAATACTTCCTAAAATTCCACATGCAGAGATGTATTTTTAAATATTTTAAATGTTGCATTTAAAATATTTGTGCTGCAAATGCACTAAAGGATAAAGATATCAGTCCACATAAAGCAGCTATGATTGAATTTTTTTGTTGTTGTTTTTCACTCATTATTTTTTATGGAAATCTCTTCAATGGATTCAATTTACAAATGAATACTTTATCTCTAGGAAAAGAACTAAATATTTCAAATGGCATTTTAACTAATTGATCTTTAGTGGATTTACCTAACAAAGAGGGCAGTTTCTAAAACTCCTTAAACATCCCTGGGATTTATCCGGATTTTGTTTCCTTTGAGCAGTAAGAGAAAAATAAGAATTATTATTGTACCTTATTAAACTATTCTGCAGTGGCCATTTATCAGAATGTTCTAAATTTAAAAACTGAAAGAAAGTTGAGGCTATTGTGGAGCAGAAAAGGATTTCAAATTTAAAGTTTAAATTCCCTAAATTTTGCTACAATTTGGCACTTTTAAATGCGTTCTTGCTGATTAAATGTTCAACTCTCACTCAATCAGCCCGCTTTCAAAGCCTGGCATTTCTCTTACTTGCATCTAAGGAAAATGCAGTCATCCAATAAAAATTCTGGAGACATTTCCTTGAATATAAGGATTGATGACAGATGCATGAACAAAAGTGAGACCGTCACAATAAAAGTATCAGAAAAAACTCAGCAGAAGTCATTATTTGTTAGGAGCAGCAGCGTCAGCTCACTTTGGATTCCTGCAGTCTCTCATTTAACCAATATTTACCGAAGTCTCAGAATGAGTTAGGTACTACTTTAGCTATATCAGGTATTTTCTTCACTTACTGGGGGAGAAAGACTAATAGTTGTTAGCTGCACAAATGCAGGAGCCAATTAAGCTGGCTAGCCTCAATATGCCTACAATATAAAAACTCAATTTTATGCTGTATCTAAATAAATACTGAAAAGTTCTGTTGCTGTTTATCTCAACTTATACATGTCCTACAGTAACTGCTTACAATTGAACAATCATATTTGGAGGTAAATAGTGCAATGAACCAAAAAGTAGGTTTGGGGTCAGAATAACCTACAGGAAAATCAGATTTTGACTTTTACTAAGTAAATTTTGTGGCCTTAGGGAATATAACCTAACTTCTAGAGTCACATTTTTTTAGATGTAAATGAGTGCATTAAAAGTACAAGATGTGAAATAGGACTTTTCCTTGTTTCAAACATTTCAGTTAAAGCCTAAATATTGAGAACAGTTAACAGAAAGGATTCTAAAGAACACTCACTAGGCACCTCTCCTAGGGCTTCCAAAAGCAGCCAAACTGGCTACCAACTTAGCACCTCTGGCCTCTCAAACGCAGAATTATGGAGTATTTCGAGAGAGAAAGAGTCGTCCAAGCAATGAGATGTTATCCAGGGGAAGAGAAGGGCTTCTGACTTGTCTTCTTTTCACAAGTGCTCCAATATGTTAAGAGAGTGGTGCACTTTTCAAGGCAAAGAAAGCAGTGTCTCAATTCTTACCTCAGGCTTGCTGAGCTGCAGAAATGTGCAGCCAAATCTCCACATAACCCTGGGATGAGAAGATTCTGAAACAAACTGACATGTGACCTTAAACTTTGGAGGAACGTGTGAACATTGAGATGACTGCTTCAGTCCCTCCTGGAGAATTCAGAATGCATAATGTTGGTGGAGGCAGTCTATAACAGCAGAAAACAAGGACAGGAGACAGCAGACTGGGAGGAACTACTTCTCATTATTAGACATGACAAGAATGCCTGCATTTCCATGGGCTCAGTCATCCCACAGAAAGTAATTTGCTAGCTTTATGAGATCCCAGTGAAAAGAACCACCTCCCCAAAGAAGTAAGGGAAGTGAAGAAGAAGGAGATTCTGGGATTGCTGCTGAGGGCTGGAGCTGAGTGGTACCTAAAGTGAATATGTCCCTTGTCAGAAAGATGGGATCCCAAATAGTGTATTGTAGGGGAGAGAGTGGTTCTCTGAAGAGTTTACAAATATATTCTATGTGGCAGTCAATCCCTGCCATTGACAGAGGCACTGATTACTGAGAGAGACTTACAAAATACAGTCAACAAACTCTGCAATGCAGAGCTACAGGCAGGAGTCAGGCCTGAATTAAGGGTGGGGGGGGAGTGATTTTGAATTTTAGTTAAGTACAGCTGGAAAATTTTAATAACTAAAAATAAGTTTTAATTATTGAAATTACATTGAGTTTATGACAAGATCAGAAAAACTATGGTCTCTACCTAAGATGAATCAAACCACAAGATGAGAAGATTTGATAACATGCTTGAAGAGAAAAAGTAAAAGTGCTTTTTGGTGGTGAGTTCAGGCCATTCAATAAAATCATTACATAAGGATTACAGATAATACACGTTAAGTGCCTACCATAGTACCTGGCACACAGAAAATGATTTTAATAAATATGAGTTATTGTTAGTTTTATTACCATGTCCCTGGCACTGCTAGTTACTTTACTTATATACATTACCTCTAATCCTTCCAATAAATCTACAAGGTAGCTATTACTATATTTGTTTTATAGACAAAGGAAAAGAGGAAACAAAAGTGAAGGAGACACTCTCTGCCCTCACAAGCCTTATCTAAGGGAACCAATAATTTAACGGCACTGATGGCTAAAAGAGGTTTCAGAAGACATCATCTGAAGCCTACTCTGATGACACAGGCGTCCCTGGAGGATCGGGCCCAACAAATAGGTGTTAGTTATTGAGGTGGAAAGGACAGGCAAAATTTCCAGAGGAAGGGCTCTCCATGAGGTTTAGAACGCTGAAGTATAGGAAGGGAACTAGCAAGAACAGGACGGAGGAGGTAGGACAGAGTGATAGTGTGAAAGGCCTTGCAACATTCCTTGGTAGTTTATCCTGAAGATGATGTGGAGTCAATGAATGAATTTAAGCGAGGAAGAGGCAGGCCAGTGTGGTGTGAGGTTCACTGTGTGATACCCAATATATGGCATTGGGGTCTGAAAGCTCTCAGTTGCTGAAACAGGAAAATCTGTGAACTCTTGAACCTCCAGTATCCTCATCTGTAATGCCCTTCAGTGTCCTTATCTTCAAAACAGAATAAAGGTACTACCTACCCAATGGAACCATATTGAAATGTTAAATTACAAAGTGGTCATGGGTCTTCTATTATGGGCTCAAAAATGGAAAATTTCAAAGTAAACATTCCTAATTTTTGTTAAAATTAACAATTATATTACCACCAATTAAATTTCCCCTCTGCTTGTTGATACATGTTATATAACAAGTAAATTAAACAATATTCTTTGTACTAGTCTAAAAACTTTGACCTGAATTTAAAATATCTGTTTCTAATATAAATTCTAACAAATGGGAAAGTAGAAAAATATGGTAGGAAAGTCAGGATGGATAAGGGCAAAGGCTAACTATGGAGGCTTCACTTGAAGCTTGCAGAGTGGCAATAGTAATTACAGGTTTGGACTTCTGGCAATTATAGAAAATTCTCAAATGTAGTCTATTTCCTCTATAAATCTGCAGTGACCTGGTAATCTAATTCAAGTATCAGAAAAGACCCAGCTTTGACAAGATGGCTCTCTTTCCCAAGTGAATGCTTACACTGCTTTGTATAAATGTCAAGAGAGGAGAGAGACAGAGTGAAAGTTGTCAGGGTGAAATATAATAAAGCCAATTTGAGAGGCAGTTGAATGATACAGAAAGGAGGGAATGGCTACTTGGTCCTGGAATCAGTTCCTCACCATGCCATCCTGGAGATGAAGGATGGTGAACTTTGCCAACTATCTTAGATGATGAAGGTGAATGGCAAAGTTAAGGTCCAGCCACAGATCAGTTTACTAAGTGTGGTCTGTGAGATGCCCGAATTGTACATGACATCAAAGGCTAGTTAGCCCTGTCAGGTGCAGCTAGGAAAGTCACAATACGATGGCAAAGATAATTCATAAACCTAGGAACTGTTCAGTCAAGTTCTGAGACAAAGAGAGTCAATCTTGAGGAGAAGAAATGTGGAAGATTCCAGGAAAGGAGTAAGAGAATGAAGACAGACATTGATCAATGGTCTATAGCAATGTAGCTTTTACTCCCAAGACTGGAAGCTAGGAAGAAGCTCTTCAAAACTAACCACTGAGAGTAGATGGATAAGGCGTACTCGTCCTTGTTCTTTTTGTTCTAAAACTATCCCTCACACATTAGATGAAGTAAGTACCATATTTAAGGTTCATTTCTATTCTAATCTTTTGTCTCATATAATTAGATGGTTCTTAAGAACTTCCTTTAAAAAATAATGTTATATAACTGAAATTTGGGTTGTCCTAAAACTAATTTATATAGCTCTTAGAAGTTGATTGAATTTAACCTCCTCCATTTAATATTATAATCAGTATTTTTTTTTTTCTTTAACAAGGTTGGAAAGTAAAAGTAGTTTAGTTTGTAACAGATTTGCTATTTTTTCCAAAATAACAATTTTAAGATATGTAAATGGATCATCTGATTACTCATATACATGTAAAATGCTTGAAAATATACTGCACATCTAGAGAAGCTGACTAAACAATTAACTTTTGCTTTACTTTCCTGGACTTTGTGGGGGTGGATGAATATTTAGGTCCTCGTACAACCTATATTTACCAATAGGATTCTCTTTATCTTATTGCCATTATTATGCCCAGGGCACAAAACAAATGTTGCAAGAATTGGGGTAATATTAATTGGAGAAGGAATGGAGTAGAGGAATAGGTAGCCTTAAGAATAACTAGAACTCTCTTTAACACATCAGCTTTTGAATGTGGTTGATACCAAGCCCTAATTTTAAGCTCCACCACATAATGAGCATGATATTGCTATTACCTCCTTAAAACACCTTCAATGTTTAATTTGGTACCTAGGACAGACTGTTGTCAATCCACAGAGCGATGGATGGTGCTTATCAGAGAATTTGAATTCACAGAGTAAGAAAAAGGTAAAATCAAAGGAAAGGAGGATGGGACATACAGTCAAGTTTTTATAAGGTACTTTATTCAATGAAAATTTCATTGCACCCATGTAATATGGGAGAAAGGAAGCTATGAAATGAAAGAGATAGGAAAAAACCCTCAGAAGTATAATGGTCCTTGAAATGTGTATTAGTCTTCATCCAGAGTTCAAAGAATATCTATAATAGAAACAATATTATGGTTTCATGAAAATGCATTTGTCGTTGATTAAAATAGAGTAACATGATAAAAATCTTGTGGGACATGCTCTACAGGAATTAGGGGAGTAACGTGATAAATGGAAATTGAAATTGCTTCAGGTTCATATAGAGGGCACTGTATAATCATAATGATGACAGCTTGCACTTGTAAAGGATTTTCGTTTTCAAAGTGCTTTCATATCCATCATTTCTTCTGATTCTTACAACAACCCTGTGAGCTGGGTAGGGCCAGTGCTATCCCCATTTTAAAGGACAGTAAACTTTGTATCTTTTTCAAATAGGTAATGTTATGTTTCAAGTGACTGTGTAACATCTTACTCTTCTTGATACAAAGGCATTATAAAATATTTTGTAAAAATGAGAGTAAGTAAAGAAAATTTCCTAGAAAAAAACAGGCAATTAAAGAGACTAAAACTATGTGAACATGTATACACATTTGATATGGTAAGTGGGACATGGAAATTATTTTGCATAATGTAGTTTAAGTTGCTTCTTTATCCTTTGAGATATTTTCACATAAGTATCTGGCTGGCTATTGTCTCAAATTCATACATCAGAAACTCACCCACACCTCTCAATTCTTCAATCTTGGTATAGCACCTTTCTTCATGTATTTATCCGGACTTAACACCTTTGTTTCAGTTTGGCCACCCCCTTTTTTTTTTTTTTTTTAATGTAACTGTCTCAAATCAGTCACCCCATCCTCTTTTTTCTTCCTTTCACAGTTGTTGTCCCAACCTTAACACATGTCTTCACCGACTCAATTCCACACCCCACTTCAATTTATCTACTTTTCAATCTACCTTCAATCTACCTCAATACACCACTGGGTGCAATTTTTTCTTCACAGTCATTCATTAGACCTGTATTTTTTTTTTTAACTCTTTGAAGGAAAAAGTACTTTGACTGCATTTCAGATTCCTTTATATCTAGATGAAATACCACAAAATTTCCAAACATACACTTTTCTTTTTTAATAAGCTCTGGAGCCTCCTATACCCTCCAATAGTTTATGATCTTTCCGTTATCAAGCCCTCAATGTCTTGCTCCATTTATGTGGAAACGAAAATTTCCTATTTGTTGCAAATATTTCTTTTTGTAAGCTGTACTCAACAGTCATTTCCATGAGTCTGATTCTCCACAAAAGACCCTCTTTTCTGAATACCTATTTGATTTGTACTCTGTGATAGTCAAGTAGAATTAATAGGACAATGTTTTATACTGAAAGTGACCCACATGTATTAACCTGTGTCTTCAGTTACAATACTGAAGGCCTCTGACATAAGGCAATATATTTTAATATTGTTTTGACAACATCAGACATCAAGTGATGTGAGTGGATCATTTTAGTGAATAACTATATCAAAACTAAAAACAAAATGCTTGAAAATAAATGCACTTATTCATCTCAATTAGGCAATTTGTTAAACACTGAGAATATAATGACTAAAATATTAACCTGTTGCCTACCCTCACAGAGCTTATGGTTTATTACTATGAAGAAAACAAATTAACAAACACTCTAAGTGGGAAAATTCGGGATGCCTACAATCATGTAAGGTGGCGTAGATAAATAACATAGAAAATTTGACCAGTCTTTATTACGAAAGAAGCTCACAAATGAAATAACCCTTTTTGCTTCGTGAAGCATGAAGGGTTAATGAATATTGCTCTTTTACATATGGCAGCACAGGGACCATAAATAGTTCAACATTACATGAAATATGAAGATAAGTGAAATGCCTGGCATTTCAAGTTGGCAGCTGGAGGCAAAATGATTTATAATTCAATGATATATATTTTTATATTCACCCAACACTATAGGGCTAACATCATTTAATTTTTAAATAGAAATGAATAATTACAATTAGCCTAATAAGCCTTTAAAATAGCTTGAGGAACTTTAACATTTTTTTATTCACTAACAGAATAAATTATGTTAATTTTAGTTAATTCTTCAAATTTATACAGTAATACTGAATTTAACTTGCAAATGTTTGATAATCCAAGCCATCATAGAACAATCTGCTTAGTTGATGCATTTTCTTTATGTGTCAGTATGTATTACATGGAGATTTTTGCAAGATGAACATTTATTTGAGAGTGTTAAACCATAAAAAAAAAAAAAAAAAAAAAAAAAAAAAAAAAAAAAACAGTGACAATCTTAAAGATAACTATTTCAAAGGAATTATTTTGGTTACATTTCAATAAAAAGAACCTCACTGCAGTTTTTGTTTTTGTTTTTTTTTTTTTTTAATTCTGATGCTGGCTTAATGCTGACAAATAGCACATATTTAACTTCCACCCCAAATGTATTTTAACTAGCATGTGTTCATTTTTTGACAATGTTAAGTATGATTTTCTCATAGAGAAAATAAAAGGAGAAAGAAAACGTTTGCAATGTAAAACTAAATAAATTTTTATTCTATTAATTGGATTATATAATTTGTTTATAATTTGGAGGGATCAAATAATGACATTAGAGATGGGCTATATTTCCAATCATCAATAAAATTTATATTATCAATAGAATTTTAATGTTTCAAAGATTATTTCTATTTTTCCCCATGGACAGATTCATTATATGAGAGAAAGGAAAAGCAAGGAAAAATGCCACAGAAATAGTGACCAGGTAGATGAAAAGCAAACCAAAGAAAAATAATGTCACAGAACTAAAAGTGAGAACACTATCAAGAAGAAAACAGGCCATATTAGATGCAGCAAAATAAATTGGATGAGGGACAAAACCAGGTTAACTGACTTAGTAACTAGGTAACAGGTAAATACTGCAGTCTGAGTATGATTGGGAGAAGGTTAAGAGCATGCACACCAAACATTTGTTACCATTTCAAAGAACTTGATAGAAATTAAAAATATTGGCCTTAACTTATGTATAAATGTGGGTTGAAGGAAAGAGAGGGAACATGAGCCCGTTTGTAAATAGAGAATATTAAAATGGTAGAAAAAAAGAAATTAAGATGAGAAATGAAATAGGTTAAGTAATGGAGTAGGATTTTGAAAAGTGGAAAGATAGAGAAACTGAAAGAACAAGTGGAGAGTTAGTGTTAACAAGGACCCCTGTTTCTCCGAGATAAGAAGGAATGCTGGAACAAGAAGTTATCCACATGGAAAATGGTAAAATTAGATCCTGACTACATTTCATACAGATACACACACATACACAATTCATAGTGTCTTAAAGATCTAAATATAAATATTAAAACTTTAAAATCATAGAAGATAATATAGGAACATGTGACTTTTGTGGAGGACAAGTAGGCTTAAATGCTCTTAGTGAGGTTGGAAACAGTGTCGTGGCTGTCCTTGGAGTCATCTCTTCCCTTTGGAGAATTTCCCTTTACCACCTGGTCACTGGGAGTTTCCCTGGCTTCTCTTACTGGGATTGCACTTGATGAAATTTTGTTCTCTTGTATGATGAATGTTAGGACCTAGGGGTCCTCTTTTTGCTAACTTGGTCTCATCTTGACTCTTGGTACATTGGTGGACCTTCTGAACGCAATCACACCCTCCACTCAGCTTCTGCCTGAGCTGCCAGACCTCAGATTCTATGGGGAAGACACTCACGCTCAGTTATGGAGCCCCTGATGCAGGTAACCTACTTCTCAACGCATAGATCGTGCTGTCCACGAACAAGGCAGGTAGAAACTTCTGCATTTGTTAAGGACACCTGGGATGACTAATTTAAATCCTTTTGCTCCTTTTCATTCTCCACTTCTAAGATTTCAAACAGAAACAGACATGTGGTTAACTACTTGCTTCTTTTTTTCCTACATTCTAAAGGACCAGAAAGAGTACGCTTTCCCATTTCTCTTTCCATCGAATCTGAATTTATCTTACATCATTTGGCCATTATTCTTGTAGGTCGGGAGCCTCATGACCTAGTAAACTCAGGTGGAAAGAGTATCCTCTCCATAATATAAAACGAACTCGTCAATGAAGGTCTACCAGGGGTGGCTCTTGATATAGACTGATGAGACAACTAGGGACTAGAAATTTCCAAGAAAGAAAATACATTGGTTGGCTTATATCTCAGAAATATGATGCCTATTATATATTTTTTCAAGGAAGAAATTACAGGCCTCAATAATGTACTGGATGTGAGGAGTGAGGGAACCTGGGACACAGGTATCATTCTCCCCATTTTGCAGATGAATAAACCAAGTCTTCAGAGGAATTAAACAACCTGCACCACATCAAATGAAGAAAAGTCAAAATTCCAACACAGGTCTGAAACCAAAATGCATGCTCTTTTTACAGTTAAAAAAAAAAAAAGTCTACACCACACACACACACACACACACACACACACACACACAATTTTGAGAAGCATATAGTCTACCACCATTAAAGTTTCTTATCACCTGATGGGTGATACAACACAATAGCCAAATATCTGTGAAATCAGGTTAGTCATCATAATAGTCTCACCTTAATAAAACAGTATTAAAAAAGCATATTTTTTATAGATCCTAAAGGAGTAGAGTTGCTTTTTTTCGTTTTTGAGCTTGAAAAAAACCAAAGCTAAGATGTTTCCAGATTTGGCAAATGTCCCTAGGATAAAAGCAACTTTTTCTCACTCAATTCCTGCCCGCATTTATATTTTGGCCTAGATAAGTATTCTCTTGTTTGTACTTCTATATGTTTGGATGCTTTTACATTTTTTTTTTTTTGGAAGAGGCAGTCATGAAACTTGGTCCACCCTATTAGTGGAAATGAGAGTACAGTTTAAATATTATTTGTTGTTTTATACGCTATCATCTTTAGGGATTTAAAAAGTTTTGCTAGGTTTATCCCCAGGTAAAATTCATTATCAAAGCTGATATCAAAAATATCTCCAAGCAAACTAACATAGTAATATGAATGCTAGAAAGTATTACATTTTTACTCACAAACACTTGGATGCATAGTTTAATAAATATTGACCTCACCATATGTGACTGAAGTTGTACAATCAGTCAAGGGAACATAAACCACTGCATTTAAACCTGTGAGAAACAATCTAGGCCTAATTTTGTTACTTTTCTTGCCACTGCCATTATTGATAGAAATACAATTAAATAATTAAGATTAAGCAATCCATTAGAAGATTACTAAAATTATATCTTCCCAATGCCTCCTACGGTAAGATTTCTTAATAATTATAACCCTTAGAGACAATTTGAACTTTATTTAAATGTTCTGCTCAAATCTAAATTTCCTTCTCCTAGGCTGAAGCCTGATCTAAATAAGGAAGTAGTTGGGATATATACACAGGCTGTCGAACATGGAACTGCATCTGAGAAACAGACAGCAGCAACCAAAAGCAAAGCAGGGACTGAGAACAGGCAGGTTCCAAGAGCAAAATGGAACTTGAAAGCCAAGTACAGTTCACTGTAAAGGAGAAAATATAGAAATACAGAACTACAACACCTGGTCCGGGATGTGGTAAGCACCCAAAATATAGGAAAACTGTATGAATTCTTGTGAAGTAGTAAACTATGATATTAAAATAATCCTGTGACACATAATAATCCTGTGGCAACAAACTCAAAGGAGGGAAAGAGGGGCTTTATTCAATGCTGGAGATAAGTGAAAAAAAAAAAAGTGAAGTGTCTCAAGGACAGAAGTTATCATCTCAAAAAGGCACATCAGCTAGATCTCATGGAAATCATATGATCATAATTCTAGACTCTGTTCAGTATTACAAAAGCCATAGTTTATGAGTAATCTGTTTCTCTCATTTATCAACAAGTAACTCTGCTGCAACTGTAGGGAAATTTTACATAGGGCAATTCTTCTGTCTCCCAGACACATCTATTGTTTTCAGGGGTACACTAGTGACTACGAAATTGAATTTTAAATGTACATATATTGTTTATTCATACATCCCTAAAATACATGAAATGTATTATTCATGTATGCCTAAAATACATGAAATGCTAAAGAAATACATAATTAAACTCTGAAATACACATTTATCTTTGGACATAAGAGTTTGTCTAATTCAAAAGCTATATATATTGAAAAGATTAAATAGAGCAAGCCATGCCCAATCTTACTTTGATCCTGTGAGTTCAAAGCACCAGAGATAGCTCCAAATGACTGACCTTATAACTTTATTAACACACATTAAAATGTGTTATAGTTTGCAGAGAATTAAGAAGGCATAAACGGATATAAGCATAAATGTTACCTTGAAAGTAAAACAATTAAGTGGATATCTGTTTTTGATAATAGGAAAATCAAAGAATAAAACATAGTTTATCTATCCAAGGAAACATTGAAGAGCATGTGTTCTAGAAAGAGGCAACTATACTAAACATGACTTCAAGAGCACTGGTCAGTAATCTCATTGCTTTGTTAAATTATTTAAATAAATCATAGGAAAATATTCACGTACCATTCTCACAACCTATTATTTACTTCTTCACGATGGTGAACATTGACAACTCTACTAATTTTGATAACTATAATTTATTTGTATCTTGAAAACTTTGCAGAACTCTAAGCTAAGCCTAAGGTCACTGAACACTGGTTTTATGGATGTTGAATTCTGACATTTGTTTGGAGGTATTCTTTATGAACTTTCAATGGTTTACATGAAAATAGCTCTATTTTCCTAGTTTCTAAGATTCATGGAATGTATTTGAGTAGAGTGGATAGATAAAATACTGAGTCTTCTTTGGGAGATGTTAGTATAGAAAAGGATACTCTCACATGTTCAAGAACACTAAAACACAACCTATTTCTAAGGACTTAACTTTCTACCTACTAGACAATAAATAAGTATAAATTTTTAATTGCCTCAGGCTATGAAAGTGGTATCATCTACAAAGAAAACTGATCTCGTGGGATCGGTTTAAGGGGGAAAAAAACAAACAAACAAACAAACAAAAAAACGGTTACCTTTGATGATATCTCCTCAAAATGTTAAGGCTGTTTCCAGAGGAATATATTCAGTTTCTCTTGACAACTCATTTTGGACATGATTTATTTTAAATTCTTCAAGATTCTATTGTTTAGCCCACATGATATTTTGAGGGCCACAAAATCCATAAATTAAGCACAAAATTTGTAAGTCAGTGTGTTCCAAACTTACCTTCTCACAAGATTCATTTGGGGTACTTTATTCAGACTCCACACCCTCAATAAAGAATACTTTTAAATTACACTAGTTGTGATACTTAAAATACAGAGTCTGGAATCCGTTGATATATGTAAAATTTTTTCATAATGATTCCAGGGTTTAGAAAATATATCTGCTTAGTCTATCAATACCAGCCACAATTTCATTAACTCTGCCTTTTATTTCTGCCTTAGTATACTTCAGATTATTTTTACATCCTTTCCAACTTGTAAACAATACTTTTTACTTCAGTGGCTCTTCCTCAGCTTCACTATATGTATTTTAACACACATGAGACCCAAAATTGTATATAGTATTCCAGGTAGGGGAAATTGACTAAACTGGGCACTTATCTTTGTTATAAGTTCTCTCCTTTGCTGGAGTGAATGATGTGGAACTGCAGAATCCAGCTGACCCCCAAGGTCAGAAACTAATATGAACTTTAATCAGAAAGACAGGAAAATACTCTCAATGTAGAAGAAATTAAAAAACTCATGAACATCAGGGTCAAGAGAGCCTGCAGGGAGTCCTGCTTCAACTTGGCCTATTTCTCCTCTGATTTGACTACTCTTCTAATCCCTGTTCATCTAGCAATCAAATTTCTTTTATTCCAGTAATCTCAGGCTCAGTTTTGACAACCTGCCACGTACCCTGCTTCCTCAGTGGGAGATGTCATGCCTTATACATGCTAGCCTCCCATAACACAGATTTCTGTCTTTCTCTTACCCATTCTTTCCAGTGCTAGTAATTGCCTCTGTTATAGGCAGGTAAGTGGTAACCTTTCTGGGATCACACATATAACCTTCTTCTAAAGCATTATCTTGTATTTGCTGACAATAAAACTTCTATACAGTTTTATTTCTTCACTCAGATCCACTTGAAATATTTGTGGCATACCTGGAAATCCTTAGTATTATCTGTCAAATTACAAATTTTACTGGGCACGCACTGTCAGATGTTTTGTAAAAATGTAAAATAAAACTCTTCCAAGTACTGAGCCTTAGTTCACATTTTTTTCTTGCAAAGAAGTGCCTGCCCTTGTTCCTTGAGTATAAGTCAATTTTCTATTCATGATAACATAAGCCATTTTACAATGACTTAGATTTTAAATGGTCTTTGGTGTGCCATCTTTACAAAGGGATTTTTAAAGCTGCAAACACATTATGTATGGTACATCTTTCTTGTAAACATACTTATTCTTCAAATAACTCTAGAAGCTTTTCCCTTTCTGAAAATGTTACCTTGCTTCATTCTATTCTGTTTGTTTCAGTCCGCCAGTTTGCAAGGAAAGAAAATGGAAATCACTAGTCTTTTTTGGAGACTTTTACAAAGGCAGTCATGTTGCTCAATCATCCAAGGCTCCAATAGATTGAGAATTTACAAAGACTAGTGGATTTATTTTGGCCAAGGACTTCTCATTTCACTCTTACATATTTCAAAATCTTTGTTGGATGACATATTCTAATAAAGTAATTATCTACTTTGGCAAATAAGTTGAATGCTCATTATTATTTATTATAATATTAGCAAAATGAATCAAAATCATTAGAAAGGACAGTCCTCAAAAAAGCATGAGTTTGCATACCATTTTTGTACCGTTAACCTCCATGTGTTCAATTATTATAAATGGGATCAAATAATTCTTTCTATAGGTTCCTGATAGTGGGATTAACGTGTTCCATAAAATAGTTTTTGTTATTTAACTCTGTGAGAATAAAACTTCTATTGAATTAGGTATAAAATACCTACTTTATTCTTTCATTCAAGAGGTATTTATTAAACATCAGAATGTGCTCTCAGACTGTAAAAAGCAAAAATTATGTTGAGTGATAACTCTAAACTTTAAGAAGCTCAGAATAATAAAGAATCATATGGTTCATTAGGGACTTGGCTCACACTGGAAACTAGGACAGTTTGTATCCACCACAGTATTGGGTATTGTTTGTGGGTTGCAGTCAAGATACTGAATGGCAAGTAATAGAAAATGACTCTGGATATCTTGAGCAGAAAGTAACCTAAATATATAAGTGATGTGTGGTTCACAGAACATAAAGCAAGCATGAATGCTTGAAGTGATGGCTGCCCCATTTACTCTACTGTGATTATTACACATTATGTGCCTGTATCAAAATACCTCATTTATCCCCTAAATACATACACCTACTATGTACCTGCAAAAATTAAAAATGTAAAAATTTTAAAGGAATCATTGAGCTTGAATGTGATTCAGGCTTGAAAATATTCAGAAAGGAAAGAAAGTTGGTGGGTTAGAACCACAAGCAAAATTATTCCACTGACTGTGTTTCTAGTTTTCTATTTATTTTCATTTTAATTAATTAATTAAATTTTATATTTTAGTTTCAGGAGTACATGTGTAAGTTTGTTATAAAGATAAACTCATGTCACAAAGGTTTGTTGTACAGATTATTTTGTCCCTCAGGCACTAAGCTTAGTACCCAACAGTTAATTTTTCTGATCCTATTCCTCCTCGCACCATCCACCCTCAAGTAGGCCATAGTGGGTGTTGTTTCCCTTTTTGTGTGCATGAGTTCTTATCATTAGGTCCCACTTATGAGTGAGAACATGAAGTACTTGGTTTTCTGTTCCTGCATTAGTTTGCCTCTAGCTCCATCCATGTTCCCACAAAAGATATGATCTCATTTATTTTTATGGCTGCATAGTATTCCATTGTGTATATGTACCACATTTTCTTTATCCAATATGTCATTGGTGAGAATTAGGCTGATTCCATTTCTTTGCTACTGTAAACAGTGCTGCAATGAACATTGATATGTGTTTAAGATAGAATGATCAGTAAAATAGTTATTGATGGAACATATCTCAAAATAATAAGAGATACCTATGACAAACCCACAGACAATATCATACCAAATGGGAAAAAGTTGGAAGCATTCCTTTTGAAAACCAGGACAAGACAAAGATGCCCTCTGTCATTACTCCTATTCATCATAGTATTGGAAGTCCTGGCCGGAGCAATCAGGCAAAAGAAGAAATAAAGAGCATCCAAATATGAAGGAAGGAAGTCAAACCATCACTCTTTGCAGATGACATGTTTCTATATCTAGAAAACACTATAGTCTCAGCCCAAAAGCTCCTTCAGCTAATAAACAACTTCAACAAAGTTTCAGGGTACAAAACGAGTATACAAAAATTACTAGCATTCCTGTACACTAACAACAGCCAAGCTCAGATCCAAATCACGGACACAATCTCATTCAAAATTACCACAAAAAGAATAAAACACCTAGTATACAGATAATTAGGGAGGTGAAAGATCTCTAAAAGGAGAAATACAAAACACAGCTCAAAGAAATCAGAGATGAAACAAACAAATGGAAAAACATTCCATGCTCATGGATAGGAAGAATCAGTATCATTAAAATGGCCGAACTGCCCAAAGATTCAATATTATTCCTATCAAAATCCCAATGACATTCTTCACAGAACTAGAAAAACAGTATCTTAAAATTCATATGAAACCATAAAAGAGTCTGAATTGCCAAGGCAATCCTAAGCAAAAAGGACCAACCTGGAGGCATCACGCTACCTGACGTCAAACTATACTACAGGGATACAGTAACCGAAGCAGCATGGTACTGGTACAAAAACAGACACATCGACCAATGGAACAGAATAGAGACCCGGAGATGAAGCCACACACCTAGAACTATCTGGTCTTCAACAAAGCTGACAAGAACAAGCAACAGGGAAAGAATTCCCTATTCAATAAATGGTGCTGAGATAACTCACTAGCCATATGCAGAAGATTGAAACTGGACTCCTTCCATATATCATAAACAAAAATCAACTCAAGATGGACTGAAGATTTAAATGTAAAACCTAAAACTATAAAAACCTTCAATGATGACCTAGGTAACACCATTCTGGACATAGGAACAAGCAAATATTTCATGATGAAGATGCCAAAAGCAATTATAACAAAAGCAAAAATTGACTAAAGAGCTTCTGCACAGTAAAATAAACTATCAACAAAGTAAACAGACAATCTGCAGAATGGGAGGACATTTTTGCAAACTATGCATCTGACAAAGGTCTAATATCCATCATCTATAAGAAACTTAAATTCATAAGAAAAAAAAAAAAACAACCCCATTAAAAAGTGTGCGAAGGGCATGAACAGACACTTCTCAAAAGACATACATGAGGCCAACAAGTATATGAAAAAAAGCTCAGTATCATTGATCAGTAGGGAAATACAAATCAAAACCACAATGAGATACCTAATCTCACACAAATCAGAATGGATATTATTAAAAAGTAAAAAAATATATATATGTATATATAACAGATGCTGGTGTGGTTGTGGAGAAAAAAGGGAACACTTACACACTGTTGGTGGGAATGTAAATTAGTTCAATCTTTGTGAAAAGCACTGTGGTGATTCCTCAAAGACCTAAAATCAGAATTGCCATTTAACTCAGCAATCCCATAACTGGGTATATACCCAAAGGAATATACAGTCTACTATTTATTTACTTTTTAGAGACAAGGTCTCACTTTGTTGGCTGGAAGTCATTAACTCAAGTGGTTCTCCCAGTTGGCCTGAGTAGCAGGGACTACAATCTCATGCCAGCATACCTGGCTAGCTTATTTTATTTTTATTTTTTTAAGAGACAAGATCTCCGTATGCTGTCTGGGCTGGTCTCAGACTCCCAGCCTCAAGTGATCCTCCAACCTTAGCCTCCTGAGCAGACAGTTTTTAAATTGCTACTGGCCCCATTGTTCCCACCTCTATTACTGTATGCAGGCTGCTGCTGCTGCTACCACATGCAGAATAGATTTTGAACTATTCTTGTTGCTTCATGATACATCCAGACTAAATCAATGCTAGGAGAATGTTTTTGATTGACTGAATGTAGGTAAATGTGTGCAACTCACGTGCCAGGGTTCTCAGAAGGCAAATACCCGGCCTTTCTTCTGCCAAAATAGTGGACTCCAGTCACAGATGTTCACTAAAATTAGCCCAGTAATTTTTATTTGCTGTTATTGACCTGTATGTAAAGTAATACTGGACTTTCTCCATTAGCAGCCAAGAAATACCATCTCTCTAACATTTATCCTTCTTTCTTTACATTTTGAAACCCCTAGTATGGTTTTTATATGAATGACTTCATTTGTTGCCAAGCACTCTAAAGCATTTTTTTCTTTTGTTTTTAGTTTTTTTACAAAAATTCATGTAAAAAACTTTATATTCTGGTCAGGCTCTTCTACTGCTAATCACAGCTGAGTGCTTTATTAGCAGGCTGCACACAGCATCGATATCATCTTCCACAAGACAGAATTCTCACTGACTGCATGTGTGTGTATGTATTTCCTGAAATCATCAGTGCTGTCTCTCTCTATATATATAATAAAAGCTACACTGGCATTTGACAACTTTAATTTTTTCCCAAGAAACCTGTTCATAAAGACATTATCTTCAAAGGATTCATCTTTAGAAACAGTTCTCTAAATTGTTGATGAATCTAAGTTTTCTCATCTCTGATGATGTGTATATCATGGCACAGTACTTCACAAAGCAGCCCCCTTAGGATCTTTGAATTTTGTATTCAGTCTACTCAGTTAAATAATATGTAAAATTTTCCTGCTCCCTTCTCTCTCTCCCTCTCTCTCTCTCTCTCTCTCTGTGTGTGTGTGTGTGAGATAATCACAAATTTGTTCCCTATTTTTACTAAACTTGTGCTCCAGAGGTTAAACATTACTTAATTTTATCTATGATGTTACTCTCATGATCATAAAGAATTCAATGCAGAAATACAAGGAGGAAGTAAGTTTCAAGTAGTTTTTTGTTATGGCTCTTTTTGTGATGGAGAAAAGAGAGAGACGCAAAATGTCACTGTGTATCACGAAATATGTTATACTAAACATCTTATAAAATCTTCCTCGGATATTGCTGTGTATCTGTTTCATAGTGAAAAATAAAATAATAGCAATGCCTGTTATCATAAATTAATTTCCTCAGATAATATTAAATATATGAATGTGCTTAGCTCAGGTCTTGACATAGAGTAAATACTGAGTGAATGTGGGTGTGACGAATCTGCTTCTATAGGGGTTGTCACTGGGGCTTCTGTGAGGAGGAGCGAGAGGAAGGGGTTATAAGGATAAGGAAGTAGCACAATTAATCCCTACTCTCACTCACATCATAGACCAGGCTGTGTTTGCTTAGTTCTTTAATTTCAGCACTACCACTCTTTGAGGATTTTTACCCGGAGATGGGTAAAATTATGGGTAACATTATTATCATCATAATAATCTTATTAATGAAACTATCTTTGTCTCACTTTTCTGGAACAAGGCAATTTTGCAACCTCTGACAATCTAAGGCAACTATGTATACTGTCCACATAGTGACCCTCACTTCCTGCTTCTGCAAAGTGAATAAATTGAAATACCCTCGTTCTGTTTCCAGGCTTCTACAAACTTGCACATGTATATGATCTGAAAATATTTCTGACCACCTAAACATCTGTAGTTTGTGTAATTACTCAGATTCTAAACACTTCCACCTAGCTTTACTGCAGATTTTACATTGCCATTCACTTGCTGCACACTGCCTTTTTCTGCTGCTCTCGTATTTTCTTTTTCATTGTTCCTGTTTCTGACCCCTACCATTCTAACAGACTAATTTTACTGAACAAATCATATGGTTCCCCATTTAAAAGACTCATGATTAGTTTACACTGAAGCACAAAACACTTTATGTGTGTATGGTTGTGTGTGTGTGTGTGTGTGTGTGTGTGTGTGTTTGTATGTAAAATTTCCCACATTAGTTCTAACTACTCTAAAACTACCTTTCATTGACGTCAAAATTAATAACTTCTTATTCTTGACAATCCTGTTACTTTAGCAGGTTAGGATGCTCATCTTAATCTTCCTACCAAAATTTTTACTCATAACTAAGTGAAATCAGGTAAGTAGTAGTATTTCCCTTATAAACAGTGAAACTAAGTATTTATTGTCTTTTACAGCTTAACTCTTCAACATTCACTGGAAGAAATATTGGCTATATTAATACATCCTAGAAAAAAAAATTTTATGCCTATCCTTAGAAGCAAAATGGTGTAAGGACTACAATTATTCAAAATTTACATGGTTGTGTAAAGCATCTCTGTTGGAATTGTGTCCCACTGTTGTTAATAACATTAAGATGAACAAAGGCCAAATAAGACTCCAGGCTGAAATCATAGCTTGTATTGAATGTTCAGTATCTGAATGTCTCCAATCCGTCTCATTTGAAACTGTGCCACCAAAATGATGTTCTGTTTTAATTCATTATACTAACTGATTTGAAGCCTAAATAATTTTCTTTGGGAAGAAAAAAACTCATAAGAATTTTTAATGGTTTGCTATAGGCTAATATACTGCAATTGGAGAGTACTTTCCTATAACTACTTAAACTAAAGCATTCTGTGAGAGATAGGTATTTTTTATTCACTAGTATCATTTGTTTTCCTTATTCTTTCAGAATAAGTAATTCAGCTAGTTCATTTGCAGCATTAAAATGCTGTTTCTTTTTTTTTAAGTTTAAGGTAACATGTTTCATTGAAAAGCCAACAATTAAAGAAGAAAGAAATCCTCCTAGTAATGTCTTCAACAACCTACCCCGCCGCGAACCTCCTTGAATGTCCTTCATGTCTCCTTTAAATTCAGCTCAGAAGATCAGTAGGAAACAACTCAACTGGGTTGAAGAGAGAATTCACAGTCAGAGAGAAGAAATAATCTGCAGAACCAAGACTTTCAGTCTGAGGTATTTATTGACAGAAAATTACCACAGTTTCCTGCAGAGGCTGGTCTATATTTCTTTTGACCTTTATCACGTTAAAAAAACAAATTAAATAAATAAATAAATAAATAAATAAATAAATAAATACTAGTTTTTTCCCACTGTAATTGTTAAGCTTGATGCCAGTTTTCTTGTCAAGAATTTATTGGATTTCTAGAGGACAGTGTGAGTGCTGCTCACTAAATAATCAGGGCTGCTCTCCACTGTGTCCAGGGGAGGGTGTGGCCTGTGGACACCAATAAACTTCAGTACAAAATACTTGTCAGGAACAGAAGCAAGCTCAAAAACTCTTTCCCAAAAGACTACCTTCTGGTCAGAAAAATCATGTATTTATAGGCTCAAAATCCCTTATCCATATAGCTAAAGCCTAAAACCTTTTTAAAGTTAAAAGTTTTGTTTCCTAATTCACGCGATGGAAAAACTTGACCTGATCTAAACTAATGTGCCAGACAAACTTGGCATGAACTTGATGTGGAGTTTTGTTTATTTATGAATACTAAATTTATTTTAGGTTTGTGTATTTATGAATACTAAATTTATTTCAGTGTATAATTGCTAATTTCTTTGATTATGGATTGCTGACTGATATGGTTTAGTTGTGTCCCCACCCAAACCTCATCTTGAATTGTAGCTCCCATAATTCCCACATGTTGTGGGAGGGACCTGGTGGGAGATAACTGAATCATGGTGGCACATCTTTCCCATGCTATTCTCTTGATAGTGACTAAGTCTCAGATCTGATGGCTTTATAAGGGGGAGTAAATTTCCCTGCACAAGTTCTTTTGTCTGCCACCATGTGAGATGTGCCTTTCACCTTTCACCATGATTGTGAGGCCTCCGCCGCTACGTGGAACTGTGAGTCCATTAAACCTCTTTCTTTTGTAAATTGTCCAGTCTCAGGTATGTCTTTATCAGCAGCCTGAAAGCAGACTAATACACTGACCAAATGCTGCTGGGAGTGTTGTGTAAAACATGGTATATGCACTACATTATTTTTCTAATTATAAATTCTAAAACATATCTCTAAGCATTTTAAAGGATTGTGCATCAAAATTATAATAGTACATTATCATATAACTAAGTATCCCTACAAATAAATTATATGTACCACAATTTCAAACTACATATGTAATATACACACACCTTTCTGTATCTAGACTTCTTTCTCTTTGAGTAATGTCTTTGAGAAAGAGGGATAGGATAGCATTTGCATATATATAAATAGATACATGTACTTTTTATGTTTCTTACACATTTGACTTACCCCATTTTTCAGTTACAAATTCTCAGCAGAAGGGTGAAATACATAAAGAAACATCAACTCAATGAAACTTCTGCATATATCACAAGTTGGAGACTTGATAAAGTAGAGTGGTATGACAGAATCACGTAGTTTTAGAAATCAGAGTGATCTTAGAACCATTTAAGACACTCCCTCATTACCACATGAGAAAATTTAAAAGGAAAGAAAAGGTGACTTTTTTAAGCTCAGAGAATAAGTGACAGCATAGATCTGGAATCACTTTTCTAAACTTCAAATCAATGGGATATAGCTTTTTAAAATTCTAGTCCACTGTGATTTGAGGCCTTTTAATATTATTTATTTGCTAGGATATCTTGCCTATAATAATGAGATAAAGCAAAAGGACAGGGGAAAATTCTAATAACACTCAAGTGGTCTGGGTGAAAGATACTACAAAAGTGTTATTTCTTAAAGGAAGAAAAGTATGGGAGAGATTGCTATATCTTGTGACACAATTTGCAGAAATCAATATATTCTCAAAAATTATAGAAAAGGTCTATGCTTTTCCTAGCCTTTGAATTTTGTGAGGCATCTGAAAAATAGTAATTTTTCCTGACAGATATAAACCTTATTGAAAGATACAAAAAATTATCAAACAACATATAAAGGTATTATAAGAAAATGAGGCTGGGCTAATGGCTCATGTCTGTAATTCTAGCACTTTGGGAGGTTAAGGCAGGCGGATTACTTGAGGTCAGGAGTTTGAAATTAGCCTAGCCAAGATGGTGAAACCCCGCCTCTACTAAAAATAATGATAATAATAATAATAATAATGATAAATAAAAAAATTAGTTGAGCAGGATGGCAAGCACCTGTAATCCCAGCTACTCAGGAGGCTGAGGCAGGAGAATTGCTTGAGCCTGGGAAGTAGAGGTTGCAGTGAGCGGAGATCATGCCACTGCATTCCAGCCTGGGTGACAGAATGAGATTCTATCTCAAAAAAAAAAAAAAAAAAGATACATATTCCTCTATTCCTCTAAAATTGCTATGTAGTATGTAGGTGACTTCGTTTTCAACAGAATTTCTACAGAGTGTTATTTTTTCCCCAAACACCACAGTAAAGCTTCTCCTTTCATCTGTCTTAAATAACCTAAGATATTAGTATGTTAGGTCATATAGAGGCTATTTCCTGCTATTCTCCAATTATGTAATCCTTTGCCACTGTTGTGAAAAATCTGATTGGACAGGAATAGTATGCAGCTGTTATTATGTGTTTGTATACTGAGTGAACAACACATGTTGTACAGATGCAGGCCTGACAAACTCCCAGGATACCCCAGCCAGCCACCACCTCCTTTTTTTTTTTTTTTTTTTTTTGAGACGAAATCTCACTCTGCCGCCAGTGGTACGATCTTGGCTTAACTCCCTGGTTCAAGCAATTCTCTTGCCTCAGCCTCCCAAGTAGCTGGGATTACCAGCACAAGCCACCATGCCTTGCTAAATTTTGCATTTTTAGCAGAGGCGGGGTTTGACCATGTTGGCCAGGATGGTCTCGATCTCCTGACGTCTTGATCTGCCTTCCTCAGCCTCCCAAAGTGCTGGGATTATAGGCGTGAGCCACCGCACTCGGCCTCCAGCCACCTTTTAAACATCTTTTTCCATCTCTGATATTTCTCATTATTAAATAATGTAAACATTTTCCTTATACACTATCATTTTCACTCCCACTACTATAGATCTTTGGTAGTTGTAGCTGTTGTTTACAGAGTGTCTACATTATCTTTCTAACTAAACTGCAAATTAGTTATTTTAGAGGTAGACCTTATCCACTTCTCAATCTTTGTTTTGTACATTTAAAAATTGGTATCTAGAAAGGTTGAATAATTTGCCCTCTTAGGTCATACAACTTTTTAATGGCTTTAGTGCTCATTAGTCATTTTGATGCATACATATTTCCTTCCAATTTTGGGAGATCATCTTCTTACATGTTTTGATTAAAGGTAGGGTCCTCCCTCCCACAGCAGAATCTGAAAATTATAGTTAATTGCTCCCTCTGGCACCAGACAACAGAGCATAAACATGTGACCCCAGTTCAACTGGATGATATCATCTGAGACTATGAATCTAGAGCAAGTGAAACAAAGAATTAATAACAGTTCAGAACTGATTACAACAGAAGCTACAGTGAGGCACCCATGAGTGGCATCCAATGCCACCACGTCCATGTGGTCAGTGTGTGGTCTAGTACCAACAGCAGGGACCTCCTAGCTACTATTCAAAGAGCACAATCTGGCTAAGTAGATGCTTTAGGTTCTTAACCATTTCTAATTCTGTGGTTTCTGCTAATTTTCCAGCATTTCCTTCAATTCTATGTACTAACAATTTCCCTCTAAAAAATTCCTTTTCTGATTAAAACCCATAACCGCCTTCTGTTGTTTGTACCCAAGAACCTCGATTAACATAATATCAGTATTGAGTTAGCAAACAGATTCACCAAACCTTAAAACTTTATTCTTCTTCTATCATAAGTAACTCACTGCTTTGATAAAATACATTTGCTTCAAATTTCTAGATACTATCAGTAGTAGGGTTTGCTGCCAGTAATTTCTTTTTAATTGTTCATTTTTTATCCTTTTATTATATGAAATGAGTTATAATTACTAACAAAAATTTCTTTTATAAATAGTTTATAGATTGTAGACAATGTATTGATTTTGATGGCCAACATAAGTTTTGCAACACTGTAAATTTGATTCATCCTATAGATGAAGACTGAGTTATAGGTCATTCATACAATTTGAAAAGTAAAAACATGTTTAGCTGGAAATGAGAAAGATACTGTGTGAATATATGAGCGAAATATTTGTGCCTTCAATACGTAAGAGAAGACTCATGGAACCTTCTAGAAAATATAAAATGTATCATACATGTATGCCCAAGAATGCCCAAACACCTAGTTTACATAACTGACTAGTAATTTACTATTAAGAAAACCAGGTAAATAGTCCAAGAGTGAAAATTGTTCATTTATTTACTTATTCATTCACTGATTTGCTCAAAGCACCAACCATATACCAGTTGTCATTCCTGCTTTGTTGCCTATTTAATAGCGTCTATCATTCCCATAGGATATTTATGCAACAAAATGCATGGAAGGGATGTTTAGCAAGTAAAAAAATATTTCAAAACTATTTAGTGGAAGCTGAAAATAACTTTATCTCTAAACTTCTATACCTCATTGAAGGTAAACTTTTCTAAATCATATATTCCTTTCTTTTAAAATGTATTCAACTAATTTTGTGATGTAACACATTAGCAACAATTGAAAAGCTTAATCTGAACAATTATGAAAAGATTGTGAACTGAAAAACTAGTGTAGAATATACTTTCCTAAACAGTACTGTTTGTAAAATTTAAAAAATGCAGTGCGATGATTTATGAGTGTTAATGAAACATGAGTTTTTATCATAATATACACAACTTTTACTCATATGATTCAGTATTATTTTCTCTTTCAGTAATTTAATCATAGCAGTAGATGTTTTATATCAAATCATGGCCACACTTTTCATGTGATTAAATTTTTTATATTTTATAATTTTGGGTAAAATAAGCTAAGCTAATATACCTCTTTTCTTTCCTCCAACTTATGCCAATAAATTTCAATAAAGAACGTTTTTAGTAGGTCATTTGCTACTTCATTGAAATATTAAAATGTTTTTAGTTTCTATCAGAGGGTTATTGTCAAAGCTGATAAACATCTGCATTGTTTATGAACACCATTTGCCAGTTACAGTATTATCTATAATTGATTCCTTAATAGAATGATAACAAGTGAATCTTATATTACTAATAAGAAAAGCGCACTACATATATGACAATGGCAGGCTCCCTCATTTTCTCAGAAGTGATGGTTCATGGTGTGTAGGAGCCCCCCACCCCAATCCCTCTCTTCTCTCCTTTGAATGGTATTAGGTTAGGCAATACATGCTCCAGTTGTAATCCTCAGTCCCACCATCTTCTTGGTCTCACATTTATGGTTTATATCTGGCCCTTGGGGACACCTAAGTTTGAGAACTGAGAGTTACTGCATAACAAGACTATAGGAACTTGAGTTGTAGAAGAATAGGTAGGCATGCCTGTCTTTAAGGAGTCAAGAATACACTGGTGAAAACAAACATACAAAAGCTACTACAGAATATAAAACAGTAATTCTCAGCTTTATTGCACATAGATACATCTAAGGGAAAGAATGCTTTTACACCAGATTGGTGACTTGCTACACTATGATTCTTCAGCAGCAGCAGGGTTCGTGTTCATCCTCTAAAGAAACTGCAATCAAAATTGCAGGGTTCAGGGAGATGAAGCAACAGAATGGAGGTGATCAGCTGGAAAATGCCCCCAGCATCATCTTGGGATGCCTTCCTTATTCATCCGTTTCTGTGCTTCCCAGCCCCTCCTCATACCTCTTTGTGAGAATTGCCAAAGCAGAAAGAATTAGATCAAATGACAATGCTGCCCTATGAGAATAATATCAAACCTGTTCTCTCTTCTTGGGAGTGATTTTGCACTGTGTCAACATAGCTAAGCTAAAAAGTAAATTAAGTAAATTCCCCAGAACTCCCTTTCCTGTGTGGCATTGGGTTAAGTTGATTATAAAGAAATACACACTGTTTATGGAAGGCACAGATAAGGCATTACCCATTGCACATTACTTACATTGTCACTGATCTGACGGTTTACCTCATTGGTGTGAGAAAGCAGCCAAACTGGTAGTTCATCCAAACTTACCCTTTTCCCTGTCTCCCTTCTGTTTGTGAGTCCTGGGTCATGTGCCTGTGCAGATACCTGATGAAGAGACTTAGCTTTTCCTGCAGGTGGCCAACATCACTGAGATTAGAAGAAATGAGACACAGACATGGCTTCCAGTTTGTTGTAGGGGCTTTGAGTATTTTCTCAAGGTTTGTTTGCACTCATCAGTCCCAGTTTGTCCTCATGGGTCCAAGCTTGTCTCTGCCTTGTCTCTGCTTTATATTCAGCTGCTCAGGGCACCTACAATGCCTTCACGCCCACCACCAAAAGCAGTGGTGACAGTTTTCCATACTTCTTCACAAGTTCCTCTTCATGATCCTTAATTCGTGTGTGTGTGTGTGTGTGTGTGTGTGTTTCTGATCCTTCAATCTCCCCCTTTCATACATGTATTTCCCCAGTTTCCTGCAATTGTATATAAGGTTTAATCCCAATCATAAATCCCTTAGTCTAAATCACACATTGTGGTTCTTCTATTTTTCTACTCAAACTATAATGTTTTGTATAAGAGTCTTCAATATATTCTCAAATCCTGTGGGACTAGCCAAGGTGCTGTTCTCAAAGATGAAGAAATCCCTCCAGAGCAGTGGTCCCCAAACTTTTTGACACCAGGGACTGGTTTCATGAAAGACAATTTTTCTATGGACTAGGGGTTGGGGAGATGATTTTGGGGATAAAACTGTCCCACCTCAGATCGTCATGAACTAATCAGGCATTAGTTAGATTCTCATAAGGGGTGTGCCACCTGGATCCCTCGCATGTGCAGTTCACAATAGGGTTCACGCTTCTGGGAGAATCTAATGCCACTGATCTCACACAAGGCGGAGTTCAGGGGTTAATGCTCGCTTGCCCCCTGCTGTGCCACCCGGTTCCTTCCAGGCCAGGAACTGATATGGGTCTGTAGCCCGGAGGTTGAGGACCCCTGCTCTAGATGGACACATCATATGCTGAGATGTCTGAAACCATTATGATCCCAATAAGAAAAACTGCCCAAATCAGATGCAATTCCTGTCTTCAATTCACTTCAATCTTCGTGCCTCCTTCTCTATTGTTAGTATAATGCTGATACTCTGCTGCTAGTGACCCATATTCTAAAGACAATTTAACCATGGTAAGGCAATTTAAGAACTAGTGAACTACCCCTGATTGTAGTCTGTTTCTAGCACTCTCTGGTATTCTGTGTATATTTAATAAATGTTTACTGAATGAATGAAGAATGCATAAATGCTAAGAGCACTCTACTGCCCACTGAAAAGTCAACAAAATAACAGTGGCTACTAGTTATTAATTTTCTACTGCATATCAGGCACAGTGGCTGCTCACTTTTGAAACAGCAACCTGGAAAATAAGAATGATTATGGGACTTTTACGGATGAAGGAGCAGAGATTCAGTATTTTGCTCAAAGTCTTATAGACAGTCTGTGAAAATAAACTTCTCACCCTAGAACAGGGGCTGCTTCTACTACATCAGGCTGCCTAGCAAAAGGACACTATCTCTAGTGAAGGCTAGCACAAGTTATCTCAACTTCCTCACCCACCAGCTCTCTTCTTGACTGTTCTCCTTCCAGTATAGGTTTTTATTCTTTTTCTTTTTCTCAAAGATGGTATTCTGCAGATTTAGAATGCCCCTGTATCCAGCCTTTGATTCCTGCTTTCCCCAAATTTGGCCTTGTGTGTATGACTCAGCTTGACCTGCTTCTGCTTTCCATTTTAAACCTGGTGAAGAATTACATCACTAGATTAAAATGAAAAACTTCAGCCATTGGGTTTTCAGACGAGTTATGGCTTAGGATTTCTTCTTTGATGTAAACAATATGTGACTAGATTCACTGCAACTCTGATGCAGCCACTCCATCCTCCACGGCACCGTGCTCAGCTCTGTTGTCCCAGTTTCTTCTCTGTACAATTTCTTCCAATGCCTCTCTAGTGAGTGCATTTGGGCCACTTACCAAATTCCTGGTTGTCTGTAGCTCTGACCTGAGTGCCTGGTGCCTCATTTCCAGCACAGCCAAGGGCTTGAATATTGGAGTGCTGGAACAAATTCCAGGTGGCTGAAACACCAAACTTGTGTAATTCTAATGGAACATTCTCGAAATGGCAACTAGAGTTTATCACATGTGAAACTAATTTTACTGTTCAGATTAAAGGCAAAAATCATTATTTCATATGTAGTTTTGAATCACACTAAATACATTTTCCCTTCAACTCAGCTATAATAGGAATTCAAGATTTTCCAATAATTGTGCTTACACTCAGACCCAAATTATTTCATTCTTACTAGAGAAGAGGAAATACTAATCCATTTCAAACATTGATTCTTAAAATAGAAAAGTATTGGCATTTTGTATTTTTCTTTTTTTTTTCTTTACTGCATTTGAAAAGTTGTTGAATGTAAGGTAATATTTTGGGCCTGATTCATTGCTAGAAAATCAGTCTGGAAACCTGACTCCCTGAAGAACACAGTGAGAATTATCCAATTTTATTGTCCTCTACAGATTCATAGAATTGTTGGTGTGAGAAAACCATGACAATGAATCTAATTCATCCCCACACTCAATGCCTGCAGGCATATCACATACCTCCCTAGAGAGATTGAAATGTATTCTATTTTTAAGGATTTCCCCAAATCCTACAACCTCACTCAATAAATCCTTCCAATGTGCAATTACTTTCCACACCGGGAAACATTTCTTCATATCTAAGTAAAATTTCTTTTTCTACAGTATCCTTGTGCCCTCTGCTTCCTCTTGTCTTACTTGTAGTCAAGATTAAGAAGGAATGCTTACTTGTTGCCTTATTCATTAACCTTTGATTTTCATTGGAATGAATAACACATTAGAACTTTCTTGAACTTTTCAGTGTCTTTCTCACTAGAAGTAAAGTTCTTAAACACTGCAATGTCATTTATAAGCAGGAAGTTTGTAAGTGGATACATCTCTTGTAAAATTAAAGACAACATTTATTGGGTTAATACAAAATTTTCACATTTATCGTCCATCACAAGTGCTTACTTAGCATCAACTATATTTCTTGATGGTTGGCAAAGGTCTGGGTTTCAAAGTTCTAGCACTAGCTGCAAAAAGTAATCTCTAAAAAGTTCAAAGGATACTCAAGTAACACTTTGTGCTCAACAGCAAGAAATGAACGCGTGGCTAGGGATGGTGGCTTATGCCTGTAATCCCAGCACTTTGGGAGGCCAATGTGGGCAGATGACTTAAGGCTATGAAATCACGACCAGCCCAGGCAACATGGCAAAACCCCATCTTTACTAAAAATACAAAAATTAGCCAGGCATGCTGGTGCATGCCTGTAGTTCCAGCTATTGGGAGGCTGAGGCATGAGAGTTGCAGTGAGCCAAGACTATGCCACTGCACTCCAGCCTAGGCAACAGAGTGAGATTCTGTCTCAAAGAAAAAAAGTTTAAAAAAATGCTATTTTTAATTGTATTTCATTTTCATTAATTTAAATCTAAAAAGCCACATGTGGCTAGTGGCTACTGAATAACACAAGGCAGATCTAGCAGACATATCTGCAAAATTGTTTAGTAAACATTATTAAATGTTAGAATTAAGGACTTTTCATTTTTCTCTTAGAGCATGCTTTATTACTGCAGGAGTTAATTCAGACTTTAAAAATGTTATTTTATTATATACAAATGAGGAGAGTCTGATATTTGTTTTATTCTGCAGTGATTTTAGTTAAATAGGTATTTTCAAAGTGATTAGACAAAATAAGAAAATGTACAGATATGATTATTAGACATGACTAAAATACTTCTTTCTAAAGGTGAAAGAAAGCATCACTGAAGATAGCTAAGGATATTAATGGTTTAAATATTAAATCTATATATACAAATATATTATAAACATATTTTCTTACTTTCCTACAACAAATTTTTGACCCTACAAGTAAATCATTAATCCTTCATTCAAATCACTTCAAAAGGATAGATGGTTAATGAACAACAGTAGTTTACGCTAATTCATTAGAAACCTAAAAAATAATAGCATTCAATAATTAAAATTTGTTTGTTCTTAAAAAAAAAGGTCTCAAAATAATTTAAATACCTTATAGTTCAAAGTCCCTCCAAACTCCCACCTCTTTCCCAAAGAAAATAAAAATAGGGTTACATACTGTCAAATAATGGGGAGAAATAATATTTTCTTTAAATTAAACTTAGTAAAATGGATTAATATAGTTAAATATTTTGTGGTACATAGGTGCATACTTTTCAATTTTTCATTATGTTATATTTATGTATATATATTTATATTTATGTATTTGCCATCAATTTAATCACCTAATTCTTTATCACCTAATGTTTAAAGTACTGAGCAATTTTACATATGTTCTGGATCCTTCCAACTCTGCACTTCTCCAATAAGCTACCATAAATACTACCTCACATATAGTTCTTATAATGCCAGAGCCTAAAGAATCTCTACAAGGTTCTTTCATTTTTGTCATCCACATCTAAGACATGAAATCAACAATCTCTTCATTCTCTCAACATTTCTATTTCTAACTAAGCAATTGTCAATTCCTTATTAACACAGTTTCGCCAGTGCAGTTAAGCCATTCTTCTTACATATGCAATTCAGGAGTGTCTTATTTTCTCCATATTTTTCTCAGCATGTAATATCATGTCGGTATTCTAGGCTTCACATACCCATCATTTCTTCAAGCCCCTGCTCAAAACCATGCTCATCATTTACTAATCCATCATTCACTAACCTCTTCTTTCACCTTTTACTAATCAATCCTACTTTATATTCCCTTATGTGAAACATCACAACAATAAGCAACATTGTTTCATGTATTCATAGTAGGCCATTTTATCATTTTATTGCATGTGCACATACATAGACACACAATTTTATCTTCTAAGAGCCTAAAAGCTAAGAAGAGTTCTGGGGAACTCTCTAAATTCTACTATTAAGTCTTATACTCAAAGTGTTTCAATTTTGCTTCATAAACTAATTAAATGACTGTTTATTATTAAATTAATATTTTAAGAGGAGTTAAGAAATTTTATGACCATGACTTGGTATTTCAATGTCTTCATTAAAAAGTTCAAAATGAATAAAACAATGAATAAAATATGACTCACCATATTTAATTCATTCATCAACATCTATTTTCTGTTTTCTACTTGACATTGTTTGATTTAGTGAATAATTCTAATTTACCTTAAATGCAGAAAGCAATATGAATGGCTCCTACAAATACTAATGTATTCTTCAAAATTATTTTGCTTTCTCTTATTAAAATGTTCATGTAGATGGTGAACCACATCATGAAGAAAAATATTTATTTCCTTCATGGAGCAGAGAAAATGTAAAACATATAAACTTTAATGAAATCAGCCTTTACCAACTAAATTAAGTTTTTTCTCAGGTAAACCAGTTAACCATTTTTCAAGATTAATTTTACCTTTTGATTTTTAATGAGCAAATAGCCACCATCAAAATACATACATAAATATGTTTATATATATGGCAAGCTAAATTAGAATGAATAAGGAAAAAAGGTTAAAATCTATCTAGTTCAAGAGGATGGTAGCCTATAGATGCCATTGATTTAAAAGAAAACAGTCTAAAATGATGACGCACTTTTCTAGAGTTCTAAAGATATAAACTAGATGTTTCATTAAAATTCTTGAAAAGATGGATTAAAAACTTGTTTCTTAATTCACTTTAAAATCACTAGCATACATTTCCCCAGTGCCTAAGGTACCAGGCAAGATTTCCCAAGGAAACTTTAACCTTACAATTAGTGTTATCCTAGACAGAATTCATTAGATTCTTTTAAGGCTTCGTATATAATGAGAAATTATTGCAGAGTAACCTTTAATTTAACTTTGTAGTGAATGTCTGTAACAGCTATAGGCGGTAAGTGGGAATGCATGAGATGCCACTCAGAATCAAGGAAATCAATCTTTCTTTGCTTTCGGTTGATCTTACATTTCTATTCTGATGTATAGTGTGTAAATTATACCTTTTTTTCTTGGAAATTTGCTTGTCACAATGATTGGGGACATTACTGGCATTTGTTAGTGAGGTCTAAGAAGTGTCATTCTACAATGTGAGGGGACATAAGTGCATTATCAAATAATTGTTCTGCATTTCCTACCACTCTCCAATGTGCAGCAGGACTGCAAGTAAAATATTAATCAGGAAACATTATACATTGTCTTAATCGGAATGTTACCAAGAGTTGTCCAGTATTTTAGAGAAGACAACAGTAACTAGACTCATTCTGTTTGTGACACCCTTACAGCAAAAAAGTATCAGTCTGCATCACTGCTGTGTGTTTGTTGTCATTCCATATATTGCTGCAATCACTGTTTACCCTATTATTCTATATATGTAGTTGCAAGAATCTAATTACCTCAATTTGAATCTGGCCCAAATGTTTACATATTCTTTTATTTTCCTGTTTTATGACAAAGAGAACACAACATTTTTTCTTGTTAGGTTATGTGTGTAGGTAAATTATATCATCTGTGAATTTCATTTCAGATTACTAATCAAAAGAGTTGGTGTCTAATACAATTGAGAATAACTGTTCTAAAGCTAATTGTGATGATCTCTCTCTCCTTTTCTAAACAGTCCACATCCTTCACAGTTTGGAGAGGCCATGGCTGTGTAGACCTATAAATGAATCTTCTGGAGTCTTGGAGGTAAAATTTTGCTTGTTATAAAAGGGGTAAGAGCAAGAGGAGAGCATGTTAATACTTTTCTGTTCCATCCTTCTGCCTTTAATAACATGTCCGTTGTAGCCATTTTGTAGCAATGTAGCAATGAGGCAACAAGCATGGACTAAAAGGGCAAAATATCACTGAAGCAATGTATTGTCTTGGAACTACCCTCTTGATCTTCCTGATATGTGAAGGAAGGGGAGTTTGTATGGTTTCAACAGTCATTACTGTTTTGATTTTATGCAGCCTTAATCAATTGCAACTGATACAAAACTGAATTTAATATCCTACCTTCAAACCTGGTTATTATCCTATGTATTAGTTGGTTCTCACATTGCTATAAAGAATCACCCGAGACTGGGTAATTTATGAAGAAAAGAGGTTTAATTGACCCACATTTACACAGGCTTAACAGGAAGCATGACTGGGAGGTCTCAGGAAACTTACAATCATGGCAGAAGATGAAAGGGAAGGAAGCACTTTCTTCACAAGGTCACAGGAGAGAGACAGAGTGAAGGGGAGAAGTGCCACACACTCTTAAACCATTAGATCACCCGAGAAGTCACTCACTATCATGAGAACAGCAGGCAGGGAAATCCACCCCCATGATCCAATCACCTCCCATTAGGCCCCTCCTCCAATTCGACATGCTATTTGGGCGGGGACACAAATCCAAATGAAGTCATTCTACATTTCATACCACCATTCACCTAGCTGTTAATGCCAAGAACATCAGAGTCACCTTTATCACTACCCCTTCACCTCCAACTCCTAATCATATACTAAGTGTTCTTGATTTGCCTGCATATAAATAAAGAAATCCATCTACATTTCTCACTTTCCACTTCCACCCTCATAAGCCTAGTGACCATCACATGGTATCTGTACTTCCTGCTATCATCTCCAAATTGGTTGTACTGAATCTCCTTCACCCTCTACTGCATTCTCTTTACATTGCATACTTACCATTTTAAAATACAAATTTGATCACATTGGTTCTCTTAGAAAAAGATAAATTCCTTTTGCTCAAAAACAAAATTTTAAACTTTTATCCTGGTACATAAGATCAATCCCATGATCTATTCATGAGCCATGCTATCTCCATTCCCACCACCCTACACACAAACTCACTTTTCACTTCCTTGGAAAAGTTTTTCCAAATCCATATATTTGGAAAGCCGTAAGTTATCCACTCTTACTGAACACAGTTTTTCCTTCTGAAGTAGTTTTTTTGAGTTTTGAATTTAATACTATTTCTGCCACGAAACTATGCAATATGGGGATAGCTGATGTGACATATTTATCATTATAGTCCTAGTTCCCAGCAGAGCCCTTGTCTCAGATTAAGTACTCAATTTGCAGTGATAGAAACAATGGAAGAATGAACTTTTAAGATCCCTTGGTATGACTCTAGATATATCAAATAACTTTCCTAGAGTAAAATTTGGCTCTCTCCTTACGTCTTCCTCATGGAGGAAATGAAGCAGACATATCAAACAAAGAGTCTTGTCCTCTCAAAAGTCATAATTTCCAAAGTAAATTATTACTGTGATTTTACATCCTGGTTGTATATTTGTGATGAGCATGAGATAGAAGCACTCTTGGTATGCTGACAAAAACGCAGGATTCATTGCAAAGCTGACGGCTTTTCCCAGGAAGGTGGTAAATTTACCCAAGTAGAGCCGTTGTGTGAGGCCCTAATGGTGTGGCTTTTCTGAAGAACCATTAACCAAAAGAAAACTGAAACCTTAAGATCTCAGTGTGATAAACATAAAAATCCCAAAGTATAAACAGACATAAGCTTTGAGCTACCCCTACCTTCTAAGGAGGACCCTTCCTTTGCTCAGGTTGACTCCCAGGATTCCATTGTACTGACTTTAATATTTAATGCAGAGAAACATTAGAAGTCTTAAGAGGTTAAGTTATATAAGAATGAATCACATGCCACAGAAAAAGAATAGTTCTGAATGTGGGAGAAGGTGATCAACTTGGAATGAGAAAGTCCTGAAGCTACAGCTAGAATTTTCAAAAAGCAGCTGAGGAGAAATCAGGCTGTAGAGAGTGGTCTTGAAGGATCTGACTCCTTTCTCTTTCCAGAGAAAGGTGGAAGAGAATTTCTTCAGAAGTTTTACTTTGTGGTGTATGGTGTCTAATCCCAATCCCACCACACACCAAAAGCATCCCGTGAAAACTCCTAAGAGCTGTCCAGAGTTGGTTTTATATTTTACTTTAAGGGAGAATCATGTTGAGATGGGCCTTAGGGAAAAAGAGTTGCATCCCAGAATTGGGTTACAAATTTGCCAAATACATTTAGTTCAAGTGCCTTGTAGTAACTAGAAACTTCTAGCAAATTGTTTTTAATCAGGGTGGCTTTCACTGAGGTGAGGCAAAGGAAAAATTATTATTATGCAAATTGTAATTCTTAACATTGCTCTGGGAATTTCTTCAGTAGCCACAATATGTTTTCTTTTAAAGGGCCATGTGAAAAAAAAAACCATTTTTTAAAGATAGTGATTCCCTCAGGCATGCAAATAAAGACACACAAAAGCACTTTGTCACTGTGAGTCATTGACAACAACTCCAGACTTCCAAAAGATATCCTGGGATATCCAATAACTAATATGCATGTGCTTTAAAATCAAAAATCTCTTACTCAAAATGATCCTTTTGTTATATAATGGCTTTCAAAGAGGAACAAAGACATTTATGACAGTATCAAATATAGACAAAAATATTTATATTTTTAGAGGATTTTATAAGTAAAAAATTACTCAGCTCTATTAACCCTGTTCAGAGGAACAACTCCCAGTCCTCTAACAAATGCTCACCAAAACAGCCTTTTTAGGTGGTTAAAATGTTTTTCTTAAATTGGAAGGGCAGTTAATGTTAAGTCTTACACCTTGTAACACATCTTGACATGTCCTGTGAACAAAAAATGATTCATACTTTCTCAATGACTCATTGATTAATTGTCAATTTGCATATCTAAAAGTAGAAAATTGATGAAAATTTCAAGTTACAGGGAAATTATAAACATTGTCACAGCTGGAATCTATTTAGGTGAAGGGATGAATTTTATGAAGCTGCATGTTATAGTCCTGTGATTGAAAATAGTGTAAAAGAAGAGATGCGTTGGGAATATTGCTATGGCAGGTGATCTGTGGGAGACACAAAAATGAATAAAACACAATTTCCGTCCCATGGGGCTTAAAAGCTAGTAGGAGATGGAAAGTTTACAGATATCACCAAGACAGTACAGTAAATGACTCACTGGAGTGGGCTAAGTGATGGGAGTAAAAACCATGCAAGTTCTGTGAAGGGCCAGAATTTGATCTTTATATTCCCCAGTACCTAGAAAACAGTCTGGGACATAGAGGGTGCTCAATAAGCATACGTTGAATCAATGACAGTAATATGGGAGGGACTGTGTATGTATATGTTAATATGATTATATCTGGGAAATTATTCATAATTATAGTTTCAAAAACCTAGAATGACTTTATGCAGCATGGTAGCATGGACACTTTCAAGTCCACAGGTGTCCTGGAACAGTCTAGGGGTGGTCCAACAGGGGTCAGGGCAATTGGCATCTTATCTGGCTTAGGTTTCTATAAAATAGATTATTCAAATAAAGTATTTTCTTACTAAAGAGTTTATGATTTTTTGCAGAGTGAAAAAGACATAGGATCTGCAGTCCAGAGCTCAATGTTCAAATGCTAGGTCTACTGACTACCCGTTCCCCATGGCCAACACGGGGAAATAGTTTAACCTTTCCAAACTTTTGTTTCATTATGTGAAAAAGGAAGATAACAATAGCTAACCCACAGGATGGTAATGAGAAATAAATAAGCATCAAATGCCAGCAGATTGCTTATTATATAGTTTGCATTTTTGCATTTGATGGATCTCAGTTCCCCTTCCATTTCACTAATAGTTTGTAAAAGTAGCTTAATTCCAGATTTAGTCTTGACTATTCAGTCTTGACCTCCTGTTAGTTGTGTGGCTTTGGGAAAATTATTTAAGTTGTCTGACATTCAGTTTCCTCATTTGTAAAATAGGAACAAAAGTGGTATCTGCTCTCAGAAATACTACAAAAGCATAACAAATATCCTAAATGGCCCTTCAAATATCTTAATTTTATTTGAACCCTGTATGTTGGGATTTTCAAGGATTTGTTTCTTCTCAATATTTTTAATTTCCATATCTCTCATTTATTAGTTTTCATTATTAATTTCTTATTCCTTATTAACCTCAGTTTTTTCAGAGGTTCTAAATTACTTAAGAGTATAACTAGAGAACTGAACAGGTAAAATCCAAGACATGAGAAATCTTTTCCTCTGAATTTAGCACTGGATTTATATTACTAGCACTGAAATGGCAAACTGGAGGGGAAAAAGTCTTTAATATCCCCCCAAAGTAAGAATTAAATTAAATATATATTGGTGGATAAAACTTTCTTAATTGGGTAGCTCTCCAAATTTAACTTGCTTTAAGGTCAAAAGAACAACTTCTGCAGCTTCCTCTCCAACGTGGGTTAAGAGTCAGGTTTACACACATATATTTCCATCTAAAAATTCACAATTACTGCATGCTGTGAAATTAGCCTCTCCAGGTCGCCTTACAAACTCTTAACTCCCATTCCATTCAGTCATCATGAACTTAATTCATTTGCTTCTTAAATTGCAAATGTAATGACTATATTAAAATGTCAAAATACCTTTTGTCACAAATGAATAAGCACAATGCATATTTCTAGATACTCTGTAGCATCCAGTACTTTATATACCTTTTAATAAAGTTATGGAACAACCATATTATACCACCAATTGTGCACCCCATCCTTGAAAACAAATAAAAATAAAAACATGGTAGTCTTAAGAGACCTAACAAGGACAGATAAAATGAAGCTGCCCAGAGGAAAAAAAAAATCAAATTAACAATATGGGAGACTATCAGAAAGAACTGTCCCAAGATAAAATGGGCCATATTGAAGAGTATCTAGTTGGCCACATTGTAGGGATATTGCAGAGGCAAGTCAATCATCAACTGGCCAGTAATACAGTAAAAGGAAATTCATGTACCCCTGAGAGCTGGAAAAGTCCCTCTGTACCACAGGATTCTGTAAATTCTAAGTAAAAATAATAAAGAATAGGCTATCTTTTAAAATGAATGTCTAAAGCAAAATTCACATTTAAAATAAATCACATTAAGTAATAGTTTGAGGAACAAACCACGACTCTAAGTACATAATATTAATGACAGTTTCAGAAAAGTAATACTCGAGAATACTTAAAATTTTCCTCTTATTGATCAGTTGAGAACATTCTTAACAGAATAACTACTCAATCAGATTCAAGATGACATTAAGTTATAACTTAGTATTGAACTGGTTTTGTCTGTTATAAATAAACATTTTACTTTAACGTAACACTGTACGATATTTAAAGTTCTAAAGAAGAGTTACCCAGATCAAACAAACTGGAATAAATTGTTATCATTATTATTTTTGGTAGTTTGCTTTGCTATTAACATGTTATCAAAAACAATGTCATGCCACAATCCGCTCACCCCTCCTTATCCAAGGCAGTCCCAGGTATCTCCCCTACAGAGGTCCTTAGTGTCCAAGTTTATTTCCTACTATAAAATAACTCTATTTTACCACTGAACAAAGATAGCTGGGAAAGCTCTTCTGAGCACAGAAAGCAACTCTTCCAGTGATTTCTCTCCTTCAAATAGTGCTCCAAATCCTCCCTTCTAATTATAGTATTTTAGTCTACATAAAACTACTTGCCCCTAATTACTCTTAGCCATTTTCCACTGGAGAGTTTTATTTGTGTTTTGCTTATTTGGCAGTAGTGTCCCAATAATAATGAGAAGGGGCCACTTGTCATTGTAAATGGTGTAGCACTCTGATTAATGTGCCTTTGTGAAGTTTACTAGTGCCTTGGTTCTGAGGCAATGTATGCATGGCTTGTTTTTATTTACTAATTTACTTAGTTGCTTATTTTCTTACAGACTTATTTATTTCATTCTGGAATCCACAAGCAGACCAGTATAGTACTGTCTCAACCAGGGACAATACAGATTTCAAATGAACATTATAAAACAAGAAACATAAAGCAAACTAAATTCACAGGCAAATATTTCAAAAATTCTTCATTTTACAAAAACCCTTGAAAAACACACTCAACAGCAACAATTTCTGCATAGTTTTGCAGTATAGCAAATTGTTATAAGCATTCACATTTGAAACCTGATGTGCATTTTAGATCACTGTGAACTTGTTGACTGCAGAAGATATTGGGAGTGTCAGGGTATGTGGGGGAAATAAAGCTATAGGGCTAGCCAACTGTGGTGGATATTGGCCATACATGGGGCTGCCCAGTGTCTTATGAAAAGTCCTTTGGTACTTGAATACATTTTAAAACTATGAATTCTACCCTTCCAGTTCGGAAGCTCAACTTGAAATAAGCAGATTCCTTTGCAGTTGTGATATAGACATATGACCTAGGCTCCAGAAATCAAATTCAAAAATCAAGAGACACTTGTATTCAAATGGGAGTAATGTGAAGAAATTGTTTATATTTTTGCTGGGGGATTGGGGGTTGTGCAGTGGTGTCTGGATATACTTGGTGACAGCAGCAGAGACAATGATGACCAAAATAATGCAAGGTCAAGTTCTTGGCTCAGACCTAACCTCACTGAGGTGATGGGTGATCCCTCCATCTCACTGCATGGTAGTTACTAGGCTCATGTTCATGTAAGGCCAGCCTTGTGATACGCTTCTAAGCATATCTCTTGAAGATGTAACCTCAAACTTGGCTTCCCAGAACTCCCACCAATTCTGTGTTCTAATAAACATATTATAATGAACATCTTTGATACTTAAGTGTTTACATGTGTTGGTTGCAATTAAGAACAATGACTGAATAAATAAATAAATAAATTTATTTTTTTATTTTTAATAAAATTTATTTTATTTTTAATAAAAATTAAAATTAAAAAAAAAGAACAATGACTGATAATGACTGAATATAAGGGTAGGTGGAGGGAGAGAAAATATCAAGGCAGACTCCAGAATTTGAAGCTCAAGTAACTGCATAAGTATGACCTACTAACCAAATATATACCGTGTGGTAGGGAGGGGACAGCAGCAGCAGTTCTCAGGAACTTGTGATAACCAAAATTTAGTCAAAGACTGATGTGTGTTTGGATTTCAGCTCTTCCCCTTGCTCTATTTCTTAAACTGTAATACATAATGTTCCTGTGAGAACTGGATATAATCTACGTGAAGTACTTGCCAAAATTCGCAATACAAGTTGTTGTTATAAAGATGAGAAAGGGTGCAACAGCATTTTTCTGAAAGAATCATCTAATTTGTAGACCTAGCCCTGGAGAGGGATGGGTGGTAAGTATTAGAGTACTGGAATTCTGGCCAAATAAACTGGGTTTTAAATGTTGGTTCTAGTTCTAGGCGCGGTCTGGAAATATGATAAAACTTAAATAGGAAGGTAAATCCAGGGAAAGCCAAGAAAAATGGCCCCTGAATGGTTATTCCCTGGACCTCGGTGTATCCATAGGTTAATCTCAGCCACACTTGTCCCAAGCCTTAAGCAGCAAATCTAAACTGGTGGTATTAGGCTTCTCTTCCCTACCCAGCCTGTTTCAGGATTGGCTGAATAACTTGGCCTGCAACTGAGGGCAACTGTAACCATAGGTGAGTTAACTACAGGTTAGTTAACCATAGTTAACCTATGGTTAATTCACCTAACCCTAACCCTGGCCCAGAAATGTCAAAACTTTCCATACATCTTATGATAATTTACACACATACACCACCCGAACACACATACACCATAATCCTTTTCCCTCACAATTTTCTATTATAGGCTCGGAACTTGTAAAAGTTGGTTCTAAATAAATATTTGTAAGATTGGATTAAATTTTTTAAATTGAATACCTTTTGAGAAACTGCTGGAATATGGTTTTCTTATTATTTTGAACTTCAGAAAAACGTTGACAGTCGATAAAGCAGTAATTGTTCCCGGTGGTGTAACTGCCTAGGCATTGTGCAATGATTTGATCAGACCCTTTATACAGACCCTTCTGCACATTAAATGGACAACTGGCTGGGTAAAATAACCTGCTTTGTAAAATGATGCTGATGGGAATGGGGGTGCAAAATAGCCTGGGAGGAACGAAGTCAGTGGGACATGCAGTGAGCTCTTGCAAGGTAAGTGAAATGCAACAATGTCAGTAAAAAATACAGAAAAAGTGCATGGGAGACAACTTTAAGCTCAGTTATCACTCAGTCAGCAAACTATCTCTGAAAAATCCATACGTTTTGACAGTATAGCCTGGTACAAAGACACCAAATAGTGAGTTACTTCCTCAGAAGTGATTTTGGCAATAGAGCTGTTAAATTAAATTGTCTTAAAGCTGCCTACATATGTAGCAAACGGCAACCTTACTTAGTATGCAAATAAACTGTAATCTAACTTAACAGTATATTCCTCCAATAAATAGCTAAGTCTCAACCAATCACAGCAGCCAAACTTCAGCCATCATAGATTGCCAAATCATCAGGTTATGTCCATATAAGGCAAATGCCTTGTCCCACCATGCCCAAAAAAGGCAAATACTAAACTTTAACCAATCAAGTTGTTTTTTTTTTTTTTTAATTCCCTTTCTGTCTATAAATGCTATCTACTACTGGGGAGAGCTCTCTGAACCTCTACAGGCTCAGTGTGCTGCCCAACTCATGAATTGTTCTTTACTCAAACAGCAAGCTTTGCTGAATTTAATTTGTCTACAGATTTTCTTTTAATAGAGCCAAAGAGGCAAAGCTGCTGATGCTAATCCTCTCTCTGCAGAGGCTGGAGTTTTTAAGTTCAGTTGCAGTGACACAGCACAAATAGAGGACTAAAATTTTCAGATATAGTTTATGCATACTTTATTTTGTCTGCTCAGAAAATAGACATTAGGAAGTTATGCCCTTCCCTGGATTTGAACCAAGGTGAAGCAATGGGCAAAAATAGTTTGGGAGATGAGAAGGAGGATATATTAGATTAAAGCTAAACGGGAAGAGATCCTAACTCATCAAGAAGAACAGGATATTAACCTTAGAGAGGGCAGATTAGCAAGGATCTAATGCCTAAAATCAGAGGAAGTAGGAGCAGATAAAAAAGGAAGATGCCAGTGGTTAGGAGAAGACAGAGAAAACATAGTTGAGGTCAGAGATACCAGAGAAATGATACGGATGGGGTGGCTGAGGATAGTAGAGGATAAAATCTGCACAAGGAAATCATGGGTTGCAACTGCTATAAAATACAAACTAAAGAGAAAACAAATCCATTTCAAGTCCTCTCCCACTGTGACAAATAACTATAAAAAATGAAATTCCTGTTGCACAAGATTGCATTAATAATAAGTATAAACCATAAGAAGTATTAGGCATTTTAATATGAAATTGAACACATTGGGGATCTTTCTAAACATGATCACTAAACCAATTGCCATATATCACTGTAGGTCATATCCAGTTATCTTTAAACTTGAGCTCAGGAGTTCAAGACCAACGTGGGAAACATGATTAAACCTCAGCTCTACAAAAACAACAAAAATTAGCCCAGTGTGGTGGCTCATGTTGGTAGTCCCAGCTATTCGGGAGGCTGAGGCAGAAGGAATGGTTGAGCCTGCAGTGAGCCATGACTGCACCACTGCACTCCAGCCTGGGTGACAGAGTAAGACCTTTTCTTAAAAATAAAAAAAAAAATAAAAAAATCATATTGTGTTAGCCTTCTGTTTGTCTGTGCTGCTTCTTGAAAAAAAGAATTAAGAGGAAGAAAAATATCACTTGAAATAAGGGTATAATTACCTAACTCACTTACATCTAAGTATTTCAACTGCAAAATATAAGACTGCTTATTTTATTTAGCCTTCCAGTTTTTCAATTTTGTAATATTTGGATGATTCTTTGCTGAGCTATGTAGAAAGGTATCAGTGTCAGCACTGATAAATGTACGTACTCTATTTGCTTTTCGAAGGGCAAGGAGGATGTATCCGATATTCAAAGTGAGCAGAGCAATGCTTATCTGCATTTCTGAAGGTCTGCAAAAATTCCATAAATTGCCAGGCGCGGTGGCTCACGCCTGTAATCCCAGCACTTTGGGAGGCCGAGACAGGCGGATCACGAGGTCAGGAGATCGAGACCATCCTGGCTAACACGGTGAAACCCCGTCTCTACTAAAAAATACAAAAAACTAGCCGGGCGAGGTGGCGGGCGCCTGTAGTCCCAGCTACTCGGGAGGCTGAGGCAGGAGAATGGCGTGAACCCGGGAGGCGGAGCTTGCAGTGAGCTGAGATCCGGCCACCGCACTCCAGCCTGGGTGACAGAGCGAGACTCCGTCTCAAAAAAAAAAAAAAAAAAAAAAAAAAAAAAAAAATTCCATAAATTGTAAGAAGCTGACAGAACTAATATTTCACACCACTATGAATATAACTCGTTAATAATATAAACCTATTGACAGTAAATATCCTCCATATCTCTCTGTGGAAGGATTTTCTTTAAATTTTCATAGAGAAGTAACCTATAGAACTAAATCTTTAAAATACACTCCTTTCATAAAAATTATTCTTTAACATCAAGAATCACAGCTGTCAATGCTGTGATCCACTTTGGATGCAGAGTGACTTAATTCTTTACTTCTGTGATGCCTACCAAATGGTCAGTGTCTAAGTATCATATTACTCTGCAGAATTTCTGTACATTTTAAAAATAGGAAAGATTGGCATAATTCTATTATGACTTTTGATTCAAGTTCCAAACAGTAGGAAAAGCTAGATGCCTAACAGGAGTTCTGCTTGTCCACTCATTATACTTAGTGATTACACACCATTTACATCACCTGCTTCATCAGATTTTCCAACCCAGACCATTTCCTTCTGCTGTAATATGTTCACACACCAAAGGAAGCCAAGGTAAAGCGCCACCTGATGAAACGAAATATTACCCAGGCATGCAGAAGTGACATGATATGAATCTGCGTTACCTTGGCTACTGGATCCCACTGTACCACATCTAGGAGTAATTGGCATATGAAGCCTAGGTCAAACATTTATCTCTTCAGTATGCAATTATAGAAATGCTTGGCTTATCCATCATCATTTGGAAATAAACACCTACTTCAGTGATTTTTCTAGATAATAGAAATTCGCTTCTTCAAGCGCCAAAGCTTTTGGTTTGCTCAATTTTCATTTTCTGTTCAGTGTATTATATATTCCTCTGTTATCTCAGAAAATAAAAACCATAGACATCAATTTGGCCCTATGATAGAGTGTGCTGATGCCTTCACAGACGATTCATGTGTGTAGGCCTGGCTATTCTCATATAAATGATTTGGGAGGACCACACTTTTTGAGTTTTATATATATATTGCACGATGCTCTGTACCTTCACTCACTGTCAAGGCACTGTTAACAATTTTTGCTGCTGTGAACTTGACTGATATTATTAGATTCTCCTCTTTTTGTCCTTTTTATTTTCTGAATTACAGTTCCCTAAGTAAAGGTTTGGTTCTCCTATAAATGAATTTCATCAACTTTAGTGTATGCGTATGTTCGTATTTCATTTATCTTGTCAGTCCAGTCTTATTAACAATATTTTTTCTTGCCTATATTATCATAATGCAAATGATAATAATGCATCTAATCTTTACCATGGGCCATCCTGTGTTAGTTAATTAGGTTATCATGTGTAACCTAATTAAATCCTCCTTATCACAATTTTATGAGGTATGAGCTACCTTTGTCTATTACATTCTACATATAGGAAACTCTCCATAACTCTCAAATGATAGATATTATTTTGGAATAGTGACTTGAATAGTGACTTCTAGATGAGTGAAATGTATCTGTACAATGTTTTTCTTTACAGTTGGTTCACATTGATATTTTCAAAGAAAATCCTTACATAAGAAGCTTCTTTGGGTTCTATGGGCATATTTTCAAGAATGATGTGTTTATATTATTAGGAATATTTTTAATTTTAAAGAAAACAGGCAGTCATTCTTCTGAATTAACTTATTTATATATACAGTTAACTTTTCCAAGGGCAATTTAAATTAGTTTGGATACCAATGGAATGTTATAACAGAATTGTAGATATATAAATGCAATACTGATGCATTATAGACAAACAATTTTTAAGAAGGAAATTGTTAAGTACTTACTATGTACCAGGGGCTACGGGGTTACATGCTTCCTAACCTTGTTTATGCTTCAGGTAACAATCGTCTCAATTTTAAAATCGGGGAACTAGATTCAAAGAACTAGAATTTGAGCACATAATTTCACGTTAACCTGCATGCTTCACCCAGTTAACAGCAAGGTGAATATGATATTTTAATACTAACGACCATGTACATAACAGTATTTCAATAAAATTTTAATGTTTAGTCTCTCATTGGCAAACCACTTATCTGATAAATGGTTAATAGCCAAAATTATAAAACTCCTACAAATCAATGGCAAAAAAAATCACCTGGTTAGAAAACAGGAAAGAACTGGAATAGACGTTTCTCCAAAGATGACATACAAAAGGTCAACAAGCATATGAAAAGATGCTCCATACCACTAATCATTAGGGAAACGTAAATCAAAACTACAATGAGATGCCATCTCACACCTGTTAGAATGGCTATTATTATCAAAAAATAGTAACAACAAATACTTGCAAAATTTTGGAAAACCTGGAACCATTATACACTATTGGTAGGAATGTAAAATGGTGTGGCCTGTATAAAAACAGTATAGCAATTCCAAAAGACTTAAAAACAGAATTACAATATAATTCAGCAATTCTACTTGTGGATATATATCTGAAAGATTTGAAATCAGGGTCTAGAAGAGATATCTGCACTCCCATGCACATTGCAGCATCATTTAAAATAGCCAAGATATGGAAACACTTTACCCACTGATAAATGAATAAATAAAATGTGTTATATCCAAGCAATTGATTTATTCGTCTCAAATAGTGACTTGAATAGTGATGGAATATTATTCAGCCTTAAAAAGGAAGGGAATCCTGCCAAATGTGATGACATGGATGAACCTGGAGGACATTATGCCAAGTAAAATAAGTCAGTAACAGAAGGATAGATACTGCATGGTTCCACTTACACGAACTATCTAAAATAGCCCACATCTTTTAAATAAATAGTAGAATAGTGGTTACCAAGGGTTAGTGGGAAGGGAAACGGGGAGTTGCAGTTCAATGGATATGGTGTTTCAGTTATGTAAGATGATTAAGTTCCAGAGATCTGCTGTACCACATTGTGCCCACAGTTAATAACACTGTATTTTACACTTAAAAATCAAATGAGTAGATCTTACATTGTGTTTTCTGTTTTTTTTAATTTAGTTTAGAAAAGGCAAGACCTGGCAAAGGCATGATGTATTAGTCCATTTTCATACTGCTATGAAGAAATACCCGAGACTGGATAATTCGTAAAGAAAAAGAGGTTCAGTGGACACATATTTCACATGGCTGGGGAGGCTTCACAATCATGGTGGAAGGCAAAGGAGGAGCAAAGGCATGTCCTGCATGATGGCAGGCAAGAGAGCATGTGCAACAGAACTGTCCTTTATAAAACCATCAGATCTCATGAGAATTATTCACTATCATGAGAACAGTACGGGAAACACCCACCCCCATGATTCAATTACCTCCCACTGGGTCCCTCCCACAACATGTGGGGATTATAGAAGCTACATTTCAAGATGAGATTTTGGTGGGGACAGAGCCAAACCATATCACATGATAACTGTCCTTATAAAATGAAAGAACAACTCATGGAGGAAGCACTAAGATTTGATATTAAGTTGTCCTGTGAGCAGAACCAGGAAGAGGCATAGGTCAATTTCAGCTTACTGCCAATTTTTCTGTCACATCCCTATGCTGATGGGGGAAATGTTTTCGAGTCCAGCAGTCCCCAGCCTTTTTGGCACCAGGGACTGGTTTTGTGGAAGACCATTTTTCCACAAACTGGGGGGTGGAATGATTTCAGGATAATTCAAGCACATTACATTTGTTGTGTACTTTATTTCTATTATTACTACATTGTAATATACAATAAAATAATTATACAACTCACCATAATATAGAATCAGTGGGAGCCCACAACTTGTTTTCCTGCAACTAGATGGTCCCATCTGGGAGACAATGACAGATCATCAGGCATTAGATTTTCATAAGGAGTGCATAACTTACAATGGGATTCATGCTCCTATGAAAATCTAATCCTGCCATTAATCTGACAGGAGGTGGAGCTCAGGAGGTAATGCTCCTGAGGAATGGGGAGTGGCTGTAAATACAGATGAAGCTTCGCTGGCTTGCCTGCCACCATCTCGTGCTGTGCAGCCTAGTTCCTAACAGGCCACAAACTGGTACTGGTTCATGACCCAGGAATTGGGGACCCCTGCTCTAGTACATCTAGGTTACATGCAGTCTCTTGGTAGTCCAATTTATGCAAAAAACTAGGTTGTAAATTTGCTCATGTGTACAAAGGGGACATCATAAGCCTCTGGGCTGAGAAGATTAACCCTAATCCCCTTAGCTCTAGTTAACCTCATCGTCAGATCATGTCTGAGCCACCCTGACTTTTGGTGACCTGTTTGTAGTTAGTTTCTGAGGATACCTCTTATTCTTTGTGAGCTTATTTATGCCTTTATAAAATAGGTTTGCTATATTTTTAGAATTTCTATCCACTTGTTTTTGAATGGATTGCAGGTTACTGATTTTGACATATTGGCAGAACCATCAAAATAAAACTCTTTTGGAAAATAATATTCTGTAAAAGCATAAGATGCTATCATTATGTCTATTAGTGGTATTCTAAATTGTTATCAGTGTAGTTTACATGAATATATGGATGACTATGTCAGACAATGTGTTAGTATCAGAACTCTCTACTCATGGAAATATTATATAGATTACCTGTTTTATAGGTATAAAACAGACCAAAGAGGGCTGTTTGATTTAAAAGTCTAAGCAGCAGCTGTACTAATTCAGTTGTGCTACTTGAGCACTAAGTTATACTTCCACTCAAAATATGTAGTATTATTGTTTCAAGAGAGTTCTTAATATATAATGTTCCCTCCTCAAAAATGGGTTGGGTTAATATTATTAATATACTAAATCTGTTTCAAGAGGTTTTATTAATTGTTTAACGCTAATTTCATCCTCTTAGATTAAAATATACTTCCTGATTAATTGATCTTAACATCTTTAGTTCTCTTTGGACAATTCTTATTCTATGTTCTTCCATGTCTCTAGTAAAATTAATTTATTTCTCTAAGTAAAAACAATGTAATATATTAAAGTACAGGAGTCTACACTATGGTCCCACTCTGTGCCTAACACTAATCTCTGTGTAATTTCTCTTGCCTATAAAATGAGAATAGTACATAAAATTCCTGTTTCACAGGATTATTATAAATATGTTGTAAAAATGTTTTTTAAAGTTTCTTTTTAAGATGGAGGAATGTAAGGTATCTCATTCTCTAAAAATACCTAGTATTTTAAATAACAAGAAACACAACTATTTCACATTAAGACACTTTACAAAACCTGAGTACAGGTAATTTCTTGGCACACTAGTTTACTCTCCTAGCCAATGTACAGTCTTAGTTTTTCCTTTGAGCTAATTTGAGCTGTAAGAATTATGAACAGATAGTGTATATTATGGTACCCAGAATGATTCTGGGAATTTATTAAGCACCCAGTGAATGGTAGCATTTCTTTGTATTATCTTCCTTATAGGAAAAGTGGACAACACAATTCGGAGAGTAAGGAGAAAATTCTATGCATTTAAAAGGTTAGATGAGTGTCTTTTACGAGCCTTTACAAGGTGTATCAAATGCCTATTTACAAAAGTAAGGAAACTGTCAATTTGATGAAGTACAACTCACAACTCATTAGTGCTGAACACAGAAGAAGTACTCCACATCAAAAATGACTGCTGAAATATTCACAATTACCAGCTGCTCGGAAACCATTTTATATGAATAAAAAACATGTCACATTTAATTTATCAGATGTTTTCTGCTGTCATACTTTCTTTCGTTCAATGTACTGAAAAGTTATAAAAACAACTTCAGTCTTACTGTAACCATGTATAGACACTAAGAATAACACAAACCCATTAGCCACCACAATATAATTTTATCTACATGGATGAATAGATCTTCTGCAGCTTTTTTGCACTCAATTCTGAATTAAGTGTTCCTTTACAGATTTCTGAAATACAGCATTCAGTATCTCTATTAAAAAACTACCATTTCAATATAAAGAAAAAAAACACAATTCATTCCTGAAGCTATATTCCTCGAATGAGCTGGCATTATTAGCCTCATTTCTATAGTGACGACAATGGGAGACATCATCAGAAAAATAATGCCAGCTTAATTTTCTAACAACTCTGAAATGAATCAAATATGCACCAAGCACTTGTGAAAATAAAATAGTAACAGTCTAGCTTTCCATTGTAATGTTATGATGTAGGCTTCAAGTAAAAATGTAATAATTTGATTAACCCTTTTCAATAATTATTATACATAACCAACTGTTAAACTAATTCTATGATGAAAAGACTAAAGCAACTAGATACATAGTACATAGACAGATTATTCCCAAATAAAAAAAAATATGAAAACAAACATTAATAGTGTACAGATTTCCATTTTATATTTAAACCGTTTTAAACCTAGCAATGTTCAAACTAGTGTCTACGGAGGGCCCTGCTCTCCTAGGCTCAACTAAACGTGCAGCAAGCATCACTTCTGCTCCACTACATTGCGCATCACAGACTCAGTTCAGTCACGGACCTCTTAATGGATGGCCCTCACTTTCTGTTTTCAGAGTCAGCTGCATTGATGGTTGTGGCTCTATATAAACTGTTGGCAGAAGCTGTTTAATACCATGAAAAGGAAATAAGGCTTGTTTCTTTGGAACTTCTCATGTTAAAAAAAAAAAAAAACACATGACAATCCCCTAACAATTACCAATTTGTGTTTCTTTATTTTTAAATGATTCCCCAACCACTATAAAGGGATATATAAGAACACTTAGCCTTTTACATACTTTAAAAATATCCCATTCTATCCCCCTAAGGCATGTAGAAACTGGGAATGAGGTCCTTCTCTGATACAAAAGAAAGTGTTAATAGCTATCCTTCCAATAAAGTTATTTACTTATACATTACTTTTTTACAAAACATCATTTTTAAAATACAAGTCTACATGTGAAGGAAAAAGTGAGGACACTGGAAGAAAGAAAAATGAAAAAAAGTAAAATTAAAAAGCCTGGGTTGAAACTAACCGAAACATGCATCTTGCTGTTTTGCACATTTTCTAGAAGTGAAAAACCGTCTCAGCTCCAGTAGATCTAGCAGTCATCACAAGTGAAAAACAATCAATTTCAGTGTCCATAAGGTTAAAAAAATCAGTTGCTCAGAAATATGACTATTCCAAGTACTGTGGAGACAACAGTCTCCTGTAATCCACGTAGAGAAGTCACTGTACTATAAAGATTGTAATCAATCCCCAAAAATAAATACAGAAAAGCTTACAGGATGATTTTACATTATCACTGAATATCCACATATGCCATATGCTAGACTATTCGGATTATTAGATTTAGTCCTGCTCATGCACAAAATCTCCCTCTAGAAATTAAACATTGTCTTCATTTGTTTTTCTCTATAGGAGGACAGGAGCTGGAAATGTTTATTTAATTGCACTTGTTAGACTTAATCATTATCCTGGATGTTTCAAGGACCTCTGTCTCAGTTTTCGCAGAAGGTCCCAAAAGCAGAAGCCAAAATTAACAGGGCACATGCTCTTATGTTCCCAACGGAAATGTTTGCCCACTAAGTAAGATGAGCAAATGATTTGGCAAAATCAGGTCTTGTAAAAAAAAAAAAAAAAAAAAAAAAAAGAGGAAAAGACAAATGTTAGAAATATTAAACCACTCTTTGGAATAGTCAAAATGATGACATGGTATTTTTTTCTGATCTTCTTGCAGGAGTGAAGGGGAGAAGATTGCTTTCCTTCCCCTCTAGTCAGGTAAGAGAGACGATTCAATACAAAATTCAGAAAATTTTGTATTGATTTGATTTGTGTCCCCCACAGTTTGCACAATAGGTTCCTGACTCATAGCCCCCAAAGATTCTAAGATAAACTTAATGGAACTGCCTGCTTAGCTGTAGAGAGAAAAGAAACAGCCATATTAGAAAGCAGCTGTGCTTTCAAAGATGATAGAGCAAAAGATGAGTGTTTCCCATGGACCGAGTGAATACTGACCATGCAGTATGCTGACGGACTGAGACAGTTTCATCTGAGAGCAAGGAAACATCAGCAGAGAGAAGATGGATATGCACCCATCACATTCAGAAGCTGAGAATATGTCGTAAGAGGCCAGCAAGAGGAGAGAGACTGCTGTAACCAGGAGCTCTTGTGAGGAATCTCTGAAGGCTGTGGAGATGCTCCACTAGAGTATTCTTTGAACTTGGTAAACCCAGAGATGAACAATGCCACCCACTGCAACAACAGTGATGTGTGGCTTTCCCTCCCTCCTGCCTCTCCCCTCTGCCAACCCTAAGGAGGTCAGAAACAAGAGTTACTCGACAAAGAAGCAGCAGTGAGGGGTGGGATAAAGTATAAAAGAAGGAAGGAACAGAAAACTATCTGACATTGCCTTCCTCTTCCTTTACCATGATAGGCATCCAGTCCAAAGTAGGGTTGAGCTGGATAAGACGACAGGGTTTAATTTAGAAGATGTTTGGAATTCTGACTCTAAATGGGACTGGACTAGAGACTGTGCTAATGGAACAAAATATCAAATATTTTAGAATTTATTCTTCGTAATGCCAAAAATATAAAGGTCTAGAAAGCTGAAGTTGTGTTCCAGACTAAGGTAAAATAAACAGAAGTGACAACTAAATGCAATAAATTATTCTAGATTGGATTGTGGATATAGGAAGAAAACAGCTATAAAACACATTACAGGGAAAACCAATAAAATGTATATATACACTAAGTTAAACTTCTTGATTTTTATAATTACATAGTTTAATTACACATAATATTACATGTGAAGTTACAATTTTAATTTACTTTAATATGTAATTATTTAATTATATATTTTATATTTATAATTTAAGAATTATGTAAAAGGATGTTCTTGCTCGTAGGAAATACATACTGAAGCATTTATGTGTATAAAATAACATGTTTGTAATTTGCTCTAAATTTATTTCTCTATATAAATTCATTTCTATATCTCATATAAAATTATTATATATAATTGATATAATAGTTACATAGTATAATTTGATATAAAATTTATTTATCAACGTTTCACCTGTCAATATTTTTCCTGATGATCAAATACATGACTGATTTAAAATACAGAATATGGTGAGATAAAAAGTGCTAAAACTGATTTTTTAAAAAGATGGCCTGGTATTAAAACATGGCCTGGTGAGGTGGCTCACACCTGTAATCCCAGCACTTGGGGAGGCCGAGGCAGGTGGATTGCTTGAGCCCAGGAGTTTGAGACCAGCCTGGGAAACATGGCTAAACACTATCTCGACAAAAAATACAAATTTAGCTGTGTGTGGTAGCATGCACCCATAGTCCCAGCTACCCAGGCGTCTAAGGTGGGAGAATCCCTTGACCCCAGGAGATGGAGGTTGCAGTGAATAGGGATCACCCCACTGCCCTCCAACCTGGGCAACACAGTGAGACCCTGTCCCAAGGAAAAAAATTAAAAAGTTAAAATAAGACTCTTTCAAGCTGCCCCCACCCCTGCTGTTCAAATTCCAAAATAAATAAATAAATAAATAAATTGAGGTATATACTCTAGAGGATTATCTACATCTGGAAATATGCAACCATTGACTTTTCCAAAAAGTGAGATTACAGTCTCCAACTCTCACCTAAGCTTTCTGACTCAATTATAGAAAGACAAGCTCATCTGATCCAAATGGGAGCATGTCAGAATGTCTGAAAATGGAGAGTCAGCAGGCTTTCTAGGCCAAGTCACCTGTATTAGAAGTTGACCCGACCAGATAAAGAGCATAAGAGAAATTCCTTTGGGCTGTTATTAGGGAATGGGGAGTGGCAATGAGTGGTCATTTCAAAATCAAAGCAAAAAGATTGTATAAGAGTCTTACCTAATATTTTTCCATTTTAACTATGATTACATGCCTATATTATTTTCCCTATTAGACGGAGATGTTTCTAAGGGATAGACAATGTTTTAATTGATCTTAATAGTTTTCACTGTGCCTAACACAGTGTGTTTTCTTTGCAAGCAGACCACTAATATTAAAGAACACCTAGGGCATGTCAGGTGTTTTATAGGCACTTTCATCATTATCTCAATTATATTCATGGCAAGACTGAACAAATAACTGAAATGATATAGTGAGGTGTCCAACATTAGCACAGTAAGGTAAGAACACGCATTGGTTATTCCAAGTGTTAATTCAACATTAAACTTGAGACCATTCTCTTGGTAGGGAAAACAAAAAACAAAAACAAAATAACAAGTAGGACATAACCAAATATAAATGGATTCTAAAGTAGCTATGATGAATCCTCTGTAAAATGTCTGAGTATTTCTGCATTCTTATATGCTGGAAATTCTCTTTCTTAGCGTAGGAATGTACTAGAGTAAGGCCTGCTTTCTTGCTTAAGTGGCTTGAAATAACAGGGCTGCTGATACATTTTTAGGGAAATCACCCGGGGACCACTGTGAGATTTAATTGTCTGGGTTCACTTCTGAATCTTAGTTTAGTTTCCAGGTCACCTCCCCTCCAGCTCTTTTTCTCTGAATCCAAAGAATGGCCTCCAGAGGCTCATCTTTGCTGCCATTATCTGGGCATACTTCCATTAGTTTTTCTCTGTTCATGGATCCTCTTCTAAAGGTCACTAAGAAGACAGGTGCTGGTGGCAGGCAATAAAAGAAAAATAAGAGTTTAAAAATTATGAACTTGTACACATAAAAAAGGGGAAAATATTATTAATAACAGTATTCACAAAATATAAATGGAGATAAGATTTCTCTTTATTACCTTGTTCCCTCATTGACTGGTTTCTCGTTTTCTGTAAGACTAACTTTTTCAAGGATCCAACCCTGTGTAATCCTCCTATTTCCATTTCTCATGCTCCGAGAATTTCCCTGTCCCTCTGTCCTCTGTCTTTTGAGTCAGACCTTGTATATATATATACAATAAAACACTAACCAATTGCATCAAACTGTGTATAATCTTTACATTTTCCTTTCTCAGTCTATGAATTCTTTCCTGTCCCCTGTACCTTTTTTTTTCTGTTGTTTCTTAAGAATCAAGCTCTGGATACCTCCAAAACAAAGAAAGGTAATGTGAGGCAATCAGACCAATAAGGCTGAAAGAAGAGTCAGATGACACTTCAGACTGACATGTTAGTAAAATGCCCTTCTCTTCTACACACACACGTCATGATATTTTTCTTATAAGGAAAAGAGCATTATTTGAGGGAGCCATGTTGCCTGCAGCAGTAAGAGAAAATTAAAATCCCATAAGATGTGAGAGGCAGAGAAAAGATTAAAAAGAAGATTCTAGACCCCAAAACGTTGGCAGGATGGGGTTGTTAAATGTCAGGTCATGTAACCAACTATTTTAAGAATCCTATAACATAAACATATAATTGCACAATATTCAAATAATATAACATATGCCTGTTTACTATAATACATTACAGAGATTTAAGGAATTATTATGATTTGCATAACTACAATATTTACTCTGAACCATCAAGAATAGGTAGAAGGTATGTGTTTTGATTACAGATTATGCTTAATAAGTCAGCATGTGTTTAATGCGTATTAGAATTTATGGAAACACTGTCACTTTTATGAGAAAATAAGACAATTATATACTGACCTACTTTATGCACTGCTTACTCATAGCTAAATTTACTTCTATGAAAAATATCTTGGGAAAAAATTAATTTATATAGGCCTTTCAGATAAGTTTTTATTTTTAAATTCAGAATGCTGCCCTCGTCCCTGCAGTGAACCTTGGCTGTGAGCATAGATCAACACTTCCGGATGCATAATGAAATACTAACTTTTGTGGAATTTCTGAAGACAGCTTCAAGAAATGTGGAATCCAAGTCCAGAGTCTGTAACCAGTCTAAAATAGTAATTATTTTAAAAGGTAACATCAGATTTTATTGAATCCCAAGGACATGAGGATTATTACAGTAATTTGATGCTGTGGCTCCAGTGTTACACATTATAATTGTACAATATAAGATGAGCCTTGTTCTTCTCTGTGACTCAGACACACATGCTCTTGGATATTGCCTTGATGGTAAAGACACAGATAACTGTTATGAATGCAACAACTCTCAAAGTGCGAAGATCAATATTATGGTGACTAGCTACTCTAATAGGCCCTAATAGACTATTGATATAAGTTCAGTCTTTGTGGAGATGATTGATGAGCCAGGATATCACCTTAGGCTAAGGATATGTTAGAATGTCTTATATACATTTCCAATAAGCAGAATATTCACTGTTCTTCCTGTTTATAAAGAGATTGAGTACATTACATTCTTCAATAAAATCCACCTTAAAATATCAGTGTTTCTTCATCATTTCCAAGACCAAATGCTATCCATTTCTCACAGCATACAATGCTCTCCATGACTTTTCCTTCCAGGCTCAAGTCCTAGAACGTGTGCAAATGAACACAATGCAGTTTTCTAGAAGCTGATGAAATTCTTCAAATACACCACCATTTCTGTACCCTTGTTCATGCTATTTTCTTTGTAATACATTTTTAGAATGTTGATTATGACTCAATTGTATTGATTTAATATCTCAAGAATCAATCAAAACCCACAGTTTGAAAAAGTATGATTGAAGGAGAAAGCTTGAGAAAGGAAGTGAGTTGGGTAGAACTTTGTGAAATGCCAAATTTAAATGCCAGTTAGGGGATAACAAGCCTTCAAAGATAAGCAAAATTTAGAGGTATTAGAAGAAAACTCAAAGTATGCTGTGATGGAAGCAAAGGGAAGAGTACTTGAAAAGGAAACTACATTTTATGTTTTACTTTTACTTGTCACTTATAGTAGCTGAATAATATCCATTTTATGAGTGTATCCTATAGCATTTTGCCAACTCCCAGCAGATGATAACTTTGGTTGTTTCTACTTTATTCACAGTATCAACAATGCTGTGATGAGCAAATTTATGCATGTATCTTTATGCCCTTGATCTACTATTTCCTTAGCATAAATTCCTGCAACATTACTAAAATAGGTTTGTAAATAGTATAAGATTTAAGATGTGGTACATACTGTCAAACACTCCTTTAGAAAAACTAAAAATTATGCTCTTATAAACAGTAGATTAGTGTTGCTATCAATAGAGCAAACAGACAACCTACAGAACGGGAGAAAATATCTGCAAACTACGCATCTAACAAAGGTCTAATAACCAGAATGTATAAAAAATTTAAACAGTTCAAAAAGCAAAAAACACATAATCTCATAAAAAGTGGGCAAAGGGCATGAACAGATATTTCTCTAAAGAAGACATACAAGTGGCCAATAAACATGACAAAGTATTGTACATCACTATCATCAAAGAAATGCAAATCAAAACCACAATGAGATACCATCTCACACCAGTCAGAATGGCTACTATTAAAAAGTCAAAATCAACAGATGCTGACGAGGCCATGGAGAAAAAGGAATGCTTACATACTGTTGGTGGGAATGTAAATTAGGTCAGCTACTGTGGAAAGCAGTTTGGAGATTTCTCAAATAACTTAAAACAGAACCCCCATTTGAACCAACAATCCCATTATTGAGTATATATATATATAAAAAATCACACCACTAAAAGATAAATGCACTTGTATCTTCATCACAGCTCTATTCCCAGTAGCAAAGGCATGGAATAAACCTAGGTGTCCATCACCGGTAGACTGGATAAATAAGATGGGGTACACATACACCGTGGAATACAATGTAGCCTTAAAATGAATGAAATCATGTCTTTTGCAGCAACATAGATGCAGCTGGAAGCCATCATCCTAGTCGAATCAATGCAGTAACAGAAAACCAAATACTCCGTGTTCTCACTTGTAAGTAGGACTTAAACACTGGGTATTCATGGACATAAAGCTGATAACAATAGACACTGGGGACTCCCATTGTGAGGAGGGAGAGAGGGGGACAAAGGTTGACTAACTGTTGGGTACTATGCTCACTATCTGGGTGACAGGATCATTTGTATCCCAAACGTTAGCATCCTGCAATATACTCATGTAATAAACCTGCACGTGTACCCCAGAATCTAAAAGTTGAAACTATAAAAATTAAAATTAAATTAAAACCCTATAATAAGCTGGGAGGCAAACAAAAGTGCAAGAGTTTATGGCTTAAGGCATTACCTTTCAAGTACACATTTGCCATGGCAAGTCTTTTTCTGTATCTACAAATATAACACTCTAAAGTGATTGCTGTTGACATGTGAAATTAAAGCTTACAAAGGACAAAGGTAATGCAGTAGGCAGTAATTATGTGAAGTACAATGTCTGTCAGATTAATGTAGAGTTAATGAATGACGCTTATTGTGTATTCATACTGTATGACAACTTCATGAAGAGCACTTAGAAAGCTTCAAGTTTAAGAAAACCTAGGATGACTTGGCTTTGAAAAGAAGTCATTCTTAAAACTGACAAATTTCTAGGTCTAGAAATGGTGAGCTAACCCAGATGTTCTCTGCAGTTGTTCAGTAGTTGTCATGCCCAGACTGGTGTACTGTAGCACTTCCTGTTGTGTTGGCATGACAATGAACACAGCCAATATAATTCCCAATAATTAATGTTACTGTGATAAGTTCTAAGTGAAAGACTGTGAAAGACAGCCTCAAAAACTAATTAAAATAGCAACCAAAGCCCGCCATGCTTTCACTGTGAAAGTGTGGTCCTCCTTTCCCTTCTTAAGCAAATTCTTTAATACCTTTTTGGCAAACTCTTTAATCATATTTTTTTAGTTTGCTTTCTATACTGGTGGTAAATAAACTATTTATAGTGCATATTCTTCTGATTCTTTCGCATTCTAATTTCTAAACATAGTCTACATTAAAAATTAAAAAAAGAGCAAAACAGAAAAAACTAGGAAGATATTCAAAATAAATGAGCTGTTACTCCACACTTTTTTAAAAGAACTCCCATTAATGAATTCCTAATGCTTTAAAGCTTCCAAGAACAAATGATGAGAGAGATGAGGGGAATGGCATGTTTTTTGTTTGTTTTTTTGTTTTGTTTTGTTTTTTATGTGAAGGGCCAGATAGAAAGTATTTTGAGGCTTTGTGGGTCATACTGTCTCCATCACAACCACTCAACTCTGCCATTGCAGCAGGAAAGCAGCCATAGATAGATAAGGCAAACAACTGGATGTGATTGTGTTCCAACAAAACTATTTCCAAAAAGAAGTGGCAGGCCAGATATGGCCTATGGGACCCTAGGTTGCAAGACACTGGTCCATAAGTTGAAATTCAAACATACATGGCCCTTTACATCACACCACAACCTGCCGCTATAGACTTATCTCCTACCACATTCCCTCTGCAGACTCCACAGACTGCCACTGTGGAATTGTGCCTCTTCTCTAGATTGTGCCATTTCATAATAGAGTTTGTTTTCTTGTATATCAGACTACCTAGCATATCTTACCCTATACTTCACCTGAAAAATTCCTAATTAAACTCAAAGTCATTTACAAGTGCCTGGTCTTCTCTGAAATGCTTTTTTTCTCCTCTCCACCCCAAACTGAGTTAATCATTTCCATTCCTGAGTTTTCACTGAACTATATTCCAAGGCTCTACCATCCCCTTTCACATTGCTTATAATCTTCCAAGTAAAGGCCATATTTCATTCATTTTTATATCCTCCGGATCAAAAGTGGTGTTATGTCAACCAAGTGTTTTTGGAATATGACTACAGAAATCTCATGAATATCGGAGGTGGAGACTGCTAGTTGCCTCCCAATCTCCATTAATGCTTCAGTCCTTACTCATAGAACTTCCTATTTCAAGTCAAGTACATGGATGCCTAGAATAAAGTCTATATTTAAAGCCTGCTTTGCTGATAAGTTTTATCCAATGAGATTGAGACAGAAATACTACATTGCAGATTCTGAGTATTGCCCTTAAAAAGATTTTTATATGGGAAAAGAAATTGTCTTTTTAAACCATTTTAATTTTGATATCTGTCACATATAATTGCATTTTACCTTAATTGTATAAAAATATACTTAATGCAGTAACAATAAATAAATTTAATGTTTATGTTTTGATCTTGAAACATGTTGCGGCAAAAATATAAACATGTATTTATTGGGCTGGTATAATGTTATTTTAAAATATTCCTTTTCATTATATATTATTTTAAAAGAAAAATAGCTAACATGTTTGAGGCATAAACTAAACAAATAATATTTAAACTGTCTACCCATTGTAGGGATTACTTCAATTAAGGAAAGTTAAGCTGTTAGCTAAGTGCAAAGAGAAAATACTCTAATTTAATCTCCTAGAGAAGGAGTGAACAGTCCAATTGGGACAATAAGTGGTCATCAGCAAAGAAGCAATCAAGAAACGCTGGAATCTGAAACAGCTTAAAATGGATCATAAGAGACATATCTAAAACAGTATACTAAGGATTAGAGTAATAAGTGGAATTGTCATTAAATTTTTGGCATTGTTATTCATACACATTACACATGGCACTATAATGTGCACACTCATATATGTATATTTAATTGTTAATAGTGAATAAATCTAGTAGTTTGTAATAAGTGCTTACTACTTATTGTTTTGCTTTGTTTTGAGACACAGTCTTGCTCTGTGACCCAGGCTGGAGTGCAGTGGCATGATCTCAGCTCACTGCAACCTCCACCTCCCAGGTTCAAGCGATTCTCCTGCCTCAGCATCCCGAGTAGCTGAGACTACAGGCATGGGCCAACACACCTGGCTAAGTTTTTTTATTTCTGGTAGAGATGGGGCTGGTCTCAAACTCTTAAGCTCAAGAGATCCAGCCGCCTCAGCCTCCCAAAGTGTAAGAATTACAGGCATGAGCTACTGCACCCAGCCTATTTTTTAATAAATAAGTGACAACTATTCTTGTTCTGTGGATTTTCCATAAGAGACACAGACCAAAAGTTCCCTGCTACCCATGTAGAATGGTGATAGCAAAGTGAGACTTTTGAATGCTGAGAGTCAGGTCATCTCAGATACTAACTGGGCAGTGTGGAAACAAATTGTCTTCATCTCTAACCTAGCAACAGAAGTGGACAAATAAAGAATATACAGGAGGACCAGATTCAGGTACAAATTTATCAGTTGTCAGCTCAGTGTTTGTCACTTGTCAAAAAAGTGGAGAGGCAGTCCTTGTCTATCTTTGAGACTGTCAAATCAGAAGTGGAGAATTTCTGAGAGATGACACTTTTGAAGAATTGGCATTGCCACTGGGTGGCTGAAATGAAGAAATGTCAAAATCCAGAGGAGTTGAGTACATCAGGAAACTGAGTTTAGCATATTTTATCAGTTCTAAATAGTGATTTTACAGTCATAGCAGAGGGCATTAGGAGGAAAGTATAATTACTAAATTTATTAAGAACAAGGGAAATCTACAATTCAGTGAATGAAACTGACTAGGCTATTGAGAACAACTACAACTGAATGGCTTGGTGATATATTTCCTGATGATAATGAAATTTTGAATATGGTATCCGAGAGCAAGTTGTGAGGTGCCCTCTCCCCATAACAGAAAATCTGTAAAAGTGAACTTGGTGACCTCCACTGAAAAGTTTCACAGAGTTGTGGACATAGGAAACACTAAGGGAAATGGAACTTCTTTTCTACTAGTACAACAATCTTTATGCCACAATGAGAAAGGTGATTAAGAGGCTGGAATGGAAGAAGTATGTATACACAGTATGATTCAAGCTTCAAAGAACTAAGGATACCACGGAAGTGACAGTGTGGGAGGTACAGAATAACAAGGGCCTTTACATGATATATTTTAGGATGCTTCCTGATGAAAGCACATTATTATGGTTACGAAGGAGGGAAGCATTAGTAACAGAATTATGAATTCAACACCTTCATAATCCAGCTAGGTGGTACAGTAGCTAAAACTTGATTCCTCAAGTGATAAATCTTCCAAAAGTTTACCTTCACTGATCTGTGGGAGTGGGAAGGGAGCAGGATTTTGGGAAGTAGTAATAATTCCATAATATTTCTATTAAATAATGTAAAACAAAAGCATCACTCCAGCAACCAAAAACTGTTTTTTTTTTTTAATAAAACCTGGAAAAGTTTACAAAAAAACCTCCCAACTATTTACTGAAAAAATATAAATAGGGAACTGAAAGATTCCTAAAGGCATATAATCCTTGTAATGAAACTCCTTTGAATGGGTTCTCAGTATATTGAGAACTTTAATATGTTTAATGCATTCTTCAAAAGAACTCCGCGAGGTTGGTTCTAAATGAGGAAACTGAAGCGCAGAATGATTTATAAAGGTCACTAGTAAATGACTCTAAGCTACACAACCACTCAAAGTTCATTTTGTTTGAAGTAAAGACAGTGAGTAATGTTATCTTCAGTCATAAAGAGGAAGGAAGGAAGGAAAAAAATAAATTAACTGTATGTGGAATCAAAACGATTGATACAACAGGAAAACAATCAAGATACTCAAAGTCAAACAACCAGTCTACTTAGGTGAATAGCTCAAATCACACATTCTTCAACCAATTAGTGAAAATAAAGAGACCTTTTAAGATATATTAGAATACTTGTATATTAGACAAAGTATTATTATTCACAACCCACACACTGTCACAAACACACACCTGTGTATACTTCAAAATTTAGTACAGCACTGTTCTATTGTTTCACATACACTAATAACTATATTACATGATCCAACTATAATAATACAAGAGACTCAAAAGAAAACATTTAAAGGATAATTATATAATTGTTGTAGTGACATTCAATGTATTTAAACACAGTCTAGTATCTCAACCCTGTGATTAAAGAATAATTTCTGCACTGAGTCATATTGTAGCACTCATCCATTGTAAGACATCATATTTAAATTTTTAATTGACAAAATACTTGTTTGATCATGAAGGATGGAAATCAGAATCCAAGAAAAAGTTCCTTTCATAGTAACACCCTGGAATCTAATATATGTGGTCATACAGGAAATCCATAATTTTCTTCATTTGGTTTATCTGAAGATATTTAATCTAGAATAACATTTCAAGTGCCTTTACCTACTGATGTGCTGGTTTATCAGTTTAACACTGTGCATTGAACTACACAGAATAAACTGAAGAGCTCAGCTCTAGACCGATAAATGAAATGATTTTTTGTTTGTTAAAGGACATATACTGAGATCACAGGAAAGTATAATTCAAAGTTCCAAGGTCAGTCTTTTATAGAAACTTAGTTCATCTTAACACTTCTAACAAGCTTTTTTAAATTTAAAGGAACAAGAAATTGGAAATGCTTTTTATAGCTAGTTTGTTAGCTTTAGACCAAATATATGATACATTAGAGTTACATTATTTATGTTCTGTATATACAGCAAACTGCATGCCTTTGTATAAAATATACTTAATTTTATATGCAATATATTTATATTTATGAGCTTTTCCTAAAACTTGAGGCATGTTTTATTACTTAAAATAATTATTAAGGATTACAATTCATCTAACATTTATTAAAACAACTTCTATTTATGAAGACCCAAGCTGGAGGAAACGAAGTTGAATAAGTTATAGTCCTTGCCCTTACGAAACATGACTGTAACATAATATATCTTTCCTTTGAAAAATATTATTTCACAATTCAGGAGAGAAAAAGATGCTGTCTGATTTTAACAATCTTCTCTATCTCACTTCTATCTCAATCCTCATCCCATTACCCAAGAATAATATATACTTGTGACTTCTATTTGCAACGTCACCAATCTTATAATAGTCTTTTCACATACATATTTTAAATAATATGAAGTGATCAATGTGGGATATTTGATGAAAGTATCCTAGCAGCAATCAATTGATCTGCAGAAGAAAACAAGATTTATTGGTAGGAAGATGAGAGCCAAGAACCGTTGGCTGGGAAGTAGGGAAGCTTGAGACTGATGAGAAATAGGACATGAGAAAAATGCAAATACTCTACCAGGCACTGGTCACTCTCTAAAACTCTTACTTATGAATGAATCAGTTCTAGATTTAAGCCATCCAACCCAGCTTCACAAAAGGTAGACTTGACTTATTTAAAAAGTCAACAAAGTCTTGGTTAATGTTAGGTCTCTGGCTTTAAATCTTGGCTCTGCCACTTAGAAATTACTCAAATTCTTTGAGTCTGTTTCCTCATCTGCAAATGATGACAAAAGCCCAGATGAGAGTGGATGACCATTAAATGAAGTCATGTATGTAATAAGCTGGGAACACAACCCACCTATATACAGTAAAAGCTCAGTAAGAGGTGGTAGCTATTATTTACTTTTACTCTTTTCCTAGCTTTATTCTTTGTTCCTCCTACCTATAATTTTTATTTCTGCCAAAATTATTTTGAGATAAATTTTCAACTGTATCACTTTCCCTATCTACATTCTTTTCTGGTCTATTATGAGCACATAACAGGATCTGCTGAGATGGATATTTCATGTGAGCTTGAGAAGAATGTGTACTCTGCTGTGTTTTATTCTATAAAGCTCAATTAGATGAAGTTGATTGATATTGCTACTTGGGTCAATTATATTGCCAATGAGTTTTTGTCTGCTTTATGTATCAGTTACTGAGGGAGGAGTATTAAAGACTAGAATTATAATAGTAAATTTGTCTATTTCTCCTTTCAGTTCTATCAGATTTTTTATCACGTTTTGATACTCTGTTGTTAGGTACATGCATGTTATTATTAAGCAGTGTCTCTCCTATTTCGGATAATTTTCCTTGTTCTTATATCATTTTTGTCTAAAATCATAATAGACACTGCAGCTTTCTTTTGACCATGGTATATTTGTCTCCATTTCTTTACTTTAAGTCTGCCTTAAAGCTCTTTCAGCTGTAATTTATTGTTGTTATACTAGAGCCTTGTTGATGTAGCGGCAACGTGTGAAGAATGGGAAAGATTCTACTATCTTATGGTTAAATCTCAGTCTTTTCATGGCTCTGTGTCCCTGGTTACGTCCCAAGTGTTTCTTAGCTTCCCCCTTCTCCCAGCTTAGGTGACAAAGGAAAGATAGAGGGGGCTGTCAGAGAAATCCCCCTTCCATAACTATGAGAGAATATTTCTCAGTTCCACAGGAAGTAAAACCTATACAAATATGATGACCTCCCCACCAAGAATGTAGTCCCAAGAAGTTTCTCACTTTTGTGTTATTCCATAGGCTCCAGCAACTTATTAAAATTACCTTGTGTCTCTACCAGCTTATGGCTCCAGTGGCTTCTGCTTCGCTTTAAGTAAGCAGATCTTTGATGTGGCTCTCTGGATTAGCCCATCTCTCCAGATTTCAGCATGGCAGTCTGCCCCAAGACATCATTTCTCTTATGTGCCTAAAAATGTCATTGATTTTCAGTTTATTCAGCTTTTTTCTTATTGCAAAGTCAAGAATTATGACTTCCAACTTCTTTACAAGTTGAAGCAAAGATTGTAAGTCCCACTCTTGCATTTTTTTTTTATAATGGAGGTAAAATACACATATATAATTTACCATTCCTGTCTTATTATTATTATTATTATTATTATTATACTTTAAGTTCTAGGGTACATGTGCATAACGTGCAGGTTTGTTACATATGTATACTTGTGCCATGTTGGTGTGCTGCACCCATCAACTCTTCAGTACCCATCAACTCGTCATTTACATCAGGTATAACTCCCAATGCAATCCTTCCCCCCTCCCCCCTCCCCATGATAGGCCCTGGTGTGTGATGTTCCCCTTCCCGAGTCCAAGTGATCTCATTGTTCAGTTCCCACCTATGAGTGAGAACATGCGGTGTTTGGTTTTCTGTTCTTGTGATAGTTTGCTAAGAATGATGGTTTCCAGCTGCATCCATCTTTTCCATCTAGTCTCTTCTTCTTTCTATTACTATACTAAGAAAAAGCTTTTCCCTACCACACAAATAGAAGTCTTCCCTAACCCCTGACATTTCCTTAGAAAATTTAGATATTTTGCAATATGCCAAAAAATGAAAAGGTTGAAGAACGGTGCTATGGTAAGTCACTAAGTCCAAGTAGGAGTTACTTTCATGACAGGAAATCAGCTTTTCTTTTACTCCTAGACGGTCCTAAGTTAGCCTCAGAGGCACTGTAGAAACAGAAAAAAAACATCTAATAATCTATCTTGGCTGGATTCATGAAGAATCTAAAATTATATTTTAGTTTTCTAACTCTAGTTTATTTGCACAAACTAGAAAAGTGAATCAACTACCCAAAAAGGCACTGGGGGAATGGAGGCCTAGGAATAGGAAGAAGGTTATTTATTGTACTCTAATACGTAGCTGATATTAAGTAACCATTTGTTTAATGAATAAATTATTTAATTTCATTTTAGCTTCAAAAGCAAGAACAGTTAAATTCTGTATCTTTGGTATTTGCATTTAATTGTGTTATGTAACCAACACATAAGACATATATGTATATAAATCTGCAACTATAAATGGAGCACAGCTTTATTACAATAAATGTTTTAATAAAAATTGAGACTGAGACACAAGTGTGTATGTATGCGCATGTATATACACATACACCCATGTATGCACACATATATCACATATGTGTGCATATATATATACAGTGAGAGATATATATATACACACACACACAGTGAGAGATATATATAATGAGTGAGAGAGAGACATATATATAGTGAGAGAGGGTAGAAGGGGAATAGGAAGATGAATGCATAATGAAAATGTCAAGCTTAGCACCCCTATTATGTCCCCACCTATATTTCAAATGACTCTAGCGTAGACAGCATAGAACAACAGTTGTTATTATGTGCCTCATGGAAAACCTAAGCAAAATACGGTAAATCTGAATCTGACATCAACTATTCTGACATTGGTAGACATGTGTGTTTTACTATCAAATTACTACTATGGCAGAAATTTAGAATTCCGACTATAGAGACTGGAATTCAAATGTGGAGAAAGCATTTGCCCAGCTTATATTTACAATAAATATTTTATTTAGGGATTTATGTACACTGACACCATTTATGTATTTTAAGTGTAATGCAAGAGTATTATACATAAATATATGTAAAAATAAGTTATAGAAGAAAACATAACTATTTACATATTTGAATTCTATCTTATAAATTACCTTAAAGAATTTATATTTTTTGAAAAAAATATTATCTTATGACTACACTTCAGAAGATACAATTTCCTTAGAAGGTTAACAGAAACATATTCTAATATATTTAAGTGATGGAATGATGGGGAGAAAAAGTATTGCTTTCTTGACCTCAAATTGTTTCATCTTTTCTAAGCCTCTTCTGTGCACCCATAACTCAAGAATCATTAATGAAAGCTTTACTTACATTTAGCAAATATTAAGACTTCTTAAAGACTTGTCAGCTGGCTATGATTAAAGAAGTGGAAAGTTAAAAAGACAACCAGCAAAGTTCTTTGAGCATATCATCTCGTATCTGCAACAACTTTAACAAGAACTTAAAGAAGGCTTCCTCTGTCTGACTATCATATCAATGAAAAAGAACAACTACTCTTGCTTTTTGAAAGGAGAGAAGGTTATGAAATTGGTCATCTATTCACAAAATAAATGCAGTTTAGATTCTTTTACATAGATCTATCAAAACTACTTTCAAACCAAGGACAAAATTCAAGGACCCTTTAGAAAAATCAAACTTTTCTTTGAAAAATTTTACCATCTATATTCACTAATAAGACAGAATATAACATTAAGAAATGCTTTCTAGACCACTTAAAACACTCTTAGCATTATGAATAAGTACAATAATTCTGTTGTTTTAAGTATAAATGTAACCAAGTTATTTATTCTATGAATACTGAAGGGAGATGAACCTTCAAGTTACCCACCAAGCTTGTTCCAGTTCCTGATGCCAATATATAGTTGACTGAGAACCAGTCACACGGGTAAGCCATACGTATATTTCAAATTTATTTAGGAAAATAGCTCTTGGTTGAGTATCAATGGAAAACGTATGTTAAATACTTAAATTCATGTCACTCTGTTAATGTCCATTCCTAGGCAAAGCAGTGTTATCCATGTTAAATGCAGCATATGTTGGCAGGCCATTCTATTCTCCAGAAATAAAGCCTATAAGACTTGTATGAGGAGGAAAATATTAATAATCTTACATTGATTTAATTTCAAATATTTTACAGATACTGAAACTAATGGACATGCTTCAAGAATCACCTGTTAATTTTCCTATATTGCAAACATTATTGTAACAAAAACTACATTTATCCTACTGTCAACTCTTTTATCACTCCAATACTGCCATTCACTTGATGAGTATTTTTGAGACTCTTGTACAGGCCTGGCCCTGTGCTAGGCAGTAAGGTTTTAATCTACAAATAAATTTGATCTTCCTGACTAAATGGCCCAATAACCAGAAGGGAAAAGAAAATTAGTGTGCAAAAATATTGCAATTTATATTACAATGGCTACAGAAAACATCACATGGTAATTTGCCAAATTCATGAAGTCAGTGAAGGTTGAAAGAGGATGTGATGAATGTTATGAGAGAAAAAGAATTTGCAAATACCTAGTGGTATGATGATAAAAGAGAGTCAGTGAAAGATTACTATGGCTAGAGCACAGAAGTAAGAACAGGGGCTGGTATGTTGTAGATGTAGATAAGATAATTAAGCTGATAACATTTAGTTCATGTTAAAGATGTAGATCCCCATTCTGAGAGCAATAGAAAAGATGTTTGGGGACACTGGGTGGAGGACAAGTTGGAAAGCAGGGCCCAGCTTCACAGGCATGCAGCTTCTGCAGTCCCACAGGGTCCCACGCTTGAGCTGATACTCTATTGTTGCCACACTGAAGTTCTTAATGCGTCTTTGAACAGAGGCCCCAAGTCTTATTTTTACACTAGACCCTACAAATGATGTAGCTAGTCCTACCATAGAGGGATAATAGTAAATTAGGGTAGACATGTTTTATGGCTATTTTAGTTGTCTACAAAAGAAATAACGTGAACCAACTAAGGTGAATATAGAAGGTAATGGCATTTAAGAGGAAAAACAGAAAAGATTGGTGATAGATAAAAAAATTTAATAATTGAAATAATTAAGATAATAATGGAGAGAGAAAAAAGGTAGAAAGAAAGAATAAAAAGAAGCATAAAATAGTCAGTTTCCGTGAAACCTAGGACTGTGATTTTCCAAGTAGGTCAATGTACATTTTAATTGCCAAGACAAAAAGCACAGATTGATCATGACACTTCCCTCTTCAAAAATTTTCAATTTTACAGCAGACACTAATAGTTGCTTACAGATTATACATCCCTTCCCTCTTCCCTCCTGGCTAGCAGAAGCCCAATTTTGTTCTGCCAAAACTTCTTTTTACAGGGCCACGTGCTCAACTAAGCTCATCATGGCAAACCCATTCCCTCTGTTGGTTATTGCTTTGGAAGCAGTGGTATGCGGCACAATTCTGACTGATGAAAAGTCTGTGTAAGGGTTACTGAAAAGATTCTCTCATTGCTGAAGAGACACTATCTAGTCTCTTTTCCTACCCTTTTCCACTTGAGCTTGCCACATGACCTTAGAACTGAGGCAGCTATCTTGACTTCATGCAGAAGGAAACAAGCTCAGGATAACAGGGCAGCAAGATGGTAAAAATCTGTATTTAGTTGCTGAATTACCCAGCCTCTGATCATCTACTTCAGAAATTTGAAAGTACAATCATAAAATTCCTTTGGTTTAGATTTAATATCCTTAAGGTCAGACACTGTTTTATTCATCTTTGTTTTGCCCTCCAGCATCTAACATAATGTTTTCCATCTCTTTGCTGCATCTCATATTACAAAAGATGAGTTAATTTAGGAACGAAGGATTATAACTAAAATATCACAAAATAATATGTAGTGCAAGTTTTTATGTGCTTCATCCCTGCTGCTCTGACTATATTCCTTTTAACATGGGATCATTACGTTGAGTAAGAAGTGGATATTTTTGCTTCTATGAATCACGAAATCTAGCTCTGGAGTGCTTTTGAGAATACCTAACCTAATTAAATGAAGTGTTATTAATTTTTAATTAATGTGTGCTATTCAAAATTAATCAGATACATAACTAAAATAGTGCTAAGCAAATGATCACACACAAAAAGAAGCAGTAGCTCTCTATGACTTCAAATATGTTTTATTTTTTAAAAGATTTAGTATACCATTTTTCTACTAAAATGGAAAACCTCCCATATGTGTCTATTTCTTACTTGGTCAGAATAGAGACTGATAAAGATCATGGATGTTAAGAAGGGTAGCATTCTAAATTCAAATTCTAGGAAGCTGCTAAATTTAAACACTGAATTTGCAGATGCAGAATGAGAACAAACATTTGAACATGCTTTAATAAAAAAGAAATAGATCTGCCAGGAAAACAACTACAGATGAACAACATTTAAGCAAACAGTAGATAGAATACAAACCGAAATAATAAATCACTGAGATTTAATCATACCTACTAGAAGGTATATGTAACAAAGAAAAGTACCTTTTCTTATTTTATGTATAATTTTTATGTCAACTAATAAAACATCATAATGTAAGTACTAATGATGACTTCACTTATGGAAATATAGTAATTTAACTTCCTCACTTTTAAACCTGATATTACAGAAATACTTTTTGAGAGAAGTATAATAAATGATTTAGAGTATATGAAAGATTGTTATAGAAAGAAATACCACCAGTACAAAATTTTCCATGTGTTTCTTATCCGGAACGTCTGGAAACAAATATAAATTGCAAATGAGGGATTTAGGCTGACTTTGGGTAGAGATGCTAAAGAGTAAATGGTTAACAAACATAGTTGTTATTTCTGGGAAATCAGAGTAAAGATGGCTTTGTAAAATCCTGATGGAAACATGAGCTTTAAGGACTTTCCAAATATACAGTTATCTGAATCTAAGTTAATAAAAAGTGGAAGACACTTTTACCCCTAGGTAAAGATAATTTTACCAAGTGTTACATTCTTTGTATTTCAGTCAAGTAATTGGACTAAATAGCATCAGTTGCGCTTAAAGCTTCATCTTACCCTAAATTTTATTCAGTCGTTACTACCAAAGCAACCTGTAATTTTCATTTAGGCGAAAAATTCAATAAGATGTTCAATACAATTGTAATATTTGTGTCCTTGATTCAGAAAGTTTTTTTCAGGCAGTGGGATCACAGAGTATCAATTTCTTGCTCTAATTAAATATTTTAAATTGGCTATAAATTATGCTGCTAATGGATTTTCCTATGCACTTGGGCTACATTCTTCTAAAGGCTACATGAGTCCTCATTGTACTTTAATATATAAAATCTACTTAACAGAGCTCACATTAACAAGAAATTTGGCAGTTTATTCAACCAAGTTTGATTGATGTGTGGATGTTTCTGAAATTAAAATTTTTGAATGGTTCAAAATTCAGGAAGCATATAAAAGTTACTCAGTGAAAGTTTCTTAACCTACTATTCTCACCTAGACCTACAATTCCTTTTCCTAAAAGTTGCAAATTGTTATCAGTCTCTTGTATGTAGGTATATGATGCTGCATATTGTACAAATGTTCTTTGTTCTTTTATATACAAATAGCTTTAAAAATTAAAGTAAGCACACTCTTGGCAAATCATTTAAGATAATTGGGAGATTATCCCCCATCAGTACATAGAGACTTCATCAATCCTTTTGAAAGCTGCTTTTGATTCTATAAAGTGGATGAATATATTTAATGAGTGTTCTCTTATACATATGGGAATATGCATATATAATATATCTTACATGGATTGTGTATATGGGTTGTAATTTATTTAACCTCTGGCTTATTGAAGCACATTTGGTTTATTTCCAATGTTTTGTTATCACAAACAATATTGTGTAAAGTTTTATCTATATCCTCTTGTACATATAGGAATGTACCCACAGAAAAATTTTCAGATACGCATGGTAATTTCTGTAAGTCTTCAAACTACATTTCACCTATGCATGGAACACCTGTCTCTCCAAAGTTATGTACCGAAGAGTGACCTTGAGGTTATTTGATATGTTTAAGAGCTATTTATTTTCTGTGAACAGTGTGGTCAGATCTCTAGCTTATTTTTCTATTGAACTGTTTCTTATCCATTTATATTTTTAAAAAGCTCTTTATAAATATCTTAAGAAAATACATATCAAAATCTGTCATTCTGTTATATTTTGCTTGTGGTGACTGTGTCTTTAAAACTGATTAAAGATGGGGTCTCACTCAGTTGTTGCCCAGGCTGCAGTGCAGTGACACAATCATAGCTCACTGCAGCCTCAAACCCTAGGGCTCAGATGACCCTCCCGCCTCGGCTTCCTGAATAACTGGGACTATAGGCATGTGCCACAATGCTCAACTATGTTTTTTGATGTGTTTACATATTATCATTTTAATTTGGTTTTGGTTTCATATATATTTATTGAGAAGATAATTTTTATATATATGCATATATATAATACCCATATTTTTATATATAAATACACATATTCTTGTGTATTTATAGTCATTATCTTCTTTTAATATTTTCCCTTTCTTGTCTTTTCTATTTGCTCAATTTAAACTATTGAGGGCTTAAGGTATTACATATAATGCAAAATTTATTTATTTTCCTTATTGATATGGTATTGCTCTGCATCTCCACCCAAATCTCATCTCAAATTATAATCCCTACATGTCAAGGGAGGGATCTAGTGGGAGGTGACTGGATCATGGGGGTGGCTTTCCCCACACTGTTCTCTTGATAACGAAGGAATTCTGACAGGATCTGGTTGTTTGGTAAGTGTTCAGTGTTCCCCCTGCACTTGCGCTCTCTCTCCTGCTGCCTTGTGAAGAAGGTACTTTCTTCCCCTTAACCTTCCACCAGGATTGGAAGTTTCCTGAGCCCTCCCCCAGCCATGCAGAACTGTGACTCAATTAACCCCTCTTTCTCATAAATTACTCAGTTTCAGATAGTATGTTTAAGGCAGTGCAAGAATGAACTAATACAGATAATTGGTACCAGGATAGTGGCACAGTGCTATAAAGATAACTTGAAAATGTGGAATCAACTGTGGAACTGGGTAACAGGAAGACTTCGGAACAGTTTGGAGGGATCAGAAGAAGACAGAAAAATGAAGAAAAATTTGGAACTTTGTAGAGAGTTGTTGAATGGTTTTGACCAAAATGCTGATAGTGATATGGACAGTGAAGTCCAGACTGAGGTGGTCTCAGATGGAGATGAGGGACTTCTTGGGAAGTGGCATAAAGGTGACTCTTGCCATGCTTGAGCAAAGAGACTGGCAGCACTTTGCACCTGACCTAGAGATCTATGCAAATTTGAACTTGAGAGTGATGACTTAGGGTATCTGGCAGAAGAAATTTCTAAGCAGCAAAGCATTCAAGAGGTGATCTGGCTTTTCCTGAAAGCATATGGTTATGTGTTCACAAAGAGATGATTTGAAATTGGAACTTATGTTTAAAAGGGAAGCACAGCATAATGATTTGGAAAATTTGCAGCCTGACCATGATAGGAAAACCCATTTTCTGGGGAGAAGTTCGAGCTGGGGCAGAAATTTGCATAAGTAATGAGGAACCAAATTTAATAGCCAAAACAATGAAGAAAATGTCTCAGGGCATGTCAAAGATCTTCAAGGCAGCCCCTCCCATCACAGGCCTAGAGGCCTAGGAGGGAAAAATGGTTTTGTGGGCCGGGCCTAGGGCCCCGGTCCTCTGTGTAGCCTGAGGACTTAGTGCCCTGTGTCCCAGATGCTCCATCTCCAGCCATGGCTAAAGGAGGCCAAGGTACAGCTCAAGCTGTTGCTTCAGAGGTTGCAAGTCCAAAGCCTTGGTGGTTTCCATGTGATGTTAGGCCTGCAGGTGTGCAGAAGACAAGAAGTGAGGCTTCGCAGCCTCCATATAAATTTCAGAAGATGTATGGAATCACCTGATGTCCACACAGAAGCCTGCTGCAGGGGCAGAGCCCTCATGTTGAACCTCTACTTTAGCAATAAAGAGGGGAATGTGGGGTTGGAGCCCCCACACAGGGTCCCCACGGGGGTATTAGTAGAGCCTAGTGGAACTGTGAGAAAGGGGCAACTGTCCTCCAGACCCCAGAATGGTAGATCCACTGACAGCTTGCACTATGTGCTTGGAAAACCCACAGACATTCAATGCCAGCTGGACAGGAAAGGCAGCCACCAGGGCTGTACCATCTGGAGCCACAGAGGCAGACCTGCCCAAGGCCATGGGAGCCCACCCTTTGCATCAGCAAGCCCTGAGTGTGAGACATGGAGTCAAAGGGTATCATTTCAGAGCTTTAAGATTTAACGACTGCCCCCACCAGGTTTTGGACTTGCATAGGTCCTGTGGCTTCTTTGTTTTGGCCATCTTCTCTCCTATTTGGTACCCAATGCCTGTAGTCCCACTGTATCTAGGAAGTAACTAACTTTTTTTGGTTTTACAGGCTCATAGGTGGAAGGAACTTGCCTTGTCCCAGATGAAGCTTTGGACTTAGACTTTTGAGTTAATGCTGGGATGAGTTAAGATGTTGGGGGACTGTTGTGAAGGCATGATTAGTTCTGAAATGTGAAAAGAACATGAGATTTGAGAGGAGCCATGGTGGAATAATGTGGTTTCGCTCTGTGTCCCCACCCAAATCATCTTATCTTGAATTGTAATCCCCATGTGTTCAGGGAAGGACCTGGTGGGAGGTGACTGGATCATGGGGGGCGGCCTCCCCTATGCTGTTCTCTTGACAGTGAGGGAGTTCTCGCAGGATCTGCTTGTTTGGTACATGTCAGGCATTTCTCCTGCCCTTGCTATCTCTCTCCTGCCACCTTATGAATAAGGTCCTTGCTTCCCCTTCATCTTCCACCATGATTGCAAGTTTTCTGAGGCTTCCCCCAGCCAGGCAGAATTGTGAGTCAATTAAACCTTTCTTATAAATTATCCAGTATCAGGTAGTATGTTTACAGCAGTGTGAGAATGGACTAATACAAGACTGTTCCAACACTGTTTATTGTATAATCTATCTGATTTGATTATCACTCTTATACTAAATTCTTTTATGTATTTGTTCTATTTCTGTTACTGTTTTTGGTATTGTTGTTCTATCTCTCTTTCTAAGTATATTTACAGTACCACAGTACCATGCTTCTTAAATGATTGAAACATTGTAATAAATTTCAATATCTAGCATGGCTAGCTTCCCTTCATTACTCTTCATTTTCAGATTACTTTAGATTTTTATTCCTTTGTCTTATCCAGAAATCATCACATAAGGTACTAAAATAATCTCTACGGTATTTTGCTGGGATCCTGTGAATTCCGGAGATTACAGGTAACTGATCCTCTTTTGGATAAGAGTTCAGTCTTCCATGTCCATAGAGCTTTATACAGCTGTTGCACATTTCTTCAAGTTTATTTATAGTATTTTGTTTTTGCTACCATAGTAAAAAATGAGTCTTCTCTCCCATTCTATGTTTAAGCATTGTCATTTATGAATAGGAAAAGTTATTAACTTGCTGAATTATTTTATTGTTTATAGATCTTCTGTTTATTTTATTTTTCAGACAATTGATTATTATTGGATAAGATAATGATTGTATGCCTGGAAAACATTTTCAATTTTATACTTATTGTTTCAATGTCTTCTTTAACTGAATTTTTATTAAATAGTAGTGGTGATAATGAATAGCCTTGCTTTAATTCTGAATTTAATGGGATTTTGTAAAGGTTTTTTACAGTAAGCATAATTTTAGTTTAGGAGTTGATAGACACATTCTTTTCACAATTTATTATACATAATATCCATTCTGTATATGTTTTCCATATTTATACTATACACTAATATACATTTTAATCATACATTACAATTAGCCGTTTACTTCTGCCTTACCAAGAATTCTATCAAATGCTGTTATGACAATCCACAGTTAACTGTATATTTTCTCCTCAAATTCATATTTCACATTTGAATATGACTGAACAAAATTTGTGCCATTTTCATCCTTGTCTATATTATTTTGTTCTCCCTTCATCCCTTCCTTCCTGCCTGCCTTTAATCCCTTTCATTCATTTCCCTTCCCTTCCCTTCCTTCCTTCTTATTTTCTTTTCAGATTTATTGCAGTCTTCCATTTTTTTTTGCTTTTTCATCTTTTGATATATATCAAAATATATATATATATACACATTGTGTAATGATTACCTCTATTAAATTAACTTATATTCAATTTTTCTCTGTTGGGTTAGCCAACTTTTTTTTTCTTAAAAAAACACATAGGCCAGGCACGGTGGCTCACGTCTGAAATCCCAGCACTTTGGAAGGCCGAGGCAGGTGGATCATGAGGTCAGGAGTTCAAGACAAGCCTGGAGCACATGGTGAAACCCATCTCTACAAAAACACAAAAATTAGTCAGCTGCGGTGGTATGTGCCTGTAACCCCAGGTACTTGGGAGGCTGAGGCAGAAGAATCACTTGAACCCGGGAGGCAGAGCTTGCAGTGAGCCGAGATCAAGCCATTGCATTCCAGCCTGTGTGACACAGTGAGAGACTGTCTCAAGAAAAAGAAAAAAAGAAAAGAAAACACAACACTTAGAGGCCTGGTGCGGTGGCTCACACCTGTAATCCCAGCACTTTGGGAGCCCAAGACAGGCAGATCACCTGAGGTCAGGAGTTCCAGACAAGCCTGGCCAACAGAGTGAAACCCTGTCTCTACTACAAATACAAAAATTAGCTGTTCGTGGTGGTGGGGGTTGCAGTGAGCCTAGATGGCGCCACTGCACTCCAGACTGGGTGACAGTGGGAGACTCCATCTCAAAAAAAAAAAGAAGAAAAAAAAAAAAACTCACTCACTTAGCTCTGAGATTTCTTTTCTTGTGAAGTTTTTTACTGTTTTGCTTTTTATTTTTATTTTTTTTGAGTCAGCTTTTTCCACTGGTACCTTTATTAACGTTTTCTGGTTTTGACAGGCTTATATTTCCATAAATTATATGCTTATTTCATCTAACTTCTTTTTTACTAATAGAAGATAATTTTGGTCTATGAACAGATTTCTGAGCACTGTTACCTCTATTTCACTAATCTGGATATTCAGCATTTTCATTATGTTAATTTTCTATAATTACTATAATGTTTTATTTTAGAATTACTTAATAAAAGTGTTGTAGAGAGTATTTTTATTTTTTAATACCAAAGTGGTAAGAATCTTTTAAATATTGTTATTAATATATTTTTCAGTGCATTATTAGTATACATTCAGTATAGCAATGTTTTCTATACTACTTCTGATTTGCTTAAGACTGTTTTTACAATCTAAGATGTCAATTCTTGTGAATTTTCCATTGAGATGAAAAATGATATGTATTTGATCTTTTCAGGTTATAGCATTATAGAACATTAATGTACCTAATTCATTATATAATTTATATTTTTAACTTTTGTTTGTTTAAATCTATCATGGTCTAAGACAGGCAAATTACAGTTTTTTACTTATAAGAAGAATGTGATTTTGTTCTATTTAATATGTTTTCCTATAGTTTTTGCTTTCATGGATGTTGATACATCGTTTGCATGCAAATTTAGTATAATTGCTATACATAATTGTATAGTATATACTTTAGCATAATTTTATGTAAATTAGTAATTCTTAGCCTTAATTCAACATACAATGATATAATTATCATGACCCTTGATATATATTAGCATTTTCTTTTTATAACTTTGCCCATGTTTTCATCAATCTATAAGAATGCCTTATTTTAGAAATATTTGTTGTTGAAAGAACAAAATTGGACTTTGATATGTGATTAAATATAACACATATTTCTTTCAATAGTTAAACTCAACTCATTTTTATTTATTTGTATTACAGATGTTTGTCTTAGTTCTGACAGTACATTTTAATCTATTCTTTAAATTTAAAAATGCACATTTTTTCACACTTTTAACAACTCTGAAATTGGGATGTACTATTAAAATCCATGGGGTAATACAATTTTCAGTGTTTTACAATTGCTTTTGACTACTGGAAGTTATTACAACTTCACTGCCTAGCATGCATAAACTATCTAAAAAGTGAAGTGGCCTCAATGTTATTCAAGGTGTCATGACTGGATATCTGTGGTCAACAATCTGTTTGTGGGTCATTTGGTTATTTGTCTGAAATATTCTATTAACTGCTTGAGAAAGAGACCTAGAAAGTGCCAGCATCCAACAAATCAATGGCATGAAAAAACTTGGGAGTGGAGACTGTTCTAAATAAAATTTTTTTTAAATTAAGATACATAATAATAAGGCTCTTATGTCTCTATATTCTCTATAAGCGCTTGTTTTACTCTGGTACGTGTTTAATAGAAGCATACAAACTTTAAATTTTTGTCAAGATGGTTTATTTTTATCTGCTACATGGCTACATTTTATTATTTTAGTAAGTATTTTTCTTCTCTGCTCTTTGTCTTTTTTGTCTTTTCTGTCTTTGTTGGTTCCCTTTTGATTACATAACCTTTATGTTCCTAATTTTTTTCTTGGTGATCTATTTATATGTGGCTTTTGTTTAGAAAGAATCAGAGTTATGGTCTAACAGGGATTTTTTTTTTTTTTTTTTTTTTTTTTTTTTTTCCTGACCTAGGGTTTTGAGTGGCAGCTCAATTAGCCTTTACTTCTTAACAGCTAATGGACATAGGAAACTAATTTGCTTTTTACAACTCAAGGACTTCCAGCTACTTCCTGAAATTACAGCTTTGGTGACCATTCCTTATTTATCTGAGCCCTTTGTTTGTGAGAAACAAACTACAGTCTGGAAAGTTCCTGATTCAAGCTAATAACCCCATTCTGACCTCTGCAAATAAAAGATGTAGTCCTGTGTCTCAATTTGTGCCCTGCATCTTGAAAAGTGAACTGGATTGGTTTTCTCAGATGTGCAACTGGGGTGGTCCTTGCTCCTCTTTCTTCCCCATTCACCTCTGCTTCTTCTTTTGTTTAGCAGCCCTTCAAACTTCTTGTCACCAAAAATATTAAAGGTCTGTGTTCTGTTCTTCTGGCCTTGAGTAAGTTTCAGAATGACAAAGAGGAAATTTTTGGTTTTGATGCCATTTTGAATTGATACTATTTTAATCAATGAAATAATTTAAAATATCCGTGGCTGTGCTTTTCTTTTTCTTCATTTGGCTATGAATGACAAGATATAAGCTGGAATTGATAAGAGAGGGCAAACTATTTAATCTCTCTGTAATTTTCTGTTTCATCTGGGCTAACCTTTAAGCCCTGATTCATGATATTAATAAAAGATCCATTATTTGTGTTTTCTGAGATGTTAAAGCAAATATACCTGTCAAGATAGGTTGTGAGATTGATTAACTATGCTATGAACCAGGGTGAAGTGGGCCTATAAATGGTTGAATAAAAAGAGAAGGAATAAAGGCAAGTCTACTCTCCATATAAATACAGAGGAACTTCTGAATGGGGTTTCTATTCTCTTCCTAACTCATAGGAAGATCACTATTCCTCCCTCTGTACTTAATGTAAAACATCACCTTAGCTGAGAGTGTGAATCAACCACTGGAACCCTCAAGCCTCACTTGTTGATTCTAAAGGATTAAGGAGTTAATATAAGCCTGCCTTGTTCACATACTTGTCACATACTTGTGGTAGAACTTGTCATTCCCCCCGCATCCACTCCAAGTGGAAGGAATTAGAGAGCTTTTTGCTGGTGTAAGCTCATGCCATATAATGCACATGCTAAGACTGGGAAATGTTCCCTCCAGGTAGTTTAGAATGTTTGTGCCATTTTCTTAATCCTGATCTAAACACCAGGATACAGAACCCTAGCAATTCAACTTGACCTCTTCAGGCTGAAGATTCTGCTTTTGTAGAATAAGTTACCCAGAGTTATGGGAAGTTTTTATCCTCATCTTTGTTCAAATCCCTTTATCCTCACATCTTTGGGCTGAGTGGCCACTTCAGAAAGGATCTTCATTGTCAAGCAGTGTCAGTTCCTGCAGAGCAGTCCTGAAGTGAGACAAGGGGGCCCAGCCTTTGTGTCCCTGCATCAGTTTGTCAGTGGTTGTAGGCCGCCCCCTGAGAGGTATAACCTTGGCCCAGGCAGTTTCCTGAAGTTGAAGTGAGGCACATCAGGCACTGCAGGTAATTGTGGATGGGTGTATTGGCCCTGAAGAGGAATCAGGGAGGTGTGCCAATGAATCCATGACAACACCAAAGTCTGACCTATACTTATCAAAAGACGGTTTAAAAACACTTCGCCTGATAGACGTGGTTCCAGAATCTATATAGTTAGCAGACTCATCCCAAAAGATCACTTCGCAAATAATGCTCTTCCTTTTTATCATGTATAAGCATCCCCCAAAAAACTAACAGCAGCAAAAATATTTTCCTAAGAATCCAATTTGGTATACTCATAGGTACCTGAGACTTATTTTGAACACTGTTAGAATAAGTTTTGCCACTGAAAGGAGTGGGGTTTTCTTTTTTTTTTTTTTTTTTTTTTTTTTGAGACTGAGTCTCGCTCTGTCACTCAGGCTGGAGCGCAGTGGCGCCATCTTGGCTCACTGCAAGCTCCGCCTCCCGGGTTCACACCATTCTCCTGCCTCAGCCTCCCGTGTAGCTGGGACTACAGCGGCCCACCACGACGCCTGGTTAATTTTTTGTATTTTTAGTAGAGACTGGGTTTCGCCATGTTAGCCAGGATGGTCTTGATCTCCTGACCTCATGGCAGTGGTGGGGTTTTCTAAAAGTCTCTTTGCCTCTTAGGACACTGGAGCCATATATTCTTTTTTTTGTTTTCTTCCTCAACAAATCATAGTGCCTTCCTTCATTTAAATTAATAGTTCATTTTACCTTCAATTTTCTAATCCAAATCATCCCACTGGTGTTGAACTATTGCAGTAGAGGAGACTATCCAACTTGCTGGGATGAATGCTCACTATTATATTCAATTACCGACCAGCTTGTTTTCCTTACCATTAGTGGGGGAAGATAGAGGATGAGACCAGAAGAGGGAATACAAGTTTTCAAATAAACTATGTGAAAAATGATACACTACTAATCCAATCTGTGACTCTAAATTATGTATAAACTACAAAAAACAGCTATTGAAGGAAGATGGAAAACATATACTTTTTCTTCATTTGTTTCATTTGCAATTTGTTCCCTTTTCTCACATTTTACACAATTAAATCTATACAAATTTTTAAGTACTCCTCTATATACGTTATTTTTCCAAACTTAAGTTTAAGATAACTGTTTTTTAATATCCTCCAATTCCTGAACATATTGTTTCTTATTTCATGTAAATGAGCAGCTGTTGCTGAATAAATATCAGTTGAATTACTAGATGAATGATTAAAGCAAGGAATCAGTGAAAGCTAGAGGTATAGATGAGTCTTTTATTACTTTAAGAATTTTTTAAAAAATTGCTCTGAAACAAAAAGCTCTCTGATTCAATTTTCACATGAACACATATATGCTTAATAAATTGGTTATATACTTGGATGAAAGAATGAATAAATGAATGTTTTTTTTTTTTACTTAATAGTTCATATATCTTTTAAGTTTTAAGCTTAAAACAGAAAAAATAAAACTGTATTCTATTTTATCACCTCATTTCTCACTCTGTTAGGTGCAAAGAGCTTCTGACAAACCAGCTCTGTAATGTTTCGCAAAAGTCGTATGAATAAACAGTTTCAATAAAATGATGATATAACTGAACAATAAAAGCCTTCCACACTAGTATGTAAAAATTCCAAGATCAGAACTGTTTAGCAAATTTACCATAAGTGCAGCATCTAGAATTCTCTAGAATAAATGTTCCTATCTCAATTATTGCAAAGCTCAATTTAAGGACATGTCATTAACAATCAGCTTTCAGTACTGTACAATCTTACCTATTCTGATTTGTTTTGGTCAACTTTAATATTAAGAAAATATGATAGCAAACCAACTAATAAAATGTACAGATATGTAGAAAGAGCAAAATATTCCTATGACTTTTCTTTAATAACTCTGATTGTGAGGAAAGTATAGCATTAGAAGTCACTTCTTTAAAAAAAAAAAAAAAAGTGTAAACTTTATGAGAGTTTATTTTACATAAAACACAGGATATGATGTAAAAGTGCTAGTGTTTATTAATTTAAATAAGAGGATGAGAACAACTCATTTTTTAAAGAAGATAACTGAAGCTAAAGAATTGTTAGATGAAGGACTTCACTAATATCCCATCTTATATTAGTATTTGAACAGAAACACAAAATGGAGTTGGATTAAAAAATAAACCTTTAAAAAGTAATGAAATATGATGAGTTTTATATTTTATCAATAGAATTCCAATAAAAAGAGAAAATGTCAAAAGTTAAATGTTTTTAATATATAGGTCATAGAAATGTGCACTTACTTTTGCTAATCTACAATTCAGATGGAAATAGAAATACCCATAAAGTCATAGCTGCATGCATGTGATATATTTCCCTAACCAATGGAACAACAACAACAAAAAAATTATTCTGAAGAAGAAAATAGAAATTAAATTATACCAATTTTACCTACAGTAGTACATTGTATTATATCCAAGGTCCTCAAGAACTCTGCCTTTACTGAGCTTTCCTTTCACGTCACACATTTCTGTTTTAAATTTCTTAGCATGTTTTAATGAAAGACTCCTAAATACCTACATCTCTCTCTGATTAGCTATCTTAGAAAACTAATTAAGTAATCAATAAACAGAACAAGTATAAGTCAATAGTACCTCTGATAAGCATGTGTGATCTTCAACCTACAACAACACAGTTGTCAGCAATTACAGGGGAAGCTATATTTTAAGTTCATTAAAGACACTTGTAAAGCTATTAAATGTTATCTTGAAATGTTTTTTGTAGTATTTACAATGCTGCTCTTCATTACTAAATTTTAACTCACATCAATTTACTTTTAAACAAGGTAAATAACAGACAACAAATTTTATCCAACTCACCGAAATACATAATTTGAATAATAACTACACATTATGCCTATCATTCATTCATTTACTTATTTATATTTTTTCTAATATGTTCCAGATGCTCTGCTATTTACAAAGAGAAACATTAACATGTCAGTCTCTCAAACATCAGTCAGACAATAGTCTAGTGAGAGACAGACACATATGGAGAATAATTTAATTTATTATAAGTGAAAATGTACCCTGAATGTATCCTAACCTCAACAGCATATTGGTAAAAATTAAAGCATATTAATATTAATATTAAAATTCTCTAGTACATAAACTCCTACCTACATAACTATAAGACTTAAGATTCTCCATCCCAAAGTCCACCAACTATTTCTGGAAGTGCTTTGGGTGTCTAACATAATATCTTAACTAATCATCTACTTTTACTCCGCCGGAGCAGAAATAGAAAGACTCCCAGAAATAGTTGGAGAGACCTTATAAATGCTCATTGACAGAAAGGTACTTGAAAGACTCACCCTGCTCAATTCATAATTAAACTCCCCTGCAGATCCCACTGTCCCTCATCGACTCCATTCCTTTTTCTAAAATGCTGCACAGGTATCTTCATAGAGATGCAAATCTGCTTATCTCCCACCTCTGCCTACTACCTATAACCCTTAAATGGCTTTCCACTGACTTGAGGATCAAAATCAACATTCCATCTCCCAAGATGTACTACCATGCTCTTTGGCACTACAGCAATCAGGATTACCAAAAGGATAAAATTTCTAAATTAATAAACTCTTTTGGGGATAAGCACAATAAAAAGAGTAAAGAGGGTGGAACTAATTATCTTATTAGGTTTTCAGAAATCAGAAGGCACGAGAATAAACTACAATCTAGAGAAAAGAGGGACATGAGCAGGAAAGCTCTTTGAATGTTTAGCGAGTATCCTGTTCAACAAGTGGGCTTAGTTCTTAATATCTAGAGAAAAGAATAAGGGACCAAGGAAAGTCAATGAGAAGTCTTTGACTTAACAAGACTAAATTTTTCAGTGATCACTGTATTAGATATAATGTGAAGCTCTCTTAAGGAACAATCTTTCAAAAGTATCAGAATGTTCACGAATTTTAAAAAGATAATCCCTACATTGAGGAAAAGATGGGGTAAGTGACTCCACATCCCTTCTATGTCTCAGTTGTATGATAATCTTTGATACAGCCCAGCAGTTGCTCCACATTTCAAATATTGCATTGGTTAATACTCCAAAAGGCTAAATGACAATTCTATAAAGACTTGTATATATCACGAATGTGCTTGCATATATTTGATTTGTAATTAAGGTGCAGATTATTTTTAATTTCCATTACCCAAAATATGACTTTTTAAATTGAAGAAATGAAAAACCTGTATCACCAAAAGACACATTTTCCAAATTGCTTCCAATGAGTAGAAAGGATGCTCATTAGATATAAGTTATACAAGGAGAAGAGAAAGACAAGTACTTAATTTTTATACAAAATTAATTATAATTGGGATTAATAAATTACATATAAAACAAAACACTTTCTCAATGTTTCTAATGTTTAAATTACAATGCACTAAATAATATTAGTTTACTAGTAAAATTATCTAGTTACTTTATAAGACAACTAGAGCCCCCAAATGGAAGTTTTGCTATTAATTTCCCCTATGGATGTACAATTTAATGCAAAAGAGTTTTAAATACTTTGACAAAAATTTAAAGATCACAGAGCAATCATAATTCTCCCATTGATTATCAAGATCACTTTGTGAGTTTCAGCATACAGTCATTTTTATGGTCTCGCACTATGGTTAAAAGAAAGAAATGGGAGAGAAAGGAAGTTGGATAAGATATTTGAAGATATTGTCCATGAAAATTTCCCCAATCTCTCTACATAGGCCAACAGCAAACTCAGGAAATGCAGAGACTGCCTGTGCAATACTATAAAAGATGACTTTCCCAAGAAATACAGTCATCATATTCTCGAAGGTCAACATGTAAAAAAAAATAAAAAATAAAAAAATAAAAAATTAAGGCAGCTAGAAAGAAGGGTCAGGTCACCTACAAAGGAAATCCCATTGGGCCAACAGTGGACCTTTCATCAGGAACCCTACAAGTGAGAAGAAATTATGGGCCTATATTCAGCATTCTTAAAGAAAAGAAATTCCAACCATGATTTCTTATTCAGCCAAACTAAGCTTCATTTAAAAAGGAGAAATAAAAGCCTTTTCAGAAAAACAAATACTAAGGAAGTTTGTTACCACCAGACCTACCTTATAAGTGGTCCCTTACACAAGGGTTAAATATAGAAACAGGCCATTACCAGCCACCAAAAACACACTTAAATATATAGATCATTTACACTATAAAGCAATTACACAATCAAGTCTGGAGAATAACCAGCTAACATCAGGATGACAGGGTCAAATCCACATATATCAATATTAATCTTGAATATAAATAGGACAAATGCCCCCACTTAAAAGGTATGCTGGCAAGTTGAATAAAGGGACAAGACCCAACTGTATGCTGTCTTCAAGACACTCATAGGGTCAAAGCAAAGATAAAACCAAACCAAGCAAAACCAAAAAGCAGGGGTTGTTACTCTAATTTCAAACAAAACAGACTTTAAAACAATGATCACAAAAGACAAAGAAAGGCATTACATAATGGTAAAGTGCTCAATTAAACTATGCTAAATATATATGTACCAAACACAAGAGTACCCAGATTAATAAAGCAAGTTCTTAGAGAACTACAAAGAGACACAGATAACCCCACAATAACAGTAAAAGAGTTCAACACCCCACTGACAGTATTATTAGATCACCAAGGCAGAAAACTAACAAAGATATTCAGGACCTATACTTGACTCTTGACCAAACGGACCTAACAGTAATCTATAAAACTCTCCAACCAAAAACAAAACATACATTCCTATTATTTGTAAATGGTACATATTCTAAAAACCAGATAATCAGTCATAATATAATTCTTAGCAAATTAAAGAAAAAAAACCCTGAAATCATATCAATCACATTCTCAGCCTACAATGCAATAAAAATAGAAGTCAGTACTATGAAGATCACTCAAAACCGTATAATTACATGGAAATTAACCAACCTGCTCCTGAATGACTTTTTGATAAATAAAATTAAGGCAGAAATCAAGACATTCTGTGAAACTAATTAAAACAATAATACAACATACTAGAATATCTGGAGTATATCTAAAGCAGTGCTAAGAGGAAAGTTTATAGCACTAAATGTCTACATCAAAAATTTAGAAAGATCTCAAATTAACAACCTAACATTCACACTTAGAGGAAGTCAAAAAATAAAAGCAAAATCAACCCCAAACCAAAATCAGAGCTTAACTGAATGTAATTCAGACACAAAAATCCATTCTAAAGATGAATGAAACCAAAAGTTGGTTCTTCGAAAGAATAAATATGATTGACAATTAGTGAGACTAATAAAGAAGAAAAAGAGAGAAGATCCAAATAAACACCATCATAAATGATAAAGGGGAAATTACCACTGATGCCTCAGAAACACAAAAAACCCTGCAGAAACCATTTCAAACTCTCTATGCACACAAACTAGAATATCTATAATAAATGGATAAGTCCTGGCTATTTACAACCTCCCAAGTTTAAATTAGAAGGAAATTGAAATTCTAATCATATCAATAATGAGTTCCAAAATTGAATCAATAATTAAAAGCCTACCAACCAGGGAAAGCCCTGGACCACACAGATTCACAGTTGAATTCTACCAGAATTACACAGAAGAACTGGTACCATTCCTACTGAAACTGTTACAAAAAATTCAAGAGAAGGGACTCCTCCTTAACTCATTCTATGAGGCCAGTATCATCCTTATATCAAAACAAGTAGAGACACAACAAAAAAAGAAAACTTCAGGCCAATATTCTTGATATACATAGACACAAAAATTTTCAACAAAATACTGGCAAACTGAATCCAGTAGCACATCAAAAAGCTAGACCACCACGATCAAGTAGGCTTCATTTCTAGTATGCAAGTTTGTTTCAACACATAGGAATGAATAAATGTGATTCATCACATAAACAGAAGTAAAATGAAAAATCTCATGGTCAATAGATGCAGAAAAGGCTTTCAATAAAATCCACAGATAACATCATACTAAATGAGGAAAAGCTAGAAACACTTCTCTTAAATATCAGAACTATACAAGGATGCCCATTCTCACCACTCCTGTTCAACATAGTCCTAGCCAGAACAATCATGCAAGAGAAATAAAAGGCATTCAAATAGAAACAGAGAAGTCAAACTGTCTGTTTGCAGATTATATGGTTTTATACCTAGAAAACTCCACAGTCTCTTCACAAAAGCTCCTAGATCTGTTAAACAACTTCAGCAAAGTTTCAGGATATGAAATCAATGTACAAAAAAACAGTAGCATTTCTACACACCAGTAACATTCAACTGAGATCCAAATCAAGAATGCAATCCCATTCACAATAGTCCCATTCACACACACACACAAAAGCTAGGAAAACAGCTAACCAGGGAGGCGAAAGATCTCTACAAGGAGAACTACAAAACTGCTGAAAGAAATCATAGATGACACAAACAAATGGAAAAACATTTCATGCTTATGAATAGAAAGAAACAATACTGTTAAAATGGACATACTGCCGAAAGCAACTTACAGATTCAGTGCTATTCCTAATAAACCCATCAATGACATTTTTCAAGGAATTAGAAAAAACGATTCTAAAATGCATGAGACCAAAAAAGAGCCCCAAAATCCTAAGCACAAAGAACAAAGCTGGAGGCATCACATTACCCAACTTCCAACTATACTTCCAAGGCTACAGTAACCAAAACAGCATGGTACTGGCACAAATACAGACACATAGACAATGGAACAGAATATAAAATGCAGAAATAAGGTCACACACATAAAACCATCTGTTCTTCAACAAATTCATCAAAAACAAGCAATGAGGAAAGGACTCTATGTTACAATAAATGGTGCTGGGATAACTGGCTAGCCTTGTGTAAGGGATTGAAATAGGGTCCTTTCCTTTCACCATCCACAAAAATCAACTCAAGATGGATTAAAGGCTTAGATGTAAAACCTAAAACTTAGGTGTAAAACCCCAGAAGAAAACTACGAAATACCATTCTGAACATAGGCCCTGGCAAAGATTTCATAATGAAGATGCCAAAAGCAATTGCAACAAAAATAAAAATAAACAAATCAGTCCTAATAAAACTAAAGAGCATCTGCAGAGCATAAGAAAGTATCAACAGAGTAAGCTGACAACCTGCAGAATGGGAGAAAACATTTGCAAACTATGCATCTGACAAAGGGCTATCAAGAGTCTATAAGGAACTTAACAGTTTAACAAACAAGAAAACAACACTATTAGAAAAGTGAGCAGAGTGCACAGTCACTTCTTAAAAGTAGACATACACACAAACAACGAGATATGAAAAAATGCTCAATATCACTAATCATTAGAGAAATGCAAATCAAAACTACAATAAGATATCATCTCACACAAGTAAGAATGGCCATTATTTAAAAGTCAGAAGATAAAAGATGCTGGCAAGACTGCAGAGAAAAAGAAATGCTTATCCACTGTTGCTTAGAATGTAAATTAATTCAACCACTGTAGAAAGCAGTTTGGAGACTTCTCAAATAACTTAGAACTACCATTCGACCCATCAATCCCATTATTTGGTATATACCCCCCAAAGTATAAATCATGCTACCATAAAGACACACGCATGCACATGTTCATTACAGCACCATTCATGAAAGCAAAGTCATAGAATCATCCTTAATGCCCATCAAGAGTAGACTGAATAAAGAAAATGTGGAACATATACACCATAGAGTACTATGCAGCCACAAAAAAGAATGAGATCATGTTTATTGCAGCAGCATGGATGGAGGTGGAGGCCATTATCTTAAGTGAACTAACACAGAAACAGAAAACTAAATACCACATATTCTCACTTATAAGTGAGAACCAAATATTGAGTACACATGGATACAAAGAAAGGACAACAGACACCAGGGCCTACTTGAGGGTAGACAGTGGGAGGAGGGTGAGGAAGGAAAAACCGACCCATCCGGTACTATGCTTATCATCTGGGTGATGAAATAATCAGTCTGTAAACCATACTCCTGTGGCATGCAGTTTACCTTATAACCTGCACATGAAACTCTGACCCTAAAAGTTTAAAAAAAAAAAATTAAGAAATGCTTGTACTTTCTTAATTCTAATGATACAACACTTTGTTCTTCAAAGTTTTTCAGTTTCTTCCAGGACCAACTCATCTGTCACATACAGAATTTTTTTTTTTTTTTTTTTTTTTTTTTTTTTTTTTGAGACGGAGTCTCGCTCTGTCGCCCAGGCTGGAGTGCAGTGGCGCGATCTCGGCTCACTGCAAGCTCCACCTCCCGGGTTCACGCCATTCTCCTGCCTCAGCCTCCCGAGTAGCTGGGACTACAGGCGCCCACAACCGCGCCCGGCTAATTTTTTGTATTTTTAGTAGAGACGGGGTTTCACCGTGGTCTCGATCTCCTGACCTTGTGATCCGCCCGCCTCGGCCTCCCAAAGTGCTGGGATTACAGGCGTGAGCCACCGCGCCCGGCCACATACAGAATTTAAGGTGCTTATTCAGCTCTCTCTCATATATATCTTTACCTGATAAAAGAAAAAAATGCCAATATTTCTAAGACTCTTTAGGTAACAAATCAAAGTATAATATTCAGCTGATCAGCCTTACATATTCATTTACTTGTGAAGTAGTATATGCATGTCCCCACCAGATGCTTACTACTCCATTTATTGATTGATCATTTTTAAGCAAAAGAAACAAGTAATTACTCTAGATTTGTGCAAAACCAAGTAAGCTTGCAGCAGATTTAATTTTTCCTACATGTTCCTTGAGAGATACACCTCTCAGTCAAAAAAAAAAAAAAAAAAAATGCAAGAGAGAGAAAGATCTCTCCTGCTCTAGGGAATAGGTAAAACAGGCCTTTTTTTGTGACTCGGTATGTCACATCTTTGCATGCAAAGCTCAGAAAACTGGATGGAATAATTAACATAAGGAGCCTGGGGCATTTTCAAAGCAAAGGAAAGATGAATATGGTGAATAGGGTAAGATGTCACAGACCTAGGAAAGATGTGTCCTGGGATCTATGTATGTGATCTACAAGCACGGATCACTAAGATAATTTTCTGGTTTCTTGGGAATCTTTTAGTTGTGAATTCTCTGATCTAAGTCTATCATTAGGAAAATTTCCACATCTTGAATAATTGCTACCTTTGAGCAAATCTGCATTCAGCCCATAGCAGATGTCAAGTTATGGCTTTAGTGGTTATACATCCTGAAGTTAGTTGAAAGACACATACAGCAATATAGAGTGCAAGTTTCTCATGCACATAGAACTTCTTTAAAAAATCTTCTACTACGTAGACATCCTAGAGCCACTCTCCCTTAATCCTCCTCAAGGGCAATACCTATTAGGATGGTGCAAAAATAATTGTGTTTTTGCAATTATTTTTAAATTACTACATTACCCTATTCACCAGAAGTAGCACTGCTTCCCCAACTCAGTAGCTTTTCCCCATTAGCTCAAAGTGTCCTGGTAGTGTCCCTTCCACAGTCAGCAAAAGCAAACAACGTCAAGTTCCAAATAATACAAGGATTCTTAGACCCATAGAGAACACCTGTAGGAAGAATAAACAGTATTTGTAGAGAACGCTACTAGGAAATAGAATGCAGTGTATAATTCTGAGAGATTTCTTCACATAAAATGTGATTATGAATTTGATATGACTATTTCATATATTGTGCAAACTTCAATACAGGACAATGTTATCTAGGGGAAGAAAGAAGACAAGGTCCAAGTAAAAACAGCAAAAACTGTCTACTCCCACAGTTGGTCTATACACTGAAAATGAACACCACACTTCAGGCTGGGTGTGGTGGCTCATGCCTGTAATTTCAGCACTTTGGGAGGCCAAGACAGGAGGATCATTAGAGCACAGGAGTTTGGGAAGAACCTGGGCAACACAGCAAGACTCCATCTCTATAAAAATGAAAATATAAATAACTAAGTAAAACAAAACCATTCCACACTGTCTCTACAAACATGAGTTTACTCTTATTTTGTCAATAGCATGACTCTTTTTGAAGGTGTCTCCTGCCTAAGCAAAATGGTTTGATTGTTCATTATAGGAACTTCTTTAAAGATCTCCTCAATGACAAACATCAATAGGCATTGACTCACTCACCACAAAATCCTTATCTTGCTGTTTCAAACTTAGTTGTATCTTTATCCTTACCCAACTCTGATCAAACTTTCTCAGTTTGAAAGACTTGCCTTAAATCAAACTTCCAATTCTCAACAAACTGACTTTAACCTTCCCCACCCCAATCCACTGTCAGAGCTTTGTGAGATCGCATTCTCTCTTACCCAGATGAGAAACAAATTCAGGTTTGTCTAATCAACAGGTTCCACTGGTAATATCTGGGGAGTGAGAGACCATATATGACAATAGAACTCTGATGCGCAACATCTGCAGCAATCAATCCAGCAGAATCAGGACTCATCCACGACTGTCAGCTTCCCTGATTTTCGCCCCTGCATTGAATGCAGGACCAACCCCAGAGATTATGCTCCCTATCCAAACACAAAAGATGCCTCCCATTCTAGGTAGCCTACCTACAGTTTCCCCATGCCAACAACCTCCAATCAGAGCAAAACCGAGGTCTTCCCAGATTCTTTTTTTAATAGTACAAAGTTAACCCACTTCTCTGTCTACCTTTGAGTCTCTGTCAGACACAAGTGAAGGTGGGTGACCTTTACTATAACAAGGTCTGATTGAGTGGCCTCTATTTGCTCTCATTTTGGTGACCTTCCTTGCTTTCTACGGGAGCCAGTTTTTGACAACAGGACTTGAAAAATACAGGAGAAGCTTTTAGAATAATGAATTGGTAGCATGTTTTTCAGACTAATTTTCCAGTCAAGCTTTTAATAGGAATTAGTAAACTCCCTGCCCAGCCAAGAGTTTCAGGGACAGCTGAGTTCTGGATACGACTGTTGTCCTCTTATGAAACTGAAGACACCAATAAGCAAGCATTGCTGAACAACTTAATCTAATCTATGTATAAAAGTCATCCTCAAAAAAAAAAATAACTTTTCGGCCGGGCGCGGTGGCTCAAGCCTGTAATCCCAGCACTTTGGGAGGCCGAGACGGGCGGATCACGAGGTCAGGAGATCGAGACCATCCTGGCTAACACGGTGAAACCCCGTCTCTATTAAAAAATACAAAAAAAACTAGCCGGGCGAGGTGGCGGCGCCTGTAGTCCCAGCTACTCGGGAGGCTGAGGCAGGAGAATGGCGGGAACCCGGGAGGCGGAGCTTGCAGTGAGCTGAGATCCGGCCACTGCACTCCAGCACGGGCGGCAGAGCGAGACTCCGTCTCAAAAAAAAAAAAAAAAAAAAAAAAAAAAAAAAAAAAAAAAAAAAACTTTTCTACATCCCTCATTTTGCATCCTCTAATTCCATGTCTAGCTATCATGTACTTAGATAAGCACAATTCACTTTTTTCTACTTCAGCACCACTTACAACAATCCTAAATTGTCGATTTTATTATCTTTTAAACCCTTCTTACATGCCAACCACATTTTCTAAGTATGTACTTTTTTATCAGGCACCAAAATAAACTAAAAAGTAGAATATAAAGGATTATAAAATTATCATTTTTCTTACTTAGAAGTGGAGAGGGAATACCCTACAGTTCTTCATGCAGGATAAAGAGAAAACAAATAATATGCCTTCTAAGAGAGTCACATAATTTTTCTCCAGGGTGGATGACTACTCAGAAAAATAATGTTACAGGTTGTTTTGGTATTATAAGTAAAGGACTGCTGCAACAAGAGAAATAAGAAAATGTGGAGAAACAAGAGGAAAAAGAATTTAGTAAGGAAGGTTTCAGTGCTTGGAGAGTGCCGTTTGCGAATCCCAACACTTATCCTAAAAGTTGAGATGAGGACGTGGATGTTTGATGACAAATGACAGCCTGTGAGGAATTCCAACAGTGTAAATGAAAGAAAGACTGTTAAGAATAATATTCTACTAGTAAGAACAGTCTAGTATTCAATTTGTTATTGTTTTCTGTGCTGTGCTACTCAAAATGATTTAGAAAGATTATGCTAAATTCAAGAGCTTTGTGATCACATGGGTTTGGAGTATCAAAGAAAAAATACGTAGGTGTTTACATCAACACAGAATACAGAAAACAGGCCACAGGAGAGAATTCAATGGCCATGTGAAATCAGGCCAAGAGGTGATCTGGAGAAATGTAGATCCCAAGTGTTCCTAAAGATGGTGTCAGGGAAATTCTGGCTTTTCTATAATCATTAGGATGGAAACCAACATGAATTTTACTTATTTATTAAAGAAGAATGATCCCCTCAGGACCACAGGATTTGGGCACATCTAGGCAACCAACATCTAAGGGATAGACGGTTCTATCATTGTAGTCACATGAACGTTAATTAATAGGACTAAAAAATGAAGTTGTTCTTTCTCTCGCTCGCTCTTCCTATTTTGAAAAATTTCCCCTATTGCTCAGTCTGTTGGCATTTATTCTCTGCTTTGAGTTTTAAACTTAAAAAAGTAGTTAAACTTAGTAGTAGTTCCTTTTCATTTCTGCCATTCACGTTTTCCATTACCATATTATGTAATTTGAATGTTACATATTCAAATGTAATACTGAAGTAATTTTTAAAAGGAATTCATTAGCACTACCAGTATTCAGAAGGTGGAAGCATGATGTGGAAAGTAAGAAATGTGTGAGGAGTTATTTCACTGGAGATTGAGACCAAAAGAAATGTTATGTGAGAAAGAATTCAGGGCAAGTCCACAGTGCAAAGTGAAAGCAAGTTTATCAAGAAAGTAAAGGAATAAAAGAATGGTTGCTCCATAGAGCAGCTCTGAGGGTTGCTGGTTGCCCATTTTTATGGTTATTTCTTGATGATATGCTAAACAAGGGGTAGATTACTCATGTATCCCCTTTTTAGACCATATAGGGTAACTTTCTGACATTGCCATGGCATTTGTAAACTGTCATGGTGCTGGTGGGAGTGTAGCACTGATGATGACTAGAGGTCACTCTCGTCGCCAGTTTGATTTTGGTGGGTTTTGGCCAGCTTCTTTACTGCTACTTGTTTTATCCAGCAAGGTCTTTATGATCTGTATTTTATGTTGACCTCCTATCTCATCCTGTGACTTAGAATACCTTAACCATCTGGGAATGCAGTCCAGCAGGTTTCAGCCTCATTTTACCCCACTCCTATTTAAGATGGAGTTGCTCTGGTTCACATGCCCCTGACATTTCTCTCCTCCTTTTTTTAAGCGATCTGTGTGTACTCTGTTAATAATCTAATGTAGGTTAAAGAAAATCTGTGAGAAACAAATTTCAACATAGAAATATGAGAACAGTAGAATGCTATGCACTTGTAACTGGAATTTGCAGGTTTGGGGTAAATGAGATTGCAAACTGTTAAGAATATAGATGTATATCTATTCCACATAACTACTCCTCACCTTTTATGATAATGGTTGAGATTCACAAACTATACTCTCCAAACATTGAAACTTTTCTCACTACTTCATGTTCTTCTTATTATTTGTTTCTCCACATTTTATTGTATCCAAAATTCAGTTCTCCATTTTTCTTGTTTCAGCAAGCCTGACTTTTTAAAGCAAAACAACCTGTAACACTATTTTTCTGAGTAGTACATGTATATGTATATTCTGCATATATATTCCATATATAGCTAATATATATTCCTAATACATGTACTATATAATATATATAATCTTTGTATATTTAGATCATATATATAAATATATTTATTATTTTTTATTATTTACCTTCTTAAATTTGAGCAATGGGAAATGTAAGATATCTTCTCTTAACAGTTCATCAGAAAGCACAATTTATTCTTAATTATCTTCATTGAGGTTCTGCATGAACATAATGCCATTTTATTGGTTATAATTCAATCAAAATCAGCCAGGCACAGTGGTTCACACCTGTAATCTCAGCACTTTGGGAGGCAAAGGTGGGCAGATCATGAGGTCAGGAGATGGAGACCACCCTGGCTAACATGGTGAAACCCCATCTCTACTAAAAATTAAAAAAAAAAAAAAAAATTAACCAGGCATGGTGGCAGGCACCTGTAGTCCCAGCTACTCGGGAGGCTGAGGCACGAGAATGGCATGAACCTGGGAGGCAGAGCTTGCAGTGAGCCGAGATCACGCCACTGTACTCCAGTCTGGGCGACAGAGCGAGACTCCATCTCAAAAAAAAAAAAAAAGATCAAATGGTCTTTTTTAAAAAAATACAGGACCTCCCATTCAAACAATAAGCTTCTTGAAGCTGGATGACAATTATATCTATAGTAAGCACATTTTTATAATCAATATACATAATATAACTAGCTTTAATTATTCTCATCAGCAATAAAGTCATGGTACTCACCAGTCATTAATATGTTGGCTTAAGTTCTTAAGCAATGTTTTAAAAATTAAACTTTTGACCATTAACATTTCCTAGAAAAAATATAATTCAACTGATATTTTTTATATCCATATAATTATTAACATGTATTGTACAAAGAATTTTTAAGATTTTTAAAATGCCCATTTATTCTAAACATCTTTTAAAACTAGGTCAAATGTCCCTAGCTTTCCCAACTTCTGTACATTTTTACTCAGCATTATGTGCCAGATCCTATGGTAAATTCTAAGTGGGCAAAAGTAAAAACAAAACAGTGTTTCTCACAAGTCTTTCAGCCAATAGTGCTTCTTTTTTAAATAAGATTGGATTTCTCTCAGGGCTTGGCAGTTAGAAATCACTCAGTAAACTTTAGTCTCACCGTCTTCTTTTCCCTTACTTCTTTCTGTTTATACCTTTTATGAAGCCTATGTTCCAATATACTTCACTGAAATTACACACTTTTAAGATTGTTCCCTTACAATGAGCTTGTAGGGCTTCATTTCAGTATTCCAACAGTATAGAATAGTGTTTATTTTAGAATAGGCAATCAATTCGTTACTTGAAAGGAGGAGATAAAAGTAATAGCTACGGAAAAGAAAGAGATCTGAATGATATCAATATTATAGAAAGATATCAAAAGTATTACAGAGATCTGAAAGATATCAAAAGTATTATAGTAATTTCAATATACTACTTTTCTCCAAAGATTGATGGCTGTTACTGAGAAACACTGAAGCTTTCAGAATTTAATGAATATATAAAGATAGGGAGACTTAAAAAGGCCAAAGTATGTAAACAAGAGGTGACTATCAAAGTGCCACCACCAAGAATGTTTAATATAACAATTAAAACATGGCGGATATGGACCTTGGTGTGCTGTGTTGTAGATGGGTGGCTGTTGCTGGGAGAGAGGCTGGGATGCCACATGAAAGAAGTTTTGTCTTTCCTTCATGATAGTTTTGTTTATCAGTTGATGTATACTGCAAAATATTTACTTACTTTTCTCCAACAAGCAGTGATTGTCTCTATGCAACAGTGGTATCAGTGCCTAATATTTTATTAAACTAAGATACAGCAATTCCTTTTGCCTGAAGCCAAAATGAGAAAATATCCTCAAACTAGACAGTCTCCTACCCCAGGTGTTCTTATTCTAAACTAAGGAATCTAGTGGAAACAAAAGTGTGAAATTTCCAGGGAAAAAACAAATACCCAGGTTTTATTAGCTCTTGGTACAATACAGATTTTCTCCTGTTTCTGAACCAGTAAGCAGAATAATACTACAGTTTTCTTTAAAAGTAATATAAACAGTATAAAAGAAAAATTGTAGAAAACTTTACAAAATGGCAATTCCCGGAAAAAGAATTACAAAAGAACAATAAATATATTGTTAAAAGTTTAATTTCACTGTAGAGATTGGAAGTGAAATATTCCATTCTTCATTTAAACACTTGTCCGAATAAGCATAAAATCTGGAAAGAGTTCCTTTAACAATCTCATGTTGGCACACACATAGCAAAATGGAAATCCTCATACTCTACTAGTGGGAGATAAATTTAAAAAAAAAAAAATTCTGAAGGCAATTTTCAAATATGAATCAACTGGTTTTAAAACATTCTTGCACTCACCTTGCCATTTACAACTCTTCTTATATAATGAGAAATAAGCATTGATCAAAATGACCTTGGGGTTCTCCTTAGCTTGGAAAAACTTCCTACCTGCTTCCTTCTGACTCTATGCCCTGATTTCCCTTTTCTTACAGCACTTTTTTCTTTACTTTAAAAAACTTGCAATAGTAAATTTTTCCTATGCTCTTATGTAAATATTTTTAAAAGCCTGTTGCCAGTTTTACAACGCAGAAATGTGTTTCTCCAGGACCTGGAAGCCATCTCTTTCAAATGTAAACATCAAGAGAGATAGTGCTGCTATTTCCCAATTTTGTGGGATGGTAGAAGCCTGACTTCTGCTGGAGCCTTTCTTTAATTATGAAACTACCTCCTGTCACAACAATAGGAGAAAATTTATTTTTCCTTTGGGTGAAGCCAATTAGCAAACACTGATGGCCTCTGGTCTCCAGCTCACCCCAACACTTTTTTAAAAGTCCTTCCACCCTTTGTTTCGACACAGTCAAGTTCAGACTACATTTTGGTCTCTCTCCTATTGTGATAGCTTTAAATAAAGTCTTCTTTGCCGTTCAACTTTGTTCAGGGCAATTTGTGCTTTCACAGCATAAAAAGGTATATATTATTGTATTTATTAATGCATTATTTATGGCAGCAAAAAAGAACTTTCAAAGATCTAATTATACTAATTACTTAAAGTATAAATATTGTAAAGCAAATAAAATGCACAGAGAAAAATATATCTTTCCTTTTACAAATCTCTACATACAGGTTTTTAGGTAGAAAAGCAAAGAAACTGTAAAATGAAAATATCTTGCATCTCTTCCCATTCATGGGGTTAATATCTTTGATAGTGAATTATTATTTCAAACTGGGTAATAAAATTCAATAGAACAATAATATGCAACTAACAATGCAAAAAAAAAAAAAAAAAAGATACAACATGACATTAAAAACTTTCCTCACAGAATTTCACATAATTGATGAATGTAATGTTCTGCAACTACTTATATAACAAGCTAATCCATTGAAAAATGAGGCCCTGTCACAGTTTGAATAGATACAACTGAAGAAGAGAAAATCGGCAATGATGACATGACAGATGCCTTCAATGATTTGCATATGATAGAATTAAGAGATACTGTAGCACAGTGGCCCTCAAATTGGCTGCCCATTGGAATCAACTTCAGGAATTTTTTAAAATACTGATTCCTGGGGATGTGGCCTGGGTGTCAGGATTTTTTAAAGCAACCAGACATTTCTAAGGCACAGGAAAAAAACAAACAAACAAACAACACCAAAAAAAAAAAAAAAAAAAAAAATCCACACAGGAGAACCACCTCTGTAACCAACACTCTTGGTCCTCTGCATAAGTCCCCCAGTGCTCAGCTCTGTTTCCATGTGCACACTGGCCTGACTTCCAGCCTGACACTCAGCCTGTGGGTTTTATTTGTTCACTACAGCTGGATCAATCTCATTCTGTTTATTTCAGAATACTTATAGTTCTTTCTTTGCACAGCTCTGTGATAACAGATTTGACAGTAACATGCTTTGATTTCAGTAATCACAGAACCAGGAGAAATGAGGATTGTTTGTACTTCAGCCATCATGAGAGTCCTAGACTCCAAAGTTATATCTCAATCCCCATGAAAATATTTTATATCTTTCTACATCCCCCAAATGACCCCATTTCTAACCATTCTCCAATTCCTGAAACTATTGGATCTTCTAGAATTAATCAAATTATCAGCAAAATTATTTTACACACTCTTTTTGAATATTTCCATCATCTTCTTACTCCCATGTGTCCACAGAGGATAATGGTTTTCTTATAGCCCTGTTAAGCGGGGCTTTTTTTCTCCCATGGCCTTTGAAACAATGGGTTGTTTCTGTTTGCCACTTCCAGACCATTTCCTTCTATTCTCCCTACACTCTCTGCTTTCGATTCTCGTGTAACAAGATGCCACCCACAACCCTTCTTCATTTTATTCTTCTACCAACTGCCACTCAATTCCCCTCCTTCCTTGAGGATTTCAGATCATGACTTACTTTTACTCTTTCCCAAACTAACTGTAACTTTTAGTGATTTTGGTGATTTCAATGATCTTCCTAATAACCTGGCCCAATAGTTTCCTGGGCACTTAGTTTCCATATGTCTCTCTCATCCACTACTATCCCCAACACACCCTCACCTTTTTATTATCCAAATTAAATTGTTCAGCCTATCATAATGAGATGGAATGGAGATCCCTCTTAGAGGCCCACTCCCTGACCCTCACTCCCAAGCATGGAAATAAAATAAAATAAAATCTTGAGTTCCTCCAAAGGAAATTCCAGGCAACTCGCTAGCCCTGAGAAGTCAATGAGCAATCTGATAAGCAAGAAAGTAACAGTAGCTTAAAACAGTAGCCAAAAAAGTCACAGTCACAAGAAGTTTGATCCTCTATGGAAGCTAAAGATAACATGTTCATCTACATACTTAAGTTGTTCTCCAGAAACCAGGACCCCCACCAAATGGATTTGTTGGAATACAGACCTCAGATAAGGAAGATCTGGTGACTGAACCCTGACTGCCATTCTTTGTTCTAAATGGCCCCTTCTGAAGGGCCTGAGGAAGTCACACCCAGAGGCTAGAACTAACAATTTTTTCTGTCAATCCCAACGTTTTAGGTAAAGCTTTGCCTCCTTAACAAATCACAAATCAGAAAATCTTTGAATCCACTTAAGACCTATGGGCTCTCACTTCAAGATGTCCCACCTTTCTACATCATACTGATATACAGTCTCTATGTATTGATTTATGACTTTACCTACAACCTCTGCCTTCCTGCCTTTAAACCTCCTTATCTATAAGCCATTTAAGAATTCGGGTTTTAAGCATGAGCTCCCAGATTCTCCTTGCTAGATGCTCTGCAATAAATGCCACAGTTTCTCTTGCTGCAATCCTCATGTGAATGTTTAGCTTTGCTGCACCACACAAGTGGACCCAAGTTCAGTTCGGTAACAAAAATGATAGCTCTTTGCATGTATACTCCACTCCCTAACCCTCTCTTGCCTCATTATACCCACATGAAAAAGGATCAATCTTGGATACATCTAACTCACCATATTCTTATTTCTGCTTGCACAAACCAAACATGACCAGAGAAAAAGACATAGCTGTGCCAGCTGATGCATCTCCATCCTGTCAGTTGTGTAATTATAACAAACTGTCTCTCAGACCACGGTGCAATCAAACTAGAACTCAGGATTAACAAACTCACTCAAAACCGCTCAACTACATGGAAACTGAACAACCTGGTCCTGAATGACTACTGAGTACATAATGAAATGAAGGCAGAAATAAAGATGTTCTTTGAAACCAATGAGAACAAAGACACAACATACCAGAATCTCTACGACACATTTAAAGCAGTATGTAGAGGGAAATTTATGGCATTAAATGCCCACAATAGAAATCAGGAAAGATCTAAAATTGACACCCTAACATTCACAATTAAAAGAACTAGAGAAGCAAGAGCAAACACATTCAAAAACTAGCAGAAGGCAAGAAATTAACTAAGATCAGAGCAGAACTGAAGGAGATAGAGACACAAAAAACCCTTCAAAAAAATAAAAAATCAATGAATCCAGGAGCTGGTTTTTTGAAAAGATCAACAAAATAGACTGTTAGCAAGACTAGTACAGAAGAAAAGAGAGAAGAATCAAATACCCACCATAAAAAATGATAAAGGGGATATCACCACCGACCCCACAGAAATACAAACTACCATCAGAGAATACTATAAACACCTCTATGCAAATAAACTAGAAAATCTAGAAGAAATGGATAAATTCCTGGACACAAATACCATCCCAAGACTAAATCATGAAGAAGTTGAATCCCATAATAGACCAATAACAGACTCTGAAATTGAGTCAATAATTAGTAGCCTGCCAACCAAAAAAAGTCCAGGACCAGACGGATTCACAGCCGAATTCTACCAGAGGTACAAAGAGGAGCTGGTACCATTCCTTCTGAAACTCTTCCAATCAATAGAAAAAGAGGGAATCCTCCCAAACTCTTTTCATGAGGCCAGCATCATCCTGATACCAAAGCCTGGCAGAGACATAACAACAACAACAAAAAAATAGAATTTTAGACTTATATCCCTGAAGAACATCAATGCTAAAATCCTCAATAAAATATTGGCAAACCGAATCCAGCAGCACATCAAAAAGCTTATCCACCATGATCAAGTGATCTTCATCCCTGGGATGCAAGGCTGGTTCAACATATGCACATCAATCAACGTAATCCAACCTATAAACAGTACCAAAGACAAAAACCACATGATTATCTCCAAGGATGCAGAAAAGGTCTTTGACAAAATTCAACAGTCCTTCTCCCTAAAAACTCTCAATAAATTAGTTATTGATGGGACATATCTTAAAATAATAAGAGCTATTTATGACAATCCCACAGCCAATATCATACTGAATGGGCAAAAACTGGAAGCATTCCCTTTGAAAACTGGCACGAGACAGGGATGCCCTCTCTCACCACTCCTATTCAACATAGTGTTGGAAGTTCTGGCCAGGGCAATCAGGCAGGAGAAAGAAATTAAGGGTATTCATTTAGGAAAAGAGGAAGTCAAATTGTCCCTGTTAGCAGATGACATGATTGTATATTTAGAAAACCCTATCATCTCAGCCCACAATCTCCTTAAGCTGATAAGCAACTTCAGCAAAGTCTCAGGATACAAAATCAATGTGCAAAAATCACAAGCATTCTTATACACCAATAACAGACAGAGAGCCAAATCATGAGTGAACTCCCATTCACAATTGCTTCAAAGAGAATAAAATACCTAGGAATCCAACTTACAAGGGATATGAAGGACCTCTTCAAGGAGAACTACAAATCACTGCTCATCAAAATAAAAGAGGACACAAACAAATGGAAGAACATTCCATGCTCATGGAAGGGAAGAATCAATATTGTGAAAATGGCCATACAGCCCAAGGTAGTTTATAGACTCAATGCCATCCCCAACCAAAGACTTTCTTCACAAAATTGGAAAAAACTACCTTAAAGTTCATATAGAACCAAAAAAGAGACTGTGTTGCCAAGTCAATCCTAAGCCAAAAGAACAAAGCCGGAGGCATCATGCTACCTGACTTCAAACTGTACTACAAGGTTACAGTAACCAAAACAGCATGGTACTGGTACCAAAACAGAGATATAGACCAATGGAACAGAACACAGCCCTCAGAAATAATACCATACATCTTCAACCATCTGATTTTCAACAAACCTGACAAAAACAAGAAATGTGGAAAGGATTCCCTATTTAATAAATTGTGCTGGGAAAACTGGCTAGCCATATGTAGAAAGCTGAAACTGGATCCCTTTCTTACACCTTATACAAAAATTAATTCAAGATGGATTAAAGACTTAAATGTTAGACCTAAAACCATAAAAACCCTAGAAGAAAACCTAGGCAATACCATTCAGGACATAGGCATGGGCAAGGACTTCATGTCTAAAACACCAAAAGCAATGGCAACAAAAGCCAAAATTGACAAATGGGATCTAAATAAGCTAAAGAGCTTCTGCACAGCAAAAGAAACCATCAGAGTGCAGCCTACAGAATGGGAGAAAATTTTTGCAATCTAGTCATCTGACAAAGGGCTAACATCCAGAATCTACAAAGAACTCAAATAACTTTATAAAAAAATAAAATCAACTCCATCAAAAAATGGGCAAAGGATATGAACAGACACTTCTCAAAAGAAGACATTTATGCAGCCAACAGACACATGAAAAAATGCTCATCATCACTGGCCATCAGAGAAATGCACATTAAAATCACAATGAGATACCATCTCACACCAGTTAGAATGGCAATCATTAAAAAGTCAGGAAACAACAGGTGCTGGAGAGGATGTGGAGAAATAGGGACACTTTTACAGTGTTGGTGGGACTGTAAACTAGTTCAACCATTGTGGAAGGCAGTGCGGCGATTCCTCAAGGATCTAGAACTAGAAACACCATTTGATCCAGCCATCCCATTACTGGGTATATACCCAAAGGATTATAAATCATGTTGCTATAAAGACACATGCACATGTATGTTTACTGCAGCACTATTCACAATAGCAAAGAGTTGGAACCAAATGTCCATCAATGATAGACTGGATTAAGAAAATGGCACATATACACCATGGAATACTATTTAGCCACAAAAAAAGGATGAGTTCATGTCCTTTGCAGGGACATGGACGAAGCTGGAAACCATCATTCTCAGCAAACTATCGCAAGGACCAAAATCCAAACACCACGTTCTCACTCATAAGTGGGAATTGAACAATGAGTACACTTGGACACAGGAAGGGGAACATCACACACCGGGGCCTGTCGTGGGGTGGGGGGACGGGGGAGTGGGGAGGGATAGCATTAGGTGATATACCTAATGTAAATGACGAGTTAATGGGTGCAGCACACCAACATGGCACATGTATACATATGTAACAAACCTGCACGTTGTGCACATGTACCCTAGAACTTAAATCATAATAAAAAAACAAAACAACAAAAACATTCAGCCAGGCACGGTGGCTCACACCTGTAATCCCAGCACTTTGAGGGACTGAGGCGGGCAGATCATGAGGTCTCAAAAAAACATTCAAGTCATCCTTTGCTTCACTCTTTCTCTCATACTGCAAACTCAATCATCAGCAAATCCCACCAGTTAAACTGTCAATGTATATCTAGAATCTGATCATTTGTCATGACCCGCTTCTATTACTGTGATCTAGGTGATCTAAACCACCAAAATTTCTCACATGTTTCTTACTACAATAGCCTTCTCAGTGAGCTCCCTAAGGTGTCCATCAACAAAACACCCAGAGGTCCTTCTAAACTATAAATCAAATCATGTTACTCCTCTACTCAAAACCCTCCAATGACTTCCACTCTCACTCAGTAAAAGGCAAAGTCCTCACTACTGACTACAATTTTCTCTATTGTTCAGTCTGACCTCACTTCCTTTGGCTGTTCTCCCTTGCTTACTCCTCATTAGTTACACCAATCTCCTTTCTGTTCCTCCAACATGTTAGGCACGCTTTCCCCCAGAACCTTTACACTTGCTATTCCTCGAGCGTAGTCTCCTCTTCCCAAGATATCCCTGTAACTCTTCTCTCAACTCCTCCAAACCTTTATCAAATGTTATTGTCTAAGTCACGACCTTAGTTAGAATGATAATGGCCCCCCGTCCACCATCCCTGCACTCCTGATCCCCCTTCCATGTTCCATAGCATTTATAACCATCCATCACACTATATAATTTTTAAATTATTCTTCTCCCATTAATATGTTCGTCCTTAGGCTTAGTACCTTAAAAAATCAGAAGACTTGCATATCTTGTTAACAATTATCAGTAATAATTAGACCTGTATGTGTTACTTATTTTTACTTGAGTGATAACTCTCAAATCACAAAATATATTTTCTATACTCCAGAATATATACTTAAATGGCTTTTTAGATCTTTGACCTCTAGTAAGAATATTTTTGGATTGTAGCACTGAAATGAATCTTTATAGTTATTATAAGTATTACAGGTTTTGTTAGCGCTACTAGCTTGTAAGAGTGATGACACGGAGCCATGTTTGGCATTAGCGCAGCATCCAGAATCTCAGGAGGACTGCATTACTGTGCTTGAATGAAAAAAATGAACTTATTAAGCCTTGGCCTTCCAACATCATATACAATCATAATTCTCTCCTCTCATTTCTCCCTTCTTGGCCTCTCTTCAACTCACCCCTCCTTTGTATTTCACATTTTTTCCACAGAAAAAAAAATTCGCTTGACTATTGTAGTTTAAATAGACACCCGAGTAGATCTTATGTTTAATATGCTTCCAGCATTAGAAATGACACTAATTTTAGGTTTGCTAGTTATTATATCCTTCACTGCAATTAATATAATTCAAAGTACATATTTTAAGATAATGGAAAAAATACTAGTTACAAAGAAAGAGCTTGGCCCTAACCATCTTCTGCTATTACTGAGTATATGAAGTATCTCTGCCAAATGAATTTTAACCTGTGTCTCTTTCCAATTAATGACTTCATGGGCTCCTTTAATCCAAAAATCTCTAGGAGATGCCCAGGCTGACTGTCAATGGTCTACTACGAATCCTTTCCATTGAAAACTGCTCTATATTACCGCAGAGCTTTCCTTGAACAACCCCATTATGAAGTGGTGAAAACATTTGTAAACAAGAAAAAATTGAAAGCTACATAACTGGTCCTTATGTGTTTCTAAGTGACTTATTTCAGAATATAAGATTTCATTATTTAGCTAGAAGTATGCTAGCTTGTTTAATAAAACACGAATGTCACTATTATAAGAGAATAAAAATGAATTTTACATAGCCTAACATCATACATTTCTCTAATGCTGAACTACAGATGACTTTTGAAGCTAAAAAACAATCATTCAAACCGAGCAATTTTCTGCATTACTGCTTGACTTTCTGAAAATAACTAACCTTCTATATAATGGAAAATTGAAAGAAAACAGTATTACTAAATAAGATATTTTCACACCTGGTAATCCGGGGTAAGGAAACGCAGTATGTCTGTCACTGAATGAGACTGCATCTCATTGCAATGTTTTCTTTGTCCAGAGTTTATTATAATACAGGAATAATTCTCTAAAGACTACTTTGTCAACTATTTCAACTATGTCCACCTATTTGATTTGTTGCTCTATCTTTTCTTTAGTCTTTACAACAAAATTATAGTTTGTATTATAGTCAGTATCCTATTTTAATTTATTTCCTTAATTTACTGTTCTACAATAGCTTTAATTTTTTTTTACTTATCTAATGTAAGGTTCCAATTAATACATATAACCAATAACTTTTATGATTCCACTAGGATATGTATTCACTTCTGGGAATCAGCCATTTCACTGACTGTGAGAATTAGGTGATAAATATATTCCAAGTCTCCACCTCCCAGAAAATTTTGAATCCCTTAGACATGCTACCTTCCCATCCTGACTGCCCCTCCCCCAATTTCTCTTGGGTAAGCCAATCTATTGGGTAATACTAAAGACAACAAATCTGTAAAAGATTATTTTGGGTACAAATAATAGAAAACCCAACTAAATGTGGCCAGAACCATAAGAATGTTTTTGATCACTAAAATGGTGTTTGGTTTTCTGGGATCCTTCAGTGATTAAATAAGGACCTAGTCTCTTTTACTTAATTACAGCATCACGTTGGGATTTCTTCCCCATGTTAATTATATCATGGTCCCCAAATGGATGCTACCTCTCCAGGATTATAGCCTGAAACCAGCATCACAGGAAGAAAAAGGGAACAAGGGAAATCATTTTCTCCTTATGGGACTATCTTTTAATATGAAAGAGAGCTTTTGCCTGTTTTCCTTTTATGGCTATTTCTAGGTAGTGATGCTGAGAAACAGCAGAAGGACTCCATGGATGTGCAAATATATGATTTTTGCCTACAATGACTTGACTAGAGCAAAAGAAAGGCAACAGGTCAGCAATGCCCAGGAATCCTATACATCAGCAAACTCAGGTTAACTCTTTTATACATAATTATTTTATACATAACTCAACATTTATACATAACAACTTATACATAACTCATGTTTCACACATCATTACGTTATTCTTTATGGTACAAACGCTTTTCAAGTTTGGGTGCGATGGCTCATGCCTGTAATCTCAGCACTTTGGGAGGCCGAGCACCTCACGAGGTCAGGAAATCGAGACCATCCTGGCTAACACAGTGAAAACCCATCTCCACTAAATATACAAAAAATTAGCTGGGCGTGGTGGCGGGCGCCTGCAGTCCCAGGCACTCGGGAGGCTGAGGCAGGAGAATGACGTGAACCCGGGAGGCAGAGCTTGCAGTGAGCCGAGATTGCGCCACTGCACTCCAGCCTGGGAGACAGAGCGAGACTCCGTCTCAAAAAGAACCAAAAAAAAACCCAAAAAACCAAATGCTTTTCAAATTCCTTCATTAAACCTTTTTTCTTAAAAAACAGCTAGCTGTAATGACATTTCTAATTAGTATAATTATTCTAATTAGTGTTTACTACATTTCCATGTGGATTATCTTATCATAATGCCATTAAAACAGGGAGGAGCAGTGTCCTACTTGTGTTCCAACCAGGAAGGATGCAGACAATCCACTTAGTTGAGCACGCTCTTCCATTTTGTCAAGTTTCAACATTTTGTTTGGTCTAGCCCCAAAAGACTGGGTGACTTATACATATATACTCACCTGATTTTATAGATCTAAATTATATATATAGAGATAGATAGATATGGATACATATACACACATATATATGTACACACACATTTTCTTTTTAGTTCTTGCTTAGATATCTGCTCCTCAATTGTCAACATAGCATTTTCCTCTGAACAATCCCAAAACCTCAACAAAAAGGGCAGAACAAATGAATAAACAGGACCTTGCAAAATTTCGTCTAGGTCTTTGTGCAGCTCAAGAGAAAGCCTTGAAATTATGAGCCACCCCTCATCCCTACCTCCTCCTGCATTTTTACTCCCAGTAGTTCAGAAGGTTCACACTTTGAAAGGAATGACAATATAGAGCAAACAGAAATAAAAATAGAAATATTGTTTTATTTACTCATAAGTTCATCCAAATATTCTTTAGCAATTACTATGTGCCAGCCATACCACTAAGCACTGGGTAAAATACTGGAGAACAAAAGTAATAAGGACACCTGACCTGGTGAAACTTACAATCTAGTGAGAAACAGAGACTATAATCAACTAAACAAATACATACACATAATTATAATTTTTCAATGGTATATGTAAATATATGTCAGATAATACCTATAGTGATAGAGAATAAAAGAAGGAAGTCACTTAGAGAAAATTCCCAGGGCAGAAAAGTCTCTTTGAGCTTGTACATCTTGAGGCAAAGACTCATGAAAAATAAGACAGGCAAATACAGAGGAGGGGTAAGAGATTTCCACCAAGACTATCATGTACAATTTCTTTAGGCAGCAGAAAACTCGACATGCACAGAGAACTGAAAGGGCACATTAATGGCTAAATCATGGAGTACAGAGAGAAGAGTAGCATTAACATGAAGTGTGAAAAGCAGGCAGGGGTTAGATCATGGTAGAATTCAGGCATACATTCAAACTGAAATGGGGAGTCATTGGGCATGGAGGGAAAGAGTGTGTGTCTGTATATACATATATACATACAGACACACATACACACATACACTTACATAGAGGTTACATATATACATGCATACACACATCCATACATACATATGTATATAAGTTTTCTTATTACTTTCAGGTGAGTAGATTAAAGAAGGAAAAATAAAAGTTTGGGGATAGATATTTGGGGAAGACTAGCTTCTGCTGAGTTTTTCCAAACATGTTTAATATTTCACATACCGGAATTAGAAGAAGATAATTCTGGAAAGGAGGGTAGGGCAAGTGTCAAGTGAATGAACAGTGCTACATGCGCAAGAGAGGACACTCTGTGTAGAGTTATTTTTAGCTTCCAGCATTCAATTATTTCATTCATATGTTGTAAAACCTTACATCTTTTATCAATTTTGAGAAAAAAAATTCCACAAAAGCATCTTCGTGTTGATAAGTGAGGAGATATAAAGTACTCCATATCAATTTTCCTTCCAAGAGATGACTCTTAGCAAAACTGATATAATAAAATCAACATTAAAAATAACCTCATGTTTGTTCATGTATCTAAAATTACCCAGAGATATTTAGGCATCCAGAGATATGCCAGTATCCCAAGTGATTTTAGGAAATTACTCCACTTAGATGTCCCACCACAAATTGAGTCTTCTATCCAGAATCAAAGTCAAAAAGCAAGCCAGGAGTCAGGCCAAAGAAAAAATCTCTGTATAGGCATGCTAATACCCCTTTCCAGTGCTAATGAAAGTGCTGCATAGTTATCAGCTTGGACTGCTCATTCACACAAGCATCTATCCTGGTGATAATGCACCTCCTCTTCATGCATACTGAAGTGTGAAAACACAGGCTCACAACATCACAGAGCTTTAAATGTGGAAAATAAATAAGCAAGAGAGTCAGTTTGAATACTCTCCATGTTTTTACTTCATGGGATAACAAAAAATATTCTCTCCTCATCAAAAATGTATTTTCACACAACTAACCATTTATAAGTGGGAAGAGTTTACCCATCTTCCAGTTAAAATATGCATACATATATACATATATTATATATGTTTATATATATGTATATGTAGAGACATACATGTACTTTGTTGGGTACTGTGAATTCAAAGCTAAGCTATGATGTACTTAAGGCAAAATAAGTGCTGCAAAGATAAAGTCAGGGTCTTTGAATTTTTTGTTGACCTTTATTATGGTATGGTGATGTATTATGCATATGCTGTTAAATCCAGAAATAAAAATATACTACTGTTTCTAATAATAACTCTGTCTGAAATTTTTCAACTCCCTAAATTAGAAATATAAACTAGTTTTGTACAAGCTTTGTAAATAAAATAAAAATTGGTAACACACTTGTTTTAGGAAAGTAGGTGGATATATTATATCTTCCTTTTCAATGAAATTTTAAAAATATCTGTAAATTAATATTTTCCCATGTAGAAATTTTATTATGTTTTCTAACCTATGAGAAAGTTCTAGAGTTCTCATCTAGATACCTTAAAGATACCACAAGTTGCTGAAATTTAAGTATTTTGTGGTCAAAAGCTTTCAAGGGCAAATGGAAATATACCACTGTATATTCATAATTGAGACATGATTGTAATGGTATAGTCACATGGAATCAGTAGACTGTATCATCTCATAGGTACTGATAATTCTTTTCAGAGAAAGCCATTACAGCAGTTCTTTCAGCATTTCTACCTCAGCTGAACTGTTACTACTTCAAATAAACCTACCATGAACATCCAAACTGACAATGCCCTGTCTACTCAAGATTATTCTGTTACCTATATTCACTCAGTAGGCAGAAAAACTCCCCCCAACTAAGATGCCCACATCCTCATAAAAAGAACCTGTAAATATGTTATCTTGTTTAGTGAAAGTACACTGTAAACGAGACTTAGGATTCTGAGGTAGGAAATTATCCTGGATTAGCTGAGTGGGCCACAAGTATAAGCACAAGAGTCCCTGTAAGAGGGAGGCAAGAAGGTAAAAATTTGTGGTAAAAGATACGACAGAAGAGATTGGACCATCCTGGCTAACACGGTGAAACCCCGTCTCTACTAAAAATACCAAAAATATATATATATATATATTAGCTGGGTGTGGTGGTGGGCACCTGTACTCCCAGCTACTCGGGAGGCTGAGGCAGGAGAATGGTGCGAACCTGGGAGGCAAAGCTTGCAATGAGCCGAGATCACGCCACTGCACTCCAGCCTGGGCAAGACAGCAAGACTCTGCCTCAAAAAAAAAAAAAAAAAAAAAAAAAAAAAAGAGATTGCAGTGATACCAGGAAAAAGCCATAAACCAAGAAATTCAGGGAAAGACCTCTAGAATCTGAAGAAAGCAAGAAAGTGGATGCTCCCCTAAAGCCTCCAAAAATAATGTAGCCCTACTAACACCCTGACCTTAGACTTCTGGCCTCCAAAATGTAAGAGAATCAATTTGTTCTAATACTAGAACTTTTATTGGAAATGTTCTATTAGAAATTTTAAGCCACTACTAGCAATAGAAGATTAATATACTTCATTTTTATTTTCTTTAATAACATTTACCTGTACCTGAAATTTCCTTGCTTCTGAATCTCATAAATATATCTTTCCAATTTTGAATATAAACTCTTTAATATGGATATCAAAATTACCTACCTTGTTGGCTGCAGAAACCACAGAACTTGGAGGAACAAACCAAACATAGTAAGTGATATCGTTTGGCTGTGTTCCCACCCAAATCTCACCTTGAATTGTAATAATCCCGACATTTCAAGAGTGATGCCAGGTGATGATAACTGAGTCATGGGAGCAGTTCCCCCATACTGTTCTCGTGGTAGTAAGTTCTCATGAGATCTGATGGTTTTAGAAATGGGGTTCCCCTGCACATGCTTTCTTGCCTGCTGCCATCTAAGATATGTTTTTGCTTGTCCTTGCCTTCCGCCATCCCCAGCCATGTGGGACTGTGAGTCCATTAAACCTCTTTCCTTTATAAATTACCCAGTCTTATTTGAGTCTTTATTAACAGCCTGAGGACAGACTAATATAGTAAATTGGTACCAGGAGTAGGGTACTACTATAAAGATACCTGAAAACATGGAAATAACTTCGGAACTGGGTAATCGGCAGAGGTTTAAACCATTTGGAGGGCTCAGAAGAAGACAGGAAGATGTGGGAAAGTTTGTAACTTCCTAGAGACTTGTTGAATGGCTTTGACCAAAATGCCGACAGTGATATGGACAATGAAGTCCAAGTTGAGGTGGTCTCAGGTGGAGATGGAGAATTTGTTAGTAACTGGAATAAAGGCCACTCTTGCTATGCAAAGGGACTGGTAGTATTTTGCCACTGCCCTAGAGGTTTGTGGAACTTTGAACTTGAGAAAGATGATTTAGGGTATATGGCAGAAGAAATTTCTACATGGCAAAGCATTCAAGAGGAAGCAGGACATAGAAGTTTGGAAACTGTGCACCTGACAATGCAATAGAAAGGAAAAACCCATTTTCTAGGGAGAAACTCAAGCCAGCTGCAGAAATTTGCATAATTAACAAGTAACCAAATGTTAAACACCAAGATAATGGGGAAAATGTCTCCATAGACCTTCATGGCAACTCCTCCTATCACAGGCCTGGAGGCCTAGGAGGAAAAATGGTTTATTGGGCCAGGCCCAGGGATCCTACTTGATACAGCCTTGGGACATGGTGCCCTGCATCCCAGCCTCTTCAGTTCAACCTGTGGCTAAAAGGAGCCAATGTACAGCTCAGGCCATCACTTCAAAGGGTGCAATCCCCAAGCCTTGGTGCACAAAAGTCAGTAACTGATGTTTGGGAACCTCTGCCTAGATTTCAGAGGATGTATGGAAACTCCTGTATGTCTAGGCAGAAGTTTGTTGCAGGCGCAGGGACCTCATGGAGAACCTCTGCTAGCGCAGTGTGAAAGGTAAATGTGGGGTTGGAGCCCACTCTTGGGCACTGCCTAGTGGAGCTGTGAGAAGAGGTCCACCATCCTCTAGACCCCAGAATTGTAAATCCACTGGCAGCTTGCACTATGCCCCTGGAAAAGCCATAGACACTCAATACAAGCCCATGAAAGCAGCCATGAGTGAGGCAGTATCCTGTAGGGCAACAGGGGTGGAGCTGTCCAATGCTGTGGGAATACACCTCTCGCATCAGCATGCCCTGGATGTGAGACATGCAGTCAAAGGAGAACATTTTGGATCTATAAGATCTGACTGCCCTGCTGGATTTCTGACTTGCATGACGTCTGTAGTCCCTGTGTTTTGGCTAATTTCTCCCATTTAAAAATGGGTGTATTTATCCAATGCCTGTAACCCCACTGAATCTAGGAAGTAACTAACTTGTTTTTAATTTTACAGGCTCATAGGCAGAAGGGACTTGCCTTGTCTCAGATCGAACTTTGAACTGTGGACTTTTGAGTTAATGTTGAAATGAGTTAAGACTTTGGGGAACTGTTGGGAAGGCATGATTGGTTTTGAAATATGAGGATATAAGATTTGGGAGGGGCTGGGGGCAGAATGATATGGTTTTGCTGTGTCCCTGCCCAAAACTCACCTTTAATTATAGCAGGCCTCACGTGTGAAGCACCAGGTGGAGATAATTCAATCATGGGGGCAGTTTCCCCCATACTGTTCTCATGGTAGTGAATAAATCTCACAAGATCTGATGGTTTTATAAATGAGAGCTCCCGTGCATAAGGCCTCTTGCCTGCCACCATGTGCCTTTGCTTCTCCTTTGCCTACGACCATGACTGTGAGGCCTCCCAAGCCATGTGGAACTGTGAGACCATTAAACCTCTTTCTTTTAAAAATTACCCAGTTTCCGGTATGTCACTATTATCAGCATGAGAAGAGACCAATACAGTAAATGCTACATTAGTATTAAAGGTTCAAGGCAAAGATACAGTAGATATATAAAAATACACAGAGATGAGCATCAAACCTTGTGCAATGGCAACTGTGTGCTTTCTTCACCTTACATCAGCATTGCTTTTCTTAGGGAAAACAATTATCTGTTGTTTTTTTTTTTAATTATCCCTGACATGAAGACAGAATGATGACAATATGTTTTCACATAAAATTGTAATCTAGTCATTGTAAAAGCTTCATTGAAAAGTCTAAACTTTTCTAGAGTACAAATATTAAATAATTTTGTTTTATTCTCCAATCATAATACAACTCTTTCCTGTCCCTGAAGAATGTCTAGAGCAAGTCCAAATTTAGTCCAATTTAAAGGTCAAATATCAAACCTCATTTAGCACTCACCTCCTCCTTGTTCTCAGGGATTCTTCTTAAATTCCTTTTCATCTGACCGTTATCTGCTTATAAGGACACAAGGACTGAGTCAATAGGATGACTATAGCAGGCCTAGTTCTGATGCCTTTCAATAAACTTTCCAGAAGTATACTTTATGTCTTCTGTGTTCAACTTTGCTTCTCAGTTTGCTTAACTGCAATATGGAAATAACAGCTTTCTTTCTTACCGCAGGAAGATGTTATATGGTTCAAAAAGCACGAATTAGAAGAAAATGTTTTGTAAAATGCAAAATAATAAAGACTACTGGAAGTGAGGTTCAGTAAAGACAGTGGAGGGAAATCACATTTGCTGAGCCACATTACGTTCCATAAAGGTGCCTTACACGTGCTGGAGCACTTAACCTTCCCAATAACACATTTCAGTGTTTGATAATTTAGGGTTCAAAAACAGTAGAATCATGACCACATTCGTATTAGCTAATAAGTGTCAGAGCTCAGATTCATTCAGTCTCCAAAGCTCTTCTTTTCAAAACACCACAGATTATTAAGAAACAAACAAAAAATAAGACAATGTATTACCAATGGAGCTTTTTGACTTCAAAAGTTATGATACATACATCAATAATACATATAGATGGCAAACGTACAGTTAACATGTTTTAAGAATAAAAGCATAATAAAAAAGCAATGTGATGTTTTGTATGCCACTGAATGCAGGCTTGTGAGATGAACATTTTTTTAAAAAATTAGTTTACCAAAGTAAATTTAATTTTTGCGTTATAGAATATAAAAACAAAAAACGTCTCAAGGGTACTGACTTCTGGTTAACTCATTTCAAGCATGACATTTATAAAGAACTTGCTGAGAAATTTTTTAAAACTGACTAGATTGGCTATTTCATCTTTCCAAAGGCTATCCTTGCAAAAGAAATGAATATTCAACTGAGTCTAATAGAGTTGATCTCACAAAACAGAAAGTAGAATGTTGGTTACCAAGGGTTGGGCAGGCTGGCATATTGAGAAGATGATGGTCAAAGAATATGGAATTTCAATTTGATAGAAAGAATAAATTCAATGGATCTGTTGCAGAACATCATGACTATAGATAATAACAATACATTGTCTTGAAAAATGATGAGTGGATGTTGGCTTCTTACCATGAAAGTGATAACTATGTGAATTAACTAGATTTAGCCATTTCATAATGTATATATATTTCAAAACATGCTGTACATAATACACAATTTTATCTGTCAATTTAAAAATGCAATAACAAGTTAGTACTGATTTTACAAATATAAGTTGCTTATAATATGAATTCCAAATTTAATATTGGCTTCAAATTCATGTATAATTCCAACTTCTCAGTGCAGTTACGAAATATACAAACAAGTTAGATTATATTTAATACACTTGCATAAAATACTCAACAAATAGGCTGAGATTTCAAAAACGTTAGAGGTTTAGAGATGACAATAGCTCTAATGCAAGCACAGAGAGTTGAATCAGTGTTTGTTACACTTGTAATAGAATTCTCTATCGAAAAGTTTCTAAAAATAAGGAAAATACATTAAGCTTAGAGACCAAAAGAAGATGATTTGTAACTCATAACGGTTGCGTATTGCCCTACATGCTGACTGCAGTTGACTGGTACAAGAGGAACACCAGATGCAAATACAGCCAGTCACAGGATCTTGAGTCTCAGGCCTCAGCCGATTGTTTCCAGAGTAGAAATGTGACCCAAACCTGACAAATCTAAGTATAACTCTGGGATTTTTTCACTCTGATGGCAGAGCTCTAGTTACAGATCTTTGAAGACTGTCTCTCTCAGATGCCATATGGCAAAAACCTACCATAAGAAGACATGACAGAGTCTTGGCAGAGTTCTAGACATTTACACAGTTTTAGTTTTTAATCTTTTCTTTAGTAATATAGGAGACTTTCAATAAAACAACAATTTCGCCTGTGCTCATTTGAATTAGATTTTCATGATTTATAGAGATACAATTCCTGAATTATGCAAAAATGCCAACACCAAAGGAGCCGTCTCTTATGGTGTCAGCAATAGTTTTATTAATGTCATCTCTGATATTTATTTAAATGTTTTTGATTTGCTTTATTGTCCGAAAAAGACTAAGGGGCAAAAATTTATGCTTCTCCTTTTACTTTAAAGATGAAAACATTATTCTTTTTTCTTAGGTACATTACCTAAGAATGAATAACTTAGTTTCAGGGCACTGTGTACTGATTATGCTGAGTACTCTATATTCAGAATACACAGCTCAGCTTCCCGAAGTTAACCAGAGCGAATATTAGTGTATTTTATCTCTTGATTATTGTGTTTAATAAAATTCATTAAATGGAAAAGAAAAACAAAGATAATAGTAAATAAAATACATTAAAAACATATTAAGGTATGAAAGTAAAGGCATTTTGCTAGACTTGTAACATTTATCAATAGCTTCCTAAACTAAGGCACACATATGTATCACCACCACCAAGGCTACCACATTTAAGTACTATGGTTTTTTAAAGAGCACATTTCACTTTTATATTGAAGCAAAATGTTATTCTAGGCATATAATCATGACCCTGAGTTTGGGGACATCACAAAAGGTTGATTAAAAAAAAATTTGTTTTGCCAATTTAATTTAAAGGTGAGTATGAGTTTTAAAATGAGAAAAAAGAAAAGAAGAATGCAGTGGACAAGCGAGGAATAAAAGACATATTTTAAATGGTTTCTAGTTTCCTTTTGTCTCCACCCAGATTGATGCTAAGTGAAAAAACAGACAGTAACAATTTATATGGGAGCATGATTTGTATGCTATTCAGGCAACCCTGTACTTCTTATTCCTCCCCTTGAGACAAAATATATTTCCTCCTGCCTTTATCATTATATTGTCTGATTTTTAATAAAAAGCCTCTTGCCCTTCAACTGTTAACAAAGGAGTCTTACACCTACATTTAATCCAGACTTCCTTTGTACAAATTACATATTTTCACCAGGGATGACATGTAAAGTAATACTAACAGCTAAAGTGAAGCCTCTCCCAAAACATACATAAAGACAGATGTGTAGGCATCCTTGAAGATGGCTGAGATGATATGATGACCCCTACCTCCTTGTGTCATGTCCTTGTGTAATCCTATATCCCTGAGTGGGGATTTAATGACCCTTCTCTGCTGAACACTATGTGGCAGGGGTGACAGTTTACTTCTGAGGTTAACTTACAAAAAGACTGCAGCTTCCACCTACGTGCCTTCGCTTGCTCTCTGGTTACTTGCTCTGAGGGAAACCAGCTGCCATGTCGTGAGCTTCCCTATGGAGAGGCCCATGTGGCGAGTATCTGGCCCAAAGCCAGAGAGTACCTGAGGCCTGCCAACAGCCACACATGGGTGAGCTTGGCAGCTGATGCTCTCCCACTAGAGCCCTGAGCTGATTTAATTGCAGTCTTGTAAGAGGCCCTGAGTTAGAAGCACTTAAGACTCTGGATGTCTGATCTACAGAAACTGTAAGATAATAAGTGGTTGGTGTTTTCAAGTGCTGAGCTTTGATTATGTAGTAATAGATAACTAATAGAAAAAGCAGTAAATTTGTCCTCTGACTATAAAGCATTATGATCAACATAAATTTTCAGTGCTGAAAAATGCAAATCCATCTAAGTAGGCTGAATAATTGCTAGAATAAAAGGAATCAATCTAACAAATGTATATCACTATCTCTACATCTCTACATACGTATCTACACCTATATGTATATAATATCTCTGATGGGGATGGTTAGCCATGGAAAAATACTATCCTTGCTGTGGAATAAAGAAATCAACCTATTGTATCCTGGTTCCAGAAAATGTCAACTTTATCTAATTAACTGCCTTAGTTGTGAGTCTGAACTTATCGAGCGAAGTGCTAATTTTTATGTATTTTATGAGCCATTCATACGGGCTGACATTCTTGACTTTGCCATTGCTATTACCTAAAATATACCAATGTATTTCATTATGATTGATAAATGAAATTTTCACTTTACTTTCTATATAGTTCTGTTATCAGCACTAAAACTAATACATGTACACTAGTATCCTGGCCCATGTGACAACGGTATTTCTCATCCTGCTGACAAAATCAAGTTTCTCAGCCAGATATTCCATCACAGTAAGTTTACCAAGTTAATAAATGCCACTTTCTGAAATCTCACAGGTAACAGCAGCCTGCTAGTCTTCTCTCCAGATGGATGCTTTTCCTTTCAGTGTGTCTCTTTCAATTAAACATGTACACACTTGGCCAGGTGCAGAGGCTTACACCTGTAATCCCAGCACTTTGGGAGGCTGAGGCGGGTGGATCACCTGAGGTCAGGAGTTCGAGACCAGCCTGGCCAACATGATGAAACCCCCTACTAAAAATACAAAAAATCAGCTGGGCGTGGGGTTGGGCGCCTGTATTCCCAGCTACTCAAGAGGCTGAGGCAGGAGAATTGCTTGAACCTGGGAGGTGGAGGTTGCAGTGAGCCGAGATTCAGCCACTGCACTCCAGCTGGGCGACAAGAGTGAAACTCCATCTCCAAAAAAACAAAAACAAAACGAAAGAAACAAAAATACATGTACACACTTTTCTCACTAAAAAAAGAAAATAACCTCAGATTCTCATTATAGTGGTAGGCTAATAATAGTTTAGAGCTCTACTGAGGTAATTTACTACCAGAAAATTCATCTATTTTAAGCATACAATTCAATTTTAGTACCATTATATGGTTGTGCAATAATTATCACAATACAATTTTAAAATTCTTTCGTAACTCCCCAAATTGTGCCCATTTACAGCCTTTGTGCATTGTGTCCATTTACAGCCTTTCCTCACTCTTACTCTAAACACAGATCTGCTTTCTGTCTCTATAGCTTTGTCTTTTCTAAAACTTCAATATCAGTGGAATAATGTACTATTTAGTCTTTTGTGTCTAGCATCCTCTGTTTGGCATAATACTTTTGAGATCATTCATGTTGTCGCATGTGTCAGTGGTTCATTTCATTTACTGCTGGGTAGTAGTCCATCATATGGATACACCACATTTATTCATCCATTCACAGGATGATGGCCATGTAGGTTTATTCCATTGGCCTATAAGATGCTGTGTGGACATGTGTTTTCATTTCTCTTGCCTAGATACTAGAAATGTAATTGCTGGATAGAATGTTAAACATAAACACACACACACACACACACACACACTTATTTTCTAAAGTGGCTACTAGATTCAATTCACTATTCCCAATACTGCATGAGGGTCCCCACATGCTCACCTATACTTGGTATTCAATTTCAGCTATTTTCATGGGTTTGTAGTTGTAACTCACTGTGAATTTAATATGTATATTTCCTAATGCCTAATGATGTTGAGTACACTTTATGTGTTTGTTTGCTATTTGTATATTTTTGTTAGGCCTATTCAAATATTTTTCCCATTTTTAAATTGTGTTGTCATTTTGTATTTTAGTGGCAATAGCTTTTTTTTTTTTTTTTTTTTTAGTGTCTTATCAGATACACATTTTGAAAATGTTTCATTTCACTCTTTAGCTTGTTTTGACTTTCTTGGTGGTATCTTGTAAAGAGCAAATATTATGTTTACACTTTCTTGTTCTTAAAAATTATTTTGGTAATTCGCAGATTACAAATATTCTCTATGTTTTAAGAATTTCATACTTTTAGTTTCTGAATTCATGTCTTTTAGATGTTATGGCACATGGGATTCCATTTGACTCCTTTGACTTCGAATGATTTATGCTGACACTGGAATATCCCATGAGATCCCTTGATCTACCACTAAGTTAATCTATTCACTATAATTTGTTAAACTCAGGACAAATTAATTTTAAAATTTTAACATTTACTTATTTTTTAACATTACTTGCCTATTGGCAAATTTTAAGAAATGTGTAAGAAATTTATTTCACTTCCCCATTTTTAATACTAAAAAGTAGGAATAAAAAGTGTGGAACAAAACATGCAGTATAAATATTATAGTGTCTCAGTGTCATCCTTAGGACAGTACAATGTGTAATGTTTTATAGAAAGATATGTGAAAATTACACACACACACACACACATATACACACATACACACACTAATTTCATATCACTGGTTAATCGAAACCTCAAGCCGAAAGTTTCCTCATGTTGCACTCCTTTGAACATAAGAATCTCCTTACAGCTCTTATGTCAGTATTCTCCCATTTTTTCTCTGAATAATTACTTTGAAGATCTTTGTTTTCAAATACATCTTAAATTCTGTCCTAATCTATGTTTGCCTTTGTCTTGTGTGTGTTATCAAAAACCTTTCAAAGAGCACCTTTGGAGCTTGTATCTTATAATGAGTTCCACCATCACCACGTCCATTGACCATTATTTGTGCTCCTTCTTCCTTCCCACAGAGTGACTAGTTTTTTACTTTCCTGTCATTGATCACAACGCATATCTTAGAGGTGGTCCTCATATGTGCAGGTGTAAAAGACAATTTGCTCTTTGGATTTGTTAAGAATCCAAAGATTTAATCCCTTGCTGGTGAGCACTAATGATTTAATCCCTTGCTAGTGAGCACTCAGTCCTACCTTCACGCAGTACTGCTAACATGATGTCAACATTCTGCCTGTGGCTTTTGTCCATAGCAGTATTATTATGAACAATAAGGAGATGTCTATTATAATTAAGGCATTCCAACAGTAAAATTATACAATCAAAAACTAGTTTCTTTACCCTAATTAACTCTTTAAAATTTTGGAAATGTTAAAGATAAACATTTCTACTATAATTTAAAAATATTAATAATCGAATAACGAGTTTCAATTAAACTTCTATATTATTAGTTTTAAATACATTTTCTAATAATATATTTGGATTTTTTTCCTATGATCCACAATATTAGAACCTATTTCTCCTAGCAAATATTTATAAAAACAGAAAAAAAATTAACCATACAGTATTATATCACACTCAGAGTTGATGATCTTTCTTAAAAATTATAATTAGATTTTCTACACATTATATACATTACTGAAGCCATTTTGATATTACTCAGCCATTGCAAATCAGTCTGAACGATTAATTAAACTTAATAGGCAGTGTTTTCCTGTCATTGACAGCATGTGGTTTATAATTCCTAAATAACTTAAAGTAGATAATGGAATTGAAACTGAAAGAAAGGAGAGCCAAAACAAAGCAGGTTTAAATTAGACAACAAAGAATATATTTCACAAGATACAATCATTAATTATAAAGTAAAAATGCTACCTCTGATTCATAATCTGTATTCATAATAGGAGACATGCGTCCCACATTTGTCAATCACTCCCACTAAGACTTCTGTTGAATAATGCAATTGCTTACTAAAGCATTCAGTGTGCCATGGCACTAGTGGCCACCAGTCCATAAATTTCCAATTAATTAGTTTGTAATTTAACCTATACTCATCAGTATAATTCTAGTATCACTATGCAGTTGAATCATTCTTTCCCATATTAATTGTATAATTTCAATAGAGTAAAATAAGAGGTATTGCTCTTGAAAGACCTAAAATATTTAGAAAAATAATAAATTACAAGCTCATTACCTGAAAAGAAGCAACACTAGAAGTTTATTACACCTATAAAATGTAATGTGATTTCACCATTTATGCTCAGTACTTACTACTCAGTACTCTTTTATCTTCTAGATCTATTGTATTTAGTAGCGGGCAAGTTATAGTGACTTTTAAAGATACCCTTAATTTGACTGCATATGCTACTAGATTATCGCATAACATTCAAGCTTTTTAAAATTCTCTTTCTCATATATGATATGCTTCCCTTGCCTTATGGCAACTTACATTCCAAATAATAAACATTAATTAAATATGAGATACCAAAAGACCTATTCAGTTTTCTTCCTTACTTGAGAAGGCTACAGCACATGGCAGCTATTACATCTTTGTTATACAAATTGCTTGAATGGACTGGATAAAACCATCACCCTCGGTAGAAAGGAGTAACCCTAAAATGACCTCTGTCTCCACTTGTACCTCCAATTAATATAGAAAATGGTAGCTATACTTTAATGTAGTTTAGCATTTCTTAACTAATTTGTAAAAGAGGTATTTCTGTGTTTTGGTGAAACGAGTACCAAAAGAAAAAAAAGTTCCAAGCAATACAAAAAACTATACAACAATGCACCTATTATCACCTTCTTATTAGAAATACTATTTATTATGTGCTTTGATTTGATTTGACTTTAGACTAAGTCTACCCTAATTATTTCCTGGAAACACTAGAATTGAACCTCCATATTACATATTAAATTGCTGATGAGTTTTAAAAGTGAAGTCTCTCATGGAGGTGATTTTTAGCATGCAGGTATGGCTGAAAAGGGCAGAAGTCAGCTAGTGGCCCTCTAAGTGGCCCTTATAAATACATGAAATGTTGTCACTGGTTTATGACTGCAACTGTTTCAAGAACCTCTCATCAATACCTAACTTATTGAGAGTTTTTAGTATGAAGGGCTGTTGAATTTTGTCAAAGGCCTTTTCTGCATCTATTGAGATAATTGTGTGGTTTTTGTCTTTGGTTCTGTTTATATGCTGTATTACGTTTATTGATTTGCATACGTTGAACCAGTCTTGTATTTCAGGGATGAAGCCCACTTGATCGTGGTGGATAAGCTTTTTGATGTGCTGCTGGATTCGGTTTGCCAGTATTTTATTGAGGATTTTTGCATCGATGTTCATCAGCGATATAGGTCTACAATTCTCTTTTTTTGTTGTGTCTCTTCCAGGCTTTGGTATCAGGATGATTCTGGCCTCATAAAATGAGTTAGGGAGGAATCCCTCTTTTTCTATTGATTGGGATAGTTTCAGAAGGAATGGTACCAACTCCTCCTTGTACCTCTGGTAGAATTCGGCTGTGAATCCGTCTGGTCCTGGACTTTTTTTTTTGGTTGGTAGGCTATTAATTATGGCCTCAATTTCAGAGCCTGTTACTGGTCTATTCAGGGATTCAACTTCTTCCTGGTTTAGTCTTGGGAGGGTGAATGTGTCCAGGACTTTATCCATTTCTTCTAGATTTTCTAGTTTATTTGCATAGAGGTGTTTATAATATTCTTTGATGGTAGTTTGTATTTCTGTGGGAACGGGGGTGATACCCCTTTTATCAATTTTATTGCATCTCTTTGATTCTTCTCTCTTCTTCTTGATTAGCCTTGCTAGCATTCTATCAATTTTGTTGGGACGTATCTCAAAATAATAAGAGCTATTTATGACAAATCCACAGCCAATATCATACTGAACGGGCAAAAACTGGAAAAATTCCCTTTGAAAACTGGCACGAGACAGGGATGCCCTCTCTCACCACTCCTATTCAACATGGTGTTGGAAATTCTGGCCAGGGCAATCAGGCAGGAGAAAGAAATAAAGGGCATTCAGTTAGGAAAAGAGGAAATCAAATTGTCCCTGTTTGCAGATAACATGATTGTATATTCAGAAAATCCCGTCGTCTCAGCCCACAATCTCCTTAAGCTGATAAGCAACTTCAGCAAAGTCTCAGGATACAAAATCAATGTGCAAAAATCACAAGCATTCTTATACACCAGTAACAGACAGAGAGCCAAATCGTGAGTGAATTCCCATTCACAATTGCTTTGAAGAGAATAAAATACCTAGGAATTCAACTTACAAGGGATGTGAATGACCTCTTCAAGGAGAACTACAAACCACTGCTCAACGAAATAAAAGAGGACACAAAAAAATGGAAGAACATTCCATGCTCCATGGATAGGAAGAATCAATATTGTGAAAATGGCCCTACTGTCCAAGGTAATTTATAGATTCAATGCCATCCCCATCAAGCTACTAATGACTTTCTTCACAGAATTGGAAAAAACTACTTTAAAGTTCATATGGAACCAAAAAAGAGCTCCCATTGCCAAGACAATTCTAAGCAAAAGGAACAAAGCTGGAGGCATCATGCTACCTGACTTCAAACTACACTACAAGGCTACAGTAACCAAAATAGCATGGTACTGGTACCAAAACAGAGATAGAGACCAATGGAACAGAACAGAGTCCTCAGAAATAATACCACACACATCTACAGCCATCTGATCTTTGAAAATCCTGAAAAAACAAGAAATGGGGAAAGGATTCCCTATTTAATAAATGGTGCTGGGAAAACTGGCTAGCCAAATGTGGAAAGCTGAAACTGTATCTCTTCCTTACACCTTATACAAAAATTAATTCAAGATGGATTAGAGACTTAAATGTTAGAACTAAAACAATAAAAACCCTAGAAGAAAACCTAGGCAATACCATTAGGATATAGGCATGTGCAAGGACTTCATGTCTAAAACACCAAAAGCAATGGCAACAAAAGCCAAAATTGACAAATGGGATCTAATTAAACTAACGAGCACAGCAGAAACTCCATCAGAGTGAACAGGCAACCTACAGAATGGGAGAAAATTTTTGCAATCTACTCATCTGACAAAGGGCTAATATCCAGAATCTACAAAGAACTCAATCAAATTTACAAGAAAAAAACAACTTCTTCAAAAAGTGGGCAAAGGATATGAACAGACACTTCTCAAAAGAAGACAGTTATGCAGCCAACAGACACATGAAAAAATGATCATCATCACTGGCCATCAGAGAAATGCACATGAAAACCACAATGAGATCCCATCTCACACCAGTTAGAATGGCAATCATTAAAAAGTCAGGAAACAACAGGTGCTGGAGAGGATGTGGAGAAATAGGAACAGTTTTACACTGTTGGTGGGACTGTAAACTAGTTCAACCATTGTGGAAAACAGTGTGGTGATTCCTCAAGGATCTAGAACCAGAAATACTATTTGACCCAGCCATCCCATTACTGGGTATATACCCAAAGGATTATAAATCATGCTGCTATAAAGACACATGCACACATATGTTTACTGCAGCACTATTCACAATAGCAAAGAGTTGGAACCAACCCAAATGTTCATCAATGATAGACTGGATTAAGAAAATGTGGCACATATACACCGTAGAATACTATGCAGCCATAAAAAAAAGCATGAGTTTGTGTCCTTTGTAGGGACATGGATGCAGCTGGAAACCATCATTCTGAGCAAACGATTCCAAGGACAGAAAACCAAACACCGCACGTTCTCACTCATAGGTGGGAACTGAACAATGAGAACACTTGGACACAGGAAGGGGAACATACACACCAGGGCCTGTCGTGGGGTGGGGGGAGGGAGGAGGGATAGCATTAGGACATATACCTAATGTAAACAATGAGTTAATGGGTGCAGCACACCAACATGGCACATGTATACATATGTAACAAACCTGTACGTTGTGCTCATGTACCCTAGAACTTAAAAGTATAATTTTAAAAAAAACCTCTTACTGTGTCTGACTGCCTCTTTGAGTCTCAACCTTGTGAAGCCATTTGCTAAAAAAGATGTAACCTATTTCTGATAGCTTCATGTCGTATAGGATTAGCTCTACAGCTCACAGCCATCACAAATTGTTTATGTTATTCTCAGGGATCTTCAAAGTAGTTTTCCTCTATTCTTCATGTGAAACTATATTGTTTATTATCTATTTTTTAATGACCTGAACAAATGGAGCAAGTTTAACATTGATTAACACTGATAGTCATGTTAGCATGCATTCGGTTAAAAAAAAAAAAAAAAAAAAAGAAAACGGTAAGATAGCCTAGACTGCCTAATACTGAATCTAGTATAGTCAATGTTCTTGGAATTCTCTCTACTTTGATTTCAGTTGCAGTGATAGGGTGTATGTAAACCCTGTTTTTTTGTTTTGTTTTGTTTTATTTTTTTGAGACAGAGTCTCGCTCTGTCGCCCAGGCTGGAGTGCAGTGGCCAGATCTCAGCTCACTGCAAGCTCTGCCTCCCAGGTTTATGCCATTCTCCAGCCTCAGCCTCCAGAGTAGCTGGGACTACAGACGCCAGCCACCTCACCTGGCTAGTTTTTTTTTTTTTTTTTTTTTTTTTTTAGTAGAGATGGGGTTTCACCGTGTTAGCCAGGATGGTCTCTATCTCCTGACCTCGTGATCCGCCCGCCTTGGCCTCCCAAAGTGCTGGGAGTACAGGCTTGAGCCACCGCGCCCGGCCAATAAACCCTGTTTTAAAAACAACAACAACTAAAAACACCTCTCAATTCTTGTGCCCAAATTTTAAACTATTTTGACCAATCAAGAATTTTATAAGTTATTGAATCAAGTGCAAAGATGTCTGTAAACGTTCAAATAATAAACAGTTTGCCTTTTTTTTTTTTTTTTTTTTTGGCTGTATTTCTCTGGGTCTGCTGAAAGGGGGTGGCTTTCATGGTAGCAGGTAGTTTTAAATGGTATTCCAGGCAGGGGAAAAAGAACTTAACATAGGCAAGACATGGCATAACACAGGCAGAAGAGTGCTTGACTTGAGGTAAATATTCAGTAAACATTATTTGAGTGATAGTTCTGTGTGCACTTTTATGAATACAGCAAAAAATAAGGATAAGGTGCTACCATCAAAGAACTTATAATTTGGTTAAGGAAATGTAACAAAAGGAGGTGATAATTAAAACACAATATACAATTTAAATAAGAATGAAAGATCATGAATAAGTCTCATCAGCCAATTCACGATTACATTCATCAATGCATGCTTCACGTATTAGAGGCTTCTGGAGTTTACAATAGGGATCAAAATATTTAATATTTGAACCGGATATTTTGAAGGATTCTCAGGAAAATAAAGGCATCCTAAAACTCATAGATCACTACGAAATATTTTTTCTTTCTTATTTGAAAGACGAAAAGAATAGATTATGGTCATTTTCCTTTAGCAAGACTGCCAAGCAAGATCTCTCTGCCCTTTCCTGTTAAGATTCCTGCAGATCTGCTTTGAGAGTGAATAATGAGCACATCTGTTGCTTAAGGCCTCATGTTTATACTCTCTCTCAGTATAAGTCCCTGAATACTCATCAGGGAGACAGGAATCCCTTTGTTTCTCACATCAATTTAAAGGATTGTCATTTACCTACTGAGGTTGTAATTTGATTTCACCAGAATTCTCAATCTCTGTCTAGGAAACAATGAAAAACAAAGGGTCAAAATGCTCCTTGCCAGAGGGCTAGCCTGATCTATCTGACCCAGCTGTGAAGTCTAGGATAGTTTGATATTTGCAGATTCCTGCCTTCAGGACTACACAGGAAAATGATTTTGGAAAAATCAAAATACTATCTGAGATTACATTTGATGGGGAAGAAAGGAACATGATTTCATTGGTTTCATTCTCTTGGAGCTCTGAAGTTTCCTTTTCATTGTTTTCAAAAGAATAGAGCAGAATCTATTGCAGGGGCAAAGCATTTGCTAATCTGAAAGACACTAAACAAAAGAGAACTAGGGTTTGAATTAGCAAAGTATGCCAGTGAGTAAATACGTTGAAGGTGAGAGGAATGAGACAGGCAAAAATTTCACACTGGCAAAAAACCAAGAGGTATATCTGGGGAATTCTGAAGGAGTCAAGTTGCCTAGGTAAGATGATTTCTGTAGAAATATGAGATATGAGAAATAATAAATGTAAGTTGAAACCAGGCTGCAGAGTACCTTGAAAGCTATACTACAGAGGCCATTAACATCAAGGAACCATTTAAAGTTTTTGACTTGGGAAGCAACAAGATCAAAAGGAGTATAAAAAAAATGTATTTAAAAGGAGGCTCAAGTACTTGGCAAGTCTAGATGTGATGAGGCCAGGATTAGGACTGTGGGTACAGGAAAGGAAAGAAAGGGATGAATGTGAGAACTGGAACGACTCAAAGACTGCAATCTCATCTTGTTAAAAAAAATTATATGTTTGCATATAGAAGGTGGTGAATGACAGATTCAGGAACGATTAGGTAAAGAATGGTACCTATCAAACCAATCACAGAGTTACCATTGGCTGTCTGAACCATCACTGTGATGGAGTATATGCTGCTATTGCAAATTAACCACAACTTTAGTGTTTTAAACAATCCAAGTTTTTTTTTTTTTTAATTTTACAGTTCTGCATATCACAGTCTGACATTGGTTTCATCAGGCTAAAATCAGTTTCACATGGCTGTGTTCCTTTCGGGTGGCTCTAGAGGATGACCCACTTCCTTGCCCATCAGGTTATTGGTAGGGTTCACTTTCATCTGGGTGTAGCACTGAGGTCCCTGTCTCCTTCCTGGCTGTCAGCTGAGGGCCTGTCCCAGCTTTTAGATGTCACCCACCATTCCTTACCTCACAGCCCTTTCCTCCATCTCCAAAGCCAGTAATGGCAGGTTGGGTATCTCTCAGAGTTTGAATTTTTCTTCCCTCTGCCATGGTATCTCTTTCTGGTAACAACTGGAAAGATTATCTACATTTAAGGACTCATGTGATTCATCTGAGCCCACCTGGATAGTCAAGGATAATTTACCCATCTCAACGTCCATATCCTTAATCAGATCCTCAAATTACCTTTTGTGTGTAAGGTGGCATTCACAGGTCCTAAGGATTAGCATACAGACAACTTTAGGGGGCTGTTAATATGTGCACACCAACAAGGACTATGAAAAAGATTATCTTTCTCTAGAAAAAGAAAAGAGGCAGCTTAGGGCAGGCTTTACAAGCACATCTAGCTCATGACAGCACTTTTGCTTGTGAAGTTCCCCCTAATCTAGAACACAGCAGACTAGTCATTAGCATTCAGATCTAGTCCGACTGCCTTTAATACTTTTTCCAACAACTTGAGATCATACTAGCTCCTTCGTTCTCTAACTACATGTTAAATTTTAGACATTACCACAGTTTTCCAACATCATGTAAATCAATTCATTCAATAATCCATTCATTCAACAATACTGAGGTTTTGTTAAAGAAACTACTGCAGATATGAGAGTTATAAATATAAACATCATTGTTGATTTCAAGAGCTCACCTATTTTGTGAGTTTTTATTTTATCTCCTCAATTAAAATGTTAGTTTCTTGAAGAGAGAATACACCTTTCAGCAGAATACTAAACCAAGGTACAATTATATGACTGACCAGTTACTAAGAATTAAAAAAATCTAATTCAACGAAAGAGCTTCTGCACAGCAAAAGAAACTATCAACAGAGCGAACCGACACCTAACAGAGTAGGAGAAAATCTCTGCAATCTATTTATCTAACAAAGGCCTAATGTCCAGAATCTACAGGGAACTCAAACAAATTTACAAGAAAAAAAAAAACAAAACATTAAAAAGTGGGCAAAGGACATGAACCATCACATCTCAAATGACATTCACGTAACCACGAAACATATGAAAAAAGCTCAACATCACTGATCAATAGAGAAATACAAATAAAAACCACAATGAGATACCATCTCACACCAGTCAGAATGGCCATTATTAAAAAGTCAAGAAACAACAGATGCTGGCGAGATGGTGGAGAAATAGGAATGCTTTTACACTGTTAGTGGGAATGTAAATTAGTTCAACCATTGTGCAAGATAATGTGGCAATTCTTCAAGGACCTAGCACCAGAAATATTATCTGACCCAGCAATTCCATTTTTGGATATATACCCAAAGGAATAGAAATCATTCTATTACAAAGATAGATGCACATGCATATTCATTGCAGCACTATTGACAATAGCAAGGACGAGGAATCAACCCAAATGCCCATCAATGATAGACTGGATTAAGAAAATGTGGTACACATATTCCATGGAATACTATGCAACCATAAAAAAGAATGAGATCATGTCCTTTGCAGGGACATGAATGACGCTGGAAACCATTATCCTCCACAAACTAATGCAGGAACAGAAAACCAAACACTGCATATTCTCACTCATAAGTGGGAGATGAACAATGGGATCACATGGACACAGGGAGAGGAACAACGCACACTGAGGCCTGTCATGTCAGGGTGAGGTGAGGGGAGGATAGAGTATTAGGAGAAATAGCTAATAGATGCTGGGCTTAATAGCTGAGGTGATGGGTTGATAGGTACAGCAAATCATTATGGCACACGATAACCTACGTAACAAACCTGTACATCCTGCACATGTATCCCAGCATTAAAAATAAAAATAAAAAATAATCAGTCTTCAATACTAACCTAATAGATTAACCTTTGATTAACAACTACAGATTTTTAAACACAATAATTATTCAAATTGCATTCAGAATGAGGGAATTCACATTTTTACTATTTTTTATATATTATACTTCACCTCATTTTGAAAGTAACTTGTCATGTCACAACATACAAGTAATAGAAACCTGCTATTTTTAATATTGTAACACTTCCTGTTGTGTAAGTCAATACACTAACTCTTACACATGGAAAGTTTTCTGTCAAAATACTTCAAGTATGACAGACAACTGTCCTACAGTTATGAATAATAAACTGAGAAATTCGAGGTAAATCAATACATGAGTGCCAGGCATTTTAGTATTAAAGAAAGCATTTAATACAGGAGGCGAATATTTACTTTGAAGTTTGAAGACGAAACTTTCACACTTTTCCCAATTAATAATAGCTAATCTTTATTTTATTTGCATATATTCATATAAGTGGAATTTTGTTACACTGATATATTGCATTTTGGAGAAGTCAGGATAGAATATTTTAAAATAGTCTGTGGCTCATCAGATTACAACTAGAGACACTAGACTTAGTTCAGTAATGAAATTTAATCTTGTTATTAAAAAAATTAGAGTCACTTCTCAACAGGTACCTTTCCAATTGATTTGACCATTACCCTTAGCTAGAGGCATATTTTACAGTGACCAACCACACATAAATGTATAAAACTGAAACAAAATCTTCATGAAATAAAATCTACTCCTCACTGCACACCTATGTATTCTACTATTCTTCATTCTGATCTATTTTAGTCAATTTGATGCCTTTTTGTTAATGCCAAGTTTAACCAACAAAGTTGATTTCATGACCCATTAATAGATCACCAACAGGTTGGACAACTCTAGTTGCAGAATATTCTATATAATTCACCTAAGAATGTAAAAACATTATTATTTCTATTTATCAAAAGTCTATAAAAGTAATTCAGGCCAGTTATTTTACAGAACAGGATAGGACAATTCATTAAATTATATGTAAGTGTATTATCATTCATTATAAAAACATTTATTAAAAACAATAAATTCTAGGTTTATTCGCTTTTTATTTACAGAAATGCTCAAGAAACAGAATGTAATTTTATTCAATAATTATCACTTGGTGTCTCCAGAAAAAGAAACTCTAAACATTTTGATAACACATTGAAAGACTGTCTGTTTTCAGTTTAGGTTTGTAAATAGTCTTTGCACATAAGTAAACTTGAAATGTTATTTTGAGTCTCCATTGTGAATCAGAACAAACACTCTTATGCCTATAAAAGCCATGATTTTTTTAAAAAGTGCACCATATTTTTCCACTCGTGAAATAACACAGTTGCCAGAATGAAATGTTAAATCAGAGGACTAGGCTTTAAACACTAAAATTAATAACATCTACAAACAGAAAACATATCAAAAATCTCTGTTCTGGAACCATGACTCCACATTCACTGGTGTTATACAAATTCCTATCAACAGAACAGAGCTGAATTTATTGCCATGAGACTATTCTGAGTATGGTAGTGATGTAGTAGAAGAACATTTTTAAATAACTTCGAGTTTAATAAGTGATGACACAAAATTTTCTCTGTCAAGTGTCTTTATTATGTGAAGTCTAAACCGCAAGGCAATTGAGAAATAAATAGTGCATTTTATTTTTTTGATTATGAAAATCTGAATTAATGTGATGAACTTCAAAAATGCAGCTTAAAGTTTTTAAGATATACATCTTAAAAACACCAAGATTGCTATTCTAATTCCATATCACAAATAAAGTAATAAAGCATATTTAAAAAATTTGCACACATTTATTGCCTAGAAAATGAATAAATTCAGGTAAAATTAATAAAAGCAAGCCCAGATCATTTGGACTAATATTGCAGAGCCATATATTCAGATTTCAAAATAGTATTCTACAGGAAAAAAAAAAAACTGAACATTTGTTAAATATTTACATCAGTCCATTCTCATGCTGCTATAAAGAACTGCCTGAGACTGGGTAAGGAAAGAGGTTTAATAGACTCACAGTTTCGCAGAGCTGGGGAGGCCTCAGGAAACATACAGTCATGGCAGAAGGGGAAGCAAACGTGTCCTTCTTCATATGGTGGATGCAAGGAGAAGTGCAGCGCAAAAGGGAGAAGCGCCTTATAAAACCATCAGCTATCCTGAGAACTTACTCACTATAAGAAGGGGAGGATGGCAGAAACTGCCCTCACGATTCAATTATCTCCACCTGGTCCCTTCTACTGCACGTGGGGATTATGGGACCTAAAATTAAAGATGAGACTCGTGCGACGACACAGGCAAACTCTATTAACATTGATAAGAAGTGGTAAAAACAGACACAATTCATGATTTTGCTGATATAATTTATAACTAAATCAGATATTTTTAAAGGAATCATAAAATTAATTAAAAATTAATTCTACCTGAATAAAACAGGAATTAATGAAAAACTAAATTGTCAAAAAACTGTAAATAACCTATTGTAGTTACACAAAGTCAGTGGGACAAAGCATATTTAAACATAATTAAGTATCTTAAGGCAGCAGAAACAGTTAAACAATAAATATATAGATCACAGAAATTCAAGATCCCAAAACTGTCATCTGCTAGTTTTCAGAAAATGTTTATCACACTGCAAAATTACAAAAATTGCTACATAAATGGTAAAGCATAACTGTAACAACAGAATTAATCACAGATTGGTTTACTCCAAGAAATTTGGTATTGTTAGGGTTTTTAATCAACATACAGAGAAACACCATTCATATGATTTTTAGGTAACTAGCTCTATGATCTTGAAAAATTAGCAATGCAATTCCAGAACTCACATCTTTCTCTCTGAATGTTACTGTTTTCCTGGTTGGTCATGGTAATAGCCAAATGCAACTATGGTCACCAACAGTGGCCACCATCAATTCTCCTTAACCCTTTCATGCATATTGTTCCTGTCTTTAAAAGACAATTTCTCCTCCTCTTTAATCTGAACTGGGCTAGTGACTTGACTTGCTGTGATCAAGAGAATGTGACTAAAGTGACATTCTTGTACTTCAGAGTCTGGGCCTTAATCAGATTGGCAGCTTCCACGTTCTCTCTCTGAGAACTTGGCACAAAGTAGCTGTCGGAGCAGGCCACATAGAGGAGAACAAAGGGGCTTCAGCTGACACCCCAGCTCGACCACCAGCTGACTGTAGCTGCATGAGTGATCACACCTGAGACCACTCTAAGTGGTCTCGTTCCTGGGACAGGAACAATAAATACACATCATCATGAGAAAAAATAAGTGCCAGTTTGCTAAGCCACTAAATTCTAAGGCAGTTTCTATTTTTTTTCTTCCAACTTTTATTTTAGGTTCTGGAGGCATATGTGCAAGTTTGTTTCATGGATAAATTGCATGTTTCTGGGGCTAATGTTGTTTCTTTTACAGAAAAAAGTATCAGAAATAATCAGTTAACTTTTTTCACATGGTCTTAACTCTTCTTCAGAAAATATGTAAATTGTAAATGCAATCTTTCTTGTGTAGCTGCCAGACCAGACCCAGATAGACCATAATAAAATAAAACACACAGTCAGTTTTTAATGTAAGCCAAAATGACTCTTCTGTATCTTTAGCCTTTCCAGGGAATACAGTGAACTCAGAAATCCCTGCTAAATCTGATGAGTAAATTGCAACAGCCTGGTCTCCGTTCTTGGGGATCTAGAAAGGGAACCCAGTGTGTATATTCACATGAGCTTCCATCACACAACTAGACTGCTGAAACACACAGCATGTTATCACTGCTTTTTTTAGGCACTAAGTTTTATACACTTTTCTGTTTTTTTTCTGGCTGTTCAGAATCATCAATAAGTATGAAAATTAAAGGTGGGATAAAAAGATAATAAGTAGTTTGACCACAAAAACACAAGCCTGTATACAAGCATAATCAGGAAAAACATATTATTTAATGAATATCTGAATCACTATGTCCCCCAAAACGTGAAAATCTCATCATTTCACATAGTCCATCTAAAAAAATTATTGAACTGCCATGAGGAAGATTGTGTTCTGGTCTCACATTTAATGCTGAGTATCCCTGTTCAAGTCGCTTAACTTCTTTATGCCTCATTTTACTGAACAATTAGAATGATAATACCTGTCCCTACATACATCACAGGAAATTTGTTCAAATAAATGAGATAACATATATGAAAGTGCTTTTGAAGACTACCTAAGAGGGTAGTTAACGACACGAGAAAAATGTAAGGCATGGAATACAGAAGTTGGAGGGGAATTTAGAGGTCAGGCTATGCAACATTTCTTCTGCATTATCATTCACCTTGTGCTTGACCTACATTGTAAAGGCGGGTCATTTCATTTTCAGACAGCTCTAATTATTAGTAATGAGCTTAAATAATCTGTGTCCTTGTCACTTCTGCCCTCTGGCCCTATTTCTTTCCTCCAGAGAACGATGGAACATTTCTATTACACCCCCAGTTCAATTTGGTACAAAAGCATATTGTCAGAAACGAGCGAGGACTTAGGCCACAGACATAAATAACATGTTAGTAAGATGAGGTCTGCATTCTCACATCCCTTGCAGTCTAGCGGAGACTGACACAAGTATCAATAAATTAATGTCTTTCGATGTGGTAAGTCCTCAAACAATAAAGATAGAACAGAAACACAAAGAGAACACAAAATAGGGAGTGGTTCATACCTGGGAATATCGAGGAAGTCCTCACAGACAAGGTATCTCTAGAGCTGAGCTGTGAAAGACATCATGGGAATGAGTTTGTGGGAAAATGTTAAAAAGTGACTTTGTGGGGAAAGGCAATACAGTAACAATCCTTGAATTATATGCACCCAATATCACCTTGGTAAAAAATTATTAAACCATCTTTATATCATCTTTAAACAAATCATCTACTTTTGAATCATTAAAATTACTGTAATTTATCTGACTGTATTACAATCTTTTTTTTTTTTTTTTTTTGAGACGGGGTCTCGCTCTGTTGCCCAGACTGGAGTACAGTGGCCGGATCTCAGCTCACTGCAAGCTCCGCCTCCCGGGTTCACACCATTCTCCTGCCTCAGCCTCCCGAGTAGCTGGGACTACAGGCTCCCGCCACCTCGCCCGGCTAGTTTTTTGTATTTTTTTTTAGTAGAGACAGGGTTTCACCGCGTTAGCCAGGATGGTCTCGATCTCCTGACCCCGTGATCCACCTGTCTCGGCCTCCCAAAGTGCTGGGATTACAGGCTTGAGCCACCGCGCCCGGCCTGTATTACAATCTTAAGAATGAGAATCAGAAACAATATGCCAAGTCCCAGACACAAGTTATAGAGAGAATGCCTTTTTTTGATACAATCAAATACTGCAACTTGTTTATTTGGGCAAGGAAAAGGAGTTGTAGAAGCCACCTGTGAGGAAAAGAAAAAGTAAACGAAAGAACACCTAGTTCATCTTCAACTAAGCACTTCAGAGTGTGGCTTCACTAGTCTTTCTGTAGGACTGTATTTACTGTTTCAACGTAAATGTAGAATTTAATATTTATTCCTATAAATTTTCATTTTGTTGACACTGATTGTAGTCAAATAAAATTTACTGAATTCTCATTTTGTTGTATAATATATTAATTATATCACTCATTTTTACAATATTTGAAATCCTGAGATACTCACCCACGTTATCTGTGCTCATCTAAATTCCTGATGAGACAAACAGATAAAGGAAGAGGACCACAAGCAAATCCCACCACCACAATCCTCCACTTTATTGAAAATCTGATAAACAACACTACGTACATGTGGCTACCTCAGTCCTCAGGCTTCAGACACCAAATAAGCTGTTTCCAAGTTCAAGAACTGTGTGTCTAGATATCCTCTAGAATTTTCATGTAGATACCCAACAAGAACTCTAAATTCAGTAGTCCAAAACTCCTTTTTTATTTCTATTTGTCCTTGAAATATTTTCCTGTTACTATCCCACTTGCATAGAGGCAGTTTTATCCTAATAGTCTCATCTAGAAATGAGTTTTTTTCCCCACAAAATAATTTGTTCTTTAAAGAGTAAATAAGTTTTAAATATCCACAAACTGATGTTTGTAGCAAACATTTTTGCCTATTTTAAATTTTTACTGGGAAAATAAAGCCAATGAAGCTTCAGGAGTTGTACCTTTCCAGTTAGATAGCTTATGAACTCACACAGAGAAAAGATGCTTTGAGTATGACAAGTGCCTGTTGCCTAATGCCCTAGAGTTACTCCTAGTCTGCCAACAATTGGCCATGAATCAGGCATGATGTAATTTCTGACCTGGTTTTAGAAGGCATATGTTAATATCACCATGACGATGTTGATGAAAATTTGTAACACCAAAAGGTTTTCCTGCTATGAACCTTTAGCATTTTATGGCTGTGCCTGGTATTTTCCAGTCCCATTAAGTAATTAAGTGGGGCTTCATTTTGTCAAAGTGTCATTGCTCTAAGTATGACCCTTCAACTCCAGGCATAGCCTGTTGTAACTGGAACTTAAGTAGGCAAAAACAATGAAATCCTGCATAAATTTTCTTCTGTAATTATAAGATTCAATAATCTGTGACCTAATGCTCTATAAAGCAATTCATGCTAAAAGTAGGGCTCTACCAACCACCTGAACATTTTCTAATTGCATTTACTGACCAAATTATTTATGCAATCTTTTTCTCAGCAAGTTTCTTTACTTTATTAAGAAAAATTTTTGTTGTAAAAAAAAATTACTTTAAAAAAAAAATCTCTAATTCCCCAAAGTTTATACTCACAATAAAAAACTAATAAATATAATAAATAATATAATAAATATATTTATATTGGGGTTATATTGGTTTAATATGCTTATTAAGCATCTGTTATGGCCAGAAATTATCTCATTTAATCCTCAAAATAATACAGCAGATAATATTAGCGAGACACAGAAGAACATAGGTAAAGTTATGGATTGGGGGACAGAAGCCCGACTCAATTCCTATGCTTGCATTCAGCTGTCTGGGTAAATTACTTAACCTCTTTCTACTTCAGTTTCCTAATTAAGAAAGTTAGCATGATCATTGCAGTACCATTCCCTAGAGTTGTCTGAGAATTAAATAAGTTAATTCATGTAAGGCCCTTAGAATAAGAAAAGTGAATTGAGACACAAAGAGGTTAACTCATTTGTTGAAAGTTACAAAGTCAATAAATAACACTGCCCTGATTCAGAGAAATTTCTGTTACCTAAGTCCAGTTCACTTTCTCTACCACCGCTGCATGATGAGCCTACTATTTTAAGGATACAGCCAAGATAAGGACATCAAGTAGTGCCAAAATTACTGAAAAAGTTCTCAGGACAGGAAGCATAACCTTCTAGAATGTCTTTTAATGTAAATCACTCTCAGTTAATACATAGGAAGCCCCTTTCCTGCTATTTAATATAAGAATACAACTTGAATTAATGAAAATTGTTAAGTAGCAAAATACAGGTTTCTGCTAGAAAATTTAAAATGCTGTTCAGAAAGTAGAAATGTTATTCTTTGTGTAAGAACACATGTTAAGAGACAAACCTGAATATATTTTTGCATATACATAACTCTACTCTTGCAAGGCATATTTGAAGACTTTATATTAAGACTCAAAACTAGAACAGAAAATGTGGTACACAGAAACAGCTGACAGATGTTGGCAAACAAGCCAGCACATATAACCCTTCCCAACCTTAGAGATAATTATACCCTTCACCAGCAATCAGACATACCCTTTGCAGCTCTGGCCTTTGGTGGACCTGTAATTGTGTAAATTGTTTCTTTTACCATCACCCAGATTATTTCATGATATTCAGTCTATGCCTTTCAAAATATTTTTAAATGAAACCTTACTCATAATCATAATAATTTTGCTAAGTGGTATCCTTAGTTATGCTCCTGGTTATAAAAGGGAAAAATATCTTCTAATTTAGTCTACAGTGAAATTATATGGAATATCTCATTCATTCATCCATTTCTATATAATTGGTTTTGAAAAATTTAAATAAATTTTCTGGGGAAAACTCTATATAAGTGCATGCAAACATGGACATAGTCATTTCAGATGTGCACCTATAATTATGTCATTTATAATTTATTTTTGCACAAATATTTATTGTTTATTCTGCAGCAATGTTTAATGAATAGAAAGATAAACAGGGAAAAGTTTCTCCATGAAAAAGTTCAAGTGATTAAAAAAAATGTCAGACTCTTAAATTTGGATTTCAAATCTCTGCACCCACTGGTCCTGACTGAACTTTCTAGAAAAACTTGCACTAACTCCATCAATGATCTGAAGCACCAGTTAAAACAGGTTCTTTTGAATTTACAAATACATCCTGAACTTACCTGGTTAAAATATTTGTTCTAAGGGTTTGATGATGTTTTCCCAAATTCTGTCAATTTAAATTCAATATATCTTTTAATATCATCTTAACTAATTTTTCCATGATCTTCACCAATCAAAAATAATCTGTATTTTTTCAGCACTTTCAAATTACTTTTACATGGCGTTTCAGACTCTGCAGTGACTTTGGTAACTCTTACTATAAGAAAGTTCTATAAAGGCAGAGTCTGTATCTAAAATTTTATGTCCTACACATTCTAGCATAGTAGCTTACACATACAAATTATTCTGCAAATATTTACTGAAATAAGTTTTTTAAATAATTAAGACTTTCAGTTTAAGCATGCATCATTTTGTGATATGAAACTGACTCACCCTTCTGATATGGTTTGGCTGTATCCCCACCGAAAATCTCATCTTGATTGTAACCCTATAATCCCCATAATGCCCACATGTCAAGGGAGAGACCTGGTGGAGATAACTGCATCATGGAAGCAGTTTCCCCCATGCTGTTCATGTTCTCCTGAGAATTCACTCACGAGATCTGATGGTTTTCTGACTGTTTGGTAGTTCCTCCTGCATTCATCATTCTTCCTGCCACCTTGTGAAGAAGGTCCCTTGTTCCCCCTTTGTCTTTGGCCATGATTGTAAGTTTCCTGAAGCTTCCCCAGCCATGCTGAACTGTGAGTCAATTAAACCTCTTTCTTTTCTAAATTACCTAGTCTTGCGCAGTTCTTTACTGCAGTGTGAAAACGAACTAACACACCTCCACTTTTTCATTCAATTTGACACCACCCTCACTCCCACACACACAAACTTTAGCATTCCAACATATTAATTTGTAGAACTCAGGAAAATATTCACAAGCCAAAGGCAATTGGAGCCCTCAGGAAAGATACTCAAGCTAAATCCAAGTAAAGGAAAGTTTGCTCACCCTTTCTATCATGATGTGTCCCAATGTCAAAGGCACAAGGGTTTCCCTGATCACAGGGCCTGCAATCCCACAGACTTTTATAGAACAGCTAGCCAAGGAGACCAAATTTCATCTCTACTTTCCTTCCATTTGCACTTCTCTGACTACATTATTTGAGGGCAGGCTAGCCAAGTATCGGAATTGCTTCAGTTGGAGTGGTACAAACAATTTGAACAAGTACATTTAATATTATAATTTAATCTTATATCTTTAAAGCAAAAATAGTTTACTGTTTTTTAAAATATATACAACAGAAGATAACATTAACTTAGCTCGTGTTGATAATGAAAAGGCAAATAATTTTAGTAATGGGGGTAAAAGGAACATGGTCTACTAGAAGTTACAATCTCTGGGAAGTTTATATTTTATGGTTGCTAAAACCAGTAGAGCACTGAACATATCATGATGCGTTGGTCAACCTATTTACAAAAAGTTGAGGAATAATATTTTCATCTATTCAGGAACACCAGTTTCCACAAAGACAGTATGGATTGAGCTGAAGTGGAGAGGCAATAACATGCCACATGTTGGAATAAGAAATTGGCAGTAGGCAAGGATGAAGCAATGAAAAACTGTGAGAGTGCTTTTCTCTATCAACAATGTCAGACGAAGAAATACCATTTTAAATTATCCAAGAATAAATTCTACTTTACCTAGCCAGACGGAGGGTAACTGAGAGATTTCCTAATTCAAGAGACCTATACCTATGCAAAAACAAGATCCAAAAAGGACGATGTTTACCTGTCAACTGCTTTTCTATTTTAAGGTCTGATACAAGAACTGTAACAGCACCCCAGGGGTTCAAGAGCAGGATAATTAGAACCTTTCCCAATCAATTACTATTCAAATAACAGACATGGAAAGACCTCTTTTCATTCAACAGTAAATAAAGTAAAATGAGACTACAGGGCCGGATGTGATGGCTCACGCCTATAATCCTAGCACTTTGGGAGGCCGAGGTGGGTGGATCATGAGATCAGGAGATGGAGACCATCCTGGCCAACACGGTGAAACCCCATCTATACTAAAAAAAATACAAAAATTAGCTGGGCGTGGTGACGCACTCCTGCAATCCCAGCTACTAGGGAGGCTGACGCAGGAGAATCACTTGAATCCGGGAGGTAGAGATTGCAGTGACCTGAGATCGCACCACTGCACTCCAGCCTGGGCAACAGAGCAAAACTCTGTCTCAAAAAAAAATAAATAAATAAATAAAAATTTTTTAAAAAGATGAGACTGCAGAACTACACACAGACACATATACACAGACATATTTATAAGAAGGGCAGTAATATTGTTTGAAAGGTATATATATATCAAATAAAGGGCACAGGCTATTAAAGAAGTAGTTTTAGTCAACGTAAGTACAATGGCAAAAAGAAAATCAGAAGCCATACACAAAGTCCTTACATAGAAAACTAAATCTACAACATAAATGACAAATTAGAAGACTCTCACATTATGCGAGGAGATAAAGATATGTGGAAGCAAATTAAACATAGGATACTGATGTTCTTAAAGAAAATATCAGAACACATGGCATATATACAACATTCAAAAATTAAGTAATTTATTTGGAATGCTAAGCTTGAAAACTGAAGGGGTTATCAATTATACATCAACTTAATTAAAAACCATCATCAGTTAAGCCTATTTCAGGGATTTTTTTCTAGTTATTTGAGGATAATGAAAAAAGTCAGGGAGAGAAAAGCAGGTCATGTGCATCAGGAATCGAACTTGCCTCAGACTTCTCTTCACCACTAAATTATAAAGATCATTCAAGCAATGTCTACAGGAACGCTAGCTATCTATGACCCTAAATAGCCTGTTGTCATTTCTTTTTTTCCATCTGAGCTTAAAAATACATAGTTGAATATGAATGCCTTCAGAATAGGCCTGCATCTCTGCATCATGCCATAGACTTTACCTATGATCTTACATTAGGCACATTTCACAATTTACATTTCCAGCTTGTACCGTGTAGGCATTTGTGAGTTTCCATTAACCTCTAGTTTATGAAGAATTTTATAACTAACTAATATTTAATTTGTTTCTGAAGCAAAAGAATTTGATTTCTGATACAATATCTTCATGTAACTCTGAAAAATATATCCAAAAGTGAGCACTGGCTACCTATAAATAAAACAAATGATAGTAATAGGGAAGGCCTAGTTTATTAAGTGTTGGTAGACTATGCCGAAAACAGTGAAAATGCCGAGGTTTCTCTCAATGTTTGTCACAAATAGGGTGCACCACAAAATGTAATTGTAGAAAGTTTGGATTCAAAGATAAAAATACAACAGTTCATCTTATGTAAGGATATATCAACAAAACCTGTGAAACAAGTGAGTTAAGGGGATAGGGGAAGTAAAGAGTACTAATTCCCCTACTTTACATAGATTAAGTTGATATAATTTCCTCATTAACATTAATAGAGAAATATAGGTTCAAGTATTAAGAAAAAACAAAACAAACAAACAAACTGAAATGGAACAGGATAATTTGAAAAGGAAAATAAATCTTTCTAAAACTTCTCCCCAATCATTAGAGACAAAAAAAAGAAGTGAAAATAAATTCCACATATTAAAAGAAAAAAACAAATGTATAAACAAATACACAAAAAACAAAAGGCAGGAATGAAAACAGCAAATATAATAGCCTATCAGCTGTGACAGTAGAAGTCAATAGATTAATGCCCTTATTAAAATACAAATATTTTCAGATTGTGAATAAAAATCAGCTATATGCAGTTTTCAAAAAAAAGAAAACATGAAAATGTCATACAAAGGTAAGGTGAAATGTACACTCAAGGACAAATATATCAATTTCAGACAAAGTGGAATTTTTTAATGGGTGTGTTTGTTTGTTTAATATCAGTCTAAATAGACTCTAGACTCTAAAATTAGATAGAACTTGCTTCTTTGAAAAAAACAAACAACAGTTTGCACTGCCAGAAAAGGACCATAATTCAAAAGTGGTGTCAAGGAGACAATTTTATTATGTAAGAGTCAGCATATTTACTATTTGACAATGAAAGTAAATTACTATCAACATTTATAATAAATATACTAACAACTTTGTTTCTGTATCCCAAGACAGTATCTTTGCAGAAATAGAATGGCAACTTGATCTGAATGGCAGAATTTCTGAGTCCTCCTGTGAGGTCTACATTTCACAAACTTGATGCTGCAAAAGCCATTATTTAAAATGTTATTTGCTTTAGTTTTCTTAATTCTTTAAAGAAAATAATAATGCCTTCCCCATCTACATTTGTACAAGAGTGTGGGAAGTAAAGAAGGCCTTCACGGTTAAAAACAACTTGTAAATGTTTCTTAGAACTCCTTACCTGTCATGTTGTGTTCTGGAAACACTCTTTCAACATTACTCCTTTTCGAATTTTAAGAACCTATTTAATACTGAAGAATTAGGAACAAATAACTGTGCAAGAAAGAATAAAAATCAACTGACATGCTAAAACCGAGTAGAAGAACCCAGGGAGATATGGTTCCAAAGTATAACTTTTAGAATAGTTACTTTCGTCCCGGTGCGGTGGTTCACGACTGTAATCCCAGCACTTTGGGAGGCCGAGGCGGGAGGATCACAAGGTTAGGAAATCGAGACCATCCTAGCTAACACGGTGAAACCCCGTCTCTACTAAAAATACAAAAAAATTAGCCAGGCGCGGTGGCGGCGCCTGTAGTCCCAGCTACTCAGGAGGCTGAGGCAGGAGAACGGCGTGAACCCGGGAGGCGGAGCTTGCAGTGAGCCGAGATCGCGCCACTGCACTCCAGCCTGGGCAACAAAGCGAGACTCCATCTCAAAAAAAAAAAAAAAAAAAAAAAAAGAAAAGAAAAAGAAAAAAAAAAAAAGTTACTGTCTAGCCAAAGGTCGAGGAAGTGAAAATGGGGGCTGTTTGGTCCTCTCTTTTTATTCATTACACCCTATTTTCCATTAATTTACAGATAAATCTTTAGTAAAAGTCTCAAAGAAAGTACATGATAGACTGAAAAATCACCTTTTTCACACTAAGGAAAATCAGCATTGACTACAACATCAATTTTTGCATATAATTTTTTGAAGCAATTCAGCAGCATGTATGTATTGTTTTCACTTTCTTCTAAGCAAAAATTCATATAATTCTATATTTCTATGAAATTGCCTATATTTAATATACCAAAGTTTTGTCCATAGCAACATTAAAAATGGCCATTATGTCTCTGGGTGGTGGACACCTGTAATCCCAGCTACTCAGGAGGCTGAAGCAGGGGAATCGCTTGAACCCAGGTGGCAGAGGTTGCAGTGAGCTGAGATCATGCCACTGCACTCCAGCTTGGGCAATGACAGCAAAATTCTGTCTCAAACAAGCAAACAAACAAAAAAATGAAACATAACATCTCTGGACTGCATTTCAATATAAATTAAACAAACCACGTATAAAAGAGGAAGATACACCTGAAGCTCTTCTTACTACCATCTGCTCAGTTGCTTATTGTAATTTGAAGTTCAACAAGACTTTTTAAAATTTTAGAACATTATTGTGAACTGCTGTTTGACTGCCATATTAAAATTTTTGAGTGCTACGAAGCCTCTGTTTCCCTACAATTAAAAGGTATGGATAGATAATTTGATTTCTAGCTTTCCTTTCTATATTGTCTCAGCTGTTTCATAAAGCAGGACATTGGATAGTGTAATAAATTAATCTGAAACATGAATAAAATTAGAAATCCCATATCAATATTTTAATAAATTTTGGAACATTTTTCAAAATATTTTACTTACTAAAAAAATCACCTTTTTGTATCTTCATGTTATTTTGTTATTAATAGCTTGATTATGTGTGTATAGGAAAAAAAAATATTTGAACTCAAAATTAACAATACATTAACTCCAGGTACTATTATTTATTTTATATTTTCTCTCCCTGGTAATTTTTTTCAATGGACTTAGAATCTTCTACATGTAGTATAGTGCAGTAGAATATATATTCTCTAAGACATCAAGAGGCCCAAGTGGTCCTAGATTGAAAACAATCTAGAGGCATCCTCTGATTTTCCAGAATTCAGTTTAGTCTTCTATAAAGTGCAGAGAAAATATGTCCTCAACTATTTTTCAGTTTTAAGACTATAGTATTCCACATTCACCTTTATCACTTCCTCAAGTAATTGTGTTTTGGCCTTTAAAATAGTAGAATTGTAAAAACAAAGTTAAAAGAATCACTTATCATTTCAAAAATGTTTTGATAAAGTTACAAATTTTAATCGCTTATTGATATAACGTAAGTTGCTGGCGTATCTTAAAGGAGACACTTTAAATTTGGGTTATACTATGTTTTCTTCTCAATGATGTGGAACTCAGATAGGTCAGGTCTAAACATTTGTCTAAACTCTTACACAGTTTTGTCTTGCAAATTTTACAGCAATCTAACAGGTCAGATGATTTTGCCTGGCTAAATACAGTGAAATTATAGTAGGAAAAAGGAAGAACATAAATAACAACTTTTTATTTTAATTTATAAAGTTCCAGGCAATCTTCCTTTAATTAATTCCTTACCCAATTTTGTGATGTTAGAGTTTCTTGAATATCAGCTCATTTGTATTTTTCAGTATTTTAAATAATTCCAATATTGTTTCACGCTGCCTCAATATTGCCAACATAGTTCATTTTAAAATAATATTGCCTCTTTTATCATAATGAATAACTACTTTTGTTCAAGAAATGCTTCTTCCATGACTATGAAATAAAGAAATATATAAAAAGAGAACCATGACTACAAAGTGGTATTTCTTTCTTTTTTTCTTGACATAATCAAGTTGGATAATTTATGTTTGTGGTATTTCAAGCTACCTTTAAAACATCAAGTCTCTGAAGACTTCTTTGATTTTCTTCTTTATATTCTGTAACTCAAAAGGAAAATGTAAATCCTGCCACAAAATGAAACTGCTGCTGCTTATATGCTCTCATTTTGGAAGCATATAAATATGAGTTAAATATGAGTTTGAATAATGCACAGATTTCATGCCAACATTCAATACGATAGAGTCTCAACCCAAAATGTCCAATAGCATCAGAACAGATAACAAAAAAGAAGAGTGAGAGGAAGAATGTTTTCTCCATCTACAGCATCACAATGTAAATCTAAAAACAGGAGAGAACGTTTTGGTGGAGAATATAAGATGACTACGGATTATGCAAAAGCAAACTATATTTGCAACAAACGAAGACAGCATCGAATTACTGCTGTTACCATTTTGTGGAAACAATATTAGAACAATCGTTAATGATGTATGAATTCTGACCACAAAGAGCTCGTAGGTGTATTAAGAGGGACACATCAAGTGCTATCCCCTGGGAAAGACAAGGCATTGTTTGCCTATCAGCAGATTATTTGGTCCAGGTTTGATAAAGTTGCTGAATAGGACTATTACTGACTAATCTTTACTTCTATTTACTCCCAAAAACTACCTGAAATGTTGTTCAGGCTGTAAGCCTACACCTGGACAATTTATTTATGAGAATCCTAAAGAGATAACTCCTGATGGCCTGATGTAGCCAACTAAACTTAATCACATATTTTGGTACCAAGCATATAAATTGGTAATCCTCTTATTTTTTCCTCTCAGGTACATAAAGCCCTCCCCTAAGCAAATTAAATGAGGAATAAGCTGCATGTACCTCATTTATGTATATTACTGTTGCAATTATCATGATTAAAATTTATTACTTTAGTAAACTAAAGCACAAAAATTGTTTATACTTTGAAATTATTTTCCACTTGACAAAGAGCTTTTATAAAATATATTCCTTTGACATAATACACAGAGGAACTGTTTCTACTTTGGTGTCATTCTGAAGACGTACAAATTAATGCAAAGCTAGGATAGTCTGAGTCCCACCATTTATTTTATTTGCATAACTGAAACTCTGGCAGACTGTTTTTAGTGTTATCACTGCTTAAGTAGCAGAACTGTGAGCAGATGGTGAGCTGGCTCACTTCGATTAGACATGTCTGGATTATTACACTTGAAGGGGTACTTTATTATAAGCTCTTGGAAAATAATACAAGAAATTCTTTTTAGAATAGAATTTGGAATAACCAAAACCAAACCAAACAGATTTATTTAACAATTCACTGGTAATTAAAGCCTGCATCCTATTCTATATTTACACATTTCCAGGTTTGGACTACGTTTGTTTGTTTGTTTGTTTGTTTTAATTCAAAATGTATCATTAAATTGTTGCACAAACTTGCAGGAATAAACTTCAAGAAAACCTGATCTTTGACCTGCTAAAGGATAGTACACTTGGTATGCTAACCTTGAGCAAAATTCAGTAACATGTTGGGAGTGCTACTACCAGTTACATGTACCTCTTAAGCAATACATAAATATTAAAACAAACCAAAAGGGTTTAAGACATCACAGAAGAATGATAAAGAAACGCCAAGAAAAACCTAATGGTCCAATGAATGCTAGGGCACATTTGACATACTTGAATGGCGTGGGATATTTGCTCCTCTAATAGGAATAATGTGGAAAGTTTCTGGCTTCGTACAACCATTTCTACCCAGTTAAGTTCTTGTTAACTTCTTTAAATTCAAGAAACTTGTATACTTTGACGGTGATGTCTTTCCATAAATCACCATCGTGATTTGGATAATCGCAATTTGGATAATTACGCTAACCCTATAAAACAGACATGTCTATGCAGTTTATGCTACAGATGTATGTACTGAAGGCCTGACTGCACAAGTTCATGCAACTAGTAAATACAAAAGCTAAGATCTGGACACAGCCAATCTCACTTCAAAGTCTGTGTTGTTAACCATCATGCTTTCTGAGGGTCATAGACATTTGATGGCCATTAGAAAATAATACAGATGGATGATCGGGTTTTTTTGGTTGGAGATTGGTCAGTTGTTTTACTTAGTGGTGTGGAAAAGCATCCACCCATGTCTCTCCTCCTCCACATCCAGGTCTTTGGTACATACCACACCTGGACTGTGGCAATAGCCTCCTGGAGGCTCAGCCCTCTATACACCTCCTCACCACCCATCAGTCCTCTAAGCAGAAGCCCAGTTCTGCTTTAGGATCCTGCTTAAGTCTCCAATCTCATCTCAGATCATTTATCCACAGGGACTTTTTTCCAACCACATTGGCCTTCTGGCAGTTTCTAATTGTGAGAAGGTCTTTCCTATCATGTTTTCCATAGCAATCCCTTCTTTCTACATCTGGAAAATTCTTATCTGGATTTACATCTCAGCTTAAATATCAGTTCTTCAGGGAAGCTTTTCTAGTCTTTCAATCTAATTTGGTTGTCCCTTGTAAGTTTCTTCCCTGAAAATCTCCCTGGCAAATTTTTATGATTTGTTGTCATATATTTGTTTTGTTTCTCTTACTAACTTGTAAGTTTCTTGAAGGTAAAAACAGTTGCTATTCACTACCATAGCCTTAGGTCTGAGCATAGTGTCTGACACAAAGTAGATATTTATATGGTGAAAGTTGGCGGAAAGTAAGAAAGGGAAGGAAAGAGAGAATGAGGCAGGGCGGGGAAGGAAGGGAAAAGCTCACTCTAAGTGAGCTCCATCTGTCTTCACTGGTGCTGTTGTCTACCTCTTGGGGGTACACCTGTGTTCTTGGCATAATTATCCAATTATGAAATTACCCAAAGAACACCTCTCTCTCAGGACCACTGTCACTACTACCATTTTACTGTCTTCCTTTGGCTTCTGAATACCAACACATGATATTACACCATTCAGGGCTTGATTTCTCCATGCTCTCTTTTCTGTGAAGCTCTCTCTCTCTGCTTTTGCTTTCAAAGCTGCACTTTCTCTTTGTCAATTAAGATTCCTCCCAGGCTGTGCTTTAATTATTAAAACATTCTTCTTTGTAGTGAGGGTAAATCTGCCTTCTCATACCCTTTATTCATTGATCCTGATTCTGTATCCTGGAGCAGCTAAAACCTGTTGCCCCACCCACCCTACAGCATTCCTTCAGATTATTTAAACATGCTATCATGCATACCCCTGTGTCTACCCTTCTCCAGGCTAAAAATTTACTTTAATGTTAATAAATGTCCTTATGAATATATGCTATCCAAAACTATTCAAACATCTTAGACGTGATAAGTCACACGCATATGCTCAAACAGCTAATGACAACAACAATAAGAACAGCAACAGAGTATGTGAAGATTTCCTGAATATCTAATTTGCTCCTTTCAAGCATTTTCTATGTGAAGCCTTCTCTGAATCCAGACCCCCAAGCAGAATTTATCAGCCTTTCTTTTGGACCACCAATCTAAGAGTCCAAATTCCTCTATATTTTTTTACAATCTTGTAAAACTGTTTATATCAATCTGTCCTAAAAGACACTTCAGAAGCTGCTAATTATTGTTTAAAGTCCATTGTCCTCTTCTTCATTTTACTGGGAGAAACTTCTCAGTGAGTCTCTTGTGTTTCTGCACATCTTGCTAGCAGAGACAATTGTTCCAGATTATCTTTCCAAGAATTTTTGCATAGCAAAGAACCTCGGAAGACAGGAACAGCGTCCCTCTCTAGAACAAGGGTAGATTTGTTTGCTGAACAGTCGGAGGATCATGTTGCCCTTCAGTGCAAAGTCCAAGGAAGTTTACTTCTAGCCCATTGCAAAGATTGAGATTTTCCTAGCTCAAGGTTGCTCATCTGTGAAGCGTATACACTACATGTGCAGTATCCACTTGAGTCACTCCATGTTCCACTTGTAGGACTTAAGAACAAGGGTAATTGCGTGAACTTGAAAATCACTCTCCCTTCTGTGCCTTAATTAATAAAGTCTTTTGTCTCTGACTGAGGAATTTTGTGCCTTCTGCCAGCGTGTATGATAGCTTACGTATCTGGCAAAATCTCAGACCCTTCACCGTTCTTCACAGGTCCCAACTAACAGCAAGAATCCACCTTCAGATATAAATGAAGGAAACTTCTGATAATTCAAGCTCCTGACCTTTCATTCTCCTAGCAGATCCACAGAAACTGTAATGTGTCTGAATGTGTAATCCACAAAATGTGAAAGATAATAAATGGTAATTTTTGTTTGAAGCAGGTTTCGAGGTAATTGGGTTAACAACAAAGACAACTAAGACCTGGAAATAAAGTGTTGTCCTGACAAAAAGAAATAGTGCAGCAGATGTAAGACAGTACAGTGGGCAAAAAGTGGAAGGGTCTGAAGAAACTTTTAGAGAGAGCCTGATGGCCCTCAGAATAGCTTAAAGAAATGTGACATAAAGTGACACTGAAAACTGGAAGGAAAAAGACTGTCATCCTGTGGTACAACTCTGACTACTCAGGTTGTTCAGAAACTTTGGTGATGTATTCAGATAAATGTAAAAAGAGAAATAATGGAATGGTGTATAACTTCATGTATACACCATGCTTGGTATATCAAAATTATTTGAGGCTGGGCACAGTGGCTCAAGCCTGTAATCCCAGCACTTTGGGAGGCCGAGACGGGCAGATCACGAGGTCAGGAGATCTAGACCATCCTGGCTAACGTGGTGAAACCCCGTCTCTACTAAAAAAAAAAATTGCAAAAAACTAGCCGGGCAAGGTGGCGGGTGCCTGTAGTCCCAGCTACTTGGGAGGCTGAGGCAGCAGAATGGCGTAAACCCGGGAGGCGGAGCTTGCAGTAAGCTGAGATCCGGCCACTGCACCCCAGCCTGGGTGACAGAGCGAGACTCCGTCTCAAAAAAAAAAAAAAAAAAAAAAAAATTATTTGAAAGACATTATCTAAGGGAAAAGAACACTAAACTTTTGTCCTAATTAAAATGTTAAGAATTCTGTATTCTTATGTTTCTGTATCTTTTCTGGGAACCAGTGAAAAAACTACAAGCCTTTGAGTCAAACCCAGTCTGGTAAGTCACTTAACCTTAGCTGAATCTTAATATACTCATCCACTAAATGGGATAATGTCATAGGATTACCAGAAAATTTATAAGGAATAATCATCATATTAATCATATTAATGAAATTCACAGTTGCTTCTATTTAATTGAATATGCATGATTAATCTCCTGTCCCTGCCCCAAAGCCACTAAATGGTAGTAAGGAAAAAAAAATTTACTAAGCTACGTAGAAAAAACGAAGAGGAGAAAGACAAGAACAAGTAAGAAACCTATATCACTTATACTGATGGAAAGGTCTTAGAGAGGGTGCATGTCCTCCTGACTTATATCCTCCCAGACTCCTAACTCATAATGCAAGATTCCAACTCTGTGAAGCTAGGTACTGCCCTTTTATGCCACTACACTGTGACTACCCAGCCCAGCTAGAAGGGTTATTCTCTTGAAAAAGAAAATCTGAAAGATCACGGATTGGAGGAAACTCGGCATAGCAAAGCACAAAGCAAATTAAACCATGAATAAATGTATATGGAGGGTGGGAAAGTGAGTAATTAATTGATGTCTACATATTTAATTCTGCTGTTTCTCCTCATCTAGCTTCCAGAACATGTGTAGAGAGATGCATACCTCCCAGATTGAAAACTACAGTGTTCCACTCTGAAAATCTGGTAGACCTCAAAAAAAAAAAAAAAAAAAAAAAAAAAAAAAAAAAAAGTGTGAAAGAGGACAGAAACAAACGGAAAAATATTCCATGCTCATGGATAGGAAGACTCAATATTGTTAAAATGACCATACTGCCCAAAGTAATTTATACATTCAATGTTATTCACTTTAAACTACCCTTGAAATTCTTCAAAGAATAGAAAGAATTACTTTCAAATTCATATAGAACAAAAAGAGCCTGGATAGCCAAGAAAATCATAAGAAAAAAAAACAACAAAAAAAAAAACACACTGGAGGCATCATGCTACCCAACTTCAAACTATACTATAAGGCTACAGTAACCAAAACAGCATGGCACTGTCACAAAAACAGACACATAGATCAATGGAACAGATAACTCAGATACAAGACTTCACATCTACAACCATCTGATCTTCAAAAAGCCTGACAAAAACAAGTAATGGGGAAAGAATTCCTTATTTAATATATGGTGCTGGGAGAACTGGATAGCCATATGCAGAAAATTGAAACCAGACCCCTTATACAAAAATTAACTCAAGATGAATTAAAGGCATAAATGTAAAACCAAAAACTATGAAAACTCTAGAAGAAAATCTAGGCAACACCATTCAAGACATAGCACAGGCAAAACTTTCATGATGAAAATGTTAAAAGCAATTACAAGAGCAAAAATTGACAAATAGAATCTAATTAAACTAAAGAGCTTCTGCACAGCAAAAGAAACTATCATAAGAGTGAACAAACAACCAACAGATTGGGACAAAAAATTTTCAATCTATCAAATCCATTTGAAAAAAATCTAATGTCCAGAATCCACAAGGAACTTAAAAAAATTTACAAGTACAAAACAAACAACCCCATCAAAAAGTGGGCAAAGGGCATGAACAGATACTTGCCAAAAGAAGACATTCATGCAGCCAACAAACATATAAAAAAAACTTCAACATCACTGATCATTAGAGAAATGCAAATCAAAATCAAAATGAGATACTATGTCGCAGCAGTCAGAATGACAATTATTAAAAACTCAAGAAACAACAGGTGCTGGCAAGGTTGTGAAGAAATAAGAACACTTATACACTGTTGGTGGAAATGTAAATGAGTTTAACCATTGTGGAAGACAGCGTGGCAACTCCTCAAAGCTTTAGAGGCAGAAATACCATGTGCCTCAGCAATTCCGTTATTGGGTATATACCCAAATGAGTATAAATCATTCTGTTATAAAGATACATGTTCACTGCAGCACTATTTACAATAGCAAAAATATGGAATCAACCCAAATGCCCAACAATGACAGACTGGATAAAGAAAATGTGGTACATATGCACTATGGAATATTATGCAGCTATAGAAAGGAATAAGACCATGTCTATTACAGGGACATGGATGGAACTGGAAACATTATCCTCAGCAAACTAATGCAAAAACAGAAATCAAACACCGCATGTTCTCACTTATAAGTGGGAGCTGAACGATGAGAACACATGGACACATGGGGAGAACAACACACACTCGGGCCTGTTGGGGGTGTGGGAGGGAGGAGGGAGAGCATCAGGAAGAATAGCTAATAGATGCTGGCCTTAATGTGTAGGTGATGGGTTTATCTGTGCAACAAACCATCATGGCACATGTTTACCTGTGTAACACATCTGCATATCCTGCACGTGTACCCCAAAACTTAAAAGTTGAAGAAAAAAAGAAAAAAATATGGATTCTAATATTTGTAAGACCTCCTCCATACAGACTTTTTTTTTTTGAGACAGAGTCTCCCTCTATTGCCCAGGTTGGAGTGCAGTGGCACAATCTCGGCTCACTGCAACCTCTGCCACCTGGGTTCAAACAATTCTCCTGCCTCAGCCTCCTGAGTAGCTGGGATTACAGGCATGCAACACCACGCCTGGATAGTTTTTTTGTATTTTTAGTAGAGATGGGGGGGTTTCACCATATTGGCCAGGCTGGTCTCGAACTCCTGACCTCGTGATCTACCCGCCTTGGCCTCCCAGAGTGCTGGGATTACAGGCATGAGCCAACGCGCCAGGCCCTCCATATAGACTTTAGTCCAATTCACTGATCACATTCAGCAGCTGGAAAGCCTACCACATTCTCTCTAAACAAGCAGGATAATCAAACCAGGAGGAAGCAGATACTATAAAGAGAAAGAAAAAAAGACACATGGAAATAACAGCAATAATACTGACAACACACCTCACTGTAAACTTATCAGAATGAATTCATTGGAAAAATATATGGAGGGGAGGTACTTGTGTGTGTACACAGGCACTCATGTACACGTGTGTATGTGTATGTTTTTTTTTCAGTGAGCAAAGTACTATAACAAAAAACCAACAGATCATGTCCAAAATACATATATATAAAAGTATATATATTTAGAAATGACAGTACATCTGTATTATTTTAACACACATAGGGAAATATTAAAATTAATATTTAATAGAATTTTTCCCTTTTAATACCAAGGGAGGTAGGGAATGAGGTAGGTGTCTGCTGACTCTGTTTATAAACCTATTGCCATTATTTTATTCTGAAGCTATGTGTATCTATTGCTTTTTTAAAAGAATACACCTTTTTGTAAATAGTGCTGTTACTGGGATATAGTTCATTCTCAAATGTCAGCTTTTAATCATATCTTTTCTATTCCTGCCTGTTAAAAAGTCTATAGCTTAGCTGGAAAGTGTTTTAAAGTTACTGATTAAAAAGTTCCTAGAAATGCCTAATTCAAGTTGGTCTTTCCATGAGAACTTTTTAAATCCATAATGCTGAAGTATAAAGACCTCTCTCCTTCAGAAATGCAATAGTACATCCTGTCTGTTTTATTCATGTGGAAATGAATTCACATATTTCACCTTGTGACATTTCTTCTATCATCTTGAAGAATGAAAGTTCCCCACAACAATGCATGTTCTTTGAAGATATTTATTTCTTAGTAACAGCGTTGCACTTAATAGGCATTCAATAAATATCTGCTGATTAGAATCGATCGCAAGAAAGAGGCCAGACTTTCGATATTCTAGATCTCAGGAAGTGAAGAGTTCAAAAGCAGCAATACCTCAATTGACATTAATTGGAATTTTGGAAGGATCAAAGCTAAAGAGAATTTCAAATAGAACGATTTTCTAGAAAACCCAGATTTCACATGATTTAATTTTTAAAAAACAATAACTTATCAAAACTATAATTGCTTTTTAATTTTTTCCCTTTCTGTTTTATCTAAATTTACAGACTGTGGGAAGTTTTTGTTACTCATTTGTCTCAATTCTTGTTTAGAAAGTATATAAATTTAGTGTGTCTACAATAACATTGGCAAACAGTGACAAATAGTATTTAAAAATTTAGTCATTGCTGTCACTGATTCTTTCACAATGAAAATATTGGCTTTCTATTGTTGGTCTGTCACTTTTACTATGTAAATCAATTTTAAGGAGAAAGTACCAAATGTGATGCAGTACTTTGGCACACACACTAGAGCCAGAGTGTCTTTTATTTTTATATTTATTTATTTATTTATTTATTTATGTATTTGAGATGGAGTCTCACTCTGTCGCCCAGGCTGGAGAGAAGTGGCATGATCTCGGCTTCACAGTAGCCTCTGTCTCCCGGGTTCCAGCGATTCTCCTGCTTCAGCCTCTTGCATAGCTGAGATGACAGACACTCACCACCACGCCCCGCTAACTTTCGTATTTTTAGTAGAGACAGCATTTCACCATGTTGGCCAGGCTGGTCTGGAACTCCTGACCTCAGATGAACTGCCTGCCTCTGCCTCCGAAATATTAGGATTACAGGCGTGAGCCACCACGCCCCGCCAAGCCAGGCGGTCTTAATGTAAACCCTGGCAGCTACTATCTGAGTGATTTTGAGTAAGTTATTAACCTATGTCTCAGTTTCCTCATCTGTACAATGGAAATGAGGTAACTACTCTGTGATAATGCCATAGAGATTTAATGGTCTGAGACATGTAATGGCTAGGCATTGTATAAACACATGTAGCTATTTTAAATTATTAACTGAGGTATATTTTTCTACTTAAGCATATTACAATTTGATTTTGTTACATTTCCCGGTTCTGAGATAATAGAAAATGACCCAAATTTATTCAATGCATGAGCGGGCGCAATTATATTTATCAAGTTATGTTTATTTGAGTTGTCCATGGATGAATGTTCAGTTGGTGAGAATTTCTCCTGTTCTCAATAATAAAAACATCATAATTTTTAAGGCATTCTCTGTATACCTACTAACTATGGAATTGTCAAGCCATACATCAAAGGGGCAAAACTAGCAATGTGATTATGTAGCCTCATGCCATTTTGATGCATAGTTCACTGGCACCTATAACAGAAAGCTGCTGTACATCTTAGGTCGTTTCGGTGCCTAAAATGGTATAAGATGTCTTTACCTCCTTGTCAGCCTAGGTAAAGCCCCATGGTTCACAGTAGAACCATTAATTCTGAGCCACAACTTGTAAAACTCGTAACAAGAAACAAGATGCATGCTATAGATTGTCATAAAACTAGATGGTGTCCAATTCATTAAATTAATTACAGATCTGGAAGTCACAAATTGAGTGTGAGCAGCTGCCACCATCCTGCTTTCTGATTGTTGTCACTCTGTGCCCACATGGATGTGCTGACTCCTACTAAGCTTGATGGAAGAAGCTCTAAAATTTCCCTCTCCTCTCTCATACCCTACCACTACAGCCTTCAAAGGGCTTGACTTTTCATCACTTTTCCAATCTTCCTCCTTGCTTCTCTGCCAAGCTCAGTAAACACCCCTCTCTGGTCTTACTCACCAGGTTCACCATGAATTTCAAGACATAATAAAATAAAAAGTTTCCCTCTACTAAAAATTTGAATATCACAGTTATAAGGTAAGTAGTAGCTGGTTGATATACGCTACAGTTCAGGCAGCAAATGTTAACTGTGCACCTAGGATGCATGTGGCATCATGAAATGCTCTAGAAATATAAATATAAACAAAGTCTTCCCTCAAGAAAATTTGAGTCTTCGGAGAAAAAATCTATATACATATATAATACATATGTATAGACAGATATGCAATGAAAATATTTACAGCAAAATAATCTACCTCATAATATGTATAGGATCAATTTCTGGGCATCATCAAAGAAATATTTTATAAATATTTCCCAATTTTTAATTCATTAATGAACATCACACTGTCTGAAAAAAACTGTGTACCTCACTTCTGATAATAGACCATTATATTTTTATGAAGGAGAAAGTGTGGGTCATTCTACAAAATAGTTTATGCTTATTAAATGATTTACAAGCAATTCAGTTTAACATTATGGTTATCAATTTCTTCTTATAGATTCACATTGTATGTTTTTAATTTTTTTCAGTTTTTTCTTTTTTCTTTTTTTGTTTTGTTTTTGTACTTTTTTCTTCTTTTTTTATTCATATCTTAATAGCTGATTTCCAATTACTTTCATTTTTAAAAAATCTTTGGCCTCTTTTGGTATATATTTCTATTCAATTTCCTGATTTTATCAACTCTTATGTCACATCCTTAATTCACATCCTGAGTTTTTAAATTTCGAATTTGAAAAGTTCTTTCACATATGCAAATGTTTAATGATATTTCTTCTGAGTTGTGTGTTGTATTTGGGAATTTTAATCATCAGATAAAAATACTTACTTTTTGTTTTCTTCTTACAGTAATGGTGTTTGAATACAGCCTGATGTTCCTCTATTTATTTTAAAATATCTGAGTGTTTTCTGCACTAACAAGAAAATTGTTCTGTCTACGAAAGAGGAATTTGAATTTTATTGTTGTTGATGTCAATAGAAATTTATTTTTGGTGCAATAAAATGTATTTTAAAAAATTATTTCCAGAAAGGGAGTGGTAAGTCAATGATTTTCAGATACTCATTCCTTTCTTTAGTACCTCAAATTTCCACTAACTGCTTATTTTCTTTCCTTCACCTCTCAGCCTCTTAGAGATTCTCCCGATGAGGCAGTGCATACCCAAGACTGTCACTTCTGCTCTGTATAGCTTTAAGACTCTTCCTTAGGATTCTCTAGCACACAGCGGTCTCATCCACCAGCTGCCAGACCTGTTCTCAGTACTGTTCCCTCTTTTCTTGGGAGTGATCTTATTTATGTCCAGTCACCACGAGAATCCTGCTGCACTCCCCTATTCACTTCTCTCTCTGCCTCCACTGGTTCCAGCATGGGCTTTGGAACTGGCTGTGTAGGTTTCCTGTAACTTATTTCCCATTTGGAAGTATCTTGAAATGTGCAGTATTCTTGGTCTGCTAATTATTCTGTAAGCTTGCTTGGAAAGAGTTTTATTTACTCTCCTTGTTGATTTTTCCGTAGGATATTTGGAGAGATCAAATTTTGACAGCCATCATTATCCTACAGGAACCTAGATGGTTCACCATCTAAGAACCAAATACATTTATTTACTAATTAGGTGCTAATTAAGTAAATTACACTACAACATATTATTTCTTTCAGCTTAATAAACTTTTATTGAAGTACACATCACCTCCCATCATTTTATTATATTCTACCTGTGTCTGAAGCATGAAATCATTTTCTTTTGGTTTCCAGCTTTTTCCTTTGCATTCTTATTAGGTGTCACTTCATTTTTTGACACAGTGGAATAATATTACTGCAGTCACCTCATGAAGATATTGACTGGAAAAGTATACTGAGTGATGGGAAGGCCACAGTCCTTACAATGTCTGTGTCTGGCATACACAGAGCAATCTTTAAGTTCCAGGGTGCTCTTTCTGCATCTCTTTTCCTTTCAGCGCAAATTCTAGTGTCTTGCTTTACTAGACACATAAGGTGGCAACCCAATCACGACTTGGCCAGGATCATTATAGAATACAAAAGGTGCCTATCATATGGGCAGATTCAAACTCTATTCAAGCAAGCACCACTGAATGGCAATAAAGGAATCCCATAAAATCCTTCCTGGGGGGAAAGGTCGTTTAGCAAAGGCTGTGAATCTAAATTCTTGGTAACTGTTCAGCTGATGAAAAATATTTTATTCTTAAACAATTCACTGCCTGTGCTTAACATAAATTTTGATTACTGTAATTTATGTATATCGTTTCTTTGTGATCCTGAGTTACTTTATATCATTGGACAGATGCAAAAACTTGTTGATAAATATGTGACTAAAAACACATTGGTGCTCTCATCTTTCCAAATATGTCTTTAGTTCATTTTTAAAAATGTAATATATACATTGCAAACTATCTTACTCAAGTTGATTATACTGGATGTGGTATAATTAAATTATCTAATGTCCTAATAAACAATGAAACATAGCCACAAGAACAGCTTTAATGAACTGGAATCATGTTGGTGATATGTGTAATCCCACCACTTTTGGAGGCTGAGGTGGGTGGATCACAAGGTCAGGAGATCAAGACCATCCTGGACAACATGGTGAAACCCGGTCTCTGCTAAAAATACAAAAATTAGCTGGGTGTGAGGCACGTGCCTGTAATCCCAGCTACTCAGGAGACTGAGGCAGGAGAATCGCTTGAACCAAGGAGTCAGAGATTGCAGTGAGCCGAGATCACGCCACTGTACTCCAGTCTGGTGACAGCGTGAGACTCCATCTAAAAACAAAACAAAACAAAAAACAAAACAAAACAACAACAACAAAAAGGTATTGGATAATATTTAGCAACTCATATCAATGTAGTTTCACCCTCTTTGAATTGGTGACATAGTGTGTACTAAAAGTATTGCTAACTATCAGATGCTGTGTTTAGGTTTTAGCATCTCTGATAAGGTAACCTGTTGATATTCAAGATTCCAATTCTGGATTTCTTCTTCTATGATTTATATTACTGATATATGAAAATCTTGCAGGACATTCTGAGGTTATCTTCCGGCCATGCCAACTTCAAATTGACTTCAAATTACAGAAACAAGAAATGGTTTAATACAAATTTAGGAGAACAGACACAAATTCAGAACTGAAGTCACCTGTCTTACTACATTTCAAGGAGCCATAATTGGCAATCTGAAGTATAACTGGTACATGAAGTAAAAGGGGAAGATTTCAAATCTTATATTGTAGAAGAGGGGAAGGTGATAATGAATACCTATGTCTAAAGTGGTTCAGCTGCCCCAAACCAGTTTGTCTAACTGACTTCTTAGCCTGTATTTCAACTTCATCTGAATATTTGTGTATTTTGCTACAAATTCTTAAAATGAAAATAAAATTGCACTTGTCAAGTAAGTTTCACATTATAATCAGATAAAAAGAGACTCTGAAGAATGCAAACTTTGAATAACAATTGTTATAAAATATTCACAATAAACCAAATGGAAAATGCCACTTAGAATAAAGCAAAACATTTCTATTTGTAAAATTCTGCAATTCAGTAAATAACGAAGTACAGTTGCACGTTCTCTTGGAAAATTGATTTTAAGATGTTTAAAATGTTTAAAAGGTGGACAGGTGAACAGAAAGGAAAGGGCATTCCAATGAAGGGAAATAGCTCAAAAATGGTGGCACTTTCCAGAGAAGGAAACTCAAGCTTAAAAAGATTACATAACTTTCCCAAAGTCACCCGGCTGAATCAGTTATGAAACATGCTTTTTAAAATAAATCTCTATCTTAACATTAAAGATCAAGTACTTAATTATTATATCACATTGTATCCTGGTCATCAGTTTAAGCTCAAGGATTCAGGTTGAAGGAGCCTTGCAAGATGATGTTATTTCTGCTGAAGATGTGAAAAAGAAGCATGTCATTTTCTAATATAGAATAAGAAAATACACATATAAATGTATCCTTTATAGAGTTTTTTATAAAAGATACTATTTTTATTTGAGCCAAAAGACAAATGGACATATAGGCTAATATGCCAAAGCTAAGAAATGACTGAGCAAAGAGGAGAAATTAGCAAAGACTAGACCCTTGAAAGTGTGTGAACAATTCAACTGTGGATTTTTTTCCAAAAATGCCTAATGCACTGAAAATTATGGGAGTTATCTGGCTTTCCTTATGATATTCATGTTTATACTTCATTCCACAGAGAGATACCAAAAGATAAATAGGCAAAAGAGATGCCAACAAGTAAGAAAGGAAGACAAGACAATCAAAGGTGCATCATCAGGATATTACAGACAAATGAGACTGAAAAGCTCACTGCACATCCATAGAACAATAGCTGGCCATCTACAAGTTTCACATTTTTTATCTGAAGCACAGAAAGAAAGGAAATCACCATCCAAAAGGTAACAGAATACGACTAAGAGTTTAAGATGAAACATGATATTTTCAAGAATTTTGGTAGCAGTGCTAGGATAAATTAAAGAGAAAAAGACAGAAGGAAACAAGACCAACTGGAAAGTTATTGAACTATCAATACCTACAAGACCTGAGATTATGATAATGTTGGTCCAAGTGAAGGAAAAAGAATGGATGGAAGAATGAGTGGGACTTGCTGAGGTTGGCTAAGGCAAAGAAAAGGAAAGTTCACACAAAACTCCAGGGTTTTCAGTTTGAAGGGTTGGAAGAATGGAGGTGGCAGAGTTGTGATTAAGAAGCAGTACTAGTCCTTGCTTTCTGCTGTCTCAAATTAAAAAGGCAAAGATTAATTCCAACTCTACTCAGCCCCAGACCTAAAGCAGACCAAGGCTGGAATGGGTGAAGTGCTTGGGGGTGGGAGTTAGTCTAGCTCCCTCACACTAGTGACAGTGTTATGGGTATACCTAGAACCCAGATCTGCCATAGTAATCAAATGTCTCCACCAAATGCATCAGATTTTTTTTCCTACAAAATGGAAGTTTTTGTTTTCTCTGAATATAAAAATTCATCATGTACAAAATGTAAATATAGGCTGAATGCAACTCTGTAATCCCAGAGCTTTGGGAGGCCAAGTCGGGAAGATGTCTCAAGGCCAGGAGTTTGACACAAACCTGGGCAATGCAGTGAGACGTCATCTCTACTAAAAAAAATTAAAGATTATTTGGGTGTGATGGTGCACATCTGCAGTCTTAGTTGATTGGGAGGCTAAGGCAGGTGGATCGTTTGAGCCCAGGAGTTTGAGGTTACAGTGAACTATGATTTTGCACCACCACATTCTAGTCTGGGTGGCAGAGCAAGACCTTGTCTTTTAAAAACAAACAAACAAAATACAAATTTTAAAATGCAAATGTAGAAAAGAAAGAAATTATATCTAGAATATGCGAAAGGATTCTTCCATATTCAGAAATATTACTATACCACTTTTAATGGCTGTTTTATTATATTATACAATATAACATAATTATAATTCTACAGTAATATGATCACTTTATAAGATATTAATATAATATAATCACACATTCATATTATATAGTTTTTTAATTTACAGATAAAATTTTTATACAACACATATATGCCTACCATCTCTCTTCAAAACAACATGAAGTTTTGTTTTTAAGTATATTTACATGTAGAATGACTAAATCTAGTCAATTAGATTAGAGTCATAAGCATTACCTCACGTAGTTACCGTTTTGTGGTGAGAACACTTAATGCCCACTCTCTTTGCATTTTTTAAGAATATAATATGTTGTTATAATCACCACATTATAAGACAGGTCTCTTGAGCTTCTTCCTCCTATCTAACTGAAATTTTGTATCCTTTAATTTTAAAAAATAGTTTTGAATTGGATAGGCTAAAATGGGTATCTCATTATCATTTTATTTGTACTTTTTAGATTATTAGCAAGTCTGAATACATTTTAACATTTTATTGTGTATAGTAACCATTCATCTCTCACTATGTTGAACACAACTTTCACAGTTATTTTTCTTTCACCATGTATATGTTATTTCATAGCAGAAAAGTTTGAAGTTTTTATATAGTCAAATTTGTCTTTTCCTTATGGATTTCTGTCTTCGGCATCATTTACTGAAAATCCCTCTACATTCTAAGTCACCCAAATTTTGGGTTATTTTCAGTTTTCATGATTAAATCTCCCATTCACCCAAAATTTATATTGATATAAAGAGTGGAGTACTGACTAGACCTTTCTTCCCCCAAATGATTAGCTGGTTTTAATAAAGCCTTTTTTGGAATAATCTGCCTTTTCTATGATGACCTTAAATGTCACCTTTTTTATTTATTAAATACTTATATACCAGATATCTTTGACAAATCCCATATCACTACATTTGTCTCTCAGTTTCCTGATCTGTACTCAACTTTTCTGAATAGGAAGAGCAGTCTCACCCAACATCCTAGATATTTAACTACCTTCTCATGCACAGGGCCTGGTATATGGTAATTATTCAATAGATGTGTACTTGAAAAGGATGTAATGACTACTTTGAAAGAGTCTGATGGACAGTGATAACCCAACAACTACAGAGATATTTGCAGATGTAAACATGTAACTTAAAGTATGTAAGAAATAAACAGAACTCTATATATTTTCCTAGGTTTGTCTAACCCAAGAAATATGTTTTAAAAACAGAAAAAGTAAAATCTTTAAAAATGCCTTCCAGCCCTCATTGGGAGTCATGGTTACAGCCTCCTTACTGGTTTTCTTCTTCCCAGTGTGGCCCCTTTCATGGCACTGTGCTTTATGTTCAGAGTGAACACAGAGAACAAATATGGCCAGTTTTTCAATAATATAAGGTCATCAACAGTATCTCAATAACTATGGAATGTATTGTAACCTTTCTTATATATGATTAATGTGAATACATTCATACAATATTTGCTAATACATGTGCCTTTTTCTCTAGCTGTATTTCTCGCTTCAGTCTATTTGAAAACTATACTTTTCCCCATGCTGTGTCATGGTTCTTAGTCTTTTCTCAAATCTGGACAACTATGCATTCTCTCATCCATCCAACATTTCTTTATCTTCTAGTCTCAGCTCAAGCATCACTTCTTATACAAAGCCTTTCCTTGGAATTTCTAAGTAGAAAGGATACAACTTCTTTGATGAGCTGACTGTGTTCTTATGCCTGACTGCCACAGCAACTGTAAGATTCCATTGCAATTGTTTAGTTAAATGTCTTCTCTTCTGGAGAAAGTCTGGAAAGGCTGAAGCTATTCTTTTGCTCTTGGCATCCCTAATATCTAAAAGAGTGTTAGTATTTAGAGGCTCAATATATATGTGAACAGAGGCAGTGCAGCATAGAAGTCAAGAGCATGGGCTTTGGAATTAGAGAGGGCTGGGCCTAAGTACCAACTGCACTATTTAATGGTTGCTTGACTTGAATCATTTCTTTATTCCCCATGAGACTCTGTTTCCTCATCTGTAAAATGTGGGTGATAATAACAAACCTGCAAGAATATTATTAGAATTAAGTGAGAAAATGTAGAGAAAGGACTTAGCACAGTGCTTGGCATATAGCTATACTAGTATAGCTATACAAGTAAAGAGTAGTAACTATACTGGTATGAAAGTCAAAAAACTTAAAGCTCCATTTCTTCAGGACTTGTAAGACTTCTAAGGAGAATAATTAGAGAGTAAGTTATCATATAACTAATTGATATTTTAACTAATGTAAATAAATAGGTTTTTAAATACCAATATATTTGCTCTTGTTCACATTATTCACAGGATATTTATAACTTTCATTAGTATATTAAATTTCCAGAAAGTTCTGTTTAATCATGTTATTTTATTTTTGTCATCCATATTAAACGAATAAATTTGTATCGTCTTCAAAAATTCTCCTGCAATATTTATTATTTATTCTTAGGGTTGGTTGCAACTCTCCACGTATACATTGTTTTGAGAATTTCATAAAATATTTAATTAACTTATGGAATGAAATACACATTTCTTTAATTATATTAGCTACCACAGAAGAATTTTTGTGAACTATTACACATGTATTTTTAGAAATCAGGAATTTGAAGCTATTTCTATGATTATATGTAGTCTATTGGCACTAGTGGATTTTCAACAATTAACCCTATATATGAGGACTACATTAGATTAAGCTTTGTTTGTTCAAGTATAAATTACTTCATTTATTTGTTATTTATATCCTACCTACTTCTCAAATTAATTAGGAGTGGCATCCAAGTAAAATTATGTATAAATATTATTTTAGTAATTTTCTATTTCACTTATATTACACTCAAGTTCTCAGGTTTTAATTCTACACACAATCTTCTTATCCTATATTTCAAAATCAGATTTATCAAGGGGAGAAAATCACTGCAGGTCAGGAACTGTGAGTTCCAGTCTCAGCTCTGGCACTACAATTGTGCCCAACCTGGGATGTCATATAATTTATATTTTCCTATGTAAAATGAGAAATTGGGCAAGAAGTATCTCAAGGTTACTTCCAACTATAATTTACCTTTCCTCTGTAAGTTCCATTCTCTTTCTTAACCTCAAAATATTTAATTATTCTCCAATTATTTATATTTTAAACCAGAGTTATCTTAACATTTAGTGAGATATGTGGGCAGCTACACAAATTACTATTATAGGCTGGAATGAAAAAACAGGACTGGAAGTTAATGTCAACTGTTTTGAAGTTACTGAGTCTCAGGACTCGAAATTGGAAATTAATATTTGGGAAAAATAGTTCCAAGTTCTCTCCTAGTGGAAGAAATACAAGTAGTAATTGGTTCTTGGTTATTTAATACGTATTACCTTCTGTGCATTAGCACTTGTTCATCCTTTATTTTGCATTCTACATGTTCAAATATTGGTTATTCCTCAAGACTCAGTTCAAATTCCACTGACTCTGTGAAATCTTTCTTGTGTTTCTTATGATGACTCAGAGAAATGTATGCATGCATCTGTTATGACTCAGAAGACTTCCTATTTTCCCTTTAAGAAAGAGACTATGTTTCAGATCATGGTGTCTATCAAATAAACTAAAAGTATTACTAGCTTTACAAATTTTCCTCCCCAAAATGCCTGACTGATTAATTGACTAAATGCATTTAGGTATGTATGCATGTATGAATGAACAGATGAATGAATAGCCTGAGATGAAATTCCATAAAAAGCTGGAGCCTGAGTATGGCAATGGTGCAGAAGTGCTTACATGCATCTTGAATGTGGGAATGTGATATGGTTTGGTTCTGTGTCCCCACCCAAATCTCACCTGGAAATGTAATAATCCCCATGCATCAAGGATGGGACCAAGTGGGGATAATTGCATCATGGGGACAGTTTCCACCAGACTGTTCTCATGATAGTGAGTTTTCAGGAGATCCGATGGTTTTATAAGGGGCTACCCCCTTCGCTCAGCACACATTCTCTCTCCTGCCACCCTGTGAAGAGGTGCCTTCTGCCATGATCATAGGTGTGCTGAGGCCTCCCAAGCCATACAGATTTGTGAGTTAATTAAACCTCTTTTATTTATAAATTACCCAGATTCAGGTATTTCTTCATAGCATCATGAGACCAGACTAATACAGAGTGTGCGTACAAAATGCAGCTTAGATGAACATTTCCATTTATATAGCAAATGATGTACTCTTCCCTACTATCCTAAGACATAGAGAGGTGTTTTCCTCTATCTGCCAGTTTTGGAGATTCTCTTCTACATACTGATATTCTTACCATTTTCTAACCGCATACAAAAGTTGCAAGATTTTTATCAGTTGATACCCTTCATGTCTTGGATTAGTTCTCTTTTCAAGAATCTAGTACTACCTCATCTACCTATGGTTAAGTGTACCTGAATTAAAAGTGCCATCTTCTATGGTAGTAATTTCGTATGTGCTCTCTCACACACTTGAAAATCTATAAACCCAGGATGGAGCTTAAATTATTTAACTTGGCTTATTCTTGTGACTCTATTTCATAGCCCTCCTCCACCCTCATCTCCCATACTATGCTATTTTCTCTGACTGGAACATTAACTACCACAATCACATTTTTTTTTTTTTTTTTTTTGCTAAACTATTTTCATTCTTTATGTCTTCACTTAAGTAGCACTTTGGGACAAAGGAATTTCACTGAACATTTAAGAATAGGGGAGTATCTCTTCAATTCACTCCCTTACAGCTCTATATTGTTATTGAAGCACTTATCCCATTGTGTAATGTAACTATCTGTTTACCATTCTGTATGCGCCATGTCAGTGAGCCTTCTCTACGGTCTAGGAAGGTGTCTTTTAAATTCTGGTGGTAGATACAAAGCAGTTTTTGATTAATATTTGACAAATGAATACATAAATGCCATTTATGGTAGTAATAACAATTTTAAAAGTGAAAGAGGAAAAACTGTTTTCTTAGACACATTACAATAATGAAACTGATTTCTAAGATTTAATTCATAGTACCTAATTACCCACAACTACTGTAATCATAATTAATTCTTAAGTTTACGTTATTCCTAACAGTAACGGGGGAGTCAGGGGAAATTGTGGATAAAGAAAAAATATCATTACATAGTGTGACTCTAATAGAAAGACTTGCAGATGAAATGCCAAAAAATCAAAATTTAAAAATAAAATAAAAATTTAATAGTGTAAGAATAAGATCATGTAACTTTTGTTTGATAAGTATTGAATGTACAATTTTTGGTAGTACCTACAAACAAATACCTGTTCAATTCTTTCTCAATGAAACTGTTAATAAGACTGAGCTAGCAAGAACTGTACACAAAGATTTTACAGTCATTACCACCCAGAACAGGGGCTTTTAAATATTTTTTACCAGAGCCTTTTTAAAAAATACATTTTTTTCATGCCGTGCGCGGTGGCCCACGCCTGTAATCCCAGCACTTTGGGAGACCAAGGCAGGTGGATCATAAGGTCAAGAGTTCAAGACCAACCTGGGCGACATGGTGAAACCCTGTCTCTACCAAAAATACAAAAATTATCGAGGTGTGGTGGCATGTGCCTGTAGTCCCAGCTACTCAGGAGGCTGAGGCAGGAAAATCGCTTGAATGCAGGAGGTGGAGGTTGCAGTGAGACAAAACCATGCCATTGCACTCCAGCCTAGGCCACAGAGAGAGACGAGACTCTGCCTCAAAAAAAAAAAAAAAAAAAAAGAAATACATTTTTTTCTGGAAGCCTACCACAGACAAAAATATAAACATGTACATACACACAACTGAATCGAATTCCATGAAACAATACCTAACCTATTGTGCAAAGTACTCCACTCCATTAATTCACTAATAACACATCAGCTGAGATCAACTAATAGATATTTATAGCAACACATTGCATTGTGATTCACACTCCAAAAATCCTGTCCTGGAAGGAGGTCACTAAATCTTAGTCACAATCCAACTGGATTTTTAATTTTGAAAATTTTTCTTAAACCCTGTATAGAGAGATTAGAACTCAACTTCAATGATAAACTCTATTTTTCAAACACATTCTACTACTGTTTTTAAAAAAAAAATCTGAACTTTTCTAAAGCAGTCTTCAGCTAAGTACAATTGAAAGGGTAGTAGATATAGATGTAAATTCTCTCCCTTTTAAGCCACATTGCTTCCCAGCCACCATTTATTTTACACACACACACACACACACACACATATATACACACACACACACATATATATACACACACACACACATATATATATATACACACACACACACACACACTGTAATCCCAGCTACTCGGGAGGCTGAGGCAGGAGAATCACTCGAATCCAGGAGGCAGAAGTTGCTGTGAGCTGCGATTGCACCACTGACCTCCAGCCTGGGCAACAAGAGTGAAACTCCACCTCAAATAAGCAAAGCAAAACAAAACAAAACAACAACAACAAAAACCATAGTTTTGATATACTCTACGCCAGCAATCCCCAACCTTTTTGGCACCAGGGACCAATTTTGTGGAAGACAACTTTTCCGTGGATGGCAGGGACGGGGTTGGTGGGGTGTAGATGGGGATAGCTGCAGGATAAAACTGACCCACCTCAGATCATCAGGCATTAGATTCTCATAAGGAGCTTGCAACCTAGATCCGTTGCAAGGGCAGGTGACGATAGGGCTCACACTCCTTTGAGAATCTAATGCCACTGCTGATCTGACAGGAGATGGAGCTAAGGCGATAATGTTCCCTAGCCGGCAGCTCACCCCCTGCTGTGTGGCCCAGTTCCTAACGGGCCACGGACCAGTACTGGTCCACAGCCAGGGGTTGGAAACTCCTGCTCTACCCATAATAATCAGCTCCTCCACTCCTTCCATTAAACTCATTACTTCTCATTTCTTCTCACTCATTTATTCATCACAAAGCATATTGGTTCTACACATGTCAGACATGGGGTTGAGTGATAATAATACATTAGAAATAAAGAGATACATGGTTTCCATCTTCATGCAGTACTCATTCTACAGAAGCAGTCATGTAAACAAGTACACACATTTGAGACTGTGCTAAGTGTGACAAAGGAAATAAAGAGGACACCGTGAGGGTGGAAATCAGGAGTGGGGGCAGTCACACAAGTTTGAGGCCAAATAAAGCTTCTGTTAGTAGGTGGAACAAAATCTTAGACATCAAAAAGGTGACAAAATCAGTGGTGAAAAGAGCTAAGGAAAGAAATTTCAGGCAGAGAGAGGAATAGCTAATATTCTGGGCAGAAATAAAGCTTCTTTTGAAAACTGAGAAAGACTCTGTGACTGAAATATAATCATTAAGAGGAAACAAGACAAGGTTGGAGAGATAAGCAGGAGCCAAGTTAGACAGGGCCTTGTAAGCCACTGCAAAGAATCTGGATATTGTTCTAAGGGTAATGAAAATCTGCTGAAGGACTTAGCCAGCTTGTGACATGATCTGATTTGCATTTTGGAAGGATCACTTCTAACTGCTATGTAGAGAATGGATTAGAGCTTGTAAACGTGAAAGTCCAGCTAAGGAGACTATTTCAACAAATCTAGGCTACAAATGACATGACTTGGCCTATGGTGGCAATGGATACAGGAAAAAATACACAAAATTTCAACATATATTTTATGTAAGAATCTTAAGACTTTGGAATCAGAAAATAAGAACAAGGCAAAGAGAAGAATTAAGGATAACTTCTATCTATCTTGAGTAACTGGATGGATGGTGATGTCATCAACTGAGACAGCAAAGTTTAGAGGAAGGCAGACTGATCCATAATATCTGCAGGTCCCAAGGCTTAGTTCCAAATGAAGTTACAACATATGCTTAAGTGTTTTAAAAGTATTAATGAAGTGGCCAGGTGCGGTGTCTCACGCCTGTAATCTCAGCACTTTGGGAGGCCGAGGCAGGCGGAACACGAGGTCAGAAGTTCAAGACCAGCTTGGCCAACATAGTGAAACCCTATCTCTACTAAAAATACAAAAATTAGCCGGGGATGGTGGCACATGCCTATAGTCCCAGCTACTCAAGAGGCTGAGGCAGGAGAATAGCTTGACCCCAGAGGTGGAGGTTTTGGGGAACCAAGATCATGCCACCGCATTCCAGCCTGGGCAACAGAGTAAGACTTTGTCTCAAAAAAAAAAAAAAAAAAGTAGGCCGGGCGCGGTGGCTCACGCCTGTAATCCCTGCACTTTGGGAGGCCGAGGCGGGCGGATCACGAGGTCAGTAGATCGAGACCATCCTGGCTAACACGGTGAAACCCCGTCTCTACTAAAATACAAAAAATTAGCCGGGCGCGGTGGCGGGCGCCTGTAGTCCCAGCTACTCCGGAGGCTGAGGCAGGAGAATGGCGCGAACCCGGGAGGCGGAGCTTGCAGTGAGCCGAGATGGTGCCACTGCACTCCAGTCTGGGCGACAGAGTGAAGACTCCGCCTCAAAAAAAAAAAAAAAAAAAAAGTAATAATGAGGTTAATAATCCATTAAATAATATGTTGTATCATTCTACACTCATAATAACACCTGGTAATAAACTTTATACTTAGCTTAAATATATAATTTTCACATTTCTTAGAATTTTGTGCAGGAGCATAGCAGCACAGAGAACACAGGCCCTTGGCCCCTAGCCTAAACCCTTTATTTTTCATACCTTGCTACATCCTTCTCAGCCAGCACCCTCACTCACATTCATTTGGACACTCCAATTTAAATATCCAGTTCTGTTCAGTCTCCCACCGGTGCAAATATCCACTTACTGAGCCTCAAGGCATTTTTGAGAATGAGACTGGGGTTGAGAGCTATACAGAATCGAAAGTGGAAAATGGACCATTTGGGAAATTAACTCTTGGACTCAGGATACTTAGAGTTTGGTTCTGATGTGGAGGAAAACACTACCTTGCAGCGAGAATGACCATTTTGCCCCCAAAAGTGAGCTACAGCTGGAAGAAGTCACAGTAAGCACAGTGTCAAGGGTAGGGACCATTTTTATCTGTGTTTAAGGGTGGTATTAGAGAAACAGAAGGATTGGAAAATATGAGAATCAGAATTTCTAACTATGTTAGGGTAAACTTAAGATATCTATACATACTCCGGTGAAGATATCCAGTAAGCTAATGGCCATAAGGATCTGGGATATCTAAGTAATGACTGAGTGTTGGGTACCTGGTTCCTTTTCATCTCAACTCCTATTGACATACTGGAATAATTTAATTCATAACACTCTGGTCTCACATTTTCTTGATCATGTTGAGTTTAATGATCTTTACACATTCATTTACTCATTCAGAAATATTTACTGATCACTTACTATGTGCCACTTCCCACAAAACTTAAAAAGTTTTACAGGACCAGATGTTGCAGCATCTGTGTAGCTTAAAATCATTCAACTTTAGCACCACAGGATCCCACGATTACATCCTGGAATCTCAAACTTCCTTCCAACCAAATACTCTGTTCTGAGAGCTACTAGAGAAAACGTTGCATTATATAGATTAAGGCAATAACCAACTCATGGTTTAATCAGAGTTCATGGTGCAACACCCTGCTATTTGGCATTCTCTCTGCATATCATTGCTCAGCTCTGTCTCCCTTTTCTTATAGTGAATATTCCAAACTTCTACCATCATCCTTGCCCATCCTTCCCTGTCATCCCTAAGTGCCACCAAAAATTAGTGTGTTAACACAGCAAAGATGTAACATAGAAAATCGAATGTGACAGGTGTTCAATAAATAATTGGTTCAATAAATTGGTTTATATGAATAAATTATTGGTTTATATGGATAAATTTCAACTTACCCTTGCAATCAATTTTTAATTTATTTTCTTTAATTATTGCAAGCATAATAGTAATTTACCTCTGTATACCATTCATCTTTCACAATGCACTATTTTGGAAATTAATATCAGCTCATGGGGGAACTGATATTAACGCAGTCATGAGATAGGTGATTAAGCAATGCTCATTTTACTTGCCCAATATCATAGGTACGGTATCCTTCTACTTCAAAATATTTACAATAGTCACAAGGATAGATATTTAAAATAAATTATAATTACAATAAATAAATACTTAAGATTATGTATAAAACACAGCAACTGTCTGCTTTGTGTTATAAAATGACACTAGCAGACTCTAGAAAGACGGACCACACCAGAATCCCAAGACTACAGAATAGCTATTTCCATTCCATTTTTATTCCAGTGAACCTACATCCAAGTATAGGGATACTGAAACATAGGAGATATTAAGTTTTTCTCACTTTATTTTTAGATTTCCCTTTGTGTCATGATATGATTGGGAAAAAGACATTTATATCACGTGGACTTCTAGTATCTAATAATAACAGACAAGATTTATTTAGCATTACTGTGAACATTTGACATACAGTACCTTAATTTTTTAAACACCCTTTTTCGAGTATATTTTTATTCCAATTTATGTTGACAAACCCCAGATTTAGAAAAGAGAAGTAATTTGCATAAGGTCTAACAGCTAATAATCAATAAAGCAAGTATCTGAACCCAAGATTTCCCCAGAGCTTACACAGTTAACTGTAATACTATGCTGATATGCTGACTTCCTGTCAAAGTGTATCCTGTCACCTCCAGTTTTGTGAATTCCTGAGCTATAACTACTTGTCTCTTCCACGAATGTGAAAACAGTATTACTTGCAATTCTTTCTCTTCGCACACACACACACGCTTTCCGTTTTCCCATAAGATTAGCTTATTTTTTTAAATGTTGTTTATGATGATACCAAAATCTCCCACTGGAATTAATTAACTGATATTCTCTATTGCACTGTAATATGCAAAGTAATAAATGCCTTCTCAGATTAATAGCTGAAGCAAAACTAAGGTGGTTAATGAGTCTCAAAGCCTATTTACTTTGAGACAATAGTGATTATTGTTCTTTTACAGTCAACCATATCATTAGGAGGAAATACAAGAAAAATATATCTTACCTCACCTGAATGTGCTGAAAATAGTGTTTCTATAAAGTATTCAGCAAGACACATTCTAATACTACATGATATAAATATATTGGTAAAATTTTTTTAATGATTTACAGTTTGGTGAGGTTTACTAAGATAGTATCATTTATATTAATAAAGTAAATATATATGATAAAAATTTTAAAGAAGTAAAGGAAATGAAAAATTTTCCTTATAGTAATAATGCACTCTTAATCATTTATGTATAACTTCCATTTAATGTTTCCAGTCTGTGGTTTACAAAAATTGTTCTTGTTTGACTTAATTGCATGAAACTCACTGCAAAAGAAACTCATATAAGTGTCTACTTTCATCACCTGGGGGAAATAAAATATTAGCTAATTCGAAAGTTGTTTCAAATGGTTATTATATGTACATAAAAATTATGCTCTGATGTAAAAGTCAGGAATACATTTGGAAATGGGTTATGTTTTTTCTTGATTTTTATTATCACTTACCATAACCTTCAATAAAATTATTTAAAACCATGAGCCCTATGTCAATCATTTGTAAGACAAACTATATTTCCCAAAAGTTAGTGTTACTGGACAAGAATATTATCTGCTTTCCAGTTGTGGAAATATACCATGTTTTGCCATGTATATAAGGACTGGCCTTTAATTCACACCAAACTCATGCATGTTATGTCAAGCAAAATTATTCAAAAATATATACTTAGATACATGACAAAGCAAGTTACTGAATACATAAAAATAGTACAAATACCTTTATCTAGTCTTAAAGAACTTAAGATTCCATAATTGTTTACAACAGTAGCAGTATTAATCTCATAACTTAGAAATACAAAATTTTAAAGAGAGGAGTGAACACTATATTACCACACACAATTAGCTATCTTGGTATGAAGCACTGGTTGACCATATCCAAATTATGCAACTAAGGATGGTAAAACTTTGCTGAGTACCCTAGTAGAACATTCATTGACATGACTAAGGCAGGGACATCAGGCATCTAAAAAATCGAACTGTTAGTGTTGTGATGCACAAAATATAAAAGACTCAATTTTCTTCAGTTTTACATCACAAGGCATAAGAACGTTTGTCCAATCTTTTATTATTGATACATATCTATCTGTCTATCTGTCTATCTATCCATCTATCTGTCTTCTGTTATCATTATGTTTGAAGAGGGGAAAAGCACTAATTTTCTGCTTCCAATATCCTCATCTCCTTACCTTATACGTCCTACTATCTTGTTAGACCCCGTCAAAATTATTATTACCCAATAATTTTTAGTATTATCATTTCTTTTTATTTCCTTTTACTCAGTTATGCTATGTTGCACCCTGCATTCTCATCCATTTCTCTGGAAAGAAATATGATTTTCTTTCCATTTTGTTACGCACTCACATACACACAACATGTCTTATTTATTTTTAAGTCACACTTAATATGAAGTGTGAGTGAAAATAGGCAAGAAGATCATTACACACACACACAAACAAAATTTATAAAGTATTAATACATATATTAGTCAATTTTCATACTGCTATAATGAACTGCTCAAGACTCGGTAATTTATAAAGGAAAAAGGTTTAATTGACTCACAGTTCATCATAGCTGGGGAGACCTCAGGAAACTTAAAATCATGGCAGAAGAAGAAGGGGAAGCAAGGCACCTTCTTTACAAGGCGGCAGGAAGGAGAATGAATGCAAGAGGAACTACCAAACATTTATAAAACCATCAGTTCTTGTGAGAACTCACTCTCACAAGACCAGCCTGGAGAAAACCGCCTCATAATCCATTTACCTCCACCGGGTCGCTCCCTTGACATGTATGGATTATGGGGATTATAATTCAAGATGAAATTTGGGTGGGGACACAAAGCATAACCACATCAGTACACAATCACAACTTTTCGTGTACATGTTTTTGTTTTTTTTTTTTTTTTTTTTAGTTCACTGTAACTACCTTCAGGTTTTAGTTCTGCATCACATTATCCAAGAGGGTACTAAATTTTATAGTTTTCAGGATAACTTGAAAATGTCTCTGAAATATGACCCAGATGAGGGAAGTTCGTCTTTGGAAGAGTTTAAAAGGAAAAACTTAATTTGGTATTGTGGCTACTACATCACTACATCAGCAGCCCTTCTGTGTATTATCTGTCCATTTGTTCCTTCATGAGAGTCATTCAGCACCAACCATATGCTGGGCACTATGTTACAGTTTTTTAAAAGGTTATCATACGTCCTCAGGGCTTTGGAAATCGTGTGCTAGGTACAGAAAATCAATAAATTGACTGTTGAGGTAAGCTTCAGTGGAGCTGTGTACAGGTGTTGTAGGAGCTCACAGGACAGGCATCTAATTCCAATCAGAGTCGGAGTTAGAAACACTCTCCAGAGGGAGTGAAACCTCACTGGAGTTCTGACCTGTACAGAATGAAGATTTTTCCTGATATCAGTCTGCACTATTTACAAAAAAAAAAAAAAAACATTGCACCAGAGTAATCTTTGTGAAAAAATTACCCTATTTCTTGTAATTTTAAGGACGTATCTATCACATTTTAACAGCTCTGAACACAGGCCATACTTTGCAATTGAAGGCATGTCATAGCTGAATTGACAGCATTTTTCTTTTTAAGAAAATAATGGTGTATCTTATAGTTAATGGCATCTTCAGCTTGATGATATATAGGAAGCCATCATTCTGCAAGACATCACTTGGGCAGTATTTCTGCTGAGAGAGTGTAACTAGCCCTGACAGTTTCTCTGCAATTATATAAGGTTACTTCTCCCACTTACTCTCCACAAAGACTTAAACTCTCTTAATTTCAGCTATTAACTTGGAAATTGGCTTAAATAAATTGTCTATGACTAGTCTCTCTACTTGCAAACAATGGCTGCCTCTCATCCATAGTTTCCACAAATGGTGAAGTAAAATGTTCTAGAATATCTCTTCTAAAGACTAATTTTTTTCGGAAAATATGTTAAAACATTGTAAAAATAGTTTTAAATCACTTGAAAATGATAAGAAAAAAACATCTTAAATGTTCTCACCACAAAAATCTAAGTATGTGTGGTAGAGGATATGTTAATGAGCTTGATGTAGCCATTCCACATGTATGTTTTTTAAAAAGAAAACATCTTAAAACAATACTTAAAACTACTAGATCAATGAGGAGAACTAGTTTATGGAAAATTCTATTAGGCTCCTAGTTTTATCCTCAATCATCATTTTACAGCCTAGTTATGCAGATCATATTAAAGGCAGCAATTTTAATGAAAAAACAGGTAGTGAGACAAAGTAATTCCAAGGATGATCTATTGTAAATATTCATGCATTCTGCTTTTCAGGTGGATTTGAGAATTCCCACTATGTATGGACCATGTCCCACAAGCCTAAAAAAATATGATACAGGTATAAAAGCCTTATGTTTCCAACTTTAATTCATCATTATTTTCCTTTCTGTGCAACACTATAGTGTCTAACCTTGTAGTGTTAAATACACTCCAGCTTTTTAACATTGTACAACTTGTCATCCTCTTTTGAAAACTATTTTATTTAAAATAGTCTAGGTGCACATGAGAAATCAAAAATAATACAGTTCAAATGTATTTAATATTTACTGTATTTAAAATATTTTCATATATGTTTACAAAATTCATTTTAATATGTATTTGCTAGATAATTTTTATTTTGGAAATTATAATCATTCTTTTTGACTAATAAAAAATAATGACATTAAATGGCTTAGTAGTTTCTAGAAACTAAATTCATACAGCAAATTAAAATGCAAACTGTGCTTGTCCGGTAAGATTATTCACAGGGAAACAAGGACACACTAAGTGGATCACAGTTTTGAAAGAGCTTACCTACTGAGGGTAAGATTTACATATTAATGATACAGAAAGTTTGCACAAGCTCAGAGGCTAAGCTGTGTTCAGGGATGAGCAGGCTTCTATTTAAAAGGGTTATAACCCATTATAACCCTTGTGCTATTATTACAAAGTTACTCTATGCTAGCAGCATATAGATGCAAGCTAGTTCCAATTTTATCTCAGGACAGGAACAGAGCATACTGCTTACAGGACCGGTCTGGTCTGCTGCACCACCTCTATCTAGCATGTGAATTAGTTCATAGGGATCAGCAAATAGTGAAATGATGGCAGCACAATGTGGAGATCAATTGGTTTATACCTGCTCTTTCCAATTTGGTGGTCACTGGCCATATGTAGCTATTTACATGGAAATAGATTAAAATTAAACAAAATTTAAAATTCCATTTTTTAGTCACAGTAGTCACATTTCAAGCGATCATTAGCTACATGTGACTACCATACTAAATAGCAGATCCAGAACATTTCCCTCAATGAAGAAAGTTCTGTTGGATAGCCTTGGTGGACACTTAATACTTCCCAAGAAGTGAAGAGTCTGCATCAGGGACCTCTGCTAAATGACTGAGTTTTAGCTATTCTTGCCACATGCACACAAAACAGAGAAACTATGTGAGACGACGAATATGTTGATTTGCTCATTGTAGTAACTATTTTACTAACCATACGTAGCCCGTAACATCTTATTGCATACCTTAAGAATACACAATAAAATGTATTTAAAAAAATTTTTAAAGGTTGTCTCTTATAACTTCCCTATTACTTCTTTATTAAAAAATTTACATTTCTTTTAAACTCTGCTGAGACTTTTATTAAAATAATGTTATATTTCTTCATAATCTTGCTACATAGGCTTTTGGTGGTATAACTGTATGTCCATTTTCTCCCATTAACCTTCAAAATTTTAGTGTATAATTTTGCAAAACATTAGAAATGTATACACGAAATCATAGCAGAAATACCTGTATATGTCAAGTCTCAAAATTTGGATGTGAAATCCCTGCAAAATCTTCAATCCATAAGGCTGTTTTCTCATCTGTACAACAGAGGTAATTATAGCCCTGGGTCACAGCATACTGAAAAGAGGTCATGTGCCTTAATACATGATAAGTGCAAAATGTGAATTTTGCTGAAGTTACCATCTATTGTCAAATGTTACTCTGGGACTATACATTCTGAGAATATTGTATTTTCTCATACAAGTAGCTGGCCATAGTTTCTTGCAGGGAATGTGCACAGTGATGAGAAGGGAGACATACATTTTATTTTATCCCTTTTTGTACCATTTGTTGTTGTTTGCCATGTGTACGCATTACTTATCCAAAAGTATCATTTTTTTTTTAATGTTCTTTAAAGATCCTCTTTCTGTGTTCTTCTTTGTGCACTTTAGAGACAGATCAATTAGCACAAGCAGTGTGACCCAGAAATCACTGAAGCCAACCAAACCTCCGATTTAGAAAATAAAGTATTGGCTGGCTTATGAATTTAAGATTAACAAGCTATTGTTAATACGACAAGGAAGTAAATCGGCAGGAAAGAGAGAAGAAGCTACAGATAGAAAAATGAAGATGTAAACTGCAGAAGAGGTCAATTTTAAAAATATGACCTGGGATTAAAAAAAAAACACTTATGTGTAAATAAATGCATATTTATGCATGGATATGCATTTATATCCATATATAAATATAATGCATAATACATTGCTTTTAAATGAATAAACTTTTAAATATAATAATTTTTACATTATTCAGAATCAATAAATGGTAAGGTATAAAGTATTTTCTTTACAAACAGAAGGAACACATTTTAGTGCTGATGACCATTTCAATAAAATGTTTTGATATTTGAATCATAATGCCAATTTTTACGTTTTATATGTCAAAAATCATTATGGATATGACATTTACTCAAATATGACACTTTATTTTATTGTTACAGTGATGATATTAAAATGTGTACTATATTTTGGTTGTAGTACTGAATTTTTTGAATCATGAATCAGATAAATCAGTGGGTTTTTGTTTGTAAAACTTTAAGGAAGGACCAGGCTTCTCCTTTCCCCCAAAAACCGCATCTCTACTAAAAATACAAAAAATTAGCCGGGCGTGTTGGCGGGCGCCTGTAATCCCAGCTACTCAGGAGGCTGAGGCAGGAGAATGGCGTGAACCCGGGAGGCGGAGCTTGCAGTGAGCAGAGATCTCGCCACTGCACTCCAGCCTGGGTGACAGAGCGAGAAAATAAATAAATAAATAAATAAATAAATAAATAAATAAATAAATAGTTAATTACTAGAAAAATGATACAAAATGTGACACACAAAAAAGCCAAAATATTTATTAAACACAATAGGTAAAAATTACTCTGTTGTTTGGCATAAATGGTCTTAAATGCTAATTCCTATTTTCTGTCTCCCAACAAACCTGTAACAAACACTGGTAACATGACAGTGATATAGTGAATAGACTACACTCCGAGTAGCACTGAAGAGGGTTAATACACAATTCAGTAAAAATGTCTCAACTAATTCTTGACAGTTAGGTATATTAATGTTATCATGGATATTACAGTAAATGATATTAAATTGCCTCTCACCGTATTTAAAAAAATTTAACATATAACTAAAAAGGCAAAATCATTATTGCACATTTTAGAAGCATTTAGGTAAACAGGATTTTTAGTAAATATGTAATTTTATTTATGCCAAATATGAATATATATGCAAATATTATATTTTCTCTACTTAGTTTATTTAAATTTGATAAGGCATAAAGACTCATTTGATAAATCACAGATTCATTCCATCCCAGGCTATATAAATCTATTTAATTATCAGAAATAGTTTGACCATAAAAAAATCCACAATTCTATTTCTTATTATATGTATATGAAATACCAATTCCTTATATGCAACTTATCAATTTTCATTACTCAGAGCTCATTTACATGCTTCCTAATTACCTTGTCTTATCTTTTCCACCCAAGGTAACAACCTAACAACCTAAGGTAATTTGACCTAATTAAGCATATTCTATAAATAATTGGCCTAAAGTATTAGATACAGGTTGTGGCAACAGATAGCAATAATGAACCACAGCCATAGCAGAGAAAATTAGCCAAAGACAAAACCAACTGATGGGCTAATACTTTAGACATAAAATTAGAGGAATTTTAATAATAAATTCTTAAACTGTGTTACATTTTCTTCATTCAAATTCCAATAATATTAATGAAAAGTTCAATAAAATATATCATTGTAATGTCATTCTTATAGTAATAAGGCACACTGAGGGAATTAACAATACATAGATTGATCATCATCGCATACGTAACTTCCAACATGTATGTATGTCAATTGAACATTCAAACATATATTCTGAGGACAGAACCAAAATATAAATATGTAATTGTAATACTACTGTTATTAATGGAAATACATGAAATTCATTTCAGGGATTTGTTTTCAAAGTGGGATTTATGTAACACATATCCTGTAGCATGTATTTTGTGTTAGTGTTGTGAGGACTTTTATCTTGAACAAAAGAGAGACACATACATACACGCACAATTTTCTTTTGAGAAGTAAAGCTAATCTATTCCAAATACAATATTTTTAAAAAGAATAGCTTTTTAAATAAAATTTGAAGCATGTTTTCAAAATAATTAAACATAAAACAAACTTTTACTATTTGCAGAAAATTTATATTCTCTATTTTCTTTTTTTTTTAATTTTTATTTTTTGGTTGTTATGAGATGGAGTCTTGCTCTGTTGCTCAGGCTGGAGTGCAATGGCTTGAGGGATCTCAGCTCACTGCAACCTCCGCCTCCCGGGTTCAAGCAATTCTCCTGCCTCAGCCTCCTGAGTAGCTGGGACTACAGGTGCTTGCCACCATGCCCAGCTAATTTTTGTACTTTTAGTAGAGAAGGGGTTTCACCACGTTGGTCAGGCTGGTCTCAAACTCCTGACCAGGTGACCAGCCCGCCTCAGCCTCCCAAAGAACTGGGATTACAGGCGTAAGCCACCACACCTAGCTGAAAATTTCTATTTTCATACAGTGAGTAAGGCAGCTATCAACTGTATCTATATACTCTGAGAATTGTCCAGAATGTAAGAAAAGAGAACAACGATAATTCATTAGGCATGCTATTAAGAACAGTTTCTAATCAGTCAAAAAATCTTATTTTGTTTGGTATATTTATGTAAGCAGAGAACTTTTTATTGTATTACTTATTTACAACTGAACTGTCATTTCTGTTATGTATCTAAATCTTCTTAAAAATTCTTTAAGATAAAAACTGCCATTAAAACAGCTTGTTCCAGACATGCAAAGGTAATTGAAGAAAAGCATGCCTAAGAGAATACTGACCTTTTTCAAGTATACATTCATAAACTCATAGAGCATATTTTTAGGGAAATACTGAAATTATCAGTCTTGTTTTTCAATGGAAAGACTTCTATTTATACATTGCTCACATTTGCTGTACCGCACTTATACTGCCTGCACTTCACCTACAGCTCCAGATATTCCTATCAAATCTTGTTTCCTGAATTCTGAAACTATTTCATCAAAATTTAGATGAAGAAATAACCTTTGTGGTTTGTGTCTTCAGAGACAAATGTGTGTTCTTTTATTAAGCCTGGGATACACTTGCTGGTGATTTCGTGCTACTTATTACATGTCTCTATGACTAATTTTTTAAATTAAACACAGAAAATCATATCTCCCCAGAAAAAAAAAAAAATGAAGGCGTCATGAGGACGGTATCAACTATTGAGCATGGTTTTGAAAATACAAATGTAGGCAAATAAATGATTATATAATTTATGGTAAGGCAGAAAGCTAGAATACAACTTTTATGTTAAAAATATATACAATGTAAAATAAATTGAATTTCCATTTATTTGTCAAAAACACTACAATGCTGTAATTCATAGAAAATGTTTTACACAAAATGTATAGTCAGAATTATTAACCTCTGCTATGAAACTTCATGTACATTAAATCTGCATTTTATACTCAACTGCATTTTCATCCATTTTATACTCAGAAGAGCTTTCTAAGAGGCAAGAATTCACAATTGTTAAGAACACAGAATTTGAACTACAACTGCCTGAGTTGCAATAGTAAATTTTCTGTTCTGTTTCCTTGGACTTACCTTCCCTATGCCTCCATTTCTTCCTTGGTTATTGTAACTATTAAAGGTAATACAGTTCATGCAATGTGCTTATAATATTGCTTGGCAGTAGATAAGCACTAAATAACTTTTTGATAATGTTTTATTATTATTACTATTATCATTATATCTCCACAGATTTTTCTCTAGGGTTAATTTTCCAGGTTCATGTATTTTCTGTAATTCTAAATCTGTTTTCCCATGGTTGTGATTGACTGCAAACATTTATACACAGCTATATAAAATCATAACACATCTTGGTGTCAGCCAGCAAGGCAGTTTCCTGAATTTCATAGAATTCATCACCATTCATCAGTATATAATTTTGGATCAAGGTACATGCAGTTAGTGGATTAACCTTACAGCCATTTTCAAACATAGAACAGAGAGCTTCTTATTGCTTAGATTGGAGAAACTACAAGCTAATCATTGACATTGTAATCTAATCACCAAATGATAAAAAATATTATGGGAGGAAACAAAATCTACGTGCTAGATCCAATTACGTTACTATTCAGTAGCTTGCTGGAGAAGATGGGCACGTTGCTGCAGCCATTTAAACAATCAAACATTCAATAGACCATTCCAGGCCCCAGTCCAAGCTGCGAGTGGAAAGCTAGTAGTTGTGCATTTCAAATCAAGACAAGTTGTTAAAGTATTAACTAAGAGGCTTCAGGAACTCTAATTCTTATGATCTTTAAGTAACAGCAATCCTGTGGTAGGAGTTATGATGATGTATGAGAAAGAGGTCAGGTACAGTCAGAGAGATATAGTTTCAAATCTCTGCTCTGCCACTTGACGACTGATATGAGCAAGTGACCTAATTTTCCAGTTCCATCTGTAAAATGGGGATCACATTGATCTTTCAGGGATTATATAAAGACAGTGGCCACAGAATATCTGCACACAGTTGGCATTCAGGAATTGGTGATGTTTTTTATTGGCGTCATAAAATAATAAAAAAATTTAAGAAACAAGTCAATATTTAAACATTATAGAAAACTGCATTATTATTCACTAGAATTATATAAGCAACAGGGAGATTATGTTAGTTATTCATACACCAATGCCAAGCACACACTAGGTACACAGAGCTAGTTATGATGCTGATGCTAAACGATGCAATTTATGGAAACAGAGTGAAATGAATAATCCATGTGTATCTGTCTCTTGTACAAGCATGAATGGCATAGAGCCTTGCTGAAAAATTAAGTTGCTGAAAATAAAATATAATAAAAAATGTACAGCAAACTATACAATAAGCTTTCCGTGGCTCGTGACCTTACAACATGGATTCTGCCAATGAACAAAATAAAGCACTGTATATTATGAACATTCCTAAATTTTCTGCACTGGTAGAGGGAATGACCTGGAAGAGCAGACAATTTATGCTTTATTTCTATTTTGACTCTTGAATAAGCGCTTGTATATATTCATTACATCACAATAGCTTTGTTTTTTTAAGTCAATGAAGCATTGTTTTTCTGAATGACCCACTAATTAAGAGAGAGCAGCAACTTGTGCTGGTACTAGCATTACTGGTCCTGTGGTGATATAAGGAGTTGCTTGGGGGGGAAAAAAAAAACATTTTGAGAAATCTATAATTCATTTAGCATTATTTATTAAAATGTTAAATACAGAATTTAAAGATTTATCAGCTGTCAGTACAGAGGCTCGGTAAAAGTAATTTCAATAATTTGAAAAGTAATTAAGAAGATACATATATACACATGCACACATACATATATGCATATTTATTATTAACCTTGTGCAATTCTGAAGCCACAAGACTAGACAGCAAATAAAGAAGTACGGTGCATTTCAAAAACATCAGAATATCTACCCTGAGCTGTGTACTGTCAATCCAAAGTAATCAGCTTCAGAGGTACACATTTAATTCCAGTGATGCTGTCACTAGTCCTCTTTAATAACTGCTTTTGCCTTTGTGTGAGCTTTCCATATGAGAAAAGTAGCTACATTAATTCATAATCACACTACATAGGTTGTCAGCCAAAGAGGAGTAAATATGAAATGAAAAATAAAAAGAAGCAGTATCCTAAGTAAAGAGTAAATAATAATAGCTACCTATTCAGAAATAGTCACTGTATTGGAACACACCCACACGTGTACACATACACACCCACACATGTACGCATACACACCCACACATGCACATATACACACCCACACATGTACACATACACACCCACACATGCATGCATACACACTCACACATGCACGCATACACACCCACACATGCACACATACACACCCACACATGTACACATACACACCCACACATGCATGCATACACACCCACACATGTACATATACACACGTAGTTGGGGATGAAGAGGTGTCAGAACACTACACTTGAATGACAAATCTATGTTGTTATGTTTTTCATTTATCTGATGGTATTACAGCACTGGTTCCCATCTGATAGTACCATACAACGAACTGGGGAACTTCTAATACATAGATTTCCAGCTCCGTCCTAGGCTCAGGTGAACCTGAGTCTAGGGTCTTCAAATCAGAGTACTAAAATTTTTTAAAACTTCCAGGTAATTCTAAATTTGGCATAAGGGCCACTGAGTTACAAAAAAGATGCCATCGTTTTTGAAAATATTGCCCTGTAGTGACTCAGTTTATCAAAGGTGACACTCACAATAACCATTAGAGTTAAGATGTTTCCAACCCCATTTTCTTTCCAACAAAAGGAAGCTTTTAGAGCTTAGGATGCAAAGCTAGTATCTGAGTCTAGATACGTCTGATTCAAAATTTGTGCTTTTTATGGCACATCACACTAAAACTAAAAAGCTTTCATAACCGGGGACACAAAGTGGCCACAGAAAGGAAGGTTACAAAAACCTAGCACTTATGCTTTGTTCAACCGGCAGCAATGTTTTGAAAACTGCACATGCATCTGTTGGACATCAGGGAATATCAGCAAGACAATACCTCCTAAAAATAGGCTTCTTGTAAAATCTCACATGCACAGTTTTTCTTTTCTTTCTTTCTTTTTTTTTTTTTTTTTTTTTTGGTGGAGGAGGATGTTTATGCAATATTTGTTAAATCTTTTTAAATGTTTTTATTTATTATTATTACATGTCTGTGTGCATGTGTGTACATACAAAGTCTCTCAAATTTAAAACTAAACTACAGCCTTCACCTAACTCCTAAAGGGATGAGAGCTTCACGCAGCCAATACAGTCTTCCAGCTAAAATGTCTCCTTCCTTATTCATCTATTTCACCCTGGCTTGCTAGACAGGGCTGCTACTCCCAGGTACCTGAGTTAAAGAACCCTCTTATATCATAAAGGGAAAGTCTCAGCCTTGTTTGTGACCCCTGCTTTAAGACTTCCCAAATTTTAAAACTTAAACTTAGGAAGGAATTATAATAATGCATTTGAGTAACACTAGCCTAAGTGGTTCTGTCAATCATTTTATTAATTAGGGTAAAATGTTTGGCATCATTTCTATAGATGAGGAAACTGAGGCTCAAGGAAGAAAAGTGTGGAATGAGCTCAAAAGTCAGGGCAGAAATTATAGGCAGGTCACCTGCCTGCCAGCTCCCAGGCCCTTCCAAGGTTCTCTATTCTTGAGAAGCTTAAAACCCTCTGAGAAAGCGTATGCTCCTTCTGAGGGCATTAAGAACCATCACAGAAATAACAGTAGGGCTATTTACTGATTAGTTAAAAAAAATTTCCAGACACAGTGAAGCTGAGAGTAGGTCTAAAAAAGGTACCAATCATATTTTGAGGGGAGAAGGATTACTCATGATAATGTTTCTAATCTGCCATTACATCTGATGTACTTAGACACAAAGAAAAATCGGATTTAAAGAGAAAAATGGCATTTTGTCAATGAAATTTTAAAAATTCAAACACTAAAATTTTTGTTTCTGTGCAAACGATTTTTAACACACAGACTTTTATTACTGATTTCACAATTTAATACTCTACAGAAAAGAGCTTCATATAGCCGATCAATCTTGTGTTACTTAGAGAGTATCATAATCCGTTATGTGTACCAACAGCCCATGAAGAAAACTCAAGTTTTTGGCCGGGCGCGGTGGCTCAAGCCTGTAATCCCAGCACTTTGGGAGGCCGAGACGGGCGGATCACGAGGTCAGGAGATCGAGACCATCCTGGCTAACACAATGAAACCCCGTCTCCACTAAAAATACAAAAAAATTAGCCGGGCGTGGTGGCGGCGCCTGTAGTCCCAGCTACTCGGGAGGCTGAGGCAGGAGAATGGCGAGAACCCGGGAGGCGGAGCTTGCAGTGAGCCGAGATCGCGCCACTGCACTCCAGCCTGGGCGACAGAGCGAGACTCCGCCTCAAAAAAAAAAAAAAAAAAAAGAAAAGAAAACTCAAGTTTTTGATGCAAAAACGGTGGCTTTGATCTGTTCTTTACTATTGCTAATAGAACTCTGCAGCTCAAGATCCTCCCTCCTAACAACATCCTAACAAGTTAAATGCATTTCTAACTTCTTCAAAGAGCAAATTGCAAATTCTACTTTGATGAAACGTTTTTTCCCTAATTGTATTGAAGTATGACACACAAAAATTGGACATATTTATAGTGTACAATGCAATGTTTCCATACACACACACACACATTATGAAATGATTATCACAGTCAAGGTAATTAAAGTACCCATGACCTCACACAGTTTCCTGGGGGGTGGGGGGTGGTGAATATATTTAAGATCTGATCTCTTAGCAAATTTCAAGTATATGATACAGTATTATTAACTATAATCACTGTGCTGAGTATATTAGGTCTTCCAAACGTAACCTTGGACCAACATCTCCCCATTTAATCCATCCCCATTCCCAAGCAACCATGATTCTGCTCTCTGCTTCCAGCTTTGACTTTTTAAGATTATACATATAAGTAATATAATGCAGTATTTGTGTCTCTGTGTCTGGTTTCTTTCACATAGCATAATGCCCTTCAGGTTCATCCATGGCGTCTTACATGACAGGATTTCCTTCTTTTTCTAAGACTTAATAATTTTTAATCGTATATATAACATAATGTATATTATATACAGCATAATATATAACATACTTCATATATATAATGTTATGTATGTAACATTTTCTTTATCCATCCATTGATGGACACTTAGGTTGTTTCCATATTTTGGCTATTATAAATAATGCTGCAATGAATGTGGAAGTGCAGATATCTCTTTGAGATACTGGTTTAATTTCCTTTGAATTCCCAAAGTGGGATTGTTGGATCATATGAAAGTTTTATTTTTAAGTTTTTGGGTAATCTCTATACTGTTTTCCATAATGGCTGTACTAATCTACATTCTCACTAAAAGTGTATAAGAGCAGTCTTTTCTCCACACTCTGGCCAGCACTTACTATCTGTTTGATGTTTTTGCTATAGTTATCTTAACAGGTGAGGTGATATCTCATTGTGGTTTTGATCTGCATTTCCTGATGATTATGCAACATTTAGCATTGTTCATATACCTTTGATCATTTGCATTTCTTCTTTTGAGAAATGTCCATTCAAGGATGGGGCTTTTGCGCATGATAATCTCTGCCTCAGCTTTCACAGAGCTACACAACTTTCAGCTTTGTCACTGGTTTGCCTTCCTTTGATTCAGTCACGTTCACTCAGCATGCCTCATGATTAAATATGCGCCACAATCTCTTTGCTGCCCACAATTCCTTATTCCCAGAGAAATCCATTTTCATTTCAACTATCACATATCACCTCCATTCAGATAGTTCTAAAATCTTTCTCTTCATTCCTATTCCTCAAAGTGAATATCTATTACTCTACCTAGAGACACCTCAAACTTCTCACTTGAAAAAAGGAATTCATATTGTCCTCTAATTGAATTTACATTTAGCACTAATTCAGTCCTTAACCACATGCACTCACTAAACTGTTTTTTCAGTGTCTCGTGTATATAGCCTTGATGAAATAATTACATTTTCTAATGAGAAAAGTGCCCTCTTAAAATAAGTAGCTTTTGAGTGATTGAGCAAAGAACACTTTCCCAGCTACTCAGATGAGGTCACCTGACTTTAGGTACCATGAGAAAGGCTGCAGTTACCTCCAGATCACCCATGCACTCAAGCCGTGGCTATTTTACTTGGTCCCACACAGAATGGTAAACTACTTGAAAACCAGAACTGTGATCTATTCTCTTAGTATTCCCCACAGTGCTTAGAATAATAATTCATACGTGTTATGGACTCAATTGTATCCCCTACAAAGGTCATGTGTTGAAGTCCTAACCCTCAGTACTCCAGAACATGTCTGTATTTGGAGAAAGGGCCTTTAAAGAGTTAATAAGGGTAAAATGAGTTCTTATGGGTGAGACTTAATCCAATAAGACTGGTGTACACGTATGTTAAGAAGAGGAGATTGACCCCGAGATCTGTAGTCCCAGCTACTCGGGAGGCTGAGGCAGGAGAATGGGTGAACCCGGGAGGCGGAGCTTGCAGTGAGCTGAGATCCGGCCACTGCACTCCAGTCTGGGCGAAAGGCCAAGAGATTGGATACAGGAAAGGCCACAGCAAAAATGTGGCCATTTGCAAGCCAAGGAGACAGGCCTCAGAAGAATCAAACCTGCCAACACCTTGATCTTGGCCATCCAGCCTCCAGAACTATGAGAAAGCTAAGTTTCTGTTGTTTAAACCACCAGTCTCTGCTACTTTGTTATGGAAGCCCTAGTAAACTAACACAATGTTCAGCATTTATTTGCTAAATTGATGGGAATTCATTATGCTACTTTTATCACCTTCTCAGACTAGGTTATTAAGGCAGATTCACAAAGATAGCTTACTGTACATCATGGATTTCCCACTTCTGCTCTTAATTGATAACTAGTGCTAATATTCAGATCCAAATATATGTTAAATTTATTCCTTCAAGTAACATACTCGCATTAGAAGTCAAAGAATATTGAAAAGATAAAACTTCCAACTAAAATAGCTACAGTGGCTTTCCCTTTGCATACCTGGTATATGTGTTAGAGGGGGACTGTGTAATATTTTCAGGTTATAATACTTTTTGGGATCCTCTCTAAATCAAACTTAAATAGATCACTGCTTAACTCCTGAACAGAAAAGGGTTTCATGCAGTTGGTTTCTAGACATATGGTCTTCCTCATTGTGATTCACTTATTTGACCTTGAAAAGCTAAAGACAACAGCTATTAGAGGGGTGGACCCTGGAAATCATTACATTTTTCTCTTTAGCTGACTTGAGCCACATTTGTAAATATTCAATAATTGCATATTGAGAACAGTACCTGTGGCCAAGGGCTTTGAAGATATTTGGACATAACAACATATGTTTTATTAGGCAGAAAATATACCAATGGGTATCGCCATGTTTGTAAATAATCAAGTCTTAGTTAACCTAGCATAGAAAATAAGATGAGAGTAATCTAATGGGTCAGAGTTCGAAGCTTTTAGAATCAGACTCAGCCTTAAGTTTTAGCTCTGCTACTTACTAGCCCTGTCATCCTGGGCAAATAGCATAGACCCAGTGAGTCTCCGGTCTATCATCTATAAAATAGGAATAAAAACAACAAAGCTCTGAGGACTATTGTGAGAAAAAATACACATACTTTGTATGTCTAGCCCACAGTAAGAATTCAAATAAGTGTTACATATTATTTAACTTAGTACTGCTGAACACTCTCTGCTTACTGAAATTATGTCTTCAGAGTGAATTATTTTTGGAATGATTATATAAATACATAAGCTTTATAATGAAATTGGAGAAAGCAGTTAACATATGGCATGCACAAAGTAGATACATTTAGGAATTCACCAAATATTAGAAAGGAGCAAGGTATCACAGCAGTACTTTGGGGAACATAGTATGGTGAGATCACATTTTTGTAGAAACAACAACAAAAAAAACCTAACAGAGGAGCATAAAGCAGGGTGACTTGATTTACGTAATATTGTTGTTCATCAAGAATATGCAAAAGCATACTGGTAGAACCAGCAGGCAGTAATGACATGCACAGTTATGATACCAGTTTTTTTCCATTCAACATGAAACAGATTAGGTCAAAATATGTGTAATCTTTGTAAGGAAGAAAAAATATCTTATTCCTCATTTTTTAAATTTTAAGACAATGGCAGAATATTATTTATAGATTTTATTTATCAGTATTTTTCTAGATATTTTAATCCAAAGATAAAAATATATATATTTGTGTTGCTCTTCCTCTCATTTTTTTTCTGAGCTAGAGTCAACCTGTTAAAAGATCATTCCAATATTTATTCAGATCTTTTAGGTAAACTACTGAGACTATCAATCTCTACATGATATTTCTGTGTTCTTATTCAGAATTCTTAAACTATAGGAATAATTCAATATTATAGGTGATGATTAATTTTGAAATTTAGGCAATTTACACAGAATGCCACAGGCTTAAAAAAAATTATACACTGAGTATATATGATATACATTAAACATACACACACACACACATACATTTAAGGAAGTACAATTCAATTTCAGGAATGTTTAATCTATAAGCACTTAGGCAACTACTCTCATAGTGAGATATTCTCTGGAGATTGTGAGTCCATTGAGAATGGGATGATGTTTTTTTTTCATCCAGGGCATCAGTGACTAACATTATGTCAATAGCATTATTGAATGAATGCCAGAATATGAGAACAAATGAATGACTGAATTTCACAATCCCTATTTTTAAGAAGCATATAATCTAGGAAAAACTAAAATTGTGTAAATGCAATGTGTGTTCTGTATGTGAACTACTCAAGTTATCTATATTGTGCTTGAGAAGCTCATTTTCCATTTCCAATCAACCACAAACCAGTATTTTACAGAATACAATGAAAATATATTACTAGAAAAGTGAAGGAGAAAACACAAAGACATATCATGAAACATAAAATTATTCTGTAAAATTGTTATGGAAATCTCAATTCTTGTTTCAAAACAGCAACCAACAGGCTACAGAATGTATTTTAAGCAGCACCACTTTTTACTATCACTATGAACAACCTGATGGGAGAACACCCCACTTAACACATGGGTAAATTAAATAAAAGCACTTGAAAAGTTCCATTAAGATTTGTTTAGAAAAATCTGCTGGGAAAAATTATCATTTTCTTCCTGTACCTTCCAGAATTTTACAGTGATTCACTCAAGTGAGAAGGAAAAAAAAAAAAAAGAAAAGAAGGAAGGACCCCAAATGGTTCTTTCCAACAAACTAGTCATCCTGGCAACTCTGCAGGACTCAAAAGGATAATGTACTTTACATCTTCTTTTCTCTAGAAAGGCTCCACAGTATCAAACACTCTCCTTATGGTAAGTAAGAAACCCAAACCACTTCAGTGATAATGTCAAAAGCATAGTTCTCATTTTCATTTTTTTTTCCTTTGCAAATAACTAACATTCTTTTGTTTTGTGGCTGGAAATAATTTACAACTACATGAGGGACTGATCTCTCGGCTCCGTTCCTGTGTAATTCTGTTTTTATGTTATAGGTTTCAAGCAATTTTCACCTATGAATGATACACTACTAAAAATGTGTTACCATTTGCACTCAGAAGCTAATATACATATATGTGCTGAAAATATTAAGAAATCATTATAACATTTTAAATTTAATGAAACAATATAGCAAGTTTTTAAAGTGAATGTTCAAAATGTCATGCCCACACCAGGAAAATATTGCACAAACTGCAATTTCATAGTATAATTCCTAGTGGTTAGATTCTAAAGTCACCATGAAAGATACATAAAAATTACTTCTAAAAATTCCTTCAATATAAGACTTATACATAATTTTATATGTTTTATATCATCTTTAAGTAAATCTAACACAGCCAGTTTTTCTACCAATGTTAGATAAAAAGATAAAGTCCTTTAGATGAACACTAGCTGAAGTGCTAGGCTTGTTGTTTTTGTTTTGTTTTGTTGTTTTTGTTTTTGTTTTACCAAAAATATAAATTAAGTCTATGAATTCATATAAATTAACAGTACATACAATTCTACAATATTACAGTAAAACAAGCACAAAAAGGTGTATGGAAATACACATTATTCAAAATAGCAATGAAAAGAAAGTGAAAAAAGAACCAATTAAAATATTCACAATGGGTCATGACAAAGTACATTATTACAACGGAATGCTGTATAACCATTAAAATCCCAACACCTGTTGTGAGGGTTGGATATAAAAAAAGAAAATCTATGACATAATATAATTTACTTAAATGTAATATATATCACGCATCTTTAAGGGACAAGGAGACATAGTATCAAATAAATTTGCTAGCTGGGAACAGTGGCTCACACTTGTTACACCAGTGCTTTGGGGGGCTGAGGTGGGAGAATCGCTTGAGGCCAGGAGTTCGAGACGAGCCTGAGCAACACAGTAAGACCCTGTCTCTACAAAAGATAAAATAAAAAATCGGCTCGTCATGGTGGCACACACCTGTAGCCCCAGCTACTCGAGATGCTAAAGCAAGAGGATCCCTTAAGCTCAGGAGTTCAAGGTTACAATGAGCTATGATCATGCCACACTGCACTCCAGACTAGATGACAGTGAGACTTGGGGAAAAAAAAAAAGCAAAATGAATGAAAACTACTCCTCTAATTAGGCAACTAAATACTTAATACCATTTCCTAAAGCTGTTAATAAGCAATTGATTTCTCCAGACACACTCACACTCATACTTACAAGGGCATATTCCCCTTACATACAGAGATACACCTTGAAAGACCTATACTGGGAATACTGACATAGGCTTAGCTCTAAAACATCAAATAAAGATAGATGATGGATCAAAATTACATGCTCATATTTCCCTATCAAATTCTCAGTGATTCATAAGTTTTAGTCAAAGATACTAAATCAATTTAACCTCAAAGACTATACACAGATTATTTAATATTCTATAAACTTGAAGTATTTCTTTCTATTCATGTTATTTTACATATAGTCTTGAAAAGCTGATTTGACTTCACTCACCTCATGATGGGTCACATTTTGCAGCTGGAAATGCATAGGAAGGTTAATCCTCTGATTTAATAGAAAATAAGATACTATCTTAACCCTGAACTTTACTTTTACTTGTGAAATGTATCACCATCAGCCCCTTCTGCACTGTAAGCTCCATTCTTACACATTTTATAATGCCTTGTGACACACAGAAGGATAAAAAAAATGAATTTTCATGAAATATTTATTGGATAAATACATTAAAAGATTCATGAAATAATGTGAAGATAATGCATTTCTTAAGTTAATATAAACAATATACTCATAGTTTGTGAACTGGTAAATGAGTAAATGCCATAAACCAGTGATTATTCAACCTTAAAAATACAATTGGCATCCCATCATCCCATTAAAAGTAGGAATCCATTTTCAAGTCCTTTAATTTTACACTCACAAGCTATTTGCAAAATAGCCCAAGAAACTGTTAAAATACATCACCAAGATCATCTTTTAAACAAATATTGATCCTATTTGTTCAAGCTTTAATTAATGTAGATAGAAAAGTATATCTACCCTTTTCAAGCAACAAATGTCAAAACTGTTGTGGTTTAGTTAACAATTAAAATTATTTTAAGATACTCTTATTTTCAAATAGTTAAAATTCTTAGCAAAAACTGCATGAAGGAAATGATTTTTAAATTTATTTAGTCTTAGGACACTTTCTTTTAATGAAAATATATATAAAATATCCTAAATTAGATATAAGTAGTAACTTCTGCCTTAAAATTACTTTTTAATTTACACTTGTGAAACTCTATTTTAAAGTTAATCAATACCTGAAATGACGTTGCTTTCATGAACACAAAGCTTTGTATCTGGAGTCCATAGATCATTACTGCTATCCTGTATCAGTCTCAGCATCCAGTGTATTTATTTTGTTTAGTGTACTGTATTGTGAAAATTCTTATCAATATAATTAAGTATTTGTAAATGATAACAGTTTAGCTGTTCATGATAACTATTAAAATCTCATGATATACTAAACTAATACTGTTAGAGAAGCTCAAACGAGTAAAACTAGAAAACTTTGGTTTCAGGTTGAATCATAAGAATATACAATATTTTGAACTGGTTATCATAAATGTAATAAGAAACACCCAAATTTATATAACAAGTACTGGGATTTTCAAACTACTCCAAATAAATGACTAAAATTAAATTAAAGAGGATCTACAGAACTCCCAGGCTACACTATTACCTTCCAATGCAATTGACAGAGATAAGTTCTTTCCATGACATTTACTAGGTAAACAGACTGAGTCACTTCACCTCTCAGATTAAATTCAACATTTGGAACAGAATAGAGAACTCAGAAATAAATTCACACACCTAGAGTGAACGCATTTTTGACAAAGGTACCAAGAACATGCATTGGGGAAAAGACAGTCTCTTCAATAAATGGTGCTGGGAAAACTCGATACTCATGTGCAGAAGAATGAAACTAGACCACCATCTCTTCCATACACAAAAATCAAATGAGTATGGATTACAGGCTTAAATCTAAGACCTCTAACTATGAAACTACTACAACAAAATATTGGAGAAACTCTCCAGGACATTGGTCTGGGCAACAAATTATTGAGTAACACCCTACGAGCATAGGAATTAAAGCAAAATGGACAAATGGGATCACATCAAGTTAAAAAGCTTCTGCATAGCAAAGGAAACAATCAACAAAGTGAGGAGACAACCCACAGATTGGAAGAAAATTGCAAACTGCCCATCAGAAAAAAGATTAATAACCAGAATTTATAAGGAGCTCAAACAACTCTATAGGAAGGAATCTAATAATCTGATTTTAAAAATGAATTTTAAAAATGGACAAAGGATTTGAATAGACATTTCTCAAAAGAAGAAAACAGGCATATAAAAAGGTGCTCAGCATCACCAATCATCAGAGAAATGCACATTGAAATGACAATGAGATATCATCTCATCCCAGTTAAAATGACTTACATCCAAAAGCCAGGCAATAACAAATGCTGGCAAGGATATGGAATAAAAGGGAACCCTTGTATACTGTTGGTGGGAATGTAAATTAGTACAACCACTATGGAAAATGGTTTGGAGTTTCCTCAAAAAAACTAAAAATAAAGCTACAATATAATCCAGAAATCCCACTCCTGGGTATATACCCAAAAGAAAGAAATTAATGTATCAAAGAGATAGCTGCACTCCTATGTTTGTTACAGCACTGTTTACAACAGCCAAGATTTGGAAGCAACCGAAGTATCCATCAACAGATAAATGGAGTTGATAAAGAAAATGTACTATCTACTACACAATGGAGTGCTATTCAGTCATAAAAATGAATGAGTTCCTGTCATTTGCAATAACATGGATGGAACTGGAGGTCACTATGTTACACGAACACAGGCACAGAAAGATCAACATTGCATATTCTCACTTATTTGTGGGATCTAAACATGGAAACAATTGAACTCATGGAGATAGAGAGTGGAAGCATGATTACAAAAGGTTGGGAAGGGTGGCAGGGAGGTGGGGATGATTAATGGGTTCAAAAAATGGAAAGACTGAATAAGACCTAGTATTTGATAGCACAACAAGGTGACTATAATCAATAATAATTTAATTGTACACATTTAAAGAATACTAAAGAGTATCACTGGATTGTTTGTAACATAAAGGATAAATGCTTGAGGGGATGGAGAAATCATTTTCCATTATGTGATTGTTATGCAATGCCTGCCTGTATCAAAACATCTCATGGACCTCATAAATATATATATACCTATCATGTACCCACAATATTAAACATTAATAAATAAAAATAAATTTCAATATTCAGAAATGAAGCAGTGAGGATAAAATTAAAATGTATATGAAAATTTTTTGAATGATAAAGCCCTCTACAAATGTAGGGTAACTCTGTTAAGATAAATTATCACTTCAGTAAACATACCCTCTTAGCAGTTACGTCCTTTCTCCTTCATGCTGGAGAAATTGTTTCCCTTTTCACATTTTTAGAGATAACTATCATGAATTGTAGTGAAAGATTCTCAAAAACCTTTTTTTTTTTTTTTCAGGTTCTACATACGTCCTATTAAAGAGTGTATACAGAGATACTGGAACTATCTAGAAAAGAGTTCAAGTGCAGTAAACCAACAGTGAGGAACTAATTCACTAATCAATTAATTCAAAAAGGTTTATTGAGTGCTTCCTATGTGCCAGGCACTGTCTAGGTACTGGAAAACATCAATAAGATAAACCATATTGTCATAAAGCTACCACCTAATGGCAGAAGAAGGCATCAAACAAGAAAGCAGACAAACAGAAAAGAGTGAAATAAAATTTCAGGTATTGATAAATAATCCAAAATAAGTTTCATACTTAGATAGTCTCATCTCCAGGAGCTCAATGGATAGAGATGAAGGGGAAGTAGAAAAAAAAAGCAATGGTTTGGAGGACAACACCTGATACATGCTAAATATTAAATAAATGTTGGTTGTTTTCGTGGTTGTTAATATCTTTATTATCACCTTTCATCTCAAAAATGTAAATAGGATATAAAAATAGAATGTTAGAAGTTGTAGGACTATCTTCTTTGTATAAAAATCAGGACCTAAAAATAGGTAAACATGTCTTTAACGCCATAGTAGAAAATGTGTGAGACTCAGAAGAAACTGGTCTTATAAGAAGAGAAGAATGTGGGGAAGAAAATGAGACTAAGTAGATTGTGGGGTTTCATAGTATACAAGCCTCTTGATTTTCCACATTTATGGACTTCAAAAATGCAGGAAACAGATAGCTAGATAAGGATTTTCTATTACATTTTCAAATAACTTCTGAAACTAAGTTGGTATTCAACTGGTGTTAAATCTCTTAGCAAATTTACATGTTAAGTATATAATTCTTTTTTTAAAATAGTGAGTGATTCTCTGCAAGGCCATGGATAGCTCTCATTAAATTAGGTGTTAGGCAAATACCACTAATATAGAAGCCTATCCTATGAAGATGTTATCAATTTCTGACAATTGCATTACTTTCTTACCTCCAGGGCCAAATAACAAATGAGAGACTGAAAAAGCAAATTTAGTAAAAGTGGCCATCTTGCTTCTGAAGAACAGTAAGTATCAAGATAAATTTAATATTTCCTAGTCAACGGGACCATATTTTGTGATAACTTTTTGGCAAAAATGAACTTCAATGGATTTCTATTTAGGCTTTAATAAAAAGTGAAAGCTGAAATTGAAATGATCAGAGAGTATTTTAAAAATCTATCTTGGATAATCTCTGTTAAGGAACAAATGCCAAAAAGAGTTTGAAAACATGACATAGCCCTGAAGCCTCTTTGAGCACTCTATATTTGCACTGTCCTATGTGATAGCCACTGGCCAATGAGCTCCTGAAATGTGGCTAGTTCTATGCTGTTAAGCATACAATAGAAACTAGATATCAAATACTTAGCACAAAAAACAGAATATTTTAAAAGTAATTTTATATTGGTTACATGTTAAAATAATTTTTGATACATTGAGTTACATAAAATAATTATGAAAATTAATTTCAGCTGTTTCACTTTTTAACTTTTTAAATATGCTTTTTAGAAAATTTAGAGTTACATATGTGGCCGGCTTGCATGACTTGCATTGTTTCTTTTGGACAGTGATCTAGAGAAAACTTGGGTCATGGCTACTGTTGACCTCCTTCCTTCTCTTCCATTTCCTTTCTCTCCTCTTCCACTCTTCCCTTTTTCTTCTTTTCCCCCCACTTAAGTTGTACCAACGTCCAGGGGGAAGACTAGAATAGGGAAAAAGACCTAGCAATTCTGAAATAAAAAGATTGCATATATGATGAAATGGGTTCAAAATAAAACAAAATATTTTCATATTATTGGTTCACTAATCTACTTTAAATTATCAATAAAGCTATATCATTAGAGCCATTGTAAAAAATCTAAAAGCATAGGTATCGTCTAAATTCATTTTATATATTTTATAGTACTTAACAGTTTCTAGTAAGTTTATTTGAAGTTTTGAGTAATCTCAATATATTCCAGGATAAACTTCATTCTCCCGAACAATAGACTATATATTAAAGCATAAAATAAGGATAAATACAAAGGTGCAAACTCATGTTAATTGTACCTCTACCCTGACCTTCTCTTATTTTCCTCAAAATTTCACCATTTACTTTCATCTTCCAGTTTTTTTTCCATACAGTTTGCTCTAAATCTTTTTGTTGCTATTGTTCCTCTCACTTGGCCCCCTTTACTTTTTCTTCTACACACCTCTTCTCTACACTGTCATACATTCCTGACTCTGGAATACAGTGGAACAAGAGTAATACCTAATCTCCCAACCTGAGGACTCACCCAGTCACTAGAAAGGGGAGAAAGAAAATGTATGGCTAGTTTCTTCAAGTGCCTTAATAACCTAAATAACTACAATCAATCATCTTTACTTTTCTTAACACTCATAACTTTATGCATTGTCACTTTTCACATGCAGCGTTTCCTTTTCCAGAAAACTGTCTACTCATGAGGGTAAGACCAACGTTTTCTGATTTTTTAAAGTATTTTTTATTTGTTTGAGAAGGAGTCTCGCCCTGTCGCCAGGCTGGAGTGCAGCAGCGCAATCTCGGCTCACTGCAAGCTCCGCCTCCCAGGTTCAAGCGATTCTCCTTCCTCAGCCTCCCAAGTAGCCGGGACTACAGGCACATGCCACCACACCCAAGTACATTTTTGTAGTTTTAGTAGACTTGGGGTTTCACCATGTTGGCCCAAGACACAGTGACTTACATATAACAGATCCATGACAAATATTGTCTAAATATACAAACAATTGTTGAAATTCTCACCCATTATGGCCACAGAAGAAACATTATGGAAGACTCCGAAAAGAGGGGCTAGAATCAGAATCAACTGCACTACAGTTTTAAATGTAAGCATTGTGTGTTTTTAACTTGCTGTGCATAGGAAGTTATTGTGAGGGCATTAATTATGTGAGCGTGTCTATTTTATTGGACAAGCGATGCTGACCTATTGATGTACCAATCAAGGTATCTCCTTTTTTCCATCTTTTGAACAAGACACAGTAGTCCACATTCAAGTTGTGAAGCCAAAAACTCCTGGGTTCAGATCTTTGCTCAGCCATTTAGTAGCACTAAGACATTTAACAAGTCCACTGTCTGATCCTCCCTTTTCTCTTAAATATTATTATCTATGATAATATACTCTCATAGTGTTGCAAAGATGAGGCTCTATCTGACTAAGCACTTCTCAGTCAGTCTGGTCCAGAATGCTGATTCACAAATAGAATGAGATCTCATCAGAGCAGCAGCAACAGAATTAGCAGTTAATACAGCTATCTATCTGCTATCTGGACTTCTGATGTTAACAAAAATGTATTAACAAATACTCTGTAGCTTTCTTTTCAATCTGAATCACTCACTGTTATACTTAATTATAGGAGCCTATATTCATTTCCTCGGTTTTGATAAGAGAATTCCTTACAAAGGGTTGCATTGCTGTATACACTGCAGAATTTATTTCTGTACTAACTGAAAATTCTTTTCAAATGCAAGCAAGATACATACATACATTACATATCTATAGCTTTCTTCAAAATGTTCCAAATATAGGACTAAAGTCCTAGAAGTCACAAACGAAAAAAAAAAAAAAATCTGTTTTGGTCTTAGTTGATTGTAAAGCTCTAAAAATGTCATTGATACTTTTGACACATTTATAGTTTTCCTTTCCACCTTCTCACCTGTCGTCTTGTTACAGGTTTTTAAAATCACATTTTCAAAATTACACTTTTAATACTCAGCTTCACCTCACAATATCTTAACTTCTCAACATCAGCAGTGTCCTCCTTTCTTAGCCACATGCTTTACCATACTCTAAAATTTATTCACCATTTGAAGATGTTCCACTGTCAAACGCTGGAAATACAATATTCTTTTCTGACCAAACCCATCCATCCTTGCACTGCTCTCATTCTATTAAAATTAGTGAGCCTGCTATTCCTTTTCATCCCGCTCTTCAGGCTCTCAAATCTTACCAGTTCTTATTGTGTTCGTCTCGTGGAGCTGCCCTTGCTCTCTTTCTCAGCCCAGATTTATTTATGTCTTCATATTCACTACCTCTGGAAAGCTCATCACTTTGTTTTATACAAAGTGGATGCCTTGCTAGTCTAACCAAGTAATCCTCAGCTGTTTCCTTAACCCATTCAGATTAAAGGCTGTTAAGTGTTGCTGGAGAAGTGATGTAACTGTGTTGACTAAAGTGACAACAAATACTAATTTTGCCAAGTTTCTCATTATGGCTCTAGAATCTTTTCTATACTTCATGCTTATTCCCTACTACACTCTCCTAGCTCCTATGTCCATACCAGTTAACCTCAACCTAGGACTTCATATACAATTATCTGAGAAGACTGACGTCACCATTAGATGGCAAACTCTTTGCAGTCAGCGTTGTTATCAGTTTTATTTACCACAGAATCCTCATCCTCCAGCACAATATTTACAAAGAAAACGCTCTGACAATATTTACAAAGAAAACGCAATATTTACAAAGAAAAAATATATGTTGAAGAAATAATGAGTTAGTTTAACTAATGAACTGATTCAATTCTCTTCCTCTTTTGAGATGTAACCAGCCTCTCCTTGTGCTACCTTCTTAGAATATTCTGAAATTGACCCTGAAAAATTATTTTCCTTTCTATTATACCTCCACCTCTTCCTGCAAGAGGATTCTATCCTGAACAACATAAATATGCATTCACATTTTCCTTATTGTGGCTTTAAAAATAGCCTTCCTTCAGTAATAGCAGTTCCATGGGTAATATTTCATTCCCACAATTTAACATTAAACTTCATTTTGTTTCTATCTCATAACTTCAAGATACCAGATGACCTAAAACATGGGCAATTGGACTTCTACTTCCATTTAACCTCAATAAACATATTTTTTTCTCAATGGCAACTAATAGACTACTCAACTTTCTTTATGAAAAAAAATTCAAATAGATGGAATACTTGAAAGAATAATACAATAAAACCAGCATAAGCACTCCCTGATTTAAAGTTGGTTAACAAATGATTATTTATTTTACATACACACATACACAACCACACACACACACACAAACACACACTCCCTCCCTCACTCCTTTGATGACTCCTAAGAAATTCAGTTGCGGGACAGACACAGTGATTCACATCTGTAATCCCAGCACTTTGGGAGGCCGAGACAGGTGGTCACAAGGTCAGGAGTTCGAGACCAGCCTGGTCAACATGGTGAAACCCCATCTCACTAAAAATACAAAAAATAGCCGGGCATGTTGGCACATGCCTGTAATCCTAGCTACTCAGGAGGCTGAGGCAGGGGAATTGTTTGAACCTGGTAGGCGGAGGTTGCAGTGAGCCAAAATCGTGCCACTGCACTCTAGCCTGGACAAAAGAGCAAGACTCTGTCTCAAAAAAAAAAAAAGAAAGAAAGAAAGAAAGAAAATTCAGTTGCATATATCACTGCATTTATCCCAAATAATTCAGCACTTATCTCCTAACACCATCTATTTTCTAGCCCATATGAAAAATGTCCCAATTCTACCAAAATTTGACTTTTTATAGACCATGTTTTAAAAAAGTGAAATAAAATAAAACTTCAAGCACTGCATTTGTTTGTCTTTAGTCTCTTTTAATCTGGAAAAGTCCCTCCACAGTGGCACTGACTTTTTACAAGTCTACGCCACAGGGCTGATATGTATCTTAAATGTAGAATACCTCACCTTATGCATTTGTCTCACTATTTCCTCATGGTTTAGTTTAACTGGTCCTTTCTCTGAATTTTTCTGTAAACTGGAAGTTACATCTAACCAGGTTTTATTAGATTCAGGTTAGACATTCTAGCAACAATATTTCACAAATGGCACTGTAGCCTTCATATGGCATCTCATCAGGAGGCTCATGGTGTCAGGTGGTGTATTGGTGATGTTCAGTTAAATCATTCAGTCACTTAAAATGACTTGCAGATGCAATTAATACTTGAGCACTGCGAGAATATGTTATTCACTGAAATAATTTTAATTGATGATTTTATCACTTGTTGATCATCTTTGACTGAATCACTTACTTCACTGAGAATTACAAACAGTAATTTTCTAATTCTCACATTTCTTACACTTAACTCACATTATTTTGTGAAAATCTGTCCCTCATCAACCAAGAAGGGTAGGCTAATCATTTAATTATTTCAATTTAATTATTAATTGTCATTTTTCTTTTTTATATTTTTTCTTTAGAGTATCATTACGCACTCATGGATTTTACTTTATTCACTGTTTACAATTTGTTATACTCACTCTTAAAATTCAAACTGATTTAATTGCACAACTGGAAGGCCCTTCAAGCTAGCACTTGTTTACAACGATACAGCCTTATTTGTCTTTGACCATTTCCTTACTTTCTGGCACAATGAGTTCTCCCAGGCTCATCTTGTGTTTTTTCTGCCCAGACTTAGAATCAGCCAGTTCTAGGTTAAGGAAGACTAAAGGGCTCTTATCCTCTTGAATGGGGAATGATATTAAGAAGCCATGTTTTGTGCACTAGATGTGTTCATTGCTTCCTGAAAGACATTGCTTTGAAGATTTTTCAGTAGACATAGCTAGTAAATATCTTTATTTTTAAAGCTTTATAGTGTATTTTATTATCTAAGAGGTTAGCCCTCTTTTTTCTTTCTCAGAATATTCTCTGCTATTTTTGCATATAAATATACATTTTAAATCAATTTCACTAGTTCCAGTAAAACTTCCTACTGGTCTTCCTATTTAGATCATGTTATCACCATACACACACACATACACACACACACCACACACACACACACACACACATATACACACTACACACAGACACACTACACACACACTACACACACACATGCACATACACACTACACACACACTACACACACACATACACGCATACTCACATACACACACACTACACACACACTGCACACACACATACACACATACTCACATACACACACACACTACACACACACTACACACACACACATACACATACTACACACACACTACACACACACACTCACATACACACACACTACACACACACATACACACACATTACACACACACACTACACACACAACTACACTACACACACACATACACACATACACACACACACTACACACACACATACACACATACACACACACACACTACACACACACATACACACATGACACATACAATCCTGGGAAAAACAGCCCTCTTTATGATGGCTGCCACATCATATTGAGGATCATCAATCACATTCATTTAGTTTCTTTTAAAAATTCATGGATTTTAATGGCAGATTACAAAGCTTTTATCTCAGGCCTTACCTTCTTTTAAGCCTATGCAGCATTAGCTCTGCTGAACAATATTTATACACACACACACACACACACACCACACACACTTTTTCTGAGCTTCAGTGGCTATCATTCTAATTCTATTTTTCTGCCTTTTATCAGCCCCTTTAACATTCACTCAAAAAAAAGAAGATGTTCCCAAATTTCTACCTGTGCAGGACTTATTCCCACCTAAAGAGTTTTAATGTAGATGATACTATCATATCTCCTTCTAGCCTTAAGTGTGCTTCCCAGTTCAATACCTGAATTTCCATTGCACATTGGTCATTTAATCCAGAAGTTAATGTCAGAACTTCAAATTACTATGTTCAAAATGGAATCATTTTCCCACCTCCAACCACAATCAGGCTCTCCTAGAGATATTACTTTCTCTTGTTTTGTTTTATACCACCTGTTTTCAAGATACCCAGATTCCAAAATTCAAAAGCAGCATTTAACCCTCCCTATACTTTGACCTCAAAATCCACTGATTTTATGAACTTGTGGACTTATGACCAAGTCTTTAAAATCCATCTCATCATGTTCATTCACACTGTTTCCACTATAGCTTATGTCGCCTATTCTACATTGAAAATATTCACTTCTTCAAGTTCTAAGGAAACTAATGAAGAAACACTTTCTTGCACATCTGAAGAGGCAACTAAACACAGAATCCTCAAATAATATGTTACATTTAAATGTGTTTTATGTTACTAACTTAAAATGAGCTTGATAAATGTCACATCCAAATACGTGTAACAGTAAAATTGTGAGGTGGTATGATGTTGATGGTGCGATGTTGGTAGACAGACAAGACACCTATATTTATAGAACTCTGTGTTATGAAAGAATTAGCTGTTCAGCTTTCCTTGCACAAAAGACTAATTTTCCACATCATACTACAAAAGCTTCAAGGGTAGAGATTACATTTTGTACTCAGGAAGTCAACGTTGAATGTGTTTCCCAGGCTCTCTGCAAAGCAACTGAGGACAGAGAACCGTCTCTTCTGACCCAACCGCAGAGCGACAGTGGTAACTCACAAATGTGATGCTATGCATTGGCTCTCTTCAGAAAACCTGTCTTGGAGAGATGTGTGATGACATGGTCATAGGAAGGTCCTTTCAGGATCAGTTAACAGTATCTGTGTGGGGCAATTTCCTTTTGTTTCTGCTCAAAGCACTCACTAGTGGAAAGCACTCACTATTGAAAACTTGCCAAACTACAGACATTTTAAGGAATGTATCAAGAATAAATATATAACAGTTGTTTTATATTAGGAAAAACAAAACAAACAAAAAAATCCTCTCCACAAATGAAGCATCTCTGTGTAGAAGAAAAAACATGAGGTGTCAGTTAAGACTTCCTGTAGGTCAAATTTCCCTTTACCACTTATGGAGCTCTGAGCTCCAAGTCTCAGTTTCCTCCAACATATAAAATAATAATATTATCTAATCATGGAGGGGAAGTACAAATGGAATTGCATTAATTTGACACATCAATTTCTTTGCCTCTCATCTTGATTTAATGAAAACATAGCCATTCCTTACTCCCAGCTGTTAATAATTTCTGAAATGACTCAGAAATGTCTTGCTTCTCTTATTATTTAGCATATGGCTATCAAAATGTGCATAAACATTTTCTCTAAACACATGGATTATGTATGAATGCAATTAATTCCCACTCTGAAGTCTGGGGAAGAATTTGACCATATTATTCTAAGCAAAAAGTATATTAGTGAGTTAAATGGAATTTTGCCAAATATATTTATGCCCAGAAAATTTCTAGTATTTTGTGATATAAGAGCACTGAGTGATGCATGTTATTGTATCTTTCAGAAGACCAGTGCAAGACTTCCACGTTCTACTCCACAACTTTCCTCTCCATTTAGATTTTTACGTGATCAAATAAATAACTCTTAGAGTCTTGACCCCAGCTGAGGAGTCTGCAAGGACAGTCCAGAAAATATAAATCCTAAATACTATAACTGAAGTCCTCCAACTACCACCTCTGTGGCTACAAATGGAGAGAAAAAGATATTAAACCAATCCCTCTTTATTTTCCAGGACTCAGTCCCCGAAAAATAGCAAGATAATTCAAAACTAACAAACAAAAATAATTTTAAATGTACGGAAGAATTTAGAAAAACACAAAGTCAATTTTCCACAAGGTAAGTTTGATATTTAACATAAGTCTAACAAAAGAAAACAAAATTACCAATGTATGATGGAAAATCTAAAAGCAATGAGGATAAGCAAAACTACTAAAGTTGGCAACAGCTGTGTTATATCTACATAGTCTGCACATCAAAATTTAATTTAAGGAAGGGTGATGACAAGTATAATTATGTAAATTTGTTAACAGTGTAACTTGCTATTGATACATTCAGAAATCAGGTTTGCTTACATGTTATTGAATATTGTTTTCAAAATCATGATGTAGCAAAATAAACTTTTTATTGCCAATAAAATGAAAGTTTATATTGCCTGCCAATTACTGAACAGAAATTTATTAAATCAAAGAATCATACTGAATTATAGAAATAGGATCTTTACAAGCATTTGTACAAGTCACTGGAAGTAGACAGTAATAGTAACAAGAGAATAATAACAATAACTGCAGATCGATAAGGACCTTTTTAAACATGTTATTATTTACTTTCTGGAAGTCCATAAAAATTTGAAGAATAAAATTAATCATTACTTCAGGTTTTCATAGCAAAACACAGAATTGTCATAATGACAGTATGATAAAAGAAGAAATAATTATTTTTAAATCTCAGCTAATCATTATTTAAAAATAAAGATTTCATGTGTGATAAGACTATCTGTACAGCAAACCCCTGTGACATGCAGTTTAGCCATGTAACAAAACTGTACATGTACCCCTTGAAACTAAAAGTTGGAAAGAAAAAATAAAAATAACTAAAATAAAAATTAAAGTTTCAAAAGTCAGAGAGAAAAATCAATTGTAATTGAAATATTTTTCTCAAATTTGTTCTTAATATTCAATCTTACATATCCACTTCACTTCTCTTCTACTTCCATAATGGAGCTTTTTGAAGACTTGAAATGTAGTTATATCAATGAATGCCCTACTTGGTTGCTTACACTATCACTAAACAGTAAACAAAATATGACCACACTTTTACTGGCGTAGAGTTGCAAAAATGCAACAGACATATACTTCTCACTGAAATTTCTATATACTTACTACTGGCTCTTAAAATACGTAAATACGGCATTTAAGAAACAGCTATCCAAATATTTCACATTTCTTTTAACTAGGAAGAAAATGTTTAGCATATCAAATTATTTTTCTAATTAATAATTTTTATATTCTGAAGGCATCATTTGTTTGTATTATTATAGTAGCTCTTTCAGCCACTAGACTTTCACACAAATTAGAGAAAATAAACCAACTATCATTTTTAAGAAAGGTAACGCATCTATTATGGCTAAGGATGTGTCTTTATAATTGTATGTTTGGAACTTTTCCCCCTTGTATATACAACAACACAGTGTGACTATTTGATGCATGTTAAGAAAAAAATTAGGGTGCTACGTGATTGTTTAGGTCCATGAAAAATACATATAAAAATAATTAATTGTTAATCTTCAATGATGAAAAGTTATTCATTTAAATATTATTCGACAGACCACACACTCAAGACAGAATTCCAACTAGAACTTTCTTTCTTTATATCGATTGAGAAAGACACTGTAAAATTAATTTAGTAATCCAAGATTTTAAACAATACCCACATTTTATTATCCCATAGAAAGTCCTAGAAAATTTAATAGGTTTTCATTTTGTGATTATTTCTTTGTCACAGTTTAGACAGTAAAATGTTTGAGGTCAGATAGTGATCCAATGCCAATTTAATTTGTGGGTCTTCTTTCCCTCGGTCCCTACCTTTACCCTGGAAACCCTCTCTCCTTACAGCATACAAACTTTTTTTCCCTCCTTCTCTCTCAGTAAGCAGTTGAAAAGATCTGCACAATTAAATTGATGTAAATCCCTGTGGGTTTCTTGGCGAATGAAAAAATGTATTTTTTCCACGAGAAGCCAGTAGGCGGTGCTAAATGTAGGATACTACCTTCAACAATTTTAAATCAAAAACTAAACAGGTGGCCAGTTTAAGAGTTGTAGAATTCCAAGTATGATTCACACAGGAAGAAATTTGAAAATTTTGAATGTAATAGGCACAAATGTAATACAAGTATACAATATAATCAAAAATGAATCTTAAATAAATGAAAACATAGATAACCAAAGGTTCTTAGAACGGTCTTAAGTTACAGAAATTAAAGCCCAACTACCTCTCTGTCCTCACATTAAAATCGTCTTTGGTCCCATTAATGGTTTCAATCTCATCGGGAAAGATCATACAATACAGCTAGTGTTTTGTCCAATCTTAAGACACAAACTACCTCTACCTTAGGGCAGCAACTGATACTCTTAATGAAAATGCAGGTTCGATCACTCAAGCTCTTTCTTGCTTGCTTGCTCTGTCTCTCTCTCTCTTAAAAGAACTAAACGACATACAACACAGAAAACATACAAAAATATATTATACACACAAATTGTCTTGCTTTTTAATAAATAAGCACTTCTATGTACATACATTGTTATAATTTAAATGATTTTTAAAATCACAGAATGTTGCAAATGGCTTTTCAAATGTTTTATGTTAGCTATTTGAACCATATGTTAGCTGTTTGAACCATATATTTTAGTAATTAGCTCACTATACAAAATAAGAAAATCCTAATTTCAGGCTTAGTGCCATCATATTGGCTTCAAATCTTAGAACTATACACATCAAGATATCAAATATGGTGTCCACAGACAGTGACATAAACTATCTTCTTTATATAAACGCAAGAGGATTTCCTTCACAGGGAAAAGCTACTGTGAGAACAAAATACCTCACATACAATGAAATGTCCAAAGACTTTTGAGATACTTGCATGAGTTGTGAATAAAAAATATATATAGCTTTCCAGATATTACACTAACTTTTAATCTTCTACAGATAAATGGCCCTTTGCACTCCTTACTTTTTGACCACAAACAGTAAAAAATAAGGCATAAAACTTTTCATTCCACAAACTGAGGTTACAGTGAAATATTTGCTTGAAAAAGCCAGTGTATGTTATAAACCCCTTTGTCATGGGCCCCTCTGTATGTTGGAGTCAGTTTTTATTTCTGTAGTTACCCAGAAGAAAACTTCATCCGAGAGGTAAAAAGTTGTTTCATTTGCCTTATGTTTATTTTACAGAATCCAAACTACATACACATGATAATTTAAAGCTAAGCTTTTCATTTAAGGGGGGGAAAGGTAAGAAAATCAAAGTATTTAAATAATGGTGACTCTTCAGATTTTAAGATGTATGCCTTTACGAAATTTATTTGGACAGAAAAATTTCCAGCAGATTCTGTCACAGTGTTAAATAGAGAAAAGGCTTTTTATTGCGAACTGGTCCATCTCTGAAAAGTAATGCTAAATTATATTGAAAACATGTAACAGGATAATCATAAAATAGAATACATTCAACACTGAGTATTTCAATGCTACCAACACACGAAATCATCACCTCTATCACCAACCCCTCACTCCTGCCCTGTACACAGTTCTCAGGGGAAAACCTTTAGAGCCAGTATCAGGTGGTTAAAAAGAGGGAAAACTCTCCCTCTAATAAAATTTAAATAAGGGGCATTTTTATACCTTAGAGCTGTAGGGTCATTACTGCAAACTAACAGCGTCGTCCTCAACATTAAACCCAAGTGACCATCTTATAAGAAACTATTTCCCCATTCCCTGGAAGACGACACCAGCAGGCACTTAAAACCAACGCAACACAACAGGCATAAAGAAAAGATCCAAAGACAGCACCACTAAGAAAGCAAAGCCCTTTGGAAAAGCAAAATAGGCTGGAAAAGACCTACTGCGTCGTTTACTCATTGCGAAGAGGAGGAGCAGGAGTTGAGCGTGCGGGGGCCGGTGCCATCCTCAAGGCTCTGGAAATGTCTCGAGCTCCGGCCCCCGTGGCCTGGAGCCAGTCCCTCCGGAAGATGCGGTCTCTGCCGCTTCTTCCCCCATCTCCCGGGTGCTCTGGGGGTCCCCTCTAGCCGGCCCGACGGCCCGCGCCACGTACACGGCCCTCGCCCCTCCTGCTGTGCAAGTGGCCCTCGGAGAACTTACAGGGCCCGCTGGCCACCTAGTGCCCGGCCGGCGCCGCCCGCAGCGCAGACACCACCCGCCCAGCCGGGAGATGACCTGGGCGCAGCTCACGGTGGGGGGTGGGGGGAGGGGACTGTATTTTGTGCACATCTAGAAAACGATCCTGAAGCCGGGAACTGACTTTGGTTTTCCCTGGCTCCCGGCGCGGCTCTCCCCACCTCCGGCGCGGACACTGCCCGGAGATGCGCGCGCGCAAACACAGACACACACACACACACACACTCACACTCACACATTTCTTTGCTAGGACCAGTGTTGCCACTGCACACCCGGGAAACGCCTCCAAGGGGACCAAGTACCTGCTCTCTGCGAGCTGCTCAGCTGTTCACTTCATCCTCCGTTGACAAGGAAACCAAACCGCACTTTTTTTTTTTTTTTTTTTTTTTTTCCAGAAAAACCTTCCACTGCCATCATTTGAAAATTGATTTACGGGGAGGGAAGGGGGAGAAATAAGGGACAATATAGATATAGATATCAGGATATCTATCATAAAATTATCTCGGTTTTTTTAAAAAAGTCAAATGTGCAAAAGTCATAGTTAATTTAAAGGAGGAAAAAAGTATTTTGCTTAAAAATGATCCCAGTCACCAGCTGTAAGAAAAGTTTCATGTTATCAATGGGTATCAAAAACAGGAGGGAAAAAAACGAATTTGTTCTCACCGGCTTCCAAAAAGGGCACAAAAATATAAAATTAATGTCTTTGCTCAGTGGTTTGCACCAGTATTGCAAGACCACAAACTTGTAAACACTGCCGTAAAATCCCACCTATACAAAAATGTTATCAGAAAAAGAGTATGCAAAAAAAAAGAGTTAGAAACATGCTTTTTATTTTTACAAAGGAAAAAAATAGGCACCATACTTCACATCGCTTTTTCCATAAAACCAGTTGCACATTTTGCTGGACTTGGGAGACGCTCCCAGCGGGCACGGTCGCCGCGGACTCCGAGACACAGCGCCTTGTCTACAGAACGATCGCATGCTAGAAAAACTTGGATTCAGGAAAAGGCTCAAAATCATGCTCCTCCAGCTTTCCCAAATATAAACAATAATCAAAGAAGTGGAAAAAAAGAAAAAAACAAAAACAAAAACAAAAACAAAAAACAAAAAAAAAGGACAAAAAAAAGAATAGGACAAGAATGCCACTGAGAAGGTACTCACCGAGCGGGAGTAAAATGTTGTAATAAAAATGAGATTTAGTATAAAATACAGTATGGCGGTGGAAGAAGGAATGAAGCGCGTTTTTTTCCTCGCAGTCTCTGCCTCAGGCACTGACACGTGACTCGGAGCCAGGCTGACTTGCAGGCAGCGGGGAAGGACCCAGGCTGCGAGGGGGGAAGCCCACGGAGCCCAACTCTGGCTGGCGAGGCGGCGGCGGCGGCGGCGGCGGCGACGGGGAGCCTGGCGCCTGCGAGCGGCAGCACCAGTGGCGGCAGCAGCGGCAGCGGCAGCTCGCAGCAAGGCTGCCTCCGCTGTGAGCCCAGACGAGCAGGTGCCCCTCACGCTGAGGCTGAGCACACGCACACGCACACGCAAGACAGGCAGGGCGCCGGCGAGAGGGGGAGCAGAGCGGGGTTGGGCCCGAGGCGCGCAGCTGCCGCCGCCTCTGCCGCCGCTGCCGCGATTGATGCTGCTGCCTCTGTTGCTGCCGCCGCCGCCTCGGATTGGGAGTGTGTGCTATGGGGGGAGCTCAGAGGGTGCTGATCCAGAGCCTTGAGAGGAGGTGCACAACTTGCTGCTCACCTGAAAGTTGTTGCTTGCCACTTCCTTGTGTATTTCATCTATATTTCATCTCGAGGGGAGAGATCTCACCTGGGGAGAGATCCCATCCTCTTCTCTCTGGAAGTTTTACTATTCAAGCCCAGATTCACTCATTCGTTGTTTTTTTTTTCCCCCCTGATCTTCCATTTCCCATCCCTCCCAAGCTCCCTTTGCCTCTGCTGTTCCCTCCTCCCTAGATCTGCGTTTCCCCCTCCCGATTCTCAGGGAACCTGGCTCAGCGCGATGCTGGGGGCGTTGTCACGGGCAAAGCCACCGTCAATCTTTATTGCCAACTGAACGCACAGCCTCTCTTTCGCCGTCTTCAAGGGGGAATGCTTGCAGTTTGAAAGACACAACATAATCTCTTATTTAGGAAACCCCGTCCCGGGTTTCTTTCTGCGGGTTGCGGAGCGGTGGGTGGGGGCATGAGTGTCTTCAATTTATTCATTTGTGGACCAGGCATTGTTTGTTTTGTCTGTGTGTGCGCGCGTGCTTCTGAGCTGGTCTGGAAAGCTCTACGGGTCTATGCTCTATGACAGAGACTCCTGCTTGACTCTTGCTCAAGTTGTTGGTTGAGGCTGGAAGTCAAAGGAGAGGGGCAAGGGAAACAAGTGAGTCCATTGTGTGAGTGCTGGCCTGGAGGGAGCAAGCACTTGGCGGTCGAGAGGGGGAGACGTGTACCAGCAGTGAGGCGGTGGCGCACCCCGTGGGAACCCAGGTGGCTGAGCAGTGGATTCTGAAGGTGAGGGTGGGAGAGGAATTTCTTCACCCAGCATCTGGGTTAGGGCTCTGATCGATCGCCTGAACAAAGATGCCATCAGCCAATCGCTGGGTGCGTTGGGCTTCTATTACTGCCTGTTGAAGAATCAGCTTTGTGGACGCTGGAACGCATCTATTTTTCTTCATTTTTGTACAATACTCACCTCAGGACCATTTCCCTGTGCTGCTTTGAATCTAGGTTGTGTGGAATTAATTGGCATCTCTATGTTTGAGAATGAGCAGTTAACACAATTCTGCACTTCACAGATTCCTGCTTCCGATCTTTATCTCAAGGTTTCCAATGCTGACGTTTCAGATAAAATGCCTCCACCAGAGATGATCTAACCTCGACATTCTGAAAATTAAGTACACATCCTTCACACAGAGCTTCAGTAGCAAATATGGTTCTCAAACATTGTGCTTAGAAATTCATTGGCCAAATAAAGTTTTAATCTGCAATTTAAATAAACGAGGTTTAAAATAGCCATTAAAATATCATTAAATATTTATTTTGGTGAGTTGCCAACTGTACACCCACTTATTATACATACTTTCCAGGGAGGATTGTTGATTAGAAATACTGACTGAGAGAGATGAATACATCAAAGTGGATTTGATAACTTTGGAAGCCTTGAGTTGTACTCGGAAATCACAGGATTTTAAGCTGGTTAATACAGATCAAATATTGTGCTTTCACTGTAAAACATGTTGGACTTTTTTTTTTTTTTAAGTAAGATCTCTTTACACGTGATCTTTTTCTTCCATAACTCCTGAATGAATTTTATCTAGGATTTAAAACTTGGTTTGTTAAATTTTCCACATTTTCTCTTCCATCTGAAAATATATCTGATCTAAACATTTAGGAAGAAAATATTTTAATGCATATATTTTTCCATCATTCATATCACAGTGGTATTCAAATGTGAAAAACTTCACTTTAAAAATGAGTTTTGAACCTTTCAACCAGGCTGGGCAATGTCTGGAATTTAAAGAGTTGTTCAAGAAGAACTTTGAAAAACAAGCTATTTAGAATTACACTGCAGTAATGGCTGTCAGCCAATCACAATGATTGTCAGTCTTTTATTATTCAATAAAATGACTCCCCTTTATGTTGACTCTTGCTCAAGTTGTTGGTTGAGGCTGGAAGTCAAAGGAGAGGGGCAAGAAAAGTGCAGCTCTGCTGAAGAAAAGCAAGACATCAATATCCTCCCTGCACTTTTCCCATTTACTTACATAATTAACAGTAGAGTACTCAAAATATTCCACTATCATTTATTTCCAATGTGCCATTTTCATATTTTTGGGTTGTATCACTGCATTATAAAAAAGAGTAAACAAAGTCAGGTTGAGGCAACTGGTATTCAGAAAGTATAGCCACTCATTTAGTTTTTGTAACAGCTCCATGACATTGACATTATACTCATTTTAACTATTAGAAAAATAAAGTCAGAGATTTTGAGTAATTTATACGAGATTGTATTGTTAGTACATAGAAAAAACAGGATTGAACCAAAAGTATATCTGGTTTTACAGCTAGAATAAAAAAATTCAAAAAATACATCAAAGATACTGAATACTTTTCAATAATGTCATCAAAGCCAATTAACAAAGACATGATTTGCTCAAATTCAGGAGATCTGAAATAGATTTGTGAGAGTTAATTTAGTTCTATTACTGCCACAAATAACAATTGCAGTACACATATTTATATTCACTTTTTTGATTCTATAAAATACATGAAGAAAATGTACGAAATGCAGAGGTGAGGGGGTTAAATTTTTCTTAACAAAAAAATCTGTACAAAAGATGTGGCCATGTTATCATGGTTATGTCTTCAGGAGTTAACTATAGAGACTTTTTAAAACAAAGTTTTCATGTAAACTGTTCCTGTTGATGTCCATTCCAAACTAAGTCATGGTATAATTGAAAAAGTTCACTAAATGTAAGATAAAACAAATAAATGATGATAACTGAGGGAAAAAAATCTATTTTAAGATTTGTGCTATGTAACCTCAATGTTTGTTTCCACAAGAAAATAATGAAGATATATGAACCACAACTATATATATATATAAAACATATAAATATATACTTAGAAATTAGGTTAGAATATCATGGTTTAAATGCATAGTTTTACATTCAGTACTCTCAAATCATTTTCTTTCATTTCGCCTGCTAATTTTTTTCATAACTTTATGACTTTTATGTTTGATCAATTTTTTTCCTTATTTGTCCTATCTCTGCCTATGAATATACTTCACTGATACTTCTCTTTCAATGTCTGATTGCACTTTTTCAACTATTTTTGTTTGGAGAAACTACAAATACCAAGACATATGAAATAATGTGTACAAATAACCAAAGAAAATATATGAAAACAAATATTAACATTATAATATGTCATGAGTAAAATAAAGCAAGAAGCACTATCACAATTTCTGTGTAATTTAATTTTTAATATGTTTTAACTGTTTTTTACATATTTTTAACTTTTACTTTAAGTTCGGGGTAAAAGTGTAGGTTTGTTGCGTCGGTAAACTTGTGTCATGGGGGTTTGTTGTATAGGTTATTTCATCACCCAGGTATCAAGCCTAGTACCCATTACTTATTTCTCCTGATCCTCTCCCTCTTCCTACCCTCCACCGTCCAAAAGGCCCAAGTGTTTTATTTCACTCTTCACATTTTATATTAATGGATTCAAAAAATTCTGATAGGTAGACTAAAATATATAATACATTAAGCTTTACTATGATTTAGGTAAACTCATTTATTTCCGTATTAAATTAATAAAATGTCTATTCTCTAGAAAGTTAATGTAGAACAAATTAATGTCTACTAGTATTATTGTATAAATATGTTTATTTTGAATTAAATACATGGATTATAATTCTAGGATACAATAGCCTACAATAGTGACAGGGTGTGTACACAAGAAATCATTGAGGTGTTTCCTAATAAATATACGTGAGGCACAGAGAGAAAAAAGAACAAGACATGTTTAGGATTCTGCATCATTTGCTATTATTCACTGATTACTGATCTGATAATAATCCATTCTAAACAGAGTTTAAAATGTCACTTGATAAATTTAGCAGCTGTGAATTCATCCAAGATGCTTCTTCAGATTTTAGGATCTAAAGATATAAGTACTACTATTCTGGAGCCAAAAATAGGCACCTGAAAAGGTTCCACAGGTTAAAAATATTGTTAATTTAAAAATACATGGAGAAAGTAAGGATACAAAAGAGAGAAGGAAAGATAAAGGAAAATTGTATGACCAAGAACACTGCGGGCCTGGAAAATCTCCAAAATAATACTTGAGAAATGTATGACAAGTGCAAACACTGGACAGATTTGGGTCATACAGATGAGTCTTAAAAGACATATGGCAAAAGCACATTAGAAAAATATTGCAGACTTTCCAGTATGTTTTTGCCTAAAAACTCGAGGAAACAATGTTGCTGAGGTTAACAAAACTCTAAATCAGAAGAAGTAACATTTTTTTAAAAAGAGAGAGAAAAAAACAGAAAAAATTATCTTTATTTATGTCTAAAAATCAAGAGATTTGTTGATGTGAATGACCAGACTGATTTCACTGCAAAAGTAATTTTAAGTAGAAGAATCTTGAAGATGTACAGAGAAAACTGACATTTTACTGTCCACCCACAAGATTTTAAGGTATGAAGTTGTTCCTTTGTATACCATGATATAAAGTCATCCCTAGATATGGGGGACTGCTTCCTCAAGTACCAAAATCTTGTATGCTCAAGTTTTAAGATGATACAGTATTTGCATATAACTTATGCACTTCCTCATACTTTAAATCATCTCTAGATTACTTATAATACTTAGTGCAATGTAAATACTATGTGAATAGTTGTCATACTATATTGCTTTTAAATTTGTATTCTTTATTGTTTTATTGGGTTTTTTTCCCAAAATATTTTCAATTCATGGTTGATTAAATCTGTGAGGATTCAGAACCTACAGGTATGGAGAGCTGAAGTTATTATTCTGTTATATTTTATCTTCATTTACTTGTTTTCATTTTAAAAACCTTAGATTTAGAGATTATGTGGATTTTAAGTATCAATATTAATTTAATTAAACTCTGGAATTATTTTTTTGAGTTAAGGGTTATTCATTTGTTCTTTGTTTAAAGATTATAGCAATCAAAAGATGAACATATGGCATCAGTTGATTATTATCAAGTCTCGGTCTCCTGTCAATAAGACTTCTAATATCTGTGAAATTTAGTAAATTATGTATTTTTATCAGTAATAATCTTAAAAGTGGAAGATAAAATTTCCTTTTCTAGGAATGAAATTAAGAGTTTTTCAAAGGTAAGTATATTAAAATAATTTCATTATGACAAATCATGTGACAATATTCTCTGCAGCCTCTTATGAGAGAGCTGAACATTTAAATAATTAATATTTACTCATTTGCATCCTTTGTACTCACAAATGTGTGAATAGATATTTGGTAAAAAAAAATAATAATTACAGGAAACAGTTGATTAAGTTGTGGTATGTACAGATCTGTACTCTTTTTGGTCTCATTGAAACCATAAATAGGTTGTTTTTATATAACTTTTCTGTTTTATATTCTTAATTTCCTCTGATACCCTCTGCTCTCTTCTTACTCTCTCTCAGAACTCAGATCTCTTATATCTTCCTATACATATTCTGGGTATGTACGTAGGGTGAGATAGGACAGAAACTTGTATGCTAACAAATGTGTAAATAGGCATTTGGTAAAGATAATTATAGGAAATAGTGATTATGTACATGATATGTATATGTTTGTAATCCCCAAATTCCTTCTTTTTCCCCTGTGGATATTTCTCCCTCTTCAATGTAGTGGGGGTCAAACTTGTTAAGACCTGAGAAGATCACAGCCCTCAGCTGTTTGACTTCAGGGTAGTAAATTATTTGTTGTTTTATTCATTTCAAGCTCCAGAGAAAACAGGAGCAAAGATCAAACACAGGCTTTCCAAATAAAAATATAATGAACTACGAGTAAGCCACTGGACAAAATATGAATATTTCAAACAACAAACTTACAAATATGCCAACATTCCAGTTAAGCCTCACATCACAGAAAAGCAGTATATCAATCTTTACATATTATTTGTAAAGATTCTCAATATTTTAAATTCAGATTAAAATGTAAACTGATTCATAATTGATTCTACTTAATTATCCTTAAGTTTTCAAAAAAACTTAAAGTTTTTTTATTATAATAAAACAAAATTTCCTAAAGTTTTCAGAGAAATCAATATAGCCGGCATCTGGCATGAATTAGTTTCATCAACAAAATATTATTTCACCTGAGAACCTTTGGTCTCATTGGCTAATGAAGGAAACACATAAATTTACTAGGCAATATTAACTTTATTTTAGTACCAAAATCTCAAAAGAGTTTATTATTAGATACTTGTAATGATACTTTTGCCATAAAGAAAGACTTTCAAAGAAATATTTACATATTATCTTTATATAAAGATTGAGAAGCTAGTATTAAATCTCAACTTAGTAAAAGCATTTCTGCAGGATTCTGTTTTCTATCTATTCTGTAACTACACAGGGTTTGGTTTCTGAGAAGCTGGAGTAACAGACAGTTAAGGTATCCCCTACATATTGATAAATATCAGATTTTCAAGCAATCCTTTCCCCAGTTCTGTATCACAGTCAAATCATGGTTGAATTATTTGACAGATGCTTGAAGTGCTGATAGAGTGCTGAATAGCAATTCATATGCTCAAGATACCAAGCGTTCAGGTAGTAGAAATGATATCACTTGTGAAAATTTAGGGTCTGATTTGTACGCGTCAATCAGGTGGAGAGCCAGGTCACTCCCTCAAAGTGGTGTGATGTAGGGTAGACATCAGTAACTGGGTACATTTTTGCTTTGGAAGAAGCACTGGGTAATTTGGTTATGTGTTCTATGAAGACTCAGAATCCTGTCAAGAGGAAGAAGTAAGGTCCTAAACAGTTTTAAGGACAAATATTTCAATAAGAAGCCCAAATAAAAGGGCAGCTTTTTAAAAAGTTTTATTTTATTTTTAATTGATAAAGAATAGTTACACATGTTTATTGGGTGCAATGTGATGCTTTCATACATGAAAACATTGTGGAATGATCAAATCAGAAAAAAATGGCTCTAATATTGAATAGAACTGTATCCTTAAGGATCCGACAGGATGTCAAGGTTAAAAGCATTCCTAGAAGTATCCAAATCCACATGCTTATCTTTTGAGATTACTTATCATTATCCTTGCAACGATGTAAGAATCCTGCCCCAAATAGCAATTCAACAAACATATGAAACTTTTATCCCAAGGCTAAATGGCTTTATAGTTGTTACCAGTTTGTGCCCCTTCTGAAATGCCAGGGAACAAAAATTTTCACGGTCCATGGCTACCATCATTTGGTTGCTTATTCATTTATTTCTCTGCTCATTCATGTGTTTTGTTTACTCATTAAAGTGAGCTTTTGTCCAGACATGCAACACCCCCTACACTACTTGCTCAATGCAGGGAAGACAAAAATACAGGACGCAAGTTGCTATGTCCAGCACGTGCCTCTAGATAAAGCAACCTCAATTGCAGCTGCGTGGCCTTTTCCAAGTCCTGCCTATGCTTTCCCCCTGCCGTTTTTCACATAAGGAAGCTGTTTCCCTTATTCAAGTCCAGTCCTTTATACTTCTGTTACTCTCTTTTCTCCTTACACATGGGATCTTATCTTCTACATTATGGCTATAGCCAATCTAGAACTTGTAGGATAATTTGGAGTTTTGAAAGGGAGGAGAAAGTATAGAGAAATGAGATGAGGGAAGCTGTGAGAACAGACAACGAAGGAAAGAAGTATCTGTGAAAGATTCCAATGAAAATCTCTATTGCACAATTGGAAAATACTTATCTGGAGCTCAAGAGAGTGATCCAGATTAGGGCTAATAAATATGGATAAAATCAGTTAATATGGTAACAACCATATGTCATAGATACTATTATTATCCTCATTTTACAGATGAGCAAAGTGATATGCAAAGAGGTGATGCAATTTGTCCACAATTACACACCATCTGCAGTGTGATTTGAAGCTCTTAACAAGCTCCCAAGAAACGCCAATATTTAAGATTGCAAAGGAACTGTCAAAATGCAATGGAAACTAGAAGAGTTTTGAGACGGCAAGAGTGGTCAAGAGAGTCAAATGTTGCTGAGAGTTCAAGAGAAAGAAGTGATTTTGTGCAGAAATAGATGATACAGAAGAAAAGCATTAGAAAGACTCTAAAAATATCTCATTGGTGAGAACTTTGCAATCAGAACACCCATACCGCAGAGAATGTTGTTACTGCTATCTGTCCTTAAGGGAAAAACATCACCGGTGTTACGGCAATGTCACTAGAGAGGTGTAAAGGTGAGAACTGAAATGACTTTGGGAAAAGGTTTTGGAAGATTGAGAAGAAAAAAAGAGAATACAATTCAATGTCACCTTTTTCCTGAGAGAATGAAGTTATCCTTGTTTTCTTTAACAAAAAAAAAAAAAAAAAAAGGAGGAGGTCGCAGGAAGTTGGGGGTGAATTGGTGTTGGAACTTGTCTTGGAAAAAGTTGTTAATTTAGTTTGGGGCATATTGTGCTAGAAGTGACAGGAAGAGATACAGATAGAATTACCTGGTTGGTAATAAGAAAAAGTGCTTCTTGTAGCTTAAATTTCTCAGTTGTCTCTTCAGAGTCTTGAGACTAATTGGCATAGATTTTGAGAGTTGAGGCTCTTTGAATGGATGAGATCTGCAAAGGTAATACCTGCAGAAATCACAGGGGCTAAAGTTTCAAGAATCCAGATTTAAAGAGGAAAGTGAGACAAGGGAGTAAATTGAAAAAGAGGTGTTAGAGAGTTTAAGTAGAGAGCATGTATATTTCACTACATTTTTTCTTCAAACTGTGATTATCCGATACAGTCTAAGCATGTTATTACCATATTTCCTTAATTATAAGAATTAAAATTGTACTTAACATGTTTTATTTGGATTATATTTTATAGCAGATATAGATATTTAATATAGAGATTTCTTTCCCATTCTTGATAAGATCTTAATAGATGTTGTTTCTTTTATTTGATAGTTTCTTAGAATTTAAAAATGCATATTACCAGAACTCATAGACTTTCACTTATGATTTATACATATTTTATTACTGTAAAGGAGAGATTATTTGTTATCCTTCATGTTAACTCAGTTTATGTAGAGTGGGAGGAGGTAATATATTTAGAAATTTAAGATCCATTAGGAACCTGTTCAGAGCTCCAATAGTGGTGCCTACGCATGGATACTGAGGGCCAGAGGAGAAAGCTTCTTTTTCTAAAGCCCCAATTTCCTGCTCCGCAAATATCTAGGAGCATTAAAAAAGATGACATGCAGATATCTGCTACATGTATTGTTAATACTGCCTACATGTATAATATGAACAAGTGATGAGGAGTAATAATTATAATGAAGCAGTTTTAAACAGGTTCAGGAAGAATTAGCCGTAAGGAAGATACTGCTGAGATGCTTATGAAGGCTATGGAGTTGTCCCTTGTGATGTGCTTTGTCAGGAAGAACTAATTATCTGTGGATGATAAGAGAAAATATGGGGAAAAACAGCAGCCATTTCCCATAGCGGGAGTATCCATTTAAAACCCAATAACTCCCTGAACCATGAGATAATTGAAACAGTACCAAAGCTGGCATGAATAACAAGGCATGTACTGTCTTTCCTGGAAGGTGGTGGGGGCTGACAATGAAAGTAAGTGCAAATGCACCTTAGAAAAATTAAATTTTATTTCAACTGATTGACATTATTCAATTAGAATAAGAAAGGAATTATATAATGCACCCACACTAAGGATTTCTAGCCAGAAAAATTAACTTAGTTTGGTGAAGTTGGCAGATGGCATAATCTGATATGTTCCTAATCTTTGTATTTTGCAGTTTTAACATGAAACAAACTTGAAAGATTTTTTTTTTAGTATATCTTTGCTTACATATTCAGCAATTAAAATTAAAATTTAAGGGTCTCAATGAAATTTGTTTCAAATTAAAAGAAATGTTATTAACAGAACTTAAATATTCTAACAAAAAGAAAGTTATTATTTCTCCTGAATTCAGTTAATAGTAACAAAGAATGATACACAAATTTGTTTGCTGCCATTTCCCTCTCACACTATTCTGCCCCAACACCCAGCATCCCAATTTTCCAGGGCCAGGGTATCATCTAAAGAACTCATCAAAGACCGAATCTCTTCTATGGGTCTTTTCTTTTATGCTTAGACTGTGACTTTCATTATCCTGCTGCTAAAACTGCTGCCTCTGGTCAACAGAAAGGTATAAAAGTCAGAAGGCAAAGGAAGCCAGGAAAGTGACCATTTTTAAAAAATATTGTTTAATTATTAATTTTAGTGGGCGCATTGTAGGTGAATATATTTCTGGGGTCCATGAGATGTTTTGATACAGGCATGCATTGCATAATGATCACGTCATGGAGAAAGGCATATTCATCCCCTTAAGCATTTGTCCTTTATGTTACAAACAGCCTAATTATATACTTTTAGTTATTTTTAAATGTACCATTAAATTATTATTGACTACAATCACCCTATTGTGCTATCAATAGTAGGTCTTATTCATTCTTTGTAACTATTTTTTGTACCCACTAACCATCCTCACCTCCTCCCAACACCCCCTACTCTTCCCAGCCTCTGGTAAAATAAGGATTTTGTTAGCAAAGAAGGGGAGAATAGGTATTGTTAATGCAACTAGCAGTGTTTGCCAGATATATTACTTTTATCAGATAAATTACTTATCTGATACTCAGAGAAGTAATAGAACAGGGATTCCATGTCTCTTAGAATATTTAATCATATCCATGATGAATAGCACAGGGACTCCGAGAGTAGCCCTTAATATTTATGTATTCAATAAAGAAATCATCTGAATGTTGCAGATAATTTGTGGAAAAGAATACAAAACATTCAGTAAAACTGCTAAATTTTTCTAAGATGAAATTTAAAAGTTGAATAAATGGTCAATAAAAGAGGATATTTGTTTGAACTTTATCAATTTATTTTCTCTGTGTTATATTTCCCATTCTAAGAATAATCAGGAGACAGGGCGCTGTGGCTCATGCCTGTAATCCCAGCACTTTGGGAGGCCAAGGCAGGTATATTGCTTGAGGTCAGGAATTCAAGACCAGCCTGACCAACATGGTGAAAACCTGTCTCTACTAAAAATACAAAACTAATTAGGCGGGCGTGGTGGTGGGCACCTATAATCCCAGCTACTCAGGAGGCTGAGGCAGGAGAATTGCTTGCACCCAGGAGGCAGAGGTTCTAGTAAGCCGAGACTGTGCCATTGCACTCCAGCCTGGGTAACAGAGCAAGACTCCATATCAAAAAATAAATAAAAATAATCAGAAGTTAATTGTAAATAGAAGCAATGTGGTACACTACATTGTTTATAAAAATGAAAGATGACTGAAAATTTCTGTTATGATTGTTAAAAAACATATGTTTTTGGGTTTTTTACTGTAAATTCTAAATAATGATGAGATAGAAGTGAGGTTTTTTTTTTAATCTTTTTTGTTTTGTTTTGTTTTTAACTGCAGTGGTGTGCTCATGGCTCACTCACTGAGGTCTCGAACTCCTTGGCTCAAGTGATGCTCCCTACTCCCATCTCAGTCTCCCAAGTAGCTAGAACTACAGGCATGCACCACTACACCTGGCTAATTTTTATTTTTATTTTTATTTTTTTATAGAGACAGGGTCTTACTATATTGCCCAGGCTGGACTTGAACTCCTCAACTCAAGTGATCCTGCTTCAGTCTCCCAAAGGGCTAAGATTACAGCCATGAGCCACCATGCCCAGTCCCTTTTTATTTTTCTAACCTTTTAAAAATGCTCGTTTCTTTGTTCTCATTGAATTCCTAAAGAGGGATGTAAGTTATGATAAACTGCATTGCTATTCATGTGTTCCTTTTTTTTCTACTCTCTCCTCATCTCTTCAGAGAGGCAGAATATTTTTTTTTTTTTGAGTTTATAATGATGTTGATAGCCAGTTTAAATGCAACTGTCAGGGAGCAATATAAAATCAACTTAAAATCAGTAGGTTTTATGAATCACTTCTTAAAATGGAGATTTTTAAAAGAATGTACATGTATGGAAAGATTGAACTTAGAATATTTGCAAACAGTAATGATATCAACATATTAAGAAGGTGTAGTAGAGTATAAAACTGTGAATGTTAACATAATTAGAATATAACTGTTCACATAATTTTTGAAACAGTGTATCTGTTGTTAAATGTGATGCTCACTTATCAAAAGAGAAAAATATTTTCAACTCTTTTCAGCAGAAACTGCCAGCATATTTAAGGTAAAACACATGATCCAAAAAGGAAATCACCAAAAAAAATCCCAAAAAAGACATGAACAGACATTTCTCAAAAGAAGACATACAAGTGTCCAATAAACATATGATAAAATGTTCATAATCACTAATTATCAGAGAGATGCAAATCAAAACTGAAAGATTCTCCCCAGGGCTTGAAAGCTTAAGGGAATGAGTAACTCCTCCCTCCTCAGGCCCAGTCCCAAGGTGCAAGGCCACTTTCTCCAGCAGCATGCGCCAGCAAGATAGCACAAACGGGAAGAGAGCTGGCCGGAAGACACATACCCCCTGAAGACCTAGAGGGAGGCCCTCCGGGTAGGTAGCACTCACATCAGACTGGGACACTTCCTGTTTACAGAGGACTATAAAACTCCCACCAGTCCGCACTTGGGGCTGACACCATTTTAAAGGCCTCAGCCCACGTGAACCCAGGCGCTCATTAAAATAGCCTGTTGCTCCATACCACTTTGTGTTTGTTGGCACACTCTCAGAGTTCGAACCTATACAAGGGCCTTGGAAAAACCACAATGAAATACCATCTCACACCAGTCAGAATGGCTATTAGTAAGAAGCCAAAAGATAACAGATGTTGGCAAGGGAAATGCATATTCACTACTGGTGGAAATGCAAATTAGTTCAGCCCCTGTGGAAACCAGTTTGGAGATTTCTCAAGGAACTAAAAATAGAATTACCATTCAACTCAGTAATTGAACTACTGGGTATATACCCAAAGGAAAATAAATTATTCTACCAAAAAGACATTGCACTAGTATGCTTATTGCAGCACTATTCACAATAGCAAAGACAAGAAATCAATCCAGGTGCCCATCAGTGGTGGATTGGATAAAGAAAATGTGGTGATACACACCATGGAATACCACACAGCCATAAAAAACAATGAAATCATGTCCTCTGCAACAACATGGATGCAGCTGGAGGCCACTGGCCTAAGTGAATTAATGCAGAAACAGAAAAACAAATACTGCATTTTTTCACTTATAAGTGGGAGCTAAACATTGGGCACATATAGACACAAAGATGGGAACAATTAACAATGGGGATCCTAAAAGGAGGAAGGAAAAAAGAGTTGAAAAACTATCGGGTACTATGTTTACCATTTGGGTGACGAGATCATCAGAAGCTCCAAACCCCAGTGTCACATAATATCCATGTAACAAACCTGCATTTGTACCTCTGAAAATAAAATAAAATAAAAAATGTTGGTAAAACCTAGGGTATTATTACACGGACACAATTTTTAAAAATATACTCACATTGGACCATTGGACCCATTAGGAACATCACAAAATGAAAAATTATCTAACAAATAATTGCAAAGATACATTTTTACATTCCTCTAAATGAGAGTTATTGTAAAGTAGTAACTATATTTTGGCTTTTAGCAATTTATAATACACAGCAGCTGTAACTAATTTTATACACACACACACACACACACACACAATAGGGTGAGGAAATCCTATACACATATAAAGAAGAACACCTTGGCAGAAGAATGTAAATTGCTCTCCTTACATATAAAAGAGAATCCTCTAACTGACATGAACTGAAAAATACAATGAATCAAGTAGTTTCCCAGAAAGTTGGTGTAGCAGGAAAAAGATCTTTTCTGTGGGGTTACAAGAGAGTTTAAAGTACAGAAAGAAAATCCCTGCAGGAGGGGAAGAAAAGTTACTGAAACAAGATTAATTTTTTTTAAATTTCTTTCTTGTTTCATTAAAAAAAGTAAGTGTTGTAGGGATGGATCCATTGTGGTTTTGAAAAAGGACTGGTTAACATGATCTTTCAATGATGTAGTTTAGTGAATTTTATATTTAGAAGTTATATTATATAGGGAAATGTATCTGCTTTTTAAGTGGCAGAATTCTTAGAGAAGGGAACTCTGAGGAACTGCCTGATGGACATTTGGCAATTTGGGAGGTGAAATTAACTGAAGCCTGGGCTAAGACATCACAAATGCAGCAGTATAGTATTTTAACAAAATGGTCTGGCTTGGGAGTCTGCACTCAACACAGGTTATTTTCCTTTTTCTCTTTCATTGTCTTAAGAAGCTTTATTTATTGTTTATAACCCAAAATGTAGTTGTTTATTAAAGAGCCAAATTCAATTAAAATCACATTATAAAACTTTCCTGTGACCATTAGGAAAGATTTTCTTCTTATGCTGAATCTATTACACTTACAATCTGGCTTATTTTCACAATATTACCTTATAAATTCATAAACCATAGTTATAGGAATAAATTCCTATTGCTCTTTACTTTGAAGCATATCTCATGGAGTTCCCAATGGAAGATGGAGCTTAATTATAAATCGATACTTATAAACTCAAGCACCTGGCCTCATGACTTTTTATTTGGGCCTCATATTTGAAAACAGCATTATCTCTGTTCATGTTGTCTAGACATTATGGTGGGTCTGTTGTCTGTTACAGTTAGTATCCACATAGGCCTCTGGTATCAAGGTTACAGCTACTCTTCGTGTTATTTTGATCTCTTGAAATTGTCACGTGGGCCCTTGAAATTAAAAATCAATTCATGATTTTTTTTTGAAACAGGGTCTCGCTCTGTTGCCCAGGTTGGAGGGCAGTGGCGCGATCTCAGCTCACTGCAACTGCCACGTCCCAGGTTCAGCGATTCTTCTACCTCAGCCTCCCAAGTAGCTGAGATTACAGGCACACGCCACGATGCCCGGCTAATTTCTGCATTTTTAGTAAAGACGGGTTTCACCTTGTTGGTCAGGCTGATCTCAAACTCCTGACCTCAAGTGATTCGCCCACCTCGACCTCTCAAAGTGCTGGGATTACAGGCGTAAGCCACTGCACCCAACCAATTCGTATATTTTCATATGATGCCAAAAGAGGAAATCACAGACTTTTAGTGTACCACACATTTGGGTGATCTACTGTATTGTTATGCTTGATTTGTGATAATGTAACACATTTATTTAACAATATTTGAAAATATGCATCTGTGTTTGTGTTTGTCTCTTTCTTGCTGTGTATGTGTGTGTGAGAGAGGGACAGAGAAAGAGAGAGAGAGAGGGAGAGACAGACTCGTATTTCTAACTAGATTCTGGTCATTGAGAGCAGATGAGCACTGTATAATTTGCACCCTACACAATAATAACAGTTGATAGAGTAAAAAAATAAACCTAGTATACTGCTCAACAATAAGCTGAGTAGTGGGATCTGGAATCAAATATGGGATACTGGAGTTAATCCATAGCACTATTATTTCTTTATTCTTTAAACCTCTGGCATATACACACATGCACATTTTAGTTACATTTAGTTACGTAAGGCATAATTCATGCTTATTAATAAAAAAGCAAACTTGGGTTACACACATGAATGTCCATCTCTAGACCGGATGGCCTCCAGCATTGGATTTCTGCTCAATTCCTTAATTGAGCAACAAATGCTTGTTGAATAAATATTTGTGATACGCAAATGATGCTTCAGAAAAAGATGTATGGGATCCATCACGTTGAGTTGGCCTGATGTTGGTGAAAACAGTTCAGAGTCATAAAGACATCAGTGGCAGCTCTATTTTGTTGGTACATAGAGTAGCAATCCTCATTATTTTTGTTTTCCGTTAGAGAGGGCTGTTCAAATGCATGCAGCACTCCCTAGGGTTACTATGTTGCTAGTTGTAAGTGCAGCTTTATTATTCCTATCAAGAAACATATTGCCACACAAATGAGTCAAACAGACACTGTGTTATGGATATGTTAGAAAATAATTTATTAAACTTGTAAATCACATATATATTTCAATTCTTTATAAGTACTAGTAAATTGTCTGTAACCTCAAAAAGTGTATTATATCAAAGCCTGACTACACAGCAATTAAGAACAGCTGCATAAATAAACAATATTGCATTTTCGTCATTAGGTTTTCCTTAAAGTGCTATTATATTGATTCTATAATCACTCTTCTGTCATGGTAACCATGATGCTTTCCACATTAATGATTACTTTAAAATTCATTTTTCAGTAGTGTTGATAGACCTTGAGAGATCTCTTCTGAAGCCTTTTGTTGCTCCAGAATGTGCCAGAGTGCTAATAAAAATTGAGAATATTGGTGTGGTCAAAATGTTTTATTTATATGCACTTCTATTGTGTGTCAGGCTTTTGCCAAGCACTTGAACAACAATAATGAAAAGAACACAGACTCTTTGGCTTTTATGTTTTTAAAAAAACTGTCTGATGATATAGATTATATGTACTATGTAGAGGAATGATAGAGTCTGAAGAGTACTTACAACAAATCATTATGACCTCAGGTTAGAGGATGGTTTTGAGGAGGCAAAGTTGTAGACAGTGAAAATTCGAACAGCTCAAGTGACAGCTGGTAAAGACTGGAACTAGGCTGGAGTGAAAAAGTTGTAGAAATAATGGGAGGAAGTTGCTTTGAACATCTCAGGAAGTAGAATGAACAAGGACTTGATTATTGTGTAGGAGGCAGAATGAGAGACATAGAAGAGACTAGAATGACTTTGATGACTGGTGAGTTGACTGGGTGGACAGTAGTGTTATTAATGGAGATTAGGAAAACAAGAGTAGCTGATTTAGTGAGGGAAAGATGGTGGATTCAATTTTGGAATGTCTGGGTTAAGGCACCTGTGGAATTCAATTATTTATGCGCATCAGGTAGTTGGAGCCTTTACTTCAGGGTAAGAGTCAGGATCCAGGAACAGATTTGGGAGCCAGCAGCTTCAGGTGGTAATGTAAGACAAGAAAAGAGATAAACTCCTTCAAATAGCATGTAGAATGAACAGCACAGGGATTGTGGATTTTTAGAAAATCAACATTTGAGGGGTGGGCACACCATAACCTGAAACAATAGATAGGATGAGAAGCTCTCAGTGCTTGAGAAATGAATAGAGCTAAGATTTTCACAAGGGGAGTAGTTAAGCTGAGCATGGTGGCACTTGCTTCCCAGCCACTTGGGAGGCTGAAGCAGGAGGATTGCTTGAGCCCAGGATTTTGGTATCATCCCAGGCAACATAGCAAGACTTCCAACTCTTAAGAAGAAAAAAAAAAAAAAAAGTGAGTCAACCACACAGCACCGAGATCTTGATTTCTTTCTTTCTTTTTTTTTAATTATTTTTTATTATTATACTTTAAGTTCTACGGTACATGTGCATAACGTGCAGGTTTGTTACATATGTATACTTGTGCCATGTTGCTGTGCTGCACCCATCAACTCGTCAGCACCCATCAACTCGTCATTTACATCAGGTATAACTCCCAATGCAACCCCTCCCCCCTCCCCCCTCCCCATGATAGGCCCCGATGGGTGATGTTCCCCTTCCCGAGTCCAAGTGATCTCATTGTTCAGTTCCCACCTATGAGTGAGAACATGCGGTGTTTGGTTTTCTGTTCTTGTGATAGTTTGCTAAGAATGATGGTTTCCAGCTGCATCCATGTCCCTACAAAGGATGCAAACTCATCCTTTTTTATGGCTGCATGGTATTCCATGGTGTATATGTGGCACATTTTCTTAATCCAGTCTGTCATTATAGACATTTGGGTTGGTTCCAAGTCTCTGCTATTGTGAATAGTGCTGCAATAAACATACGTGTGCATGTGTCTTTATAGCAGCATGATTTATAATCCTTTGGGTATATCCCCAGTAATGGGATGGCTGGGTCATATGGTACATCTAGTTCTAGATCCTTGAGGAATCGCCATACTGTCTTCCATAATGGTTGAACTAGTTTACAATCCCACCAACAGTGTAAAACTGTTCCTATTTCTCCACATCCTCTCCAGCACCTGTTGTTTCCTGACTTTTTAATGATTGCCATTCTAACTGGTGTGAGATGGTATCTCACTGTGGTTTTGATTTGCATTTCTCTGATGGCCAGTGATGATGAGCATTTTTTCATGTGTCTGTTGGCTGTATGAATGTCTTCTTTTGAGAAATGTCTGTTCATATCCTTTGCCCACTTTTTGAAGGGGTTGTTTGTTTTTTTCTTGTAAATTTGTTTGAGTTCTTTGTAGGTTCTGGATATTAGCCCTTTGTCAGATGAGTAGATTGCAAAAATTTTCTCCCATTCTGTAGGTTGCCTGTTCACTCTGATGGTAGTTTCTTTTGCTGTGCAGAAGCTCTTTAGTTTAATTAGATCCCATTTGTCAATTTTGGCTTTTGCTGCCGTTGCTTTTGGTGTTTTAGACATGAAGTCTTTGCCCATGCCTATGTCCTGAATGGTACTACCTAGGTTTTCCTCTAGGGTTTTTATGGTATTAGGTCTAACATTTAAGTCTCTAATCCATCTTGAATTAATTTTCGTATAAGGAGTAAGGAAAGGATCCAGTTTCAGCTTTCTACTTATGGCTAGCCAATTTTCCCAGCACCATTTATTAAATAGGGAATCCTTTCCCCATTTCTTGTTTCTCTCAGGTTTGTCAAAGATCAGATGGCTGTAGATGTGTGGTATTATTTCTAAGGACTCTGTTCTGTTCCATTGGTCTATATCTCTGTTTTGGTACCACTACCATGCTGTTTTGGTGACTGTAGCCTTGTAGTACAGTTTGAAGTCAGGTAGCGTGATGCCTCCAGCTTTGTTCTTTTGACTTAGGATTGTCTTGGAGATGCGGGCTCTTTTTTGGTTCCATATGAACTTTAAAGCAGTTTTTTTCCAATTCTGTGAAGAAACTCGTTGGTAGCTTGATGGGGATGGCATTGAATCTATAAATTACCTTGGGCAGTATGGCCATTTTCACAATATTGATTCTTCCTATCCATGAGCATGGTATGTTCTTCCATTTGTTTGTGTCCTCTTTTATTTCACTGAGCAGTGGTTTGTAGTTCTCCTTGAAGAGGTCCTTTACATCCCTTGTAAGTTGGATTCCTAGGTATTTTATTCTCTTTGAAGCAATTGTGAATGGAAGTTCATTCCTGATTTGGCTCTCTGTTTGTCTGTTACTGGTGTATAAGAATGCTTGTGATTTTTGCACATTAATTTTGTATCCTGAGACACTGCTGAAGTTGCTTATCAGCTTAAGGAGATTTTGGGCTGAGACAGTGGGATTTTCTAAATATACAATCATGTCATCTGCAAAGAGGGACAATTTGATTTCTTCTTTTCCTAACTGAATACCCTTGATTTCTTTCTCTTGCCTGATAGCCCTAGGCAGAACTTCCAACACTATGTTGAATAGGAGTGGTGAGTGAGGGCATCCCTGTCTTGTGCCAGTTTTCAAAGGGAATTTTTCCATTTGCCCATTCAGTATGATATTGGCTCTGGGTTTGTCATAAATAGCTCTTATTATTTTGAGGTATGTTCCATCAATACCGAATTTATTGAGCATTTTTAGCATGAAGGGCTGTTGAATTTTGTCAAAAGCCTTTTCTGCATCTATTGAGATAATCATGTGGTTCTTGTCTTTGCTTCTGTTTATATGCTGGATTATGTTTATTGATTTGCGAATGTTGAACCAGCCTTGCATCCCAGGGATGAAGCCCACTTGATCATGGTGGATAAGCTTTTTGATGTGCTGCTGGATTTGGTTTGCCAGTATTTTATTGACGATTTTTGCATTGATGTTCATCAGGGATATTAGTCTAAAATTCTCTTTTTTTGTTGTGTCTCTGCCAGGCTTTGGTATCAGGATGATGTTGGCCCATAAAATGAGTTAGGGAGGATTCCCTCTTTTTCTATTGATTGGAATAGTTTCAGAGAGATCTTGATTTCTAATGGTATTCTCTAATAAAAGGAAGCAGAGATCCTTGTAGAAATTTGGGCCAGCAAATACACAAGATTATCCTGGAGTACCTTGTAGTGCCTGAAAATAAGACACTCCTCAAAACACCAAAAACAAACAGAAAAACAAATAGTCTGATTTAAAATGGGAAAATGAGCTTAATAAACATCTCTCAAAAGAAGACATAAATGCACAACACCACTGATGAGGAAGAGTTAGGAATGAAAGTGCGAGCAGCAGCTGGATGGTCACCATGGCTGGGACCACCACCATCAAAGTGATAAAACTGGAGATCCTGGCTCCGCAGCATCACAGGCTGATGATGCACAGGAGAGAGCCAAGTGCTTCCAGTGAGAAATGTAGGGAGAAAGGCAGTCCCAGGAACAGGCTGAAGCTGAGAAGCCTCATTGAACCTTAGGTCCAACTGGTTGAAGATGGGCAGGATCACACTCAGGAGTGTGTGGTCACTGCCCTGCAAAACCTGGAAGAAGTGCAAAAGCTGCTGATAAGAGTAACAGAGATATAGACCAGGCACGGTGGCTCACACCTGTAATCCCGACACTTTGGGAGGCCGAGGCGGGAGGATCACCTGAGGTCAGGAGTTCAAGACTAGCCTGACCAACCTGGAGTAACTCCATCTCTACTAAATATACAAAATTAGCCAGGCATGGTGGCACATGCCTGTAATCCCAGCCTGTAATCCCAGCTACTTGGGAGGCTGAGCCAGGAGAATCGCTTGAACCCCGGAGGCGGAGTCTGTGATGAACTGAGATCATGCCATTGCATGCCAGCCTGGCCAACAAGAGTGAAATTCCATCTAAAAAAACAAAAACAACAACAACAAAAAACAGTGAGGAAGATATGAAGGTTATTGAAAATTGGGCCTTAAAAGATGAAGGAAAGGCAGGGCATGGTGGCTCATGCCTGTAATCCTGTAATCACAGCACTTTGGAAGGCCAAGGCCAGCAGATCACTTGAGCCCAGGAGTTCGAGGCCAGCCCAGGCAACATGGGAAACCCCCATCTCTATTAACATATACATATACATATATATATATATATATATATATATATATATATATATATAAAATTAATTGTCCTCGTGGCACATTCCAGTAGTCCAAGCTACTTGGGAGGCTGAGGTCAGTGGGTCACCTGAGCAGACGAAATAGAGGCTGCAATAGGCTGAGATCATGCCACTGCTCTCCAAACTAGGCATTGGAATGGGACCCTATATCAAAAAAATAAAATAAAATAAGAGAGGAGAGAGAAAGAGAGAGAGAGAGAGAGACAGAGAGAGAGATAGGGAAGAAAGAAAAACAGAAAGAGGAAGAAAAGAAGATGAAGGAAAGACGGAATTCTGAGAAATTCAACTCAAAGAAGCTAAGCATATTGAAGAAAAGGCAGATAGGAAGTGTGAAGGAGTGGTTTATATATTGGTGATTATTGAAAGAGACTTGGAATCCACAGAGAAAGGAGCGGGGCTGGCAGAGTCCTGTTGCCGAGAGGTGGATCAGCCAATCAGACTGATGGACCAGAACCTTAAATGTCCGTGTGCTGCTGAAGAAAAATACTCTCAAAAAGAAGCCAAATAAGAGGAAGAGATCAAGATTCTTACTGATAAACTCGAGGAGCCAGCTACTCATGCAGGTTTTGCTGAGAAATGAATAGCCGACCTGGAAAAGACAACTGATGATTTGGAAGACAAACTGAAATGCACCAAAGAGAAGCACCTCTGTATACAAAGGATGCTGGACTAGTAGACTCTGCTTGAAGGAGATGTGGAGCACCCTGGTCCTACCCTGCCGCTGCTCTTCCCTCTGCTGCTGACTCCTTTGGAGGCCAGCCTTCCCCAAGCTGACATTGAAACTGAGGGCTGATCTTTAACTGGAAGACTGGTTTCTCCTTTCATCACCCCTCCACCCATCTGTGTCTTTTTCATCAAACTGTCTCTGTCTCATTCCAGAGATTCCAGCGGGGTTAGAGGCTGAGGACCCATAGGAACAATGTTGAAGGGAATGCAAGCACAATGCAAGACGTCTTTAATAGCATGTTGTGATGTAAACACTTGGTTTTTCTTATTTTTTTTTGTCTGTTGTTGGTGGGTTTTGTGTGTTAGTTTGTTTGTTTTTTGAGACAGGGTCTCACTGAAATACCTAGACTGCAGTGCAGGGTTGCAATCACCACTCACTGCAGCCTAAACTTCACAGGGTCAGGTGATCCTCCCACCTCAGCCTTCCAAATAGCTGAGACTACAGGCGTGCACCACCATACCTGGCCAATTTTTGTATTTTTTGTGGAGACAAAGTCTCGCCATGTTGCCCAGGCTGATCTCAAACTCCTGAGCTCAGGCCATCTGCCCCCGTTGCCTCTCAAATTGCCGTGTTTGCAAGTGTGAGCCATGGCACCCTGCCCTACACTTCATAATTACTTTTTTTGTTGTTGTTTTGTAGCAACTATTTGTAAACTATTCCAGATAATTCCACAGCTTTGAAACAGCAATCTAATCCCTTCCGCACTTTTGGAAGGTGACTTTTCAGCTTAATGCACATTACCCTCACCATAAAGGAGGGAAGACTGTATGGGCCTGCCTTACTGAGAACCAGAGCTCTGGGAAAGACTCCACCACCGGAAACCTCATTGTTCTGTACAAAGTAGCAGATAGACCAGAAAGATGATTCCAGGAGGAGTTACCCAAATAACAACAATATTAAATGTGCGGTTCAGGTTTTCAGCTTGAAGGTGTCTTTGGATAACTTTGTTTTTATTTTTTATTTTCTTCATTAGAAGTGAGCAAATTAAGATGGTGAGACCTCTGAGAAAATTTTTGACCTATCTCTACCCACTTTCCAACAGCTCACACAATGGGTCATGTGCCCCTTATGTTAAGGTGAAGTAGAGATTAGAACAGTGGTTAGCAGAGGCAGGGAAGGATAGGGGAAAAGGGGGAATAGCCAAAGGTTGGTTAATGGATGGAACAAACGGTCCAGCTAGGTAGGAGAAATAAGTTCTAGTGTTTTTGAGTACTACAAGGTGACTATAATTAACAAGTTAGTATATGTTTTCAAATAGCTAGAAGAGTACATTTTGAATGTCTCCAGCACAAAGAAATGATCAATGTTTGAGGTGAGGTGATGGATATGCTAATTACCCTGATCTGATCTTTACATATTGTATGCATGTATCAAAATATCACACTATACCTCATAAATATGTACAATTATTATATGTCAACTAAAATTAATAATAAAGGCAAAAATAAATGACAAGTCACGGACTGGGAGAAAACATTTGCAAATCACATGTGTGGTGAAGGACTTATATCTGGAATATATAAAGAAGTCTTAAAACTCAACAATAAGAAAACAAACAGCTCAATTTTAAAAAATGGGGAAAATATATATAGAATACTTCACCAAGGAATATACAAAATGGCAAATATGCATGAAAATATGTTCAACATCATTGGTCATTAAGGAAAAGGCAAAGTACAAAACAATGAGATGCCACTACATACACATTAGAATATTTAAAAGAAAAAAGCAAACTGATAATACAAAATTCTGTTAAGGATTTGGAACAAGGGTACTGTCTTCTACTGCTGATAGGAATGCAAAAATGATATAGCTCCTTAGGAAGACAATTTCCTAGTTTTTTAATAATATTAATCATAGACTAGCTCCTAGATATTAACCCAACTTATTTGAAAACTTATGTCAACCAAAAAACCTGTATGTGAAGGTCTATGGCAGCTTTACTCATAATTACTAGAAATCGGAAGAAACCAAGGTGTCCTTCAATAAGTGAATGGATAAACACACCATGTTGCATATCATGGGAAAAGTCTTCAGCAAGAGAAATGGAAAACACTATTCATCCACACAATAGCATGAGTTAATCTTAAATGCATCTTGCTAAGTGAGAAAAACACAGCAGAAATGCTATATGTTGAATATATAGCACTCATAAGATATTCTGGAGAAAGCAAAAATATAGGGATGAAAAATCAGATCAGATCGGTGGTTTTTAGGAATTAAGAAAGGAAGATTTCCTAGGGAAAACATAGGATATTCTTTACAGTGATGGAACTAACCCATATGGTACTGGAGTCATGGATATATGGCTCTGCATTTATCAAAACTCACAGAACCTACAGCACAAACAGTAAACCTTTATATATGAAAATTTCATAAAAATCAACCAGGAGGTCAAGGATACAGTGAGTAAAATAGATATTGTGACAATGCCTAGTGATTTACTTCCAAAGAGCAGGATACGGTAAGGGAGAATAAAAGTACCTTTAAAATGGTAAAACATGGCAGTCACCACCTTAAGCAAGAGATCAAAGTTAACGTCACCAAAAATGGGACAAATAAATTTTTCTGTGCCTTAAATTTTTCTGTGCTTTCTGATATACTGAGAAGAACACAACATGACTTCTGTTCATGACCAAAATATGTAATATAAATTCAAGCATGAGAAAACATCAGGAAAACAAATAAAATTGAAGAATATTCTAGAAAATAATTGGATTATACTCTTGAAAACAGTCAAGATCCTGAGAACAAAGATAAATCTGGAACTGTTTAAGACTAAAGAGAAGATATGACAACTAAATAAAGTATGTGATACCGGACTAGATTTTGAACCAGAATAAATTGATCTATAAAAGGTATTATTGGGACAATTAGAATTTGAATGTGATCTGCAGATCGGAGCTGAGGCATTAGTACTTTTTATAGTTCACCAGTAGATTTCTATGTGCAATCAAGTTCCAGAACTAGTAGAATCTCTCCCTTGGTTTTCATTTAGATTAACTGCTGGCCCAGTTAGACCAGGTAGTTTCTAACTCCACATAAATTGTATCAGGATTTCTAGGAAGCTCTGAAGACAGAGATATGATAAAAATGCAATGCTATAAACCCAACATTGGCATGCTTTGATGGTAATTAGTAAGAAGAATGACTATGTAACTACATTAATATAGCTGCGGATGACTTGAATGGTGGAAATAATCTCCCTTCCTAATCACACACACACACACACACACACACACACACACAGCATTGAAGAGATCAAGTCAATGTGACACAAAAGTCAATTGAAAGGCTCCCAATGGCTAAAGGTGAAATAAAATTGAGCAAGAAAATAAAATTATGTTTGAATATAAGCCAAAGTATAAAATAAGTATACATAAGTCCATACTAATACAACTAAATGATTGAATATATAAATAGTAGGAGAATGAACAAATCTCCCATATAAACTAATTTAAATAATTTATGTAGATACGTTACCCTTAAGGAGGGAGAGCATAAATCCCACTACAAATATGTATATTCTTCTCCCAGCACATACTTATCTATTCTTTTCATATCTCAACTATAGATTAATTCAGGTCAACTGGAAAATGTGATCTCATCTACAATAACAAATCTGAGATGGTCTCTAGTAGAACAATTTCTTATAACTTCTAAGGCATAGAGATAAATCAAAGTGATTGAGAATGCTCAGAATTGTCCCACCCTTGAGACTAGGTATGTAGCAGAGATTAAATTCTAAGCTGATATACAGTGATTCTTCCTGAATATCTTGGACAACACCTTTTTAGTTATAATCTCTCCCTTGAGATCACACCTATCTTTTAAGAAGTGACGATTTTATGAGAATAAATACAGGGAGCTGAGGTGAGCTATATATCTTCCAAGATATTTAACTAGAACAAGGGTCTTCATATCATGTGATATGGTAACCCTGAGAAACAGGCAAAATGCGATGTAAGCATTATTTTACCTCCTTTATTTTCTCTCTTAGTGCTTTTATAGATCAGTTGCTTTTTACACCTGCCCATGTAAGTAATCAAAACCTTTCATGGACTCTTAGCACTCAGATCTACATTTTCTCAGTTGGCCTCATATATTATACCATCTTTCTCTGTCAACAGCAAAAGTATCTTTCTTTGGTCCCATTCTTTCATAATTTTTTCTTTTTTTCTTTGATGGAGTCTCACTCTGTTGCTCAGACTGTGGTACAATCTCAGTTCAATGCAACCACCACCTCCTCGGTTCAAGTGATTCTCCGGCCTCAGCCTCCTAAGTAGCTGGGATTGCAGGTATGCACCGCCATGCCCACCTAATTTTTTTGCATTTTTAGTAGAGGTAGGGTTTCACCAGGTTGGCCAGACTGGTCTCAAACTCCTGACACAAATGAACCGGCGGCCTCAGCCTTCCAAAGTGCTGGGATTACAGGTGTGAGCCACTGTGCCCCCTTCATACTTTTTAATTTTGCTGTGGTGTTACTAGCTTCTTGCTCGGAAACATATCCTTTGATTTAGCAAGAAAACTATACAAATAACATCATAACCAAAAGGGGTAATTCTAAAGGTAGAAATTTGGGGTTATTAGTCATTGAATAAGAGTGATAATTTCATGTATGTGCTAAAGTTTTTCAACTCTAGGTTAGAGCAAACAAGTGGCTTCTAGGAAGATTGCTGCGGTGCTTATGTGGATCACATACATGAGATGTCTAGCATAAAAATTATATTCATAGATGTGTATTTTTGTATGTATATACAACCTTCCTGCTCACTAAATAGAATTATTGAATGACTTTAAGACAATTGTTAAAAACCAAAAGCAATAGAATTTGCATCTTAATTTTGTTAGTATCACACAGAGATATATTGAAATTATTGATAACATTTGCTGTAGACAATGTTAATCATTTAAATAATTTTGTGGTTATTAAATAACTTGTGGATATCAAGTTATTTAATGGATAACTATCTCCATTTGCAAAGTTTGCTCACATTTCATATATTATAATTCTAAATCAACACAACCAATGCAGCAGTATGCTATGCACATAATATTGAAATTGCAGGTAATTTAGTCAATGAAGCACAAGCGCTAAGCATAAAGTGTAAACTACATGCCGTTAGAACCCACAAGTTCAAAGCCAATTCTAGGTAACTAGGTCATCCAGGATAAAAGACACTTGTATTAATTGGAAGGATAAAGGGTAAGTGGCTGTGGCAAAAGGACACATAAAAAATGCAGTGGCTTAAAAAAGATGAAAGTTTACTTTCCTTTCATATAAGAGTTAGGCATGTCTAGGTTGGTGGGCATGTCTGCTTCACATCATCGTGAGACCCAGTAGATTTCTCTTTCTCTATTTAGTCCACCCATTCATCGGCGTTGTCCAAGTCTCCTGGCTGTAAGCTTTATCCCTGACACTTCTGTATTCCAGCTCGGAGGAAGAGAAAGAGAAAAGAAGACGTCCTGGGCCAGCAATTTCCTTTTAAGCATGTGAGGTGGAAATCATACACATTCTTTGTGCTCACATCCCAGTAGAGAAAACCTGATCACATAGCCACAGTTTAGAGGTGTAAATGCTGAGCTTTTTTCTAAACTTTGTTTTATAAGGTGAAAAGCTGATCCGAAGCCTTTGGCTTAAGAAATTGAATGCAATGGGTATGGTAGTGCCTATCCCGTTGTTGTTGTTTGAGAAATTAACTAAATAAAATAATTTCTCCTTATGAAAGGCATGTTGTGATCATTCACTAAATTTTAGGCTTCCTTCTTTCTCCAGATGTTTCCATCAAGCCAAGTGATCTAGGATTTGTTTGGCAAATTGGTGATTGGTGATATTTTCTAGAGATACAATGACTCAAAGTCCTTTTGAGCACAAAGAGAAAGATGCCTATAAGTAAGTCAGGATTGGTAAGCAAGGGCTTCACTGCACAATGCCATAAATTTCTGCTGAGAAATAATTATTCCATCCTATGTGGAACCAGGTTATAGTCTCCAAATTGAAGAGGAATTTGATTTGGTATTCAAAGGTCACAGAATGTGACAGATTATTGCTAGGTAATATGGTCTAGAAAGCATGATATTAGTACTGAGCAAATGTATTTGCAGAAAATTCAAGAAAAACACAAAACATAAGAGGAGATCTGTCTTCTCAGGTAGAATAGTTAGACTGATTTATTATGGAAAGTCTTAGACTGTAACTATTTTGTGTTTTGGCAAACATCAATTCTAATTGAGGATCTATACAAAGTACTCAGTGCTTTTCTCTTAGGCATTTCACCTACCTGTGAAGATCTTCAAGAATATTATTTGTTGAATCAATGAAAGGTATTCATTTTCTGGGTTTATTTCCTCTCCTTTTTGCTAAATTGTTATGCTACGGCATAGGAGAATGATGATTTAGGCCAGGCGTGGTGGCTCACACCTGTAATCCCAGCACTTTGGGAGGCCGAGACAGGCGGATCACGAGGTCAGGATATCAAGACCATCTTGGCTAACACTGTGAAACCTCGTCTCTACTGAAAAAAAAGAAATACAAAAAATTAGCCGGGCATGGTGGCAGGTGCCTGTAGTCCCAGCTACCAGGAGGCTGAGGCAGGAGAATGGCATGAACCCGGGATGTGGAGCTTGCAGTGAGCTGAGTTTGCGCCACTGCACTCCAGCCTGGGCAACAGAATGAGACTCCATCTCAAAAAAAAAAAAAAAAAAAAAAAAAAAAAGGAGAGTGATGATTCCAAATCTATACCTATATGCACAGGAATTTACAATACTTACACATTTTAGCATCATGTCCTAAATATAATTCAGTATGCAAGGCATATTCAAAACCCAGTCCAAATGCTAAAAATAAATTCCTGTCAGCAATTTATTTCCTATCACACCATCAGTGTTTTCTCTCTTTTGTCAACAAACTATTTTAGCACATGACATTTTCTGTATCATTTATGTGAAGTTTAGTCTGTAATATTTATCCTTATGTCTTGTCTCCTCATCTAAGTGATGAATTAGTTGCCAAGCAGGGATGTGGCTTATGCTTCTTTTTCTAGACAGCACATGGGGGTTTTAAGCCCTATGTGCTTTACAGACTCTGAAGGAAACTTTTCAAGCATGCAACCTTTTTTTTTTATTATATTTTTCCCTGTTATGTCTTAGACAAATATATATTTGTTTGTATTTAGGGAAATGAATTACAAATAGTTACACAATATTAATCAAAAAATTAACATGGCTAAATATAAAATGTTTTAAAATACCCATCTACAGAAGGTTTCCATCCAGAAATGTTCTAAAATGTGTTGATAATTATCTTGCAGATTCTATAAATCTCTTCAAACGGCCAGAAAATGAAAAGCCAGGTAAGGTAAGTGATAATCTGGGAAATTAATAGTGTTTCTGACAAGTAATGAGAACCAGAAAAAGTTATTAAAGGCTAAGATTTCCCATATATTGACAATGGTTAGCACTGGCATAATGTTTGCTATGCCCAAGCACTGTCCCTAAAACAAGTACTGAAGGGTAAATGCTAAATATCCCCACTTTGGAGATGAGAAAACTGAGGCACAGAGAAGTCAAGTCACCTCTCCCAGGATTCAAAGTCAAGATTTCAACTGAGACATTCTAGTTTAAATTCTAGCTTAATTTAAGGAAGAATCTACTCTGGCCAACACCCTTATATGCAATCTGTGTAATGTCATAGTGCTAATGCTGACTACTATTTGTTGAATGTTACTATCCTGTGACAGGCACACGAATGTTAGTATTTGAGGATTCGTGGGTGTTTGTGCTTTCAGTCCTCCCTGTGGCACCCCTCCTAGCTCCCAGGTCTTTCATTTCATAGATTTGGTTAATACTGAAAGTGGAAACAAAAGGCAATAAATAAGGTTAAGATAAAATTGATTAATTTGACAAATGACTCCAGGATAAGAAGAATAAATTCAGAAAGCAAAAAAGAGGAGTGGGATTGTGAGATGAGAAGCCAACAGGAAATGGAGGGGAGTTGGCAGTTGAGAATTTAGGCGAGAGTTCAGAGATAGAGGGCCAGGCTGCTATACTCTTTTCCTTTAGGCCTTCTAGACCCAAGAGGGGCCCCAGATTTTGCACCGAAGGAGGCCTCATGCTTAAAAAAAACTTTGTTGATCAGAGGCATAAAATATTATTAAGGGAAAATGAAATATGCAGAATAACACAGAATAATTATGAACTACCTGTTCAACCTAGCAAACAATATTTTGTTATATAGGATCTATGGTATGGGATATGAGACATATTGACTATATCTATAGTATTTCAGCTAATTATTTTGGATTAGACAGGGTAGTTCTAGATTCTAATAGCTCAGGATCACCAAATGTTAAAAAGTCCTGGAAAATGTTGCACATTTACCTGGTGCTTGCTTGACATTTCCTCTAATATCATTTAAGTGCTCACAGATTTATCACTTATCCTATGTAAAAGAAATGCTCTCTTTTTTTATTTGAATTTCACCTTTGCCTCTTACATGTTTCATATCTGCATTTGTTTCAATGTGACATATTGCAATAAGCTTATTGCTAATAAAATTGACACATTTTCTGTTGTGAGTCCGCAAACAAGTAGAAAAGCCTCCCTCTTCAACATTTGTCTCATTGTCCAGTGCTATAAAAAAATGCTTATGGTCCTGGCTATTATAGAAATCCTTAGGAAGACGATAAAAAAGAGAACCATTTTTAGGAATGCAGTTACTATTGCCTAAAGATTTCAAAAGAAAATATGGCTGGAAGAGGTGTTCTATGTTTAGTCAATAAAATTACAATGGTTAAGTTTAACATGATCAGAAAATGAATTATTTTTCTCATTTATTCTTCATTTCATGGTTAAGATGGCATTCTGTGGAGACAGGAAGCACAGTAATAACTTTGGAGAGAGTTATTGGAAGCCAATATACCAAGACACCGTGATGGATGATCCAGAATCATGGGTAAAGATGTAACCAGTGTTAAGTAAACGTTATCAGGGAATTGTAGAGATAAGAAGGTCCATATTATTTCAATATGAATAGGTTCCAAAGAGCCACGACATTGTAAGTAATAATAGTGTTGTTAACTTTTTCTTGTGGGGGTAAATATGCAGTTCTCTAGCAATAATACATTTGAAAATAAAGAACAGGAAGAGATGGTTTCCGGACATAAAAAGATGCCTGGAGGATCTTTGCATGCCCTGACTGAACAGTAAACAATTATGTAATCCTTGATTTTCCATCTGCTAGTCTAATTTGTTATTGATATATAGTAATACTTCATATAGGCCCATGAGTTTTGTGTTACTGATTTTAATTAAATTTTTTTTTTTTTTTTTTTTGAGACGGAGTCTCGCGCTGTGTCACCCAGGCTGGAGTGCAGTGGCGCGATCTCGACAAGCTCCGCCTCCCAGGTTCACGCCATTCTCCTGCCTCAGCCTCCGAGTAGCTGGGACTACAGGCGCCTGCCACCACGCCCGGCTAGTTTTTTGTATTTTTAGTAGAGACGGGGTTTCACCATGTTAGCCAAGATGGTCTCCATCTCCTGACCTCGTGATCCACCCGCCTCGGCCTCCCAAAGTGCTGGGATTACAGGCTTGAGCCACCGCGCCCGGCCTAAAATGTTTACATTGGCAGAGACCCACCAGAAGTATTTCTCCAGGTCCCTGCCTACCCTTCAGGATGCACTGCCCTTTGGAATATTGAGAGAGACAAAGGATTTTAGAAAGTTTTTGTTGCATATCATGAAAGGACTTTCCTTTTGGTACCTCTTCAAGAAATTTTATTCATGATTTGAATCATTTTTCTGCAGGTCAGATTGATATATCCTGTACAAACAATACCAGTTTTACAAATGAGAAAGTTCAGAGGAAAAAAAGATTTTCTAGAGATTGCTCAACACTAAAGAATGAAGCTAAGGTTTGTGTCCAGATTTATCTGATTCCAGAAGTCTTTGTCTCCACCATACTGAACACACCTTATTCTTCTTCTGATGAGTAATTCAGGCTACCCAGTTTTGGTGAAAGTGACCTTTTGCTTTACTATGATACCAAAACAATCTCACATTAATTTGATTGCTTACATGTTATTCACTAACAGAGAATAAAATCACTAGGATCGTTAGGTCGGATATCTTCAGCACTTGTCTTGTAAACCAATGAGCATTTGTTGCTGTAGGTTTCATTGGGTGCCCATATTCTCTAGAGTCCTACCATCATCTTGCAATGACATAAGTTTCTCTGTGCAAATATTGAGGATTCGGGTCTGGACACATTTCTCTTATGTTAGGTTTCTGAGTTCTCAGGCAATTCTGACTATGTAGACATCTATTGACCTTTCGTTTAGGCAGCTTGATAGTATAGCCATCTATTGTCTTTTCTATTTATCTAATTTATCTAAAATTATCTTAATTTTAACATAGCCAGGACCTGCCCATATATGATTGGATAAATATGTGTTGAATAAATAAAAGAATGAATGAATAAATAAATCAGTCAAGTTACATCACTATCTGAATAATTTTTGGTCAATATTCTAACACACAGTAGAGAGCTATATAGATCTATGTTTTATAGATTAGATAGATTATATAGATCTCTACTATGGTTTATTTATTAAAATATTTAAAGTATTAAGTATTTCCTTATCCTTAATAAGTGCTTAAACATTGATAAAATAAAGCAAAATTAAAAAGTCTAATACAATCTAATATAAATTTTGCTAGAAAAGGAATAGATTTTTTAAAAAATTGAAATAGTTTTATTTCAGAGAATCCAGATTCTAGGTCATGGGTTCTGGCTTTCATATGTTAATGAATCATTTTACTTTTCAAAGGTATTTGTGGGTAAGTCTGGGAGCAAGGCTAAAACTCCAGTTGATCCAGAACTCAAGCTGATCAATGAGAAAACACAATGAACTTCCAGCAATGTGAACATTGTTTCTAACAGGTATTGATTATCTAATTTATAATTTAAAAAAAGAATGTCTTTGCTCTTATTAAAGGCTGTATTTCTTCTAGTATTAGGAGGGGAGTGCAGTAGAATGAATAAGCTCTGCACTGGAGGTTTACACTTAGAAGTTGGTAAAATAAAACACATGCTCTCCTTAGTATGAATCTCTTTAGGTCAAGGCTATTTTTATCCACACTGGTAAAATTGTGAGACAGCTTGTCACGGTCTACAGTTAATATTTTCAGGTGCTTTAAAAACATTATATCTTATTATAATGCATTCAATGCTGGGAATATGATTATCACCCATTAGTCACTCAAATAAAAATGTTCAATGAATGAATTGATTAAATGATGGATAAAACATTTTGAAACTGGCTTCATAACAGTCACTTTATTGATTTCTTTGTACTATGCAACCTTTAAATATTAATTATCCAGGATGCTTAGGTAGATGACTAATTAAAATGATAAAACTGTTCTATCATTTTGCTTTTTAATTACTTGAAATTATTTTGATGCAATTCCTATCTCACTTTGTATATTTCTTCATATATTATGAAGGCCAAATTCATATTCAAGAAGTTGAAAATAATTTCTGGCTAATGAGTAGAGACAGTATTCTTGCTATACAAAATATTGGTTCTGAATGATTTATTTACCTGATTTAATGCCATCCTGATAACAGATATGTACTTTCTCAGTTAACTGCTGTTGGGGAAATGTATTAGAGAAACATGTTTTCCTGACTCAAACATTTCTCCACAAAAGTAACAGATAATGAACACAGTTTTATGATTAAATAAGCATTAAACAAGAATGTGATATGCATCATAAGCAATCTGCTAAGAGGTTGCAAAGACAGAAAGAAACCTAACCGTTTTATACAGGCAAGCCCTCAAGAAAGAAGATTTGACAGCACCATTTTGTCACACACAGTTCATCCTAGATTCACCTGATAATTGAGATAATCATCTATGTTACCTAATGAGCTTTATCCAGAGGTAAAACAAACTCTCAAATCTTTATGAAAAAGGTAGCTTTACAAGAGCAAGGTGCCCACCGAAGCTAAACTTGGCTGATAGGGATGCTATCTCCCTTGATATATACATTTCAAAGAGAATGCTTCCAGATTCTTGAGAAAGACATTCCTGGGTCATAAAGCTGACAAAAGTCCTGTCTACTTTCAAAAGGATTTATATACATTTCAAATAGAGTGGAAAGTACTTACAAGTTTTCTGAAGTATGTTCTCTAAGAAAAAGGAGGGGAGGGACATCTCTTTCCTCATTTTCAACAGAGAGATGAAGCTTCTTATTTATTCTTTAAAAAATAATTAGGTTGTTTTTTGCAGGGACATGTGCAGATGGAAACCATCATTCTCAGCAAACTAACACAGGAACAGAAAACTAAACACCGCATGGTCTCACTCATAAGTGGGAGTTGAACAATAAGAACACATAGACACAGGGAGGGGAACATCATACACTGGGGCCTGTCAGGGGGTGGGGGTTAGGGGAGGAATAGCGTTAGGAGAAACACCTAATGTAGATGATGGGTTGATGGGTGCAGCAAACCACCATGGCACATGTATACCTATGTAATAAACCTGCATGTTCTGCATGTGTATCCCAGAACCTAAAGTTCTGGGATAATAATTAGATTTATTGAGGTATAATTTGCATAGAATAAAGTTCACTCATCTTTAATTGTACAGTTCAATGAATTTTGACAGTGTATATATATATTCAGGTCACCATCATTACAATGTAGATGTAGACTAGTTCTATCAATCCAAGTAGACCCCTCTGCAATTCCCCCCCTTCCCCTAACCCCACCTCACCTCCCTGGCAGTTTTGCCTGCTTTAGGTTTTTTTTTTTTTTTTAAGCTGTATTGAGATATAATTGACAAATAAAAATTGAATATATTTAGAGTGTACAACCTGATGTTTTGATATAAGTATGCATTGTGAAACAATCACCACAATCAAGCTAATTAACCTATTTATTATCTCACATAGCTACCTTTGTGTGTGTTTGTGTCTGTGTTAAGCTTCTTATTTTTCGTGTATTTGTTGTTACAATTTTACTTGTCCTTATACTGGTCATATGTTGTGTTCTTTCAGAATTACCTTGCAGATGGCTATAAACTTGGAAAATAATGAATGCTATCATTTCTCTGTTGGAATTTCCTCATTTCTCTGTTTATTTCCTATTTATTATCTACTGATATTTAATTAGAATGCTTGGTAGCTTTGATAGTAATAATAAGCTGTTGATTTGGGTTCAATTTGATTACTTTCTCTGACCCATACTTTTTAAACTTAGAATGCATACATTTAATGTGAGATCCCAGTTTCTACAATCTTTTTTCAATTTATTTAAATTACATTATTATTCTTACTTTCTAAATTTTCAGATACATTGTTTTTATAATGTACACTTTTTGAAGTATGTATACATTATGGAATGACAAAATCTAGCTAATTAATACATGCATTACCTCACATAGTTCTCATTTTTGTGATGAGAACATGACATCCACTCTATTAATATTTATCAACACTACAGTGTATTAACTATAGTCACCATGTTGTATAACAGATGTCTTGACCTTATTCCTCCTACCTAACTAAAATTTTGCATTCCTCGACCAACATCTCCTCAAACCCTCTTCTCCAACTGACAGGACCTCTGGTAAATAGCTTTCTACCTTCTATTTCTATGAGATTAACTTTCTTAGATTCCATACATATAAATGAGGTCACCTGGTATTTGTCTTTCTGTACCAGGCTTATTTCAGTTAACATAAAAAACTCCAAATTCATCTGCGTTGCTACAATGATAAGATTTCCTTCTTTTCATGGCTGAATAGTATTCCACTGTGTATTTATACAACAATTTTTCTTTATTCATTCATTGATGGACACTTAGGTTGATTCCATATCTTGGCTGTTGTGAATATCAATGCAAGAAATAAATGGGAGTGCAGATATTTCTTCACCATACTGATTTCATTTCTGTTGAATATATACCCAGAAGTGGGATTGCTGGATCATATGGTAATTCTACTTTTAAGGAACCCATATACTGGTTTTCATAACAGTCATACTAATTGATATTCCTACCAGCACTGTGCAGGCATTCCCTTTCCTTCATATCCTCAAATCTTCACGTGTGATCGTTTGTCTTTAGCCATTCTAACAGGTAATATCTCATGGCAATTTTAATTTGCATTTCCCTAATGATTAGTGATGTTGAGCATTTTTTAATATACCTCTTGGCCATTTGGATGTCTTCTTTTGAAAAATGTCTATTCAGGTCCTTTGCCCATTTTTAAAATTAGGTTGTTGTCTTGCTTTTGAGGTCTTTATATGGTTTAGATATATCAGATGTATAGTTTGCAAATATTTTCTTTCATTCTGTAGATTGTCTCTTCACCTTGCTAATTGTTTTCTTTGCTGTGTAGAAGCTTTTCAGTTTGATGTACTCAAATTTATCTATTTTTGCTTTTGCTGCCTATGCTTTGGGATCATATAAAAAAAAGATTGCCCAGATCAATATCAATCTCAAAAATGAGATTTTAAATGGTTAATATGAATATAGCAATTTCTTAGGCAGGATTCTAAGCACTTTACATCTAGTAATACATTTAATCTACAAAGTGTATACTATTATTGTCATTCTTTTTTTTACAGAAAAAAAAAAAACAGACACAGAGGGTTTAAGCCATTTTTCTAAGCTCACCTTAGCTAGCTAGCAGCAGCACTAGAAATTTGATTTTGAGCTCTACTTTTTAACAACTACTACAGTACACCCATCTTGTAGGCTGAAGTGATGAGAAGGTATATTAGATAGTCCACTTTGTGCAATGTTCAGCATATACTGAACACTCAATGAATTCTAGCCATTGATGCTATTTTGTGGTTGTTGCTGTTGTCAGTCTAAAACTGCCTTCTTCAGACTTGCAGGCCAGTCTTCACCCATGTTCTCCACTAATTAAAAAAAAAACAACTTTTATGTAATCTGCTCTACTGGCAATATTAATGCATAAATGTGGAATCTTAGGGTTGAGCTATTCTGAATTTTTGGTATTACAATTTATTTATCTTAAAAAAGTTAGCAAGGATTATACGTCAAATCTCTTCTAGACATAGAGATCGAGCATAGTTGGGGATTTTCTAATTCTAATTTTTCATTTGTTCATTAATTAATGCATCAATTCAGTCAACAGCTAACTAAGGAATGCCTCCTAAATACTAGTCACTATGCTAGGTGCTTGTACAGAAGTTCATGCTTTAAAAATTTGAAGGAATTAATGAGTATTAGGAGTTCAAGGCCCAAAGAGGCTGAAACCTATTATTACAGCTTAATTTTAAAACACAATTGGCATGAACTACATAGGAGAGTCAAAAGCTTTTGAATCTGACCCTGTCATCTTTTTCTAAGTGATTTATCCAGAGATTTGTCACCATTTTCTTGAGGCAAGATAGATTTGAAATGACCTAAGGTGTTCATTAATGCTTTTCATTATTATTATTTTTTTTCTGGTCTCGACTAATTGCTTTAGAATACCTCTCCAGCTTGAATATTCTTACAGTTACTATTTCAGGATTCTCTGATAAAAATTTGACTTCCCCTTAGGAAACTCAAAATCTGCAAAAGCAAAATGTTGAGCTTATAAATGGTAAAATCAAGAAGTCAGACATAGTAAAAATGTTAAAACTTTGAATAATTAATCATAATAATTATACTCCAGCAATAACATACCTTGAACGTTTCTCATTTGCAACTCACCTCAAGACCAATTTTTGCAACATTCATCAGTGGTAAATGGAGGTGTGAGGGAGGGCCGTTGGGTAAGTACGACAGGATTTGGGCAGTTTGGTTACAAATTTTAGCTCTGCCTCTTAGTCATTGTGATTTTTGGACAATTTATTCAGCCTCTTTAAATCTGTTTCTGAATCTGGAAAATGGGTTGATATTTTTATGTATTTCAAAATTTAATTGTACTAGCAAGATGATGTAGATAATTATTAAACTGTAAGTATTAACTAATTTATAACTACAATAAATTGTGGGTTCAATAAAATTCATTTGTAATTCCCTAAGACAGTATATTTGTAAAATTCATTTGTAATTCCTTAAGACAGTATATTTGTCTTTTCATTTATTTCCATACAGCAGTCATAATTATCTTATTGAATTAAATCAGATAAAAAAAAAATACCTCCCCATCTTGATGTGTGAATCCTTACATAGGCTGCATTATTTGCTCTCTTACTTTATTTCTTTCTCCTCTCTTTGGTTTCTCTGTTCAGGTCACATGGGCTCAGGACTTTCTTGCTGCTCTTGGAACAGGAGAGGTACACTCCTGCTCCAAAGCCTATGCACCTGATGTTATCTCTCTTAGAACACCCTTTGACCTATGCACTGCAAAGTTTGCTCCTCACCTCCTTCAGGTCTTAACTCATATGTCATTTTCTCTTTAGTGCCATCTCTAACCATTCTGTTAAAAATTGTGGTTCACCTTCCAATAGTTTCTACTCCTCTTGGCTTTGGTTTTCCTCATAACATTTATCAACATTTAGTATTAGGCTATAATTTATTTATTTATGTTGTTTATTGTTTGTCTCCACCACTAGAATATAAACACCATGAGGGCAGGAGTTTGTGTCTATTTTGCTCAATTTTGTGAGCCCACTTCCAAAACAAGTCTAGTATAAAAAAGACACTTAATAAGCATATAACAGTATAAACTGTTGGAGCCAAAAAAAAGAAATTATTAAGTGTGAATAAAAGACATGGAAGATCAGAATATATAGAAAGGCATTGTGATGAGGGAGACTTGAGTTATACTATGGTATGGTTTGTGTAAGACAAACCAATGGGAAATAAACCACTTGGGAAGAATCATAAAGTTATTTTAGATCACCTTTGATTTTTTTTTTTTTCCTTTTTTTAAAAAAATTTACTTTAAGTTCTGGGATACATGCAGAGAATGTGCAGGTTTGTTACACAGGTATACATGTGTCATAGTGGTTTGCTGCACCCATCAACTCGTCATCTAGGTTTTAAGCCCCACACGCATTAGGTATTTGTCCTAATGCTCTCCCTCCCCTTGCCCCCCAACCCCTGACATGCCCCGGTGTGTGATGTCCCCCTCCCTCTGTCCATGTGTTCTCATTGTTTAACTCCCACTTATGAGTGAAAATATATGGTCTTTGGTTTTCTGTTCCTGTGTTAGTTTGCTGAGAATGATGGCTTCCAGCTTCATCCATGTTTCTGAAAAGGACATGAACTCATTCTTTTTTATGGCTTCATAGTATTCCATGAGATCACCATTGATTATCTTAATTGTTTACCAGTTATTTTAGGTAACAGATAACTATGTATTTAATCAGCAAAACAGACATTATCATTGGTCTTTGCTAGTTTGCTATATTATGCTTATGATTCCATCCTTTATACTTTCTATCAACCAGAAGTGTCTTATGGTTTGTAAATATAATACTAAAAAGCAGTGTTGCCAAATACCAAGATATAACCTGAGAAATTCTATACATTTATATGTATCAGATGAGTTCCAATTTTGAATTAAGCAGAGACCACATGACTTAAGGACTCTATAATTTTTTTTACCATGTCTATTTAAATTAACTTAAATTAACATTAAATTATATTACAATTAAAAATCCACAGGAAGGGTACTCTTTGCATTTTTCAAATAAAATGAGTTTATTTTGAGTCAGTGGAGGTTCTATTTTGCGGTGCTCCAGTGTATACAAAAATTTCTTGAGTGTTGTTCCTCCCATACTATGAAAAATAGTTATCAATTGTGCCATACCCCATCTCACTTTCAGAAGTATTTATGTCTAAAGGAAAAGTATGACCCATGCAAACGATCTCTCTTAACCAAATATATGGTGTAGGATATAAAAATGTAATACTGTGCTTTTTACCTGACCTAATTTTATTTCCTTGTTTACATCTTAGGTATTGGATGCATTAAATGAAATACTGTTATTGGTCTGAGACAGTTTCATTGCTATTAGCTATACTCTGCGTATTATCCAGTAATTTATGTTCTCTGTGGCATTGCCAAATGATCCTTGCATTTGATAAACTGTATTAAGTATTACATTCTTATTGAATTAGAAGTAATTGCATCTGTTTCAGTTCTTGAGACCACATTCTGAATCATTTGTGCATTTATTTTTATTGTTGTAAAATCAAGGTTTTAGCTAAATAAATTAGTGGTAAGCCCAGAAATGTTTATGAAGAGTTTATATCATTAAGGAGTTGAGAGAGTTTTACAAATTATTTTCAATATTAATTCTTTTCAATCTTTCATATTAATGTGCAACCTGAAAAATATTTTTCTCATTTTGTGAATTAATCAGCTTTATGGAGTGCCTATAAAATTACTTTGTCTAAAATATATTAAATTCTTTTATTATAGAATGAATCACAATCTTTTGCCCTTGTCTGTGAAAGCAGAAATTATATCTAACTTAATCTCCTATCACAGAGTATTTGGCAGTGCTAAGTCCATAGTAGGTGTTCAGTAAATAGTTTTGACTAAGTAATAATCACACAAACAAAATTTTCTCTGTTTGCTATTTAGAAAGGAATTGCAGTACTAAAAACATTAATCAAAAAATGTTATCTTGAAGAAACTTAGTCTCATAATAGTTATAAATATTTTAAACTCTTGATTTTTCCTAAGATATTCTCAAATGTTCTCTTTTCATTTTCATGAGTTCTGATAATCAGTTCAACTCAGCATAGGCAAATCACCACGTGAGTAGATTAGAAGCAGAAAAGGCAAATGTGTTTTTGGGGTGCATGGATCCCTTTAGTGATTCATGTCACTTAGAGCTAGTCTGGAATTATACATTGCTTTTCCTCAGAAAGTCCTAGTTTAGATCTCTTGTGCTGGTGTCTAAATAAATTTTAGTATTTTTACTCCAAAATAGGCCCTGAATGAGATAATAAAATGCATAGCTTCCCTACCTATGACACCCTATTCCTATGATCAGCAGTTTGTCACTTGATTTTCCAAGTTCCCACCCCATGAATACCTAACAATGTGTAAGGATATTTAGAAAGCTTAACCTAGTAAAATAAATTATAATATTAAGTATACCTAAGTAAAAAAAGTCATGCAAATTACCATTCCTTAATTCATTCAATAAGTGGGCCCACATAGCAGTGCCTGAGATCTGCTTCATGTAGTGTAAGGGAACATTCCGAAGCCTCAGTCCCAATGTACCAGATGCTTCTTATCAAGCACCATCAGCAACAATGCTATTAACATCATAATGAAGGACAAGCATGACAACACATTAGATATCAAAAGAATGGCTTATATATTTTCTCTCACCAAATTAGAGAAATTGCCAAACATCAAAACTGGCATTGAAAACTCTGCTTATTTCAGCGGAGGCTAGATATTATGCCTACTCTGCTTTTTCATACTTTATAAAATATTCTCAGTACATAACTATCTGGGCATGTGTACAAGTTTAAAATGTTATGATCATGTCTTTAAAATAATTTCTCTTTTTTTCTGTTACAATTTTGATTTGTGCCTAATACAAATGACTTTATTAATGGCCTTTTGATATTCAAAACTTTATTTTGTCCAAGCAATCAGAATAACAAATATAATTATTTGAACCAATTAATCTCATTTCAGGAGAACGAAATTGTAAACCGTGAAACTATAAGCCTAGTTTCAATTTTCTATGTATTTGATTTTCATGAGGACATAAGGATCATTTACAATCTGATGCATTTTTAAAAAGTTGTGTACCCTAACAGATAGAGGATGAGTTTTAAATTCACATAGATCTAGGCTTGAATCCCAAGTGAGTCGATTACTAGATTTGTGAGTTGGGCAAGTTATTTGCTCTTTTTTTTTTTTTTTTTTTTTTTTTTAGCTTAATTCTTCTTGTTTGTAAAATAAAAATAACAATGCTCCCTTTCAGGAGGTTACAAGATTAGGTCAGATGGTACATTCAATAAGTCCAGCACAGCACATAGTACATAATAAGGGCTTAACCTTCTCCTTGGTTTTTCCCAACAAAATTATCAGTGTGCTGAGGGAAAGAATTGTAATTACTCTTGGTAACATCTCTTTCTTCCTCTTCTACTCTGCTCTATAAAAAGTGCCACATATATGACACCTAATAAATATATGCTACCTTCACTTAATAGATTCCAGGATATGATGATAAAGCTTAACATTTTTAGGCTTTTTCTGATTGTACGACTTTTTAAAATTTTCATATTATCATTTTTTTCATGTCTGAATATTTTTATTATTGGAGGAAGTAAATAAAGCTCTAATATTTGTTTTAACGGAATGCAGTTAAGTTGCAATCAACTTCATGTAACACTTTAACCTGTAGAACTACTGTGGTGGAAGTATTAAAACAAACAAACACACACACAAAAGCAGCTGACATGGAGAAAAGTTAAGTGGGAAACAAGAGCTGTACACAAAGGGCATTTCAAAGTTTTTTGGAGGACTATTCTTCTATTAACCTCTCATATTTGAAAAATAGAAGAATATGAGTCAAATTGGGGACTAAATAATTGTTACTAATTTTTTCTTTAAAACTTTGGCGATGTTATTACTCTTTTCTAATGTATGGACAAGGTAAAATATCTTTTGACTTTCTGTGCTGCAGTTTCCTCTAGATCTATCATAATGAGTGTAATATGCTCAATAAATTGCTTTGACATACATATTATATAGCCCTTATTGTTTTCTTTGGTTAAACAGATGTGGCTAAATAAACAAAAATGATCACTTAGGAAGCATAAAAATTATCAAGAAATACATTATATTAAAACTGGATGGTAAATTTCTGAGAGCATCAATTAATTTTATGGATTTTTTATAAACACTTTAAAATATTAATTTTTTATATTTGTCGAGTGAGGTTATTAATACTGAATGATCAATATCAATACAAAAACATCTAGACATCTTTGCTGAAGTTGCAAATAGTTTAATTGACAATGTTAATTTAAGTAAATAGATAATAAAAACAGATGAAAGTGCAATAATCAAGCACATTCGTATTTTTTCTGTATTGGTTCACTTAACTAATGAAGGGAAAGTTGGGTTTTACCTCTGACTCAGGTATGTTAAGCATTAGACATGGAGAAGTCAAGTCAGTAGAAAGGTCAAGTAAAGAGGCAAAGCAGGATAAGGACTGACAAATATTTCAGATTTAGCAAATAGAACGTGATGAGCACTCTTGACAAGACAAAAAAATTTAAAAAAAAATAAATAAAAAATAAAAAAATAGAGGGCAGAGCAAGATGGCCAAATAGGAACAGCTCCAGTCTCCAGCTCCCAGTGTGAGTGACACAGAAGACGGGTGATTTCTGCATTTTCAACTGAGGTACCGGGTTCATCTCACTAGGGAGTGCCAGACAATTGGTGCTGGTCAGCTGCTGCAGCCCGACCAGCAAGAGCTGAAGCAGGGTGAGGCATCGCCTCACCTAGGAGTGCAAGGGGGAAGGGAATCCCTTTTCCTAGCCAGGGGAACTGAGACACACAACACCTGGAAAATCGGGTAACTCCCACCCCAATACTGCACTTTACCAAGGGTCTTAGCAAACGGCACACCTGGAGATTATATCCCACACCTGGCCGGGAGGATCCCACGCTGACGGAGCCTCCCTCATTGCTAGCACAGCAGTCTGCGATCTAACCGCAAGGCAGCAGCGAGGCTGGGGGAGGGGGGCCCGCCATTACTTAGGCTTAAGTAGGTAAACAAAGCTGCTGGGAAGCTCGAACTGGGTGGAGCCCACAGCAGCTCAAGGAGGCCTGCCTGTCTCTGTAGATTCCACCTCTGGGGACAGGGCACAGCTAAACAGAAAAAAAAATAAGCAGCAGAAACCTCTGCAGACACAAACGACCCTATCTGACAGCTTTAAAGAGAGCAGTGGATCTCCCAACATGGAGGTTGAGATCTGAGAACAGACAGACTGCCTACTCAAGTGGGTCCCTGACCCCTGAGTGGCCTAACTGGGAGACATCCCTCACTAGAGGCAGACCGACACCCCACACCTCACATGGTGGGGTTCACCCTGAGACGAAGCTTCCAAAGCAAGAATCAGACAGATACACTCGCTGTTCAGCAGTACTCTATCTTCTGCAGCCTCCGCTGCTGATACCCAGGCAAACAGGGTCTGGAGTGGACCTCAGGCAAACTCCAACAGACCTGCAGCTGAGGGTCCTGACTGTTAGAAGGAAAACTAACAAACAGAAAGGACACCCACACCAAAACTCCATCAGTATGTCACCATCATCAAAGACCAAAGACAGATGAAACCACAAAGATGGGGAAAAAGCAGGGCAGAAAAGCTGGAAATTCAAAAAATAAGAGCGTATCTCCCCCTCCAAAGGAATGCAGCTCATCACCAGCAACAGATCAAAGCTGGTTGGAGAATGACTTTCATGAGTTGAGAGAAGAAAGCTTCAGTCCATCAAAATTCTCAGGGCTAAAGGAGAAATTACGTACCCAGCGCAAAGAAACTAAAAATCTTGAAAATAGAATGGAAGAATGGATAACTAGAATAATCAATGCAGAGAAGGCCATAAACGAACTGACAGAGAAAAAAACCATGACATGAGAAATACGTGATAAATGCACAAGCTTCAGTAACTGACTCGATCAACTGGAAAAAAGAGTATCAGTGAATGAGGATCAAATGAATGAAATGAAGTGAGAAGAGAAGTCTAAAGAAAAAAGAGGAAAAAGAAATGAACAAAGCCTTCAAGAAGTATGGGATTATGTGAAAAGACCAAATCTACGTCTGATTGGGGTGCCTGAAAGTGAGCGGGAAAATGGAACCAAGTTGGAAAACACTCTTCAGGATATCATCCAGGAGAACTTCCCCAACCTAGTAGGGCAGGAACATTCAAATTCAGGAAATACAGAGAACACCACAAAGATACTCCTGAAGAAGAGCAACTCCAAGACACATAATTGTCTTGGATTATGTGATTCACCAAAGTTGAAATGAAGGAAAAACTTTTAAGGGCAGCCAGAGAGAAAGGTCGGGTTACACACAAAGGGAAGCCCATCAGACTAACAGCAGATCTTTCGGAAGAAACTCTACAAGCCAGAAGAGAGTGGGGGCCAATATTCAACATTCTTAAAGAAAAGAATTTTAAACCCAGAATTTCATATCCAGCCAAACTAAGTTTCATAAGTGAAGGAGAAATAAAATCCTTTACAGATAAGCAAATGCTTAGAGATTTTTGTCACCACCAGGCCTGCCTTACAAGAGACCCTGAAGGAAGCACTAAACATGGACAGGAACAACTGGTATCAGCCATTGCAAAAACATGCCAAAACGTAAAGACGATCGATGCTAGGAAGAAACTGCATCAACTAACGAGCAAAATAACCAGTTAATGTCACAATGACAGGATCAAGTTCACATGTAACAATATTAACCTTAAATGTAAATGGACTAAATGGTCCAATTAAAAGACACAGACTGGCAAACTGGATAAAGAGTCAAGACCCATCAGTTTGCTGTATTCAGGACACCCATCTCACATGCAGAGACACACATAGGCTCAAAATAAAGGGATGGAGGAAGATCTACCAAGCAAATGGAGAACAAAAAAAAGGAGTTGCAATCCTAGTCTCTGATAAAACAGACTTTAAAATATCAAAGATCAAAAGAGACAAAGAAGGCCATTACATAATGATAAAGGGATCAATTCAACAGGAAGAGCTAACTATCCTAAATATATATGCAGCCAATACAGGAGCACCCAGATTCATAAAGCAAGTCCTTAGAGACTTACAAAGAGACTTAGACTCCCATACAATAATAATGGGAGACTTCAACACTCCACTGTCAACATTAGACAGATCAACGAGACAGAAAATTAACAAGGATATCCAGGAATTGAACTCATCTCTGCACCAAGCGGACCTAATAGACATCTACAGAACTCTCCACCCCAAATCAACAGAATATACATTCTTCTCAGCACCACATCACACTTATTCCAAAATTGACCACATAATTGGAAGTAAAGCACTCCTCAGCAAATGTACAAGAACAGAAATTATAACAAACTGTCTCTCAGACCACAGTGCAATCAAACTAGAACTCAGAACTAAGAAACTCAATCAAAACCGCTCAACTACATGGAAAATGAACAACCTGCTCCTGAATGACTACTGGGTACATAAGGAAATGAAGACAGAAATAAAGATGTTCTTTGAAACAAATGAGAACAAAGATACAACATACCAGAATCTCTGGGACACATTTAAAGCAGTGTGTAGAGGGAAATTTATAGCACTGAATGCCCACAAGAGAAAGCAGGAAAGATCTACAATTGACACTCTAACATCACAATTAAAAGAACTAGAGAAGCAAGAGCAAACACATTCAAAAGCTAGCAGAAGGCAAGAAATAACTAAGATCAGAGCAGAACTGAAGGAGATAGAGACACAAAAAAACCCTCGAAAAAATCAATGAATCCAGGAGTTGGTTTTTTGAAAAGATCCACAAAATTGATAGACCACTAGCAAGACTAATAAAAAAGAAAAGAGAGAAGAATCAAATAGATGCAATAAAAAATGATAAAGGGGATATCACCACTGACCCCACAGAAATACAAACTACCATCAGAGAATACTATAAACATCTCTACGCAAATAAACTAGAAAATCTAGAAGAAATGGATAATTTCCTGGACACTTACACTCTCCCAAGACTAAACCAGGAAGAAGTTGAATCCCTGAATAGACCAATAGCAGGCTCTGAAATTGAGGCAATAATTAATAGCCCACCAACCAACGAAAGTCCAGGACCAGATGGATTCACAGCTGAATTCCACCAGAGGTACAAGGAGGAGCTGGTACCATTCCTTCTGAAACTATTCCAACCAATAGAAAAAGAGGGAATCCTCCCTAACTCATTTTATGAGGCCAACATCATCCTGATACCAAAGCCTGGCAGAGACACGACAAAAAAAGAGAATTTTAGACTAATATCCCTGATGAATATCGATGCAAAAATCCTCAACAAAATACTGGCAAACCGAATCCAGCAGCATATCGAAATGCTTATCCACCATGATCAAGTGGGCTTCATCCCTGGGATGCAAGGCTGGTTCAACATACGCAAATCAATAAACGTAATCCAGCATATAAACAGAACCAAAGACAAGAACCACGTGATTATCTCAATAGATGCAGAAAAGGCCTTTGACAAAATTCAACAGCCTATCATGCTAAAAACTCTCAATAAATTCGGTATTGATGGGACATATCTCAAAATAACAAGAGCTATTTATGACAAACCCACAGCCAATATCATACTGAATGGGCAAAAACTGGAAGCATTCCCTTTGAAAATTGGCACAAGACAGGGATGCCCTCTCTCACCACTCCTATTCAACATAGTGTTGGAAGTTCTGGCTAGGGCAATCAGGCAAGAGAAAGAAATAAAGGATATTCCGTTAGGAAAAGAAGAAGTCAAATTGTCCCTGTTTTCAGATGACATGATTGTATATTTAGAAAACCCCATTGTCTCAGCCCAAAATCTCCTTAAGCTGATAAGCAACTTCAGCAAAGTCTAAGGATACAAAATTAATGTGCAAAAATCACAAGGATTCTTATATACCAGTAACAGACAGAGAGCCAAATCATGAATGAACTTCCATTCACATATGCTTCAAAGAGAATAAAATACCTAAGAATCCAACTTACAAGAGATGTAAAGGACCTCTTCAAGGAGAACTACAAACTACTGCTCAGTGAAATAAAAGAGGACTTAAACAAGTGGAAGAACATTCCATGCTCATGGACAGGAAGAATCAATATCGTGAAAATGGCCATACTGCCCAAGGTAATGTATAGATTCAATGTTATCCCCATTAAGTTACCAATGAGTTTCTTCAAACAATTGGAAAAAACTGCTTTAAAGTTCATATGGAACCAAAAGAGAGCCCGCATCTCCAAGACAATCCTAAGTCAAAAGAACAAAGCTGGAGGCATCACGCTACCTGACTTCAAACTGTACTACAAGGCTACAGTAACCAAAACAGCATGGTACTGGTACCAAAACAGAGATATAGACCAATGGAACAGAACAGAGCCTTCAGAAATAATACCACACATCTACAGCCATCTGATCTTTGACAAACCTGAGAAAAACAAGAAATGGGGAAAGGATTCCCTATTTAATAAGTGGTGCTGGGAAAATTGGCTAGCCATAAGTAGAAAGCTGAAACTGGATCCTTTCCTTACTCCTTATATGAAAATTAATTCAAGATGGATTAGAGACTTAAATGTTAGTCCTAATATCATAAAAACCCTAGAAGAAAACCTAGGTAATACCATTCAGGACATAGGCACGGGCAAGGACTTCATGTCTAAAACACCAAAAGCAATGGCAACAAAAGCCAAAATTGACAAATGGGGTCTAATTAAACTAAAGTACTTCTGCACAGCAAAAGAATCTACCATCAGAGTGAACAGGCAACCTACAGAATGGGAGAAAATTTTTGCAATCTACTCATCTGACAAAGGGCTAATATCCAGAACCTACAAAGAACTCAAACAAATTTACAAGAAAAAACAAACAACCCCATCAAAAAGTGGGCAAAGGATATGAGCAGACATTTCTCAAAAGAAGACATTCATACAGTCAACAGACACATGAAAAAATGCTCATCATCACTGACCTTCAGAGAAATGCAAATCAAAATCACAATGAGATACCATCTCCCACCAGTTAGAATGGCAATCATTAAAAATCAGGAAACAACAGGTGTTGGAGAGGATGTGGAGAAATAGGAACACTTTTACACTGTTGGTGGGATTGTAAACTAGTTCAACCATTATGGAAAAAACAGTATGGCGATTCCTCAAGGATCTAGAACTAGAAGTACCATATGACCCAGCCATCCCATTACTGGGGATATACCCAAAGGATTATAAATCATGCTGCTATAAAGACACATGCACGCCGGGCGCAGTGGCTCACGCCTGTAATCCCAGAACTTTGGGAGGCCGAGGCGGGTGGATCACGAGGTCAGGAGATCGAGACCATCCTGGCTAACATGGTGAAACCCCGTCTCTACTAAAAATACAAAAAAACAGCTGGGTGTGTGGTGGGTGCCTGTAATCCCAGCTGCTCGGGAGGCTGAGGCGGGAGAATGGCGTGAACCAGGGAGGTGGAGCTTGCAATGAGCCAAGATCACGCCACTGAACTCCAGCCTGGGCGACAGAGCGAGAATCCATCTCAAAAAAAAAAAAAAGAAGACACATGCACACGTATGTTCATTGTGGCACTATTCACAATAGCAAAGACTTGGAATCAACCCAAATGTCCATCAGTGAAAGACTGGATTAAGAAAATGTGGCACATATATACCATGGAATATTATGCAGCCACAAAAAGGATGAGTTTGTGTCCTTTGTGGGAACATGGATGCAGCTGGAAACCATCATTCTCAGCAAACTATCGCAAGACCAGAAAACTAAACACCGCATGTTCTCACTCATAAGTGGGAACTGAACAATGAGATCACTTGGACTCGGGAAGGGGAACATCACACACTGGGGCCTATTATGGGGAGGGGGGTGGGGGGAGGGATTGTATTGGGAGTTATACCTGATGTAAATGATGAGTTGATGGGTGCTGTCGAGTTGATGGGTGCAGCACACCAGCATGACACAAGTGTACATATGTAACAAACCTGCACATTATGCATATGTACCCTAGAACTTAAAGTATAATAACAAAAAATAAAAATAAAAAAATAAAAATAAATAAAAACGTTAAAAAACAGTAGCAAAAAACTGAAGAATGACTGAGAGACCAGGTTCCTAAGAGTTGAGGAACAAAATGAAAAACGTTGGTGACAAAGACCAGATAAGAATGCCAACTGTTATTGCAAAGAGGAAGGTTCAGGAGAGAAGAAAAAAGTTGAAATTCTAGAGTAGGATATAGGATGAAGTACCTGCTATTGCTGCTTCTGATTGGAAATACTAGTTTGAGAATATTCACATGTTAAAAATATGGTGCTGCTGCATAGACAGGTTCAAAGTAAAGGAGACAGGGGGCAATATTTGTGAATCAAAATTGTCAGAAGATGACTGAAAAGGATGGAATTTAGCACACAGGTGAAGTGATGAGTATTAGACAAGATGAAGGGCTCATTTTACTGTAAGAAAAAGAAAAGAAGTAAACATAGATGTTAATTTATTCTTCCTCTCATTTATTCAGTTAGCAAATATTGAAATATTATAATGACAGCTACTTTACTGCCAGGTCGTTTTCCCACAAACTGTACTCCAACAGTTTCTCTAATGACCTTTTGGAAATACAAATCAAGAATATGATTTTCCTTTTTAAAATACAGTCATGTGTCACTGGGGATATTTTCTGAGAAATGCATAGTTAAACAATTTTGTCACTCTGTGAACGTGATGGAGTGCACTAACACAAATCTCAATGGTACAGCCTACTACACACCTAGGCCACATGGTATACTCAATCATTCCCAGGCTACAAACCTGTTCCGAATGTTAATGTACTGAATTCTATAGGCAATTATAACACAATAATAAGCATTTGTGTATCTAAACATATCTGAACACACAAAAGGTACATGAAGAATACAGTATTATAATCTTATGGCACCACTGTATATGCGGTCTGATTATGTGGCACATGGCATGTTATGGGGCATGCAGTAGTTCACCAATGGATCATCAATATACATTCCATGTGCTCTAAAAAGACACACGAGGATCTGAGTCCTGTCTTTCTCTCTAATCTTTTCTCACCACCCTTCATTTCACCCCCTGCCCCACAACCATCCTTTTCAAATACACTGACCTACTGGCAGTACCGTATATTTTCTTCTCACTCAGAATAAAGACCAACATTCTCATCAGAATTTTTATGACATTACATGATCTACACATCTCCTGACCCACCACCCACTCCTGATGTCATCTTCCACTACTAGTATGTGTCTTATTTTGTCATTTTTTTTTTTCCTGCTGTTTCTTGAGCTGTTCGAAAATGGTTCACTTGGGTCCTTCAAATGTGATGTTTCCCAAGATATTTATGTGACTCAATTTTCTCTCTTCAATTCACTGCTCTGAGAAGCATTTCCTGTCTATCCTACCTATAGAGCATCCTCTTCTCAAAACTTTCTGACTCCTTGCTTCGATTTACTGTTCTTCATATCTCTTATCACCACTTAATATATAATATCTAGTTTTTGTACTATTTTCCTCTCCCTATAAGACTCTAAACAGCAAAAATCAGAGACTTTATTTTTCACGCAGCACTGACACATTTCTAGCAGCAGACTAGTGCCTGACACAGAACTGGAACTTTTCAAATATTTGTTAAATAAACAAAGAAGTAGATGAATAAATTGTGTGAACTAAATAACCTAATTCCTAGTTCAATTGTATTTTTCATTTTAAATTAATGCTCTGGCATTCTGATTTTGGAGGGCTTGTTTCAAGCCACAAAGAGCCATATCAAACAACCAATGACGGGGTTAATTTACTAGAGTACCATTAAAACAGGACCCTCAGATGTGCTGAGTAAAGGAATTTATTAAGTTGAACTTTTTTGTTGTTTTGAAAGAATTGTATTTTATACTGTGCATATAAACCACATGTATAGCTTAAAAAGTGATAATATTCACACATGTTCACAAACTCAGCTTGATAAATCAGGCATTACTATACCTTTGAATCTCATGCACTCCTCCCATGTCAGGTTTCCCCTAACACCCTGCAAGTAACCACTGTCCTCACATAAAGTGTGACCACATGTGCATAATCTTAAAAACACAGCATTTAGGCCGGGCATAGTGGCTCATGCCTGTAATCCCAGCACTTTGGGAGGCCAAGGTGGGTGGATCATGAGGTCAGGAATTTGAGACCAGCCTGGCCAACATGGTGAAATCCCATCTCTACTGAAAATACAAAAATTGGCTGGGTGTGGTGGCGGGTGCCTGTAATCTCAGCTACTCGGGAAGGTGAGGCAGGAGAGTCTCTTGAACCCAGGAGGTGGAAGTTGCAGTGAGCCGAGATCGTGTCATTGCACTCCAGCCTGGGCAACAGAGCAAGACTCCATCTAAAACAAACAAACAAACAAACAAACAAACAAACAAATGCAGTATTTAATTCTAAATGTATAAGACTTTTATCAATCTTTATAATAAATAAATCACACTATATATGTTTTTCTGGAACTTTCATATTTTTGCCTTAAATTGTATTTTTAGAGTTATTCATATTTTGTTTCATTGATCTATCATTGCTGTATAGACATCAATTTAATATACTTCCATTTACAGTCTGTTCTATCAAAAATATTTGGAATATATACAGGTTTTGTTATTATAAAATATACAGACATCAGCATCCTTGCACACGTCTCCAGCTGTAGATGTGCAAAAATTTCCAGGGTATATTAAAAAGTCATGAGGCAAATAACGCCTTTAGCTTTTTAGCTGTGCCAGATTAACTTCCAAAGAGAGTTAGCATTTCAAACTCACAATGGACATGTTTCTCATTCCCACTTACACATGCTTTTGTCAAACTTTTAAATTTTTATAAATATGATAATTAACAAATGGTATTCTTCTGTAGCTTTAGTTAGGATTTTCTTGATTACCAATGAGATTGGGCCCTTTATATTTCCTCTCTGTAAATTGCCTATTCATGTTTTCTGCCAATTACTCCCTTTTACCCCATATCAGTTCACTATGATTGTTTATTCTAGAAATGGGACTTGTTGATTATGTCTATGGTAGATTGAATCATTGTTTAACAAATATGCTCCTCTCTCTTTTGGAACAGGACATGCTGAGTTTGGCCCTTTGTCATACTTTGGAGTGTGAATGGAAGTCACAATGTCTCTGTTCTAAGCTAAGGTGATAGGAGGAATACTAAGTAGCTGACAGCTGTCTTTCAATCCCATCTTCTGCCACAGCTTGCTGTATGTGCTGAGCAGCTACTTGTCTGAGATTGAGGAAACACGTGGAGCTGACCTAAAGCACTCCTGACCAAGTACAGCCCAACTCAGATTTCCTACCTCTCATTACTACCCTGCAGACATATGAGTAGAAAATAAATGCTTGTTATTGAAAACTACTGAAATAATTTCAGTAGTTTGTTACTAGAATTATTTTTTACACAGCATTATCACAGGAAATAATTACTATATATTTGTTACAATATTTTTATTAAATCTGTGGCTTTCTGATCCTTTTTTAATGGTATCTTCATGAACATAAGTTCTTAAATATAATTCCTCAAATATCACTTCAGTGATTTGAGTCTTGATTAGGAAATCGTTTATTTCCAAATCAATTTTTTTCTTAGATTTCTTCCTAATAATTTAAAGTTTCCCTTTCACTCTCAAGTACTTAATGTATTTGGGTTTTATTTCTTTTCATGAATAGCGAAGAGTAAAACATCAATACCTCCCTTCCCTTCTTTTCTACCTTTCCTTTATTTTCCTTTCCTTCCTTTTATTCTCCTTTCTTTCTTTCCCCTGGCCTCTCTTAATCTTGTTCTTTCTCTTTCTCTCTCATTTTCTTTTGTGGTTATTCATTTGCTTATTTTTTCTAACTTTCATTATTGAAAACTATTTTCTCATTTCTGATTTCGCTTATATGTTAGTTTGCCACATATGTTTGGGTTTTCATCTTTATTGTCTTGACCCCTGTGATAATATCACACAGCCTTCATTTCTAGAGATTCCTACCCAGTCTTGATATCTGTTAGGTGAAAAGTCATAGCCTGCTCTTCAAAATTGTCTTGCCTAATCTTGCTCTTTACTTATTTTTTATGTTTATTTTTCTCAAAGTACTGTATTTATACTGATTAGGAATGCATTTTCTTTGATTAGACAACTAGATAGGCTGTTAGGAAGAATTAAAACAACAAAACAAAACAAAAACCTTGTCTGTGGGATGCATTTTAGGGGACAGGTATTTTTCTGTTCCGTTGTCTATGTCTGGATATGTTCTTTGTTTTCAAGCCAATTGGTAAACAGATGAAATAATTTTATTCTCTCATAGAGACAGACAGAATATGAAGTTACCTTGTTTGTTACTGTTTAGTGATCTAAGAAATTATAAACTAATTTGCCCTATTTTGCAATTATGTACATTTGATTGAGGTGTTGGAGACTTTGTCAGAATATTGACTTCTTTTCTAATAAAATATACTATAGCCATAATATATCTCTGAATTAATTATAAATTAGCAAGGTTTGGACTTTATTTGGGGCATTAGTTGCTGAAATAACTTGTGTAAGATAGTTCTCTAGAGCAGGCAGTCTCCCTTCATGGACTTAGAGGACACCCATGTAGCCAGCAGAGTTCCAGTTTGCTACCACTGTTTCTACTCTTTAATTGTTCATATGTATCTAAGAATCAGCTTTTCAAGCTTCATGAAAATAATTGGTAGAAATTTTAATTGAAATGGAATTGAATTTTAACATCATTTTCTTGGAAAATATACACTTTTACATTCCTGAATGTTTCTATATATGATTCAAGTTATTTAGGTCTTTAACGTGTTTCAGTAAAGGTTACGATTTTCTAAAAAATGTCTTTTACATATCTTGTGAGATTTATTTTTACTACCTTATATTTTTTGTTGTACTCAGAGATAACAAATATTTTCATATAAAAGTTTATTTTATTTTCTAATGTGGACAAATGCCATATAATTCATCTTATATCTGTAGCAACCATCCCAATCTCTATTAATTCTGTCTGAAGAGTCTTTTGGGGCTTCTGTTTTGAAAATAACACACCTGTATATGCTGATAGCTTTGTTTCCTCCTCAAAATCTTATGTTTTTTCCTTTCTTCTTATTCTGGCTAATCCTTTTAGAATGATATTGAATAGCAATTAGGACAGTGGGTGTCATTGTCATATTCTTTATTTAAGATATAAATTATTTTAATATTTTACTATTAAATGTTATTTTTCAAGATTTTTATCACATTAGAGAAGTTTTCTTTTATTCTTATGTTACTAAACATGTTTTAATTCATGAATGGTTATTTTATGAATCTGTGGGGTTATCATACTTTTGTCTTTAACCTGTAAATGCAGTAAATTATAATAATATATTTTCTAGTGCTAAACTAACTTTGCATTTCTAGAATAAATCTAACTTGGCTGTGTTATTATTTTTACTAGATTTGATTTGCTAGTATTTAAAAAAAGATGTTCCCATCTCGTTTTATACATAGGAGAGATCAGCTTGTAATGTTTCATTTTTACAGAGTTATTTTCTGTTTGCCATCAAAGTTAAACTAATGCCATAAAAAAAGGAAAGGTTGGAAAAAGGCTTTCCTTTTTTTTTATTTTATAGACATTTACAAGATAGTAATTTTCCATTTCCGAAATCTGTGTTCAAAACTAGTCTATAAACTGATCCTAGTGTTTACTTTGTGGATAATTTTTAAAATATTGCTTCAATGTCTTTAATGATTGTGTAGTTCAAATTTCTGTAATTGAAGTCCTACAATCAGAAATGTGTTTGATATGAACAGTGTTATACAATAGAAAATATATGCAGCATATCATGTTCTAAAATCTGAGAAACTCTTAATTTCAAAACAAAAAATGTTCCAAAGAGTTTTTGTTAAGAAATCTTAGGCTTCCGGTTAATATTCTATTTTTTGGCTCAATTGTGGTAAGTTACATATTTTTAAAAATTATTTGTTTCATGTTTTAAAAATTATTTCCATCAAGTTTCTCATAGTACTCACTCATAATTTTAAAAATCTCTGCTGCATTTATATGCCTGGGCTTTACTTCTAATACATTCTCATGTATATTCTTTAATTTATCAATCTTGCAAGATTCTGTTTGAAACAAATTTAGCTTTCCAGATCCTCTTTACTGCATCATAGTTTTAAAAATTAAATTCTGCGCTGGGTGCGGTGGCTCAAACCTGTAATCCCAGCACTTTGGGAGGCCAAGGAGGGCGGATCACGAGGTCAGGAGATCCATACCATCCTGGCTAACACGGTGAAACCCCGTCTCTACTAAAAAATACAAAAAAAAACTAGCTGGGCGAGGTGGCGGGCGCCTGTAGTCCAGGCTACTCGGGAGGCTGAGGCAGGAGAATGGTGTAAACCCGGGAGACAGAGCTTGCAGTGAGCTGAGATCCGGCCACTGCACTCCAGCCTGGGCAACAGGGAAAAAAAAAAAAAAGAAAAGAAAAAATTAAATTCTGCTTTTTTATTATACTTTTTATATTCTGTCTTTGCATTTGTTTTAGTATTCTTTTTATAGCTCCGTAAATTAGATGCATAAGCCATTGTTTACAGACTTTCTCCTTTTCTGATGAAAATATTGTTTTTCTTTCACCGCATACCACACGTTTTGCTCTGAATATTATTATCACCAGTCCTAAGTGTTTTCTAAATGCTTACACTGATTCTAAATTGACTACTGATTATTTAGAATTATTTAATATATTTTTTTAGTACTTTAAAATTTCTGACTTAATTTTATTGTTGTCAGAAAGTTCTGTATGTTTTCAATTTTGAAATTTTCCGCATTTAACTATATTACCGCTTAATCAAAATGTAATTTACTGTTACTAAAATGAATGAATTAATTCCCTAATACTAAAAGTTAACTTTGTGTCATCAAAAATCTGAGCTTCAGTTTCTGCAAATGTTAAATGAGGATAAAAATATCTACCTTGATGGATTAGAAATGACATATATGAAATATCTATCACAGTTCCTTGCCAATAGTGGATATTCATAAATGGCAGCTAAATAAATGATCTCTTTTTTATGTGCATATATGACATATGTATGTGCTTTATTTGATTAGATTAAACCTTCCTGCCTGCCTGCCTTTCTTCCTTCTTCCTTCCTTCCTCCCTTTCTTCTTTTTCTTTTCTTTTCTTTCTGTTCCCTCCTCTTCCCTCCTTTCTTTTCTCTTTTCTTTTCCTTTACTTTTCCTCCCCTCCCCTCCCCTTCCCTTCTTTTCAAAAGGATCTTTCTCCGTTGCCCAGGCTAGAGTGTAATGGTGCCGTCACAGTTTACTGTAAACTTGAACTGATGGGCTGAAGGGACACCTTGCCTCAGCTTCCCAGTAAGTTATGACTATAGGCACAATCCACCACACTTGGCTAATTAAAAAATAAATTGTAGAGACACGGTCTCTCTCCTCTTGCCCAAGTTGATCTCAGACTCCTGCTCAAGCAATCTTCCAGCCTTGGTCTCCCAAAGTGCTAGAATTACAGGTGTGAGCCATCACACCGAGCCATAAAAGTTTCTTGAAGGGAGGAATGACTCTGATTCTTTTCTGCATCCGACAGTGTTTTCTAATGTTATACATTGCATAAGATAATACTAAATATTATTATTGACTAATTGATCAATTAGGTAATTAATTGTAACTCAATCTTTTAGAAATTTCTATGTTTTATTCAGGTTTCAAATGTTAATATTAAATATACAAGAAAAGCGTAATGATGAATAATGGCCTGTCACTAAGATTATGTTGAATTGACTACACATGACTTTGTTTATGGAGACTCCCTGAAAAAGTAGTCCAAAAAAAATCTGCTGTAGAGGAATGTTAAGGGTGAACCTTAATACAAGAGGCCCTAGATAGCTGGAGCTGGGCACACACACACACACACACACACACACACACACACACGTACACAAGCATGCCCTAAGCCTTCAGTTAGGTCTATTGCATATATACAACTTTCTATACTGATATTATGAGAATTAAAGTATGGAGACCTAATTTCCTCCTGCAACACAATTAGAAAGGCAGTAATGGAATTACAGCAAATGGCCCAGGCGCAGTGGCTCACGCCTGTAATCCCAGCACTTTGGGAGGCTGAGATGGGTGGATCACCTGAGCTCAGGAGTTCGAGACTAGCCTGATGAACTTGTTGAAACCCCATTCCTACTAAAAATGCAAAAATTAGTGAGGTGTGGTGGCAGGCCCCTGTAATCCCAGCTACTTGGGAGGATGAGGCAGGAGAATCGCTTGAGCCCAGGAAGTGAGGTTGCACCACCAACACCTGCAACACAGGAGGTTGCAGTGAGCCAATATCGTGCCATTGCACTCCAGCCTGGGCGACAGAGCGAGACTTTGTCTCAAAAAAAAAAAAAAAAAAAAAAAAAAAATTGCAGCAAGTGGACAATGATCCCATTGTTCCACATAGATGACCAAAAATAAAGAAAAGGAAACCTCAGCATTTGTGGGAGATATTGAGATGGATGTGACATAAAGAAGTAAATGTAAATGGAAGAATTGGGACAAATGTTAGTCTTCCCCTGTTTTCAATTATACTGCAACTAGTCATTCTTAAAGATGACACTGACCCTGGGTCACTCAGCTCTATACACTTAGTCTGTTTCTATTGCCAGACTGATTTTATTCCTCATAGAAAAAATTAAATTGTACATCGACTGTCCCCACCCATACAAACAAAATTGTGTGCTTCTTCTCAGGCTCATTGGCAAGCTTCTCTCTCTGTCCATTAAATCTTGCCTTCCAAAAGCTCATTTTCTTTTACTTATCGGAGACATTTTATCTAGCTCTCAGTCTTCAACTCCATTACCTTGGGTGACTTTAGTGTTGATATGCATGACCAGTCCCATGTTTGACCCCCACTGTCTTACCCTGTGTCAATTTCAAATTCCTTCCTTCTCCTTTTGCTTTTCTCCATACTTTCTCAATCTTTGCCATCGCTGCTCCCTTCATAAGTCATGTATTCTCTCTAATCATAATCTAGTCTCCTTCCACATTAGTTGGTCAATTATTCCCACTCTTGCTGCTCCATTAAATATTTTGAAGCAACACTTTATACAGCACTTAGCATTATAACCATTATACTAACTCACTGGCTACTTTCATGTTTAATTTTGTTTTCTAAGTATGTCTCAAATTTGTTTGTAATTCTAGTCCTTAAAACTATCACAATCATTTTCCAGGACTACTATAATAGCATACCAACATTTCTTTGGACTCACTATGGTTCCTTTTCAATCTGCAGTGAAACTGATGCTTTTGTAAAGCTTGTCTGTTCACCTCTCTCTTACCACTATCCCCAAGCACAAAGTACTATACCATAGACTTCCATTGCTTTTCGAAAAAAAGGACCTAAATTTCTAAGTGCTCTAAGTCTTGACAAAGTCTATTATCTAATGTGTTCTCCTGGCTCACAGGCCTTCCTTCTTTCAGTTTTAGAAAGCCCCATGTTACTTCCCGCCTCGAACCTGAAGTCTGCAGCCTTCATCACCACCCTTCCACCTCAGCTTCTCTCTCCAGTCAATTCTTACTCTCCTTTCAGAATAATATTTGGTTATTATTTTATCTGAGAAGCCTCTCTGATCTACGAAGTGACTAGTATGTTTACTTCTCTCTGAACTCCATGCATTTTATTTATAAACACTAATCAAAGTTGTAATTTTATGTAAATTTGTGTCAATCTTTGATTAGTAACTATAAGCTCCATTAGAGCAGGGATATTGTCATTTTTTGTTTTTTGAAATGGTTGTGAGGGAGGCAGTTGTTCATCTCTGTATCTGAAGCCCCTAGAAAAATGTACATGTAAAAAATATACGTGTAGGAACAAATAAACAATACTAATTCTCTCCAATGCCCCTCTTCCCAATTTAAGTCCTCTGAGCTGTTTCTCATCTTCTTCATCTCTGCAGATGCTCTTACTTATATTATTTTAACAACTTTTCTTTCCTTCTTTCTTTCTTTTTTTTTTTTTTTTTTTTTTTTTTGAGATGGAGTCTTGCTGTGTCGCCCGGGCTGGAGTGCAGTGGCATGATCTCGGTTCACTACAACCTCCGTCTGCTGGTTCGAGCAATTCTCCTGCCTTGGCCTCCTGAGTAGCTGGGATTACAGGTGGCTGCCACCAGGCCTGGCCCTTTTTTTTTTGTATTTTTAGTAGAAGTGGGGTTTCACCATGTGAAACCCTCACCTGCCTGAGCCTCTCAAAGTGCCAGGATTACAGGCATGAGCCACAGCATCTGGCCCTATTCTAACAACTTTTTAACTGTTTTTCCCTCAAATGCTAATATTAAAATACATTTAAAATTCAATACTGTTGTAAAAGTTATACACATGTGATAACATTTTATGTGAGAATAGTAGTTACTTGTAGAGGAGCAGGGGGTTCATGATCTGGAAGGAGCACATGATATTCAAAGGTATAGTAATGCTCTATTTACCAAGCTGGGTTTGTGAACATGTGTGAATATTATCACTTTTTAAACTATATATATGCTTTATATGCACAGTATATAATACAATTCTTTCAAAACAAAAAAAATCAACTAAATATATATTTCTTACTCTTAGGATATTAGAGGATCCTATTTTAATGGGACTCTAGTAAATTGGCACCATTACTGGTTATAGTTAATCAATCAAAAAGTCTTATGATCAACTGGAGAGGAAAGAAGAGTATCAGGTGAAGAAAAAGCAACCCATGGAGTAGAAATCCTAGATGGTTTCTAAAGACATAAGGAGACAGAATGCATTATTTTAATGACATCTGTCATTATTTATCATCTACCTTCGTCTTGATGACAAAAAAATGTGATTTATCAGCACTTGAAACCAATGTGTCTATTTGTGGCTTTAAACAAAGCCTCCCAAATCAGAATTTTAAAAAACACATATTTTGAAAAATGTAATTGTACTAGGAATTGGAACACTTAGTTTATACAATGTATTAATCTACTTACTCATTTATTTAACAAATATTTGTCAAGCTTCAGTTATGTATCAGACACTATTCTGCTGCTGGAAATGTAGTAGTACTGTGTAAAAAGTAAAATCTCTTTTTTTCTTTTTTTCTTTTTTTTTTTTTTGAGATGGAGTCTTGCTCTGTCGCCCAGGCTGGAGTGTAAAGGTGGGATCTCGGCTCACTGCAAACTCTGCCTCCCAGGTTCACACCATTCTCCTGCCTCAGCCTCCTGAGTAGCTGGGACTACAGGTGCCCACCACCACGCCTGGCTAATTTTTGTGTATATTTAGTAGAGACAGGGTTTCACCATGTTAGCCAGGATGGTCTTGATTTCCTGACATCGTGATCCGCCTGCCTCGGCCTCCCAAAGTGCTGGGATTACAGGAGTGAGTCACTGCACCCGACCAAATCTCTGTTGTTGTTTTTTCCTTTTGCTGAAATTGATCATTACCTCTTTGATAGAACACTTTTTTCATTTAACTTCCAAGACAGTCCACTCACCTTGCCTCTACTCTCCTCTCCTCTCACCAATTGGTTATAAATTTTTATAAAATTTATGCTTCTTTGAAGGGGGAAATGTAGTCATATAAATATCTCAGAAAACATCATGTGTGAATGATCCAAGTGAGAAACACTTTTGACTCAAGGATCAGAGGGAAAACAATGGATAATTGAGACAAAGACTGACAAGTAGAAGATGAGGTCAGGGGTGGGTGGTGGGCGGAGATGTGCAGATCATATAATATTTTGAAGGTTCCAATATGAATTCTGGACTTTATTCTGAGTGAAAAGGCAATTTACAGGTGGTTTTGAAGAAGATCTACCTCATGATCTGACGTATTTTTAAATTTATTTTTTAAAAATTATGGTTAAAGTGCATAAAACATAAAATGTACCATCCTATTTTTGTGTCTACAGTTCAGTAAAGTACATTCACAGTGTTGTGCAACCAATTTCCAGAACTTTTTCATCTTGCAAAATCAAAACTTTATACTCATTAAACAATTACTCTCAATTTTCCACTCCCTCTAGCTCCTGGCAACCACCATTCTACTTTCCATTTTTAGATACCCCTAGATATCTCATGTCTAGAGTAGTTTAGCTACTCTAGAAACCTCATGTGAGTGGAATCATACAGTATTTGTCTTTTTCTGAGGGGCTTATTTCACTTAGCATAATATCCTCAAGGTTCATCCATACTGTAGCATATATCAGAATTTCCTTCTTTTTAAGGCTAAATATTATTCCATTGCATGTATATATTACATTTTGTTTATCTAGTCACCTGTAGGTGGACATTTGACAATAAGTTTCTACCTCTTGGCTATGGCTGCTATGAATAGGTCTTCATAACCCTTTCTTCAATTCTTTTGAGTATATATCCAGAGATGAAATTGTTGGATTTAATCTGATATATTTTAAAAGGATCATTCTGGATGCTGTATGGCGAGGAGACAAGGTGAAAGCTAAAATAACATAAAAACAGGAAGACCAGCCGGAGGGCCATTGACAAATTCAAAGAGAGTGATGGTGCTATCTCAGTCGGAGATTGTAATGATGTAGATGGTGATAAAATGGCTAGATTTTGGTAGGACTAACTAAATGTGTTTCTGCATTAGAAGTGGAGTCCGAGAGAAAGAGAGGAGTTCTTGATGACTCTAAGGAGTTTGGCTTGAGCAATTATAGCAAAAGAGGCAGGAAGAGGAGGGATAACAAGGGAGTTCACCCTAACGTGTGAGAGTGAAGAAGTATGTGGTTTAATGTTGAAGAAGATGTCAAACTGTCAATTATATATTTGTATATTATTTAAGGCAATATTAGGGTCTAAAAGTATAAATCTGGGAATGGCCATCAGTGTGTGGATGGTATTTTAAGGCCACAAGACAGGATGAAATTCCCTAATGAGTGAGTATAGATGGATAAAAGATGTTCAAATACTGAGTTTGGGGACTACCTGATATTTAGAGGTTGGTAAGAGAAGAATCACTTGGTAGAGGGAGGAGAGAAGAAAGGGTCATGAAGGAGAGGAGAGGCAAGGTGAGTGGGCTGTCTTGGAAGTGAAAGGAAAAAGTATTTTATCAAAGAGGTAGTGATCAAGTGTTTCAAAAGCTGCTGACATCAAAAATACTTAACAGAAGAGGAAATAAAACTGTCCTTTCAGCATCTGAAAATAAAGTAATTATGCCTAATAAAAGAAATACAAATTTGAACTATATTGAAATACCACTTATTATCTATTAGTTTGAAAACCATGCAAAAAATTGACAATATTCCCTAATACGAAAGCTGTGGGGAAAAAAAGCTCTCCTATTGTTGGTGGGAATAAACGATATTATAACCTCTACAGAGACAAACTGAGCAATAATTAAAAAATAATGTATGCATTTATTCTTAACCCAGTCACATTTAGGAACCATTCCAAAAATACTCAAGAAAAAAGCACATGACAACTAATCTTCAATGACATAAAAGCAAAACAAATTAGCCACCTCTCCTCTTCAACAATAAAACATTCAGAAGGAGCTGCTTATTTAAAAACACCATAAAACACCTAAAAAACAAATACGTGTGAATCTTGTCTGGATTCTCTTTAGAATTAATCAACTATGCAGACATAGTTTTGAAACAATAGGCAAAGTATGACTACCAAATAAACATTAATTTTATTGTTAACTTTGTCATTGTTTGTTCTATTAGATGTGATAATGTCTATAGCAGAAAATTGTTTCTATTTTATAGAAATGCATATTGAAGTAGAGAGTGATGAAATGCTATAACATGAAGGATTTGCTTTAAAATGCTTCAGCCCCATGTTCTTTAAATACTTCAGCAAAGGAAAAAAATGCAAATGTAAAGAAATCTTGATAATGGTTGAATCTGAGAAATAGGTGAAGAGCATGGTTTGAATATGTATGGGCTTAGAATCATGCCTTCTAGGTTTATCTATGATTTTGCACAAAGCAAGATTTCCTTCTTTTATGAGAATGAATACTATTTTATGTTATATATATCTCACAATTTATTTATCTACTTATAATGGACATTTGGATTATTTCTATACCTTGCCTACTGTGAATAATGCTGCAATACACATAGGAGTACAGATATCTCTTTGGGATATCTGTATATATTCACCCAGCAGTGGGATTACTAGATCACATCATAGTTTTTTTAATTTTCTGAGGAACTTCCATACTGTTTTTCATAATGGCTGTACTATTTTACATTCCCACTAACAGTGTACAAATCATAGAAGGACAAATACTACATGATTCCTCTTATACAATGTATTTAAAATAGTCAAAATCATAGAAACAGATAGTAGAACGGTAGTTGCCATATATAGGTTAGAGAGAGGAGGAAATAGGGGGTTGCTTTTCAATGGGTAATGTACGTTCAGTTACACAGATGAATAAATTATAGAGACACATGATAGTGTTTGGCTGTGTTCCCACCCAGATCTCATCTTAAATTGTAAGAATACCCATGTGCCAAGGGCAGGGCCAGATAGATACAATTGAATCATAGGGGTGGGTCTTTCCTGTGCTGTTCTCGTGATAGTGAATAAGTCTCATGAGATCTGATGATACTATAAAGGGGAGTTCCCCTACAAATGCTTTCTTGCCTGACACCATGTAAGACCTGACTTTGCTCCTCCTTTGTTTGCCACCACGATTGTGAGGCCCAGCCATGTGGAATGGTGAGTCAATTAAATCTCGTTCCTTTATAAATTACCCAGTCTTAAGTATGTCTTTATTAGCGGCATGAGAACAAACTAATATACCTCTATACAATATTGTGCCTATAGTCAACAATATTATATTGTGCACTTAAAAAATTTAAAGAGTAGATCTCATGTGAAGTGTTTTTAGCAAATTATAATACATAATAATAAAGGAATATGTAAGGGTTCTATGGGGTCTTGTATTTTTTTATTTGGTATATGTTGAAAATTATTAATAATCTTAAAGCTGCTAATATCACATAATAAGAGGACAAATTGACTGTTGGTCGTGGCATTACAGTGGTCACCTTAACAAGAACAGTTTCAGTGGCAAGACTAGGATAAAATTGTGCTTTGGGTATGTTCAAAAGAAAATAAGAAGAATTATCAAGAGACTCCAGAAAACTATTAAGAATAATGTAGAAGGAAACAAAGAATTGGAGAATAATAAGAAGGGGTATTTCAGATCAAACTAAAAAATGCTGTGAATTATTTCAATGTATTTTGATAGAATCAGCTGATTCTCTCTGCACCAAGAATCTATAATTAGAAATTCTGTTGAAAAACATGTCATAAGGATGAATGGGGTTAGAAAAATTAATATAGACCCTTTGTATTTATTTTATAATAGTAATGTTTTTCAATGGGACATACTGGGAGATCCTTAGGTAAAATGCTGCCATTCCTGAGAAGATGGATATACCAGTGTTTCCAATGCTGTTTTTTTCTCTAGTATTCCATAGATTCTCAACCTCTTTCCAACTGACACATTCTTTCTTTAAATATGTGAATACATTCAGTTTTGTCACAGAATATCTTGACCTCAGGAGTACTGTTTCCTAGCAAAGCATCACATAACTCTTCTCTGGGTTATAATCAGTGAGTCTCAAATTTTACTCTCCAACAATGCTATTGGTCTCTTAAAAATAATGGCATTAATTTTATCCTCTGTATACTGAGAAGATGTGAAATTTGGGAAAAAGCTTTATGAAGCAATTACTTTAAAATGTAAGTGAGCAGTAATTGAAACCTACCAGACTATTAATCCTTCTTAACTTGCTGAACATAACTGATATTTAAGCTTGCATTAAACATTATAATATTGAATGTTTTTGATGTTGCTACCTTGTCTATAAAATGTTATTGACTAGAAGGGGTTGGGTAGTTTTAAATTTCTTCCCTTGTGGGTTATAAAGGTATGTGTAAATACAGTTATGTCCCTGAAATTCCAGAGATTAATACAAATGTTTAAATATTAGATTGATATATTTTACATGGATTGAAAAATATAGAGATTGCTAAAAATTTGGGTCAGTGAATAACTGTTTATTTTTTAATGTATTTCAGTTTGTTTTTGTTTTTATTCCCACGCAACCAAAAATTATTACTTTGAAAACAGAGTAGCTTCTTATGTTTGTACTTGCAATGCTTTTCATATTAAAAGGTACTTTCACAATTACTTTATTTTGAACAAGCTAATACTGTTTGGGTAAGACATACTCTTCTAAAATAACCTTAATCAAAACCAGTGTTCATTTTAAATGAGATCATCAGTTTCAATTAGAAAAAAATTCAAAAGGACTTTACATGTTTGAATAATATTTTCCTAAAGTGTCAGTATCTACATTGCAAATGTGCATGGTGTTTTAATTCAGTCCTTTAAAGAATACTTTATAGAACTCTACAAAATTTATTTTACTATAATAAGTGGTTTATATTTTGAGATCACATATTCACACTTATAAGACAAATTTTTCAAAAGATTGTCTTAATACTTTTTATATGGGATAAAATCTCCAGGGACAATATCACACCTAAATTGAAAAGGTGATATTTTTTACAACTCAGAAGAAAGTGAAGATGATGCTCTCTTAAAAATGTGTGAGATGGCTTGAAAACTCATTCTTATTTTGACAAAGCCTCTAACGTTAAAGATGTATTTTTAAAGATTGACTATAGTTTTTAATAAAATGTAGTACAAGAAAGCAGTATTTCAAAATGGATATATTTTACACAATTTTAATAATAACCATGGTGAGAAATTAGTGCAAAATCTAACACTTGGTTTTTCCTGTCAACATTTTTACCTCTGAGTCCTCCTATTTCAGGAATTACCAGCTCCATTTTTGTATTTGCTTAGGTCCACAATCTTGAGATTGCCTTTAATTTTGCTTTCTTTCACACCTTGCATCTAGCCATCACAAAGCCTCATTCATTGTAACTTCAAGAGATATTGGAATTCTGCCACTTCTCACTCACCACCACTCTCTCATACTAATTTAAGCATCCGTGAAATCTTTCCTAGATTACTACAGTAGGTTCACCACATCCAGTCTCCTCTCTCAATAGTCTAATGCAACATAGCAGCTAAAATGACCCTTTTAAAACAGAAGTCAAATCATGTTACTTATACGATCAAAATATTCCATAAGGTATTTCTCTGAAGGAAAACACAAAATACTTAAAATGACCTACAGAGTAATTCATGACCTGGCACACTTCCAGTCCATTGTACCATTGACTACTACTCTTGACCTCACTTTCAGAGCTATGGCCAAGAAAACCTCCCTACTTACTCTCGGTACAACAAGCACAGTTCCACATGTGGACTTTGCATTTGTTGTACCCTTTATCTAGAATGTTCTTTCCCAGAAACTCAGGTTATTCTCCCCCTTGTCAATGATATCTCTCTTCAAATACCTTTTTATCAGAACAACTTTCTCCAGAAATATTGTAGGACAATAATACATTGTAGATTTTATGCCTCAGACCTGGAATTAGCCAATTATCCTAGCGTTTCTGTTTCCTTTTCATGGGAAACAGTATTTAGAAAACACAGTTTGGACAAAGGAGTGTCATTTCTAATGGCAAACAATATTAGAACTTCTGTATGTATGTATGTGTGAGTGTGCACACATGTGCGTGTGCACATGTGTTATCTAACCTTTATACTTTTCTATCTATCTATCTATCATATGTCTACATTAATATAGATATGTATGTAGAAGAAGAAATACACATGTAGGTATTTTAAAAATAAAATGTCATTTGATGTTACTTGAAATTTCTACTCATATTCAATAAAACTTATCCTCTTCAATGTTATGTGTATAACTCCTTTTCCTCATAAAGAAGATAAAGAATAGCAAGGATACCGAAAATGATAAAAGTAGAATTGTGGCCAGGCGTGGTGATTCACGCCTGTAATCCCAGCACTTTGGGAGGCCAAGGTGGGCAGACCACTAGGTCAGGAGTTCAACACCAGACTGATCAACATGGTGAAACCCTGTCTCTACTAAAAATACAAAAATTAGCCAGACATGGTGGTGCGTACCTGTAATCCCAGTTACTCAGGAGGCTGAGGCAGGAGAATCACTGAAACCCATGAGGCAGAGTTTTCAGAGCTGAGATCATGCCACTGCATTCCAGCATTGGTGACAGAGCAAGACTCCATCTCAAAAAATAAAAAAATAAATAGAAAAGTAGAATTGTTTCTTGTAATCTAGCTTACACACAAAGCTTCTTCAGAATAATAACACCAACATTACCACTGATTTATGTTTTAAAAGTGTGTTCTGCCAATGCTGTATCCATTCTCTCCTATTATACTCATGACCAGAACATACAGTTGTCAGGTCTCTGAGCCCAAGCTAAGCCATTATATCCCCTGTGACCTGCACATATACATCCAGATGGCCTGAGGCAACTGAAGATCCACAAAAGTGAAAATAGCCTTAACTGATGACATGCCACCACTGTGATTTGTTTCTGCCCCACCCTAACTGATCAAAGTGCTTTGTAATCTCCCCCACCCTTAAGAAGGTTCTTTGTAATCTCCCCTACCCTTAAGAAGGTTCTTTGTAATTCTCTCCACCCTTGAGAATGTACTTTGTGAGATCCACCCACTGCCACAAAACATTGCTTCTAACTCCACCACCTATTCCAAAACCTATAAGAACTAATGATAATCCCACCACCCTTTGCTGACTCTCTTTTTGGACTCAGCCCTCCTGCACCCAGGTGAAATAAACAGCCTTGTTGCTCACACAAAGCCTGTCTGGTGGTCTCTTCACATGGACACACATGACAACAGTCAATACAAATTATACTCTCTCCTTTTTATCCTCTGTCAGTTTTCATTTTATAGGTAAATTGCAGTGTCTGTAATGCTCACCAGAAGTCTTTATGTCAAAGTATCTCCAGGCATTTTGGTTGTCTGAAGCTCATTCTTTAGTAGATTTTAAGAAAATACTTTTTAAAACAACATTCTGTGAGACCTTCCATGCTGATGATGACAAATTTTCTGCAACTTTTGTGCTTGAAAATAAGTTTGGTTAGATATAAAATTATCATTTTCTTCACTTTTTAAATTTAATCTTTTTTCCTTTTAAACATGTTCTATTTCCCTGAACATATTGTCAGTGTATTTTCTCTTCTTGGTCTTTATTTTAGAAAGATTCCTTCTTTTATTTCTAATTCTTTCCTGATTTCTATCCCCTCATTTCTGAATTATATTGTTCTTAAATTTTGAATGACTTTTCTGTTGCAGGAAGTCAGGGACCCCAAATGGAGGGACCAGCTGGAGCCGCAGCAGAGGAACATAAATTGTGAAGATTTCATGGACATTCATCAATTCCCAAATAATAGTTTTATAATTTCTTATGCCTGTCTTTACTTTAATCTCTTAATCTGTTATCTTCATAAGGTGAGGGTGTACGTCACCTCAGGACCACTGTGATAATTGTGTTAATGGTACATATTGATTGTAAAATATGTGTGTTTGAACAATATGAAATCAGTGAACCTTGAAAAAGAACAGAATAACGGTGATTTTTAGGGAACAAGGGAAGACAACCATAAGGTCTGACTGCCTATGGGGTCGGGCAAAAAGAGCCATATTTTCTTCTTGCAGAGAAACTATAAATGGATGTGCAAGTAGGGAAGATATCGCTAAATTCTTTTCCTAGCAAGGAATATTAATATTAATACCCTAGGGAAGGAATGAATTCCTTGGGGGAGGTCTATAAATGGCCGCTCTGGGAATGTCTGTCTTATGCAGTTGAGATAAGGACTAAGATATGCCCTGGTCTCCTGCAGTACCCTCAGGTTTACTAGGATGGGGAAAAACTCTACCCTGATAAATCTGTGGTCAGACTGGTTCTTTGCTCTCGAACCCTGTTTTCTGTTATGTAAGATGTTTATCAAGACAATATGTGCACCGCTGAACATAGGCCCTTATCAGTAGTTCTACTTTTGCCCTTTGTCCTATTCCCTTAGAAGTATGTGATCATTGTTAGACCCTTACTGCTTTTTGCCTTTTGAAGTATGTGATCTTTGTACCTACTCCCTGTTCTTACACCCCTTCCCCTTTTGAAACCTTTAATAAAAACTTGCTGGTCTGAGACTCAGGTGGGCATGATAGTCTTACCGATATGCGATGTTGCCCCTGGTGGCCCAGGTATAAAATTCCTCTTTTTGTACTCTTTCTCTTTATTTCTCAGCCGGCCGACACTTACGGAAAATAGAAAGAACCTATGTTAAAATATTGGGGGCGGGTTCCCCCGATACTTTTCCTTTATCTTTTAAGCTATTTTAATATATTAAAGTTTTGTAGAACTTTCTTCTGCTCTATTTTCATTGTCTCTATGGACATCATTCATTCTTTTTTAGACTCTGTCCCTCTCTTTTTTCACAATAATTGTTGTTGATGAAAAAGCCAAACTCCATAATATATTAGAATAAGTATATTCTGAGCCAAATGTAAGGAGCTTGGCCCATTATGCAGCCTCAGGAGGTCTTGAGAACATATTTCCAAGGTGGTTGGGATGTGCCTTGGTTTTAGATATTTTGCAAAAACCTAAGACCCCAATGAATACATGTGAGATATGCATTACCTTGGTCCAGAAAGGCAGGACAACTTGAAGCAGGGACTTACAGGTCATATGTGGATTCAAATATTTCCTGTTTGGCAACTGGTTGAAAAGGTTGAAAAAGTTAACTTATTATCTAAAGAGCTGGAATCTTTAAGGCCTGTTGTCTGTCATGTGATGTTTAAGCTGGTATCTTATTGCTATGAAGAGTATCAGTGTCAGTCTTAGCATCTCTATTTTAATGTTAATGCTGGTCAGTTACATGTAAAATCCAAAAGGGAGAGAGTATAATGAGATATGTCTGACCTCTCCTTCCCATTACGGCCTGAACGAGTTTATCAGGTATTCTTGGAGTCCCCTTGACTAAAAAAAGGGGTCCATTCAGTTGGCTGGGGGGCTTATAATTTTAGTTTTGATTTGTATTTTATTTGTGAGTTATTTTTGTCAATTTAATTGTATTAAACCTTAGAATATAATTTCTAATTTCATAGATCTAAATCTCTGTCTTCTGCTGTTTTGTAAAGAGTTAAAAAATAGCAACTTATTTCCTTTTTTCTTTTTTTTATTATACTTTGTAAATGATGAGTTAATGGGTGCAGCACACCAACATGGCACATGTATACATATGTAACAAACCTGCACATTGTGCACATGTACCCTAGAACATAGCAACTTATTTTCTTTTTTTTTTTTTTTTTTTTTTTTTTTGAGACGGAGTCTCACACTGTTGCCCAGGCTGGAGTGCAGTGGCGCGATCTCGGCTCACTGCAAGCTCCGCCTCCTGGGTTCACGCCATTCTCCTGCCTCAGCCTCCTGAGTAGCTAGGACTACAGGCGCCCGCCACCGCGCCCGGCTAATTTTTTGTATTTTTAGTAGAGACGGGGTTTCACTGTGGTCTCGATCTCCTGACCTTGTGATCCGCCCGCCTCGGCCTCCCAAAGTGCTGGGATTACAGGCTTGAGCCACCGCGCCCGGCTAGCAACTTATTTTCTAAGAAATCCTGGCTGTTTCTCCCTATCAATTTTATCCTAACTCCTTTTTCCTTTGCCTCTATATTTTTCTAATTTATTTGAGTTCTAGTTATAGAAACTTCTGCTCATCATGCAGTATTATCATGGAAAAGAAATGAAACTAGTTCCAAGAGCTCTTAGGATGCAGAATACCCCATACTTTGGACTTCATAGAGACTCCTTGTTCTCAACCACTGTTGGTATGTATACCTTCCCAATTACAGCAACTAGTCTCAAAATAATTTGCTGTACTTAATTTCAATTTAGTACTCTTTTTGTGTGTGTATGTGATTTCAGGCTTATTAGATGCCCTTTGCTTTCTTCTGTTCTCATGCAAAGAGCCTGTCAGAGGTCTGCCTCCACCCACTTGCATTTTGGTAATTATGAGGATACATTGTCAATTTTTTTTTTCTGAAGACATTGTCAATGTCTTCATTTGCTAGTTGCTCTATATGGTTGGTCTGCTTTCTTTCCAGAATTCTCCTCTCATTTTTATAAGTTGAATTGACTTTTCTTGATACCAGATATCGGAGGAGAATAAAAATAAAATTGGAAATAAGTAAGATGCTTTGTTCAAATGTTGACAAATTATGGATGCCTGTGGGCATCTTGTTTATTGATTGATATTGTTTAATCATAGCTGCTATCTTATATAGAAAATAAAGTTAAAAAAATCTAGGGATCTTCATCAATGTTCAACTACCAGCATCTTTCTACTCCTTTACTTGCAATGTCCCTGGGTCAGAGAAATGACATATTTGCTGTTAAGTTAGAGGAAAAAAAAATAGAGTGCATGTGCAGTGCCTTTACATTATTCCTTCTAGTTATGAGAAACACACTTTCTCCTCAAACCTTCAGACTTTGAGTTTTACAGGGACATGACCTCAAGTGAAGGAGATGGAGTACTCTTCAGTTGTCAGTTCTGTTGTGACTGGTAAGGGGTCTAACTCCTGGCCTAAATCCTATGTATGATCACCCTACTGACTGCTGCTGCTCATCTCAAAATGATTTGCTGAACAATTGCAATGTCTCCACTTGTAGACTCCTCAGGAAAGCTGCCCTCCCCACACCAACGTGGTACATAACCCGTACATTAGAGTTTTTGAAGGAAATTGTAGTCAAGCACCCAGCAGCTCTCTCCATACCTCCTTCTCCTCTTCACACCAACCATGATCTTAGATATATCTGTATTCCTAGCCTAGGTACCTTCATTTATTGGCTTCTTTACTGAAGCCCTTCACCAAGTCTCTGATATAGTTTGGATATTTGTTCCTGCCCAAATCTCATGTTGAAATATAATGCTCAATGTTGGAGGTGGGTCCTGTGGAGAGGCGATTGGATGATGGGGGCAGTTTCTCATGAATGGTTTAGCACCATCCTCTTGGCGCTGTCCTTATGATTGTAAGTGAACTCTTGTGAGATCTGGTCACTTAAAAGTGTGTGGCACCTCCCTTACTTCTCTCTCCATCTTGCTCCTACTTTTACCATATGATGTGCCTGCTCCCCCTTCTCTTTCCACCATGATTATAAGCTCCCTCAGGCCTCCTGAGAAGCTGATCATATGCTAACGCCATGCTTCCTGTAAAACGTGAAGAATGATGAGCCAATTAAACATCTTTTCTTTATAAATCAGCCAGTCTCAGGTATTTCTTTATCACAATATAGCAACAGCCTAACACAATTACCGTATCTGACAATTCAGTCCTTTTCAGCTCACTCCAGCTCTTGACAGCTGAGTGAGTAAATTTTTCTAATTCTGGGCATCAGTATTAGGAAGCCTACCTGCTTAAATATATGTTACATGTACAGTAGCAATCTCAATATGTCTTATTTTTCTTTTTTATTTGGTTTGGAATCCAAATGAGGAAACCAATAGTGTTATATATTGACTCCCTCAAAACCATAATGTCTCCTGCCTTGGACTGAAATCTTGAGGAATAAACAAAATTTGTGTAAAAAAAAAAAAATTAAGACTCAAATATCAAGCTTTTGTTGGTCTGGGCATATGGGGTTAGGACCCTGGAAGTTCACAATAGCCCATATTGTGCATTACAGCTGGTCTTTATAGTAGTCTAATTAAGTTATTTTTTAAAAAAACTGATACGGCCTGCATAAACACTTTTAATCCTCTGGTCACGTGATTTTTTACTTCAAGGTACACTTCAACTTATGGCAGCTTTAACCACAGGCTAGAAGTTGTTTCAATATTTGCTAAATTGACTGTGAGCAAGAGTATACAGGCCTCAGCAACATTGTGGTACACTGAGACTGCATGAAAGGAATGGAGAAAACTGTAGGAAATAAAATGATTACTCCATGCCCACAGCTTTAGAAAAAACCGTGGCAGAAAGAAAAGATGCTGAGAGACTAGCATGTGCAAAAGTTAAGGAAGAGTGAAGTTTTAAGTATCCATCCCTGAAGATTCTAAATGTATTTGATTTGATAAAACAAAGCAACTTCAGATCAGGACTTTGCTGAGGATGTTTGTCCAGTGAAAAAAAAATGGGAAGAGAGTAGAGAAATCACCTTTAGTGTTGCACAGGGCTAAGAAATTCCAAAGGCAGAGGAAATCATTCAAACTACTGTGGCACATGAATAAAAATGCTCACAAAAGATAATTAAGCCTCTCTCGCTTGTAACCACCTTTCATGCAGTGTAGGGGTTCAGTAAACACCGGCTGAAAGGGCAAATGCAAACTAATAAGCTTTTATTACATGACAGGTACCTCAAACAAGTCCTAACCATTGGGTTTCATTTGCTGCAAATTTCAAAATTACTATATAAAAGGGCTAGCTCAAAGGCCCCTGATCCAGACTTAGCTTAGGGTGGCTTCACTAGCCTACATTCCTGGCCTCTATTTGCTTCTTTGCTCTCTTCTTTCTTGGTAAAGACAAGAGATTTCTTCTTTTTCTTCTTTTTTTTTTCGTTTTTTTTTTTTTTGAGATGGAGTTTTGCTCCTGCCTCAGCCTCCCGAGTAGCTGGGATTACAGACATGCGCCACCATGCCTGGCTAATTTTGTATTTTTAGTAAGATGGGTTTCTCCGTGTTAGTCAAGCTGGTCATGAACACATGACCTCAGGTGATCTGCCTTCCTGGGCCTCCCAAAGTGCTCGGATTACAGGTGTGAGGCCACTGCACCCGGAGACAAGAGACTGTTTTAGATGGTATGTTCAGGAGAGAAATTGAACGTGCCTACTTTACTCTTCTCCTATTTTTTGAGCCAGTTATCTGTGGGAAGCATACATTCTGTTCCACTTTTCTATGTTTTAGCTTTAATTTTATTTTTTAAAGTGACAATGAATTTATTGAGAAAGTAAAGGAATAAAGAATGGCTACTCCATAGACAGAGCAGCCTGTTTGAGGTTTTACATGGTCACAGGCTCTTGCATGGAGAGACTTTCCATTACCTAGTGCTGCCCATGACTGGATATATCAGTATTGAAAAATTCCCTTACATAACGATATGAGTAGTGTAACTAGTATGGGTCTCATAAATAGCAAAATGATCAGCTTTGTCAGTAATAAATATGCTATATTTTTAATCTGCCTTACTTTTTAATCTTATTTTTAAATTGATTCTAATTTGTCCATTCAACAAGGGCTATTACGTATTTACTCCCACAAAAGCCCAACACCTACCACTTCCAGCTCCTCTTATGTTATACACTCCTCTCCTCTTTCTGCTCCTACTCTATTCTCTCCACATGCTCATACCTGACACTGCAATCACCACAAGTGACCCATAGTTCTCCATACATACCTCATATTTTGTGCCTTTGTTCAAGTTAATCCAGTTGGAACATTATTCTCATAGAAAAACTGCTCATCTTTTATGATTCACTGCAAAGGCATCTTCTTTTTCTCCTTGGCTCTGTTCCCAAGACAGAATTAATATGTCCCGTATGTACGCAGTGCTCCCTAGGACATACATGTAGCCTACCTGGTGTGCTTAGCTGTAAGCCTGCTGTCTTAGCTTGGGCTGTCATAACAAAGTACTGTGGACTGCATGGTTCAAAAACCAGAATTGTATTTTCTCACAGATCTGGAACCTGGAAGTCCAAAATCAAGGAACCGGCATGGCCAGATTCTGGGGATAATCCTCTTCCTGGCTGGTATATCACTGCCTTTTCACTCTATTTACAGGATGGAGATGAGAAAGAGCGAGTTCTCTGGTGTCTCATCTTATAACACTAATCTTATTAGATCAGGACTCCACCCTCATGACTTTGTTTTATCTTAATTACTTCCATAAAAGCCCAAGTCCAAAATATAGTCAGTCATACCGGGGGGTTGGAGCTTCAACCTATGAACTGGGGATAGGGAGCACAGTTCAGTCCATAACACCTACTTTTCATGGCAAGAATATTATACACTTCATAAGGGCAGAGATTTTCTCATATAACTTTGCTTATCGCACAGCCACCAACACAGCTCTGCACGATGAGGAACATTATTTTCTTATGGATACCTACCATTTTCAACCTAATTCTAATTACACATGTTAAAGCTATCACATATCTCTTTCTAAGTCTTTTTGTGCTGTGACCTGTATATATCAGAAATACATTACTATATATCTGTTCAAAAGTTATGTCTTTCATAATTATGTAGGAAGAAGCATCATCAAAATTAAAATAGAAATAAAAATAAAGGTGAAAAGTAAATCACAAAAGCAAAGCCAAGAAAAGCATTTAAAGAAAGGCTCACTCTAAGAAAAAGACAAAGTGCTTCTTTCATTACATCATAGTAAGAAACACAAAAGGTAAGTAAATAAATGTGGTGCTATTTAATACAGAGCTGATAGCCTGTGAACAGAGAAACCCATTTTATTTATCTGCATTTCCCATGTCACTGACCACCTTGCTTGGTGCTAACATTTCACAGCATTTTACTGAATAATGTCCCAGGCATCCTTAGATTTCTAGAGCACAACAGAAAATCTGGTTTATATCTACTATGTAAGTCAATGTTAAACTAAAAGTTAAATGAAAGTTTGAAATAAGTAGAAAGCGTTTGCTATGACATGGACTTTTATTATAATAAATTAACACAGAACATATTAATTTTAGAAAGAAAAGAAGAAAAGTATTTTTTTGGAAAGTACTAATGCTTTCTAGCCAAGTTTATAACATGATTTCAATATTTTAGGCTGATTTCCCAAAAGGTTAATTTCAAAACTTTGTAATTTCCGCAGGAATTCTCCTCTGAGGTCTACTGCTTCTGAGAGCTAGAGTTCATGATTAATTTTAATATTTCAAGACATTTAAAACCATGCTAGATAAAAATTCTTTACAAAATATGATGTGAAAACATGATTGTTTTCTTAATCAATAACCAAAAATTGTCAAATGTATTTTTGATGTTTAGCTTTTGTTTTAGTTTTTTATCTGTATTATTTTGGTTTATTATAATGTGCTCACCTAAGGGTAACTTATCATCTCTTCTTCCTGCTTCCCTTTACCAAACATGCATATCCAGCAGTGTTTCTATATTGATTGTTACAATGTCAGCAAATCAATCAAGCAATTTGGAAACTTGGAGTCATTCTTCAGTTTTTTTCCTTACATGCTATATTCAATCTATCACACAGTTTTGTGGATGTTTTTCATTAAATATTTCTTGATTTTTCCCACTATTTTCTATCCCTGCAACCATTGTCAACAATTATGAACATTATCTCTTATCTGAATTACTGAAAGAAACTTCCATTATTGTCACAGCTTTATCTGCCCCCTATTTTTTATCAATGTATTCACCTACCTATTGGCAGGGTGATCTTTCTAAAATAAGAATCATCATGTTAATCCTCTGATTTAAACCAACAGTGGATCATCTCTGTTAATAGCAAAAAGTTATATTCATTAGTACATAAAATACTCTCCAAAATCCAGTAATTTTCTGCAATTCCAGTCCCACGCATCATCTCTCTCTTTTATAGCCCGCACTTCAGATATAGGTAATCCTCTTTAGTTTCCTGAAAATACACTTATGATTTTCTTCATATTACCTTTGGCCAGACTTCTTTCTGTCTTCTGATTGTCCTCACATCAATTCACACTTCAATATCTCTATTAAACTTTTTCTCTTCTTTGAAGATGCCCTCTCATCCCAGTCAATGTCAGATAATTTATAATATTTGTCTATTAGTTTGAATTTTTATTCCATTTCTTCTGAGCTCTACCAATTCCTGGTTTATTTATTTTTGTCTTGCCATATTTTCCCTGAATTCTTGTATCTGTGCCTTAGTTCCTTATTTTAGAATTATGATTTCTGTATTGTTTTGTATATTCATGACCATATGTAAGGGTATACATTTCATTTTGGTATTAAAAGATTTTTCTGGCTAAGATTTTTACTTGCCACGTATCTTTCTTGTTTTCTTTATCCTTTTGCTATGAAACATCTTATGTTGCTGTAGGTTTCTTTATGATCATGACTTATCTTTCTATGAGATCGTCTTGGACCAAGAAACTTATATCGAGGAGAAAAAGATAGAGCCTAGTTTCTGGCTAGCAAGAATTCTCTGTAATGCAGATATGTGTGTGTGTGTGTGCACGTGCGTGTGCGCCTATGTCTGTGTGTGTGTCTGTGTGTGTCAGAGAGAGACAGAAAGATCATTTAGGCTTCACTCGTCTTCATGCCACAGAGATTGGAAATCATAGGTCAGCTTATAGTGTGTTCTTTTTCACCATGCTTCATCTGTAAATCTCTTTCTGTAAATTTGACTTGTTTATTTCATTTAGGAAAGTTTTTCAAGCAAGTGACTGCAATGATTTTCATTGTTGTAGATAATAAGGTTTTCTTTTTTTTTTTTTGTCCTCAGGTATGTGCCACATTTCTCAAAGTATGATTCTCTGCTAGCATTGTCTGATGTCAGCAGTGATGAGTATCCTCTCTCAAAGTCGTGTGACACTTCTTTTGGACCTTGATCGCTACTGTAGTCCAGAGATATAATTATCTATCTATTTCACAGAAGATATTTGGGTTTTTTATTCATGCTCTTCTAACCACTATAAGTGATTTCTGAGAAGGGAAGTGGGGAATGTTATCTTTCCTTTGCTTTGTATTAAATAAAAAGCAATTATACAGTATTAAAATCATTATTACAAGTGAAATTGGTCTTACAGATTGAGAGTATCTTGAGGATAGAAAATATCTATATTACATATTTTTTTTTTCTTTTGAGACAGAGTCTTGCTCTGTCGCTAGGCTGGAGTGCAGTAACACGATCCCAGCTCACTGCAACCTCTGCCTCCCAGGTTCAAGTGATTCCCCTGCCTCAGCCTCCTGAGTAGTTGAGACTACCGGCATGTGCCACCATGCCTAGCTAATTTTTTTGTATTTTAGTAGAGATGGGGTTTCACCATGTTGGCCAGGATGGTCTCGATCTCCTGACCTCGTGATCCACCCGCCTCGGCCTCCTGAAGTACTGAGATTACTGGCATGAGCCAGTGTGCCCGGCCAATATTATGTATTTTTCAATTCACAGTTTTTATTCTAGATTATGCTATATTGCCAATATTTAATGCATCTTAACTGAAGAATCAGTTTAGACAAGTAGAGAGGATATCAGTGGCACTATAAGTTGAAGCCATTACAGCCAAAGTAAAAAAACTGCAGTGCAGATATAAAATAAAATATGTATGGTATCTGGGAATTAGTTTATCTTATAGCCTTTACTCAACTTGCACATGTACCATCTGAACCTAAAGTAAAAATAGGAAAAAAAATACTGATTTCTAACTACATAGTTATAACTCTCTTTGAACTTTAAATACAAGGTATCATTACAAAATGTATTTCATGCTTAGCTTTATTTCCTCAATATTATATTTTCTACGAGACTTAATCATATTTTGCATGTCATATTTTATAATCATTACTGTAAATATACTGTTTATAAACATTTGGGTAGTTTCCACTTAGGAATATTATGAATTATGTTACTGTAAATATTTTAGCATGTCTTTTTGTCAACATATGAACTAATATCTATTTGAATATAAACTTAGAATAGAATTGCTAAATCATAAGTAAGTACATATCCAGCTTTAGTAGATACCACTAAACAGTTTTTTCCAATGTGGATGTATCATGATAAGGAGTTCTCTTTTGGGTCCTTGTGTCCTCTTGACTAATAACAGTTAGAATCTTCTCATAAAAAATCTAATATTATTGAAATCCAAAGGGAAATCAAATTATCTCTGTTTGCCAATGATATGATTCTACATTTAGAAGACCCTAAGAACTCCACCCAAAGGCTCCTAGAACTGACAGATGACTTCAGTAAAATCAATGTACAAAAATCAGTAGCATTTGTATACATCAATGATGTGTAAGCTCAGAGCCAAATCAGGAATTCAATTGCATTCACAGTAGCCACAAAAATAAAACAAAATAAAATAAAATAAAATACCTAGGAATGCATCTTCCTAAGAAGGTGAAAAATCTCTGCAATGAGAATTGCAAAACAGTGCTGAAAAATTTGTGAGATGACACAAATAAATAGAAAAATATTTTATGCTCAGAGACAAGAAGAATCAATTTTGTTAAGCTGACCACACTACCCAAAGCAATTTATAGATATAATGCCATCCCTATCAAATTACGAATGCCATTTTTCACAGAATTAGAAAAAAAAATACTTCATAAGGAACCAAAAATGAGGTAGAATTGCCAAAGCAGTCCTAAGCAAAAAGAACAAAGCCAAAGATGTTACACTGCCTGAATTCAAATTATACTACAAGGCTACAGTGACCAAAACAGCATGGTACTAGTACAAAAACAGACACATAGATCAATCAAAAAGGCTAGGGAACCCTGAAATAAAGCCACACACCTGCAGCCACCTGATCTTCAACAAAGCTGACAATAAAAAGCAATGCAGAAAGGACTCCCTAGTCAATCAATGGTGCTGGGATAACTGGTTAGCCATATGCAGTAGATTGAAACTGGATGCCTTTCTTTCACCATGTAGAAAAATTAACTCCAAGACAGGTGAAATAATTAAATATAAGACCTAAAATGATAAAAAACCTAGAAGAAAAACTAGGAAATACGATTCTGGATGTTGTCCTTCACCAAGGATTTATGACTAACTCCCCGAAAGCAATTGCAATAAAACCAGAAATTGACAAGTTGAACCCAATTAAAAGAAAGAACTTTGGCACAGGAGAAGAAACTATTGACAGACAACCTAGAGAATGGGAGAAAATATTTAAAAACTATGCATCTGATAAAGGCCTAATAAACAAGCAAAAATCAAATAGCTCCATGAAAAAAAGAATAAGCAAAGAACATGAACAGAAACTTCTGAAAAGACGATATACATGCAAACAACAAATACGTGAAAAAAAGGTCATCATCACTAATTATTAGAGAGATGCAAATCAAAACTATAATGAGATACCATCTCACACCAGTCAGAATGGCTATTACTAAAAGGTCAAAACACAACAGATGATAATGATGTTGCAGACAAAAGGGAATGCTTTGGGAATGTAAATTAGTCAGCCACTGTAGAAAGCAGTTTTGAGATTTCTCAAATAACTTAAAAACAACTACCATTCGACCCAGCAATCCCACTAGTGGTTATGTAGCTAAAGGAAAATAAATTGTTCTACCTAAAAGACACATGTACTTGTATGTTCATCACAGCACTATTCACAATAGCAAAGTTATGGAATCAACCAAGATGCTCATCAATGGTAGACTGGATTTAACAAAATGTGGTACATACGCACCATGGAATATTGTACAGTCATAAAAGGGAATGAAATCATGTCCTTTGCAGCAACACAGATGCAGCGGGAGGCCATTATTCTAAGCAAACCAACGCAGGAACAGAAAATGTTCTCTTTAAGTGGGAGCTAAATGCTAAATACACGTGTGCACAAAGATGGAAACAATAAACTCTGGGGACTGCTTGACAGGGAAGATTGGGAGGATGGCGTGGGTTAGAAGACTACCAATTAGGTACTATGCTTACTTCCTGGGTGACAGGATCATTTGTACACCAAGCCTCAGTGACATGTAATTTACCCAGGTAATGAGCCTGCACATGTACCCTCTGAACCTAAAATAAAGGTAGAAAAAAAAATTCACTTAAAAAAGAGTTGCTGCAGATCTCAGGATTCAAACCAGTTAGAATAATATTAAAACAACTTAAATTATTCATATACTGAAAAATCTCTATTACTTTAGCAAAAGTGGACTTTAAAGGTTTGGATTTAAATTTTCAAAAAAAGTGATAATTTATATGAGAAAATAGGCAAATATCAATAGGTAAACAGGTAAATATTGTATCTAATACAATATTAGATATTTCATCAATGGGGTAAATATTTTCTCTAATTCACTTTCAATTTCATAATTCTGTTGGTAAAAAATATTATAATGTGATATTAAAATGAGCCAAAAAAGGTGAGACAAATGTGCTTTAATTGATATACTTTCCTTACTCCTAAAATTTATCAGTAAGAATTTTATCATAACTAATGAGAATTTTTTTAGTTTATGAAAAGATTGTTTTATGGTGTTATTAGAAAACAACTGTGTTCCTATATTTATTTATTTATTTACTTTTCTTCTTTTTGAGATAGAGTTTTACTCTTGTTGCCCAGGCTGGAGTGCAATGGCGCAATCTTGACTCACCGCAACCTCCGCCTCCCAGGTTCAAGCAATTCTCCTGCCCCAGCCTCCCGAGTAGCTGAGATTATAGGTATGCGCCACCATGCCTGGCTAATTGTGTATTTTTAGTAGAGATGGGGTTTGTTCATATTGGTCAGCCTGGTCTCGAACTCCTGACCTCAGGTGATCCTCCTACCTTGGCCTCCCAAAGTGCTGGGATTACAGGCATGAGCCATTGCACCCCGCTTATTCATTTATTTTAAAAGCTGAATTTTATGGAATAGTTATTGGACTCTAGGCAGTATTCTCCCCAAATCTCCTTCAAAAATAAAGGAACATCATATTAAACAAAGGAATAAATTTAGATTCAAGGTTTCTTTACCTTTTCTGATAAGATGCAGTTAAATTTAAATGACTTTCAAAATTACTACTATAGCAATACATTTATTTCCACAATTCAGAATTCTTGATATGCCTGCTATTAGTATGATTTTTCACAATTCAACTGGTGCAAATAGGGAGTAAATCAGTACTATTATCTCCAAACATGCTCCCTGGGCCTTGAATCTAAAACCATCTGGACTCTATGACAGCATTCTATTTATTACATACAAAAGCCTGGATTCTGCTGATGCATAAACAGTAATTAAACACACAAGCCAACCATGCATGCCAGTTCTGTGAGAACTATCCTCTGAGTATCTTAGAGTTTCCATGCCAATGAGCTTATTCAGAAATTGGCTGGTGATTAAAGATTAATGATTTATGGTTGCAAGCGAGGTTCATTTACTGCTTACTGAAATATGTTTGACAGTATCTTTTTTATTTTTCTAGGATCCTTAGTCAGAGAGATATTTATCCTTAAGACAATATCTCAATTAATTTTAAACATGAGCTTAAAGTGGCAACATATAAAATCTCTAGTATTGTAATATCTTGTTACTCATAGAGCAAGCCTCTTTTCCTATATCCTTTTTGATAATCAAGTGTACTTTGTGTGCATTTGAGTATAACTCTTACACTTCATATGTTGGAGGGAGTAACCATTTAGTATATTTTTTTCTTTATAATTTTTCTTCTTTAATTCATATCTTCTATGGCTGGTCACAGGGTGCTTAAAGCAAGAGGACATGATGGATGAAAAAGGAAAACAATAGAGGCATTTACAAAGAAGCCTGGTTGTACCTTTAGTTTATCAGCATTTTACTTTTTAAAGGTGGTTAGATTTCTCAGAATTTGTTGATTCCTAGGAGAAAGCAGATGTTGGGGAGAATAGTCAGTTATGTGTAAAAATAAACTAGTAGTTACAGCTGGGATTGTGAAAACTCATGAGTTGTTTCAGAAGAGAGTAGATTTTTCAGTGCTATATTCTTACAGCTATTGGAATCTGTTAATTCACTCATACCAACATAACATATAATTTGCTTTATAAATGTAGTAAAGTATAACTGAAAATATGACTGACCCTTTCATAACCTTAATGGTTCTATAAATACAGAACTAAAGTAATTTATAAAGCTGTTAAAATTAATTATGCCATTAAAATAAACTCCAAAGTACATTACATCATTACTGTAGTAACCTAACTATGAACTTCTGAGTCAGCAAAGTGAATCAATGGTGATGAATGATTATTACTGATGAGCACTGCATGAATTAAATGCTTTCCTGGTCAGGAAGGTACTTTCTTCCAATACAAACAGGTTTGTCTTCATTGACTATTTGTTTCTAGCCTATGGTCCTTCTCTTTTATGAAGTTATTTGGCTTGGGATGCTACACTTTGGCAGGCACATATTTGGCTAAAGCTGCTTCTCTTGTTAATTTCTTTTTGAAATTCTGACATCAACTTTTATTTATGGTAATATGTTGTTCAGAAAGTTTATGATTATGTACAGATTCCTAGTTTTCACTTGAACTGTATTTTCTTTAAGAGAGAGGCACGTGCTGTCAATATCCTTGAAAACCAGGTTAGTCAGTTTTAAACTCTCCATGGTTTCACCTCTATATTTGAAGAACCATGTTGTCAAGGCCCTTGCTGAAAAGTGCAAGAATTGCCTTGATTTCTATACTCAGCATGGAGTAAATGTAAAAATAGCTTAGATAAGATCTACAACCAAATTAGAATTTCTGCCACTTGATTTAACCAAGACTTCCATTTTTTGAACAATATCCATAACCTTTTGGAACTCCATTATTTTGTCTGTTGTTTCTGCTCCAATTCTATCAGGTGAATTTTTTCCTAGGTCCTATTTCTCACTTTCTCACAGTAAAAAGAAGAATTAATCCCTCCCTAGAGACAGCAGAGAAGAGTCTGCCAGTGAATCAAATGTGCAGACAGAGGCAGACACATTAACTAAATGACTCACTCCCAACCTAAACTAACATTGCCCCATCCAAATATTGCTTCTCAAAATTATCAATAACTTTATGACCTAGACCTTCATTGTTATTGTCTAATTGTTGAAAGCAGAAATACTAAATCTCTGAATCTATGCACTCTTAAATAGTAGTTGAAAGCCATTCCAGGAAAAAAAAATGTGTATATATATATATACACACACACACACAAAGAAGGCAGTGATTAAATACTAAAGAGCCTGGATGTTTTCCATAACTGCTGAAACTACTTAAGCTGCTGAATCTGTCTTAGAAATTTTTATATTAAAGACCTATAACATAAAAATGAGCAATAATTACCTATAGTCTAAGTTGAGAGCTAACTAAAATTCACCAAAAACTATAAAATGGACTAAATCAGCCCACAATAAAACTAGTAACTTGACTAAACAAGATCTGAGAAATAAGAGGTGAAAACATTTTAGTAGGCAACACAATCAAAATCCATAAGCTTTCCAGAGGGACTGTTGGTAATATATATTAGCAGCCCTAAAAGTATTCATGTACTTTGATCTTCAAATTTGATTTCTAAGAATTTTTCCTAAGAGATTACAGATGTTATTAAATATTCAAACCCATTTGGACCTTTGAATATCAAAGAAAATCAGAGACACCATAAGTGCCAAATGTCATTAAAATGAAATTTTTATAAATATTTAAAATATGAGGAAAATAACATAATTATAACTGAAGACATACGTTATAATACACTTATTCTTGGCCAAAACGAGAGAAATTATAAAAGTGTTTTATAATATATGCTGCATGATTTATTTCTGTTGCATGTAGGTGACAGGGACAAAACATTAAATCATAAGTACTAAAAATGACACCCTACCCTCACCGTTATTAAAGGTGAGTCCTTAGAAGCTTTCTTTTTTAAAAAAGTACTTTAAAAAATTTTACAGGTCATGCACAGGAATGCACATGAGAGATATTAAAGGAATGGGGAGATCAAATTCTTTTAGAAAGTACAAGCATTCACTCTGAGTGTGTGTGTGTGTGTGTGTGTGTGTGTTTGATGGGAAGAGGCTGGGATCCTGTATGTTAAAGTAAGAAGAGAGCAATAGGGCTGATGGCAGTTTTGTGGCTTGAGGAGAAAGGGAGAAGGAAAGTAAGATGAAGCTTTATTAATAAGAAAAGATAACTAAAGAGGCCTGTAGGACAGGTCTATAGTCCGTACCAAGATTATTCAGTTTTGACTTTTCTGGACTTTTCTTTCTTGTATTGTAGGAAAGTGCTGAACCTGGTCATGTGATGACCCAGTTTTATTTAAAACAATCCATTACATAGATAGATAGATAGATAGATAGATAGATAGATAGATAGACAGACAGACAGATAGACAGAGATAGGTAGATAGAGAGAGAGAGAGAGAGAGAGAAAAATAGATAGATAGATAGACAGATAGATAGATAGAGAATGTTAGTCAATTCCTGGGTGACATTTTATTTTCTATCTGTCCTAAGGTCTCCCTAAAACTTTTAATTGTTTTTATCTTTAAAATATAGCCAATGATAGTGATGTTGATTTACCACAATCTGATAAAGTTAATACTGGATGATTAACAGACATTACAAAAAGTACAATTTCTCCCTTTCCTAATTTTTCGTTTATGAATTCAATATGCTCTTTATTTTTATAGCACGTTTTGCACTTGGGAGATGGATAACAGAATAGAGGCCCAAGAGCACATACTATGTAAAGCATGTTTGTTTCCTTTTCTGACAATTTATTTTTATTTAAAAAATCTGGGCTGGGTGAGGTGGCTTGCGCCTGTAATTCCAGCACTTTGGGAAGCCGAGGCTGGCAGATAACCTGAGGTCAGGAGTTCAAGATCAGCCTGGCCAACATGGTGAAACCTCATCTCTACTAAATATACAAAAATTAGCTGGGTGTGGCGGTACATGCCTATAATCCCAGCAACTGGGGAGGCTGAGGCAGGAGAATCGCTTGAACCCAGGAGGCGGAGGTGGAAGTGAGCCAAGATTGCACCACTGCACTCTAGCCTGGGCTATGGAGCGAGACCCCGAATCAAAAAACAAAACAAAACAAAACAAAACTCAAATCTGATCCAAAATTTTAACTCCTTTGTGAAGAAATTATTGTAGTATTTGGTAAGTAATCTATTGTAATCTTGCCACTAAATTTGACAGATAACATTATTGAGAATCAGATAAATACGTAGCACATTTTGGACTGACTTACTGAACTAATGTTCCATTTTGTAGCCCAGGCTTGCTTTTACTGGACAGCTTCTTCTAAAACTCTTAGAATAATTTAATTTATTCAGAATGCTAAATAGAAAAAGGATTAGCTCAGGAGTGTCTTCAACTATTTTTTTCTTTTGCTTTAGATTTTATTTTCTTAATCCATAATCTATTGAAAAAATATGTAACTGAATATGGTTTTTTTGAATGAAAGTATGTATTTATCTGGGTTTAGTGGAGAGACAATAGGTTTGAGAAGCTGTTATGCTCTCCTGAACCCTGAATGGCCCCAGTGATGCATCAAGGATTGGTACAGAGGAAAAAATGTCTAACCAATTTGTGTTCTTGTTCCCAAATCCCAGCTTTAAGTAAAGAAGCTTTGCTTTTGACAGTTTTATGTATTTCTCTCCCTAGTAAGATATTATTTGCTCAGTGAATTGACTTAAAATTTAAAACAAAACCAAAACCCCAAATACACTGTTCCAGTATTTGAGGTAAAGGCTTTTACTGTATGAATTTATCTTGTACTCTTTCAGATACTAATTGCTTTTATTTTTACATTTTGTACATACATAGTGTTTGGCTCTGTGTTCCACCCAAATCTCATCCTGAATTGTAATTCCCATATGTTGAGGGAAAGAGCTGATTGGATCACGGGGGCAGTTTCCTCCATACTGTTCTCATAATAGTGAGTGAGTTCTCAAGAGATCTGATGATTTTAAAAGTGTTTGGAGGTTTCTTCTTCATTCTTCTCTTCTCTTTCCTGCCACCTTGTGAAGAAGATACTGGCTTCTTCTCCGGCCTCTACCATAATTGTAAGTTTCCTGAGGCCTCCCCTATTGTGAGTCAATTAAACTCCTGTTGTTTATAATTACCCAGTCTTGGATAGTATCTTTATAGCAGCATGAAAATTGACTAATACATACATGTTTTGTATTTTCCATTGCTCTTTAATAGGCATATATTATATTATACTTATTTATTTACTTATTTAGAGACAAGGTCTCACTCTGTCCCCCAAATTAGAGAGCAGTGGTGCAATCATGGCTCACTCAGACTCGACCTCCCCTTCCTGGGCTCAAGAGATCTTCCTGCCTTAGTTACCTAAGCAGCTGAAACTACAGACATGCACCCCATGCCTGGCTACTTTATGTATAGTTGGGTTCTCACTATGTGCCCAGGCTTGTCTCAAATTCCTGAGCTCAAGGAATCCTCCTGCCCTTGCTCCCAAAGTGCTGAGATTACAGGCATGAACCACCACGTCTGGCCATACGTTGTATTTATCATCAAAAAACAAAATTTAAGAAAATCCCTCTATTAAGGTAGCATAAAATTCATTTCCTACATTAAGGAAATCTTATAAAGGTTTTCTCCTCTTTCTTGTTCAGTTTTTCTTCTACTTTCTACTATATTGACATAATACTGATTCCCTCATACCCTAGCTCTGCCTTTTTCCTCCCTGTGGACTATTGAATCTCTTTTGTAGATGGCCCATTATTTCGTTACATATGACAAATTATATTCCAGAAAAGAATACTTTTCACTTCCTCCATCACTACCACACTGGTCCAGGTCCCCACCATCTCTCACCTATGCTATTGCAATAGCCTTCCAATTGGTTTCTCTCTTTCTGCCCTTTGACTCCCACAATCTACTCTTAAAAATCTAGAATAATCTTCTAAAAAAGGAAATCAGCTTATGTCAGCCAATGCTCAGAAACCTCCAATAATGCCCATATCAATCACAGTAAACTTCAAAGTCTATAACGCCCTTTTCTTCTGCCTCCATGTATTTCTGCTGGCTTCTCTCCATCAGACTGGGAATGCTCCCACCACAAGACTTTTGAACATACTGCTTCCTGCCTGGAATGTTTTTCCCCTAAAAATCTCTGTGACTTACTCTCTCACTTTTTTTTTTTCCAAATAGTGTCACACCATCCTATTTACCTTGTCTTACCGTCCTGTTTTACATTACCATTTCTAATCCTGCATTCCTTTCCCCAATTTCTTACTTTTATTTCATGAAAAGAATTATCAGGTTCAGCATACAATATATCCTACTTATTTTTGTATTGTTTCTATCCCACTATGGTATAGTTTAAAAGAACACATTTTTTTTTTTTAGTGCTTTGTTCACTAAGGTGTCCTTCTGCCAAAGTAAAATGACTCATATGATATTGAATAAGCCTGTATTAAAAATTTATTTGACTTTTTAATGAAGGGACCGACAAGGTGGTAAAACTGGTAAAACACATTTAAGAAACTGAGTATATTAGGCACTAAAGATGGAATAATGTGGATAACTTAGGTATAAAAGTAGTTAATGTCATTCAGGGAAATGTAATAATAAAATTGTGGCTAAATTTTTTATCAGAAAAATATATTCAAATCTCTACTAGACAAAAATCTGCAAGTACCGACTAATTTCATAACATGTGAGCCCTGGTTAACAGGAAATGGCAAGTCAAAGGCACATTCACGTAGATAGCTCAATAATCCAGGGTGTGCCTGTGAAACAATTCTCTGATATGATGTTGAAAAGGCAGGCAGTTATTCTTGAAACTAAGTAGAAGATTTATTGTCTTGTAGTAAGAAATCAATAAATAATTGTTGATTATGTAAGTGAATGTTATTATCTTCAATTAAATTGGAGACAACCTTATTCTGTATTGAAAGTTAATACGTGTCTTACAGGTGTTCTATTATGTCACATTTTAAATTTATTTTTCAACTAGCCATGTTACCTCCATTTTTGGTGCAGTAGTTTGATTATCCTCTATGTACAAGGAATCACATCGTTTGATAGATGGAACATGGATAGTGAGAAACCTTATCTTGGGAAGAGGAAATTCTGTGCCAAATGTATGCAGCATGGTTTCTACAAGTGTAAGCTAAAAATATACTTCCAATTATTTGTGACAAGTTGACCCATGGTTTGTAGGGTATACTGATTTGTACACTACTTATGAAAGAAAAGGGTGTTCACTGTACGGTAAGAGAAAATGTAAACGGGAACAATCTTTTTAAAAAGCATTGAGTAGAAAGATTTATAAATACACATAATTGATGCCCAGGTAATTATAATTCTATGCATTTACAACAGACAGAATTCAAATTTCCTTTATATTTCTTTTAGTTACTGTTGTCCTATAAAGAACATATATTAACAAGTGAAATGTAATAAAAATAATTATTTTGAATATTGGTATATATTAGTTGTAAGTATATTCAGCTTATAAGACCATTGACATACTGCCAAATTACTGTCAGATATTAGATATTATGCATTTACAAATTTACTCTGTTACCTTTAAATATTAAAATTTATTTTTGAAATATTTACTTAAATGTAACATACACACTGAGCATCAACAAAGAAGAAGGCAAATTTGTCTGAATTTGAACAATATGAAAATCCGCATGGAATAGCTCTGCTTTCCTCTCAAAATATAACGCAGCCAAACTTATACATTTTCTATTCAGTGGAAGAATCACATTCAAGACTATTACTAAGGACAGTGATGTGCTTTAAAATGTGTTTTACTCTTCTCTCTTCACCCTAACTGTTGGCTATGTTTAGTGGCTTATTTCCAAAGAGTAGAGTACGGAAAGAGGAAAAACTGAATACATGTATGGTAGAGAAATCTGGAAAACACTACCTTGGCCAGGGAGGTGTTCAAGTTTAAATATTATCAGTGATAAGTCAAGTCGATAACATGTTATCTTATTATTCTACAAGAAGATTTCACTTCTACATTTTTCTTCCTAGGAAAAAAACCCTAAAACTCTGATTGAACCATGATAAAAAAAAAAAAAAATCAGACAAACTGAAATTGAGAAATATTGTACCAAATATTTTACTGGTACTCAAAAAAAGTCAAGGTTATAAAAAACAAAGAAATCTGATGAACAGTCACAGATCAGAGGAGACTAAAGAAACAAGATGACTAATTGTAATGTGTTATCCTAGATGAGATGCTGGATGGGATTCCTGGAACTGAAAATACCCCATAACTTGAAAATTCAATAAAATCTAAGTGCAGTTAATAGTAATATGCCAATGGTAGTTTCCCAGTTGTTGCAAATGTAACATGTTACAATAGGGAAAACTGGGTGAGGGGTAGAAGGCAACTATTTTTCCAAATTTTCTGCAAATCAAAAACTAATCTAAAATTTAAAATATCTATTAAAAATATATTCCAACATACTTGAGTACTTCTATCAACTCAGTAGGACACAAAGGAAAGAGGGAAGGAAAAGAAAAAGAGAAGAAATAATTAATAGAGAAATCAATTGCTGGATGGACAAACTTCAGAAAATTCTAAACATTTTTGCTCCCATTATAAAGTGGTAAATCAGTGTAGTAAGAATGCCCTGTGTCTTCAGATCCTTCTACTATATTTCAGTTCTTTTTGCATATGGTCATAAGTGTTTCTTTCTGTAAAAAGACGCTTGCCTTCAGTAACCATATGTTAAACAAAAAATTGTTAAAGAGAGCCTTGTTCCCCCGCAAAACAGGAGTACTTCATTGCCAAACAGTGCTGGTTTGAGATGACGCCTCTCTCCAGACACTTTGAACTCATAGTCTGTAATTGTTATTATCTGAATATTTTGTGGATTTATTTCAACAAATTAGTCACGAATGCTCAAGATAATTGTTTCAATTATCCACTTTGCTTTTTCTTACTACACATATTTTGTGTTTGGTTTTGCTTTCCTGTGGTATCCCAAGTTCCAGAGTCATTACCCAAACCTTTAGAAACACTTAGAATCTTTATGTTCTGAACCATTTCCAAATCACGAGAAATAATCATCAATTTGATCAGCACAGCATGTCTTCATATGTCAGATGCGTGGTGTGAGTATTGGAGATATTATAGTTCAACTTCAGGAGATATTACAGTTCAACTTCAGGGAGACAATTGCTTGAGTTTAAGATTTGACCTTCAATCTTTCTTGTAATATCTTGCTTATTAAAGTTAAGTATATTAATAAGAGGTGATTTATTAACCAGTATTATATATATATGTGTGTGTGTGTGTGTGTGTGTGTGTATGTGTGGATATATATATGAATATCTGGCTCCCAGAGGGGTGTGTGTATAAATATACATATATATTTATACATATATGTCTATATAATATATAATTGTATGTCTATATAATATATCTATATAATATATAATTATGAATATAACAAATAATAATATAATATAATAAATAGTAAATATATATAATATAATAAATAATATATAAATAATATATAATTTATGATTATATATAGGTTATATATGAATATCTGCCTCCGAGGGATCACACACCTCATACCAATCATCAGTGTGAGCAATTTAATAACCCCACAAAGCCTGCTCTCTGCTGCCTGGTCTCTTTTAGCCACTGTCACCTCTAGTTCAGTTTGTTTATAGATGTAAGTCAGGCATTTGTCTACTATCTTTCAAACACGCAGAGACACTACAGACAAGCATTACTCTACACCAATAGTTTTTTCTGATGTTTCTAAGTTATTTCTTAATATCATGAAGGGACTCTTCCCACTTACGGTCTTCTCTCTGTTCATAATCACATTTTCATTTCAGATAGTTTTCTGGCACCACTGAAAGAGAATTATTTCATGTGCACAAAAATCATCTTTTCCTCATTAATTAATATTATAAAATGTAAAATTGTACTATTTTTCTCGTACTTTTAGTTGAAGCCCAAAGGACACATACAAACCTGCAGGTGGTTAAGTGTTTCCACATTCCAAATATACTTGTTGATTTAATTATTCCACCTTGTATTAATAAATTATAATACCACTTTGTATCCCATAAAATTATATAATTATAAATTGTCCCTGTACAATCTAAAAAAAGTGGTAGGACTTGGAAAAGGGACATCTGAAGACTGGTTTTGTAGACACTCACCCACTTGAAGTATTAAAGCTTTGAAGTTTCATTGTCCTGGGATTAGGGAGAGGATTCCTTTAGATGAGTTGTTTAAGTGTTCTGACATGATCCATAGCCTTGCTGCTCTGTGGGGAAATACTCACTAACCACCCTAAGCCTTGGGAACAGAGCTTCCAAGGGAACACTGCTATGATAATTAACTTGTGTCTCTGGGTGTTTGAAAGACAGTAGACAAATGCCTGACTTACCTCTATAAACAAACTGAACTAGAGGTGACAGTGGCTAAAGGAGACCAGGCAGCAGAGAGCAGGGTTTGTGGGGTTATTAAATTGCTCACACTGATGATTGGTACAAGGTGTGTGATTCCTTGGAGCTAAAGGTGGAATGGTGTCATGATCAGGAGAGGTGACAAATGCAGACCCTGAGGGGAGAATTTAACCAGCAAGCCAAAGACAAGATTGCCACTTCTATGGCAGCTGCAGTCAGTACACCCGAGAGAAAAGCCACTAAGAAGCACAGCCAATATCATACTGAAAGAACAAAAGCTGGAAGCATTCCCCTTGAAAACCAGCACAAGACAAGGAAGCCCTCTCTCACCACTTTTATTTAACACAGTATTTGAAGTTCTGGCCAGGATAATCAGGCAAGAGAAAGAACTATAATGTATTCAAACAGGAAGAGAGGAAGTCAAACTGTCTGTATTTGCAGATGACATGATCCTATATGTAGAATACCCCACCATCTCAGTCCAAAAGCTTCTTAAGTTGATAAGCAACTTCAGCAAGTCTCAGGGTACTAAATCAATGTGCAAAAATCACAAGCATTCCTATACACCAACAGTAGACAAGCAGAGAGCCAAATAATGAATGAACTCCCATTCACAATTGCTACAAAGAGAATAAAATACCTAGGAGTACAGCTAACAAGGAAAGTGAAGGACCTCTTCAAGAAGAACTACAAACCACTGCTCAAGGGAATCAGAGAGTACACAAACAAATGGGAGAACATTCCATGCTCATGGATAGGAAGAATCAACATTGTGAAAATGACCATACTGCCTAATTTAGAAATTCAATGTTATTCCCATTCAAGAAGCATTGACATTCTTCATAGAATTAGAACAAAACTATCTTAAAATTACATGGAACCAAAAAAGACCCCAGATAGTCAAGATAATCCTAAGCCAAAAAAATAAAGCTGCAAACATCATAGTACCCAACTTCAAACTATACTACAAGGCCACAGTAACCAAAACAGCATGGTACTGATACAAAAACAGACACCTAGACCAATGGAACAGAATAGAGAACTCAGAAATAAGACTACACATCTACAAATCTCTTATCTTCAATAAGCTTGACAAAGACAAGCAATGGGGAAAGGATTCTCTATTTAATAAATTGTGCTAGGAGAATTGACTAGTCATATGCAGAAAATTGAAACTGGATCCCTTCCTTACACTTAATACAAAAATTAACCCTAGGTGTATTAAAGACTTAAATGTAAAACCCAAAACTATGAAAACCCTAGAGGAAAATCTAGGTAATACCATTCAGGACATAGGCACGGGCAAATATTTCATGATGAAAATGTCAAAAGCAATTGCAACAGGAGCAAAGATTGAGAAAAGGGATCTAATTAAACTAAAGAGCTTCTGCACAGCAAACTAAACTATCATCTGAGTGAACAGACAACCTATAGAAGAGGAGAAAAATTTTGCAATCTATGAAATCCATCTGACAAAGGTCTAATATCCAGAGTCAACAAGGAACTTAAACAAATATACAAGAGAAAAACAAATGACCCCATCAAAAAGTGACCAAAGGACAAGAACAGACACTTCTTAAAAGAAGGCATTCATGCAGCCAACAAATTATATATATATGAATAATATATATATATATGAATAAGCTCAACATCACTGATCATAACAGGAGTGAAACTCAAAACCACAATAAAATACCATCTCACACCAATCAGAATGACAATTATCAAAAAGTGAAGGAACAACAGGTGCTGGTGAGGTTGTGGAGAATTAGGAATGCTTTTACACTGTTGGTGGGAAAGTAAATTAGTTCAACCATTGTGGAAACAGTGTGGCAATTCCTCAAAGATCTAGGACCAGAAATACATTTGACCCACAATATTATTACTGGGTATATAACCAAAGGAATATAGATCATTATATTATAAAGATACATGCATGTGTATTTTCACTGAAGCACTATCCACAATAGCAAAGACATGGAATCAACCAAAATGTCCATCAATGAGAGACTGGATAAAGAAAATGTGGTATACATACACCATGGAATACTACACAGCCATAAAAAGGAACAAGATCATGTCGTTTACAGGAACGTGGATAGAGCTGGAGGCCATTATCCTCAGCAAACTAACACAGGGACAGAAAACCAAACACCACATGCTCTCACTTATAAGCGGGAGCTGAACAATGAGAACACATGGACACGGAGGGAAATGACACACTCTAGAGACTGCCGGGGTGCAGTGGGGGAAGGGAGAGCATTAGGGGCTTAATATGCATGTGGGGCTTAATACCTAGGTGATGGCTTGATAGGTGCAGCAAACCACTGTGGCACACGTTTACCTATGTAACAAACACGCACATCCTGCATATGTATACTAGAACTTAAAATAATAAAAGAAAACAGTTTGCTTTAAACATTTGCAGAAGTCATCAGAAATGGCAGTCAGATTAGATTGGCACTTTCATGTACGACATTTTCTTTACCTTACCTCTACTTTCCATCCCCCGCTACCCCTTTCTCTTGAGCCTTGGAGAATCCAGAGGCCTCCTGGGTATGAGATTGCCAACAGGAAAGAGAGATGAGCTAAGGATATCTACTCTCAACCCACCAATTTGAAGCAGGTCCAAGCAGGTTGGGGAGCTCTACCTCTAAGTGAAGTTTAGATATTTCTCTTCCTTTTCCTTGACTTGCTCTCTATTCCTTTCTCTTTCCTTTTCTTTTTTCAACTTTCATTTCTTCAGCTTTTCCCCCCTTCCTTTCTTTTCTTAAAGAATTGGAGATACAGGATCTTGAACCTAAACTGGAGATGAAAGTTGAAGTTTACTTCAACAAGTTTATTTATTTTTGTTACACAAGACTGTGTATACCCATTACTGAACCTGGAGGCCTGTTTATTATCTGAGAATGAGTGGAAAAGTTATTGGGCTTGTGTTAGATCTCATCTAGGGGAATGGGAAGAATCTTTCCACTAAATGGGTTTAAAGGAACAAAGAGAGAACAATTAAGTTTTCTAAATCCAATCCTGCTCATTCAACATACTAATTGCATCTGTGTGCATCACATTCTAGCTGGTTTATATCATTTGGAATTAGTCTTGCTTCTCTTCAGTTTAGTATTTTATAGATATGTCATGCTTAAGTTTGTTCTTATGGCACAGTTGCCTGTACATATGGTTATAGTGTATATTAGGTACCTAATGCCATTTCCAATGAATAAACTGATCTTTAAGGACTTATAAAACTTATTTTGCTCTTCCTGGACCTTATGCATCTCACAGTCATATTATACAATTTTGCTTTCAAAATCTGAGGAATTTTTTTTAACTGTAAAGTAGTGATTATGAAAATGTATTCTTCTTTAGCTTTATTGCCATACAGCATTGTTATTTTTTTTCATTAGCTGCTGCCAACATAAATCTCTGCCCTTTAGCCAGAATAAGCTTCTAGGCTTTAGATATTTCTTTTGATTTTTTTTTTTCTCCTTTCTTTTCTGTTATTGTTCACAGACTCATCTCAAGGATTTGGGATATTTTATTATCCACGGAATTAAATAATGCTTGTATATACCATGGCTCGTTTGTTACTAACATTTTCAGTTCTAATTTTATTGCTCTTTCCTATATTCCAGAAAAGTGACATTTAGACTGTGACCAGGGTTATCATAGAGGGGACTGCTGGCCAGTGTCACCTCAGCTCTATTTCAACAATGGCAGCTTGCCTTTTATCTGCTTTATATTTAAAGTTTTCCAGGTATGATTCCTTTAAAGGTCCATAACTAAATAGGTTGTGAAAAACATTATTTTAGAAAGGCAGCCTACAAACTTAATTGAGCCACCTTTCCTTTTTCCTTTCAAAATTTGCTAATTATAAAATGACTTTTTATAGTTTATCTTAACTTCAACATGTTTTATAAAAAATTCTTTTCTTTTTTTATATTTCTTCATATAGCTTTTAATGCCTAAATCAGCCATTTCATTGAATGAAAGAAGAAATCCTTTTTCTTCATTTTAAAAATAATATGCCAATGACTCCTTCAACTGCTTTAACTGTATTTAAAGTAAATAACTAAAAAGATATAATTATATTATTTTAAAAAGGGTAATTTTTGGATATCATGGAATTTTTTCTTATTATAAGAATAATACATTCTTACTGTGAGAAAAGTGAAAATGTGAAGTGTTTAAAAAAATTTCAATCCTGTAACTTTGAGAAAACCACTATTAACATGTCCATGTATATCGATCACTTGTTTTATTTGTGCAGTATACTGTTCTTAACATGTTAAATTCTGATTTATTTTCACTTAGCATTTAAAAACTTCCCTGAGCTTCTTATTGGAAAAAGTTGTTTTCATTTTTCACTGAACTATGTGAAGAACTGTGAAGGATCTGAGATTTTACGCAAGTTAGACTACTCCAGTTTCACAAATGCTAGAGGAAGACAGGATATTCCTGGAACAGAGACAAAGGACTTTATAACTCATGGCATAATAAGAAGCATGAGTATCATCTTTGTTTAAGTTGTTCTTGCCTCCCAAGTTCCATGGGTGACATGAGGGGGCCCAGGTGAATGCACCACATACAATAAATTTGTGTTACAGATGAGAAACCTTTAGCTTAGGAATCCCCTGATCTTCTAAAAGGATGCTAGTAAGTCAGCCCAGACTTTGCTCAGATGAAGGCATTTCTTTATTCTTCTAGTCAGCAAACAAATCTACCCTCTGGCTTGGAGGGAGATCTTATTTTTATCTTCCCAGTATGTCTGCTATAAAAATATCTTTATAGGGAGCAAGATGTTTGGATAGAACCCTCCAGCAAGTGTCTCCCCATTGGAACACCAAATTGAACACCTATCCACACAAGAAAATACCTTCATAGGAACCAAAAAAATTAAGTGAGTGAAACAGTACCTAATATTAATATAATATTAAGAAATGAGGCATTGAAAGGGGTAGAAAAGACAGTTGTGCATTTCCTACACCACACTTACCCTATCATCCATCAGTGCCACAGGGAGAGAAAATCTGTATTCTTGGGGGAGGGAAAGAAAAGTAAATGTAAAACTTTGCATTGGAACTCAGTGCTGCCTTCTTACAGCAGAACACAACGGAATTCTGCCAATTCCCACAGAGAGAGCATTTAGACCAGCCCTGGGCCAGAGGGGAATTCTCAGCCCCAGCAGGAAGAACCTAAGCCTGGCTCCACCTGCTGCTGACTAAAGTGGTCTGGGGCCTGGATTCAATTTTATTGGCAGTCGGACCACAAGGACTGCAGTATTTGTGTAAACACTGGAGCTACACTGGGCTTAGAGGCAGTGGACTTGTGGTGCCTGTGACTCAGTGCAACAGCAACTGTGGTAGCCAAGGATGTGCCTATATCACCCCTCCCCCAAGTCCAGGCAGCCCAGCTTGGAGAGAGCTCCCTCTGACTAGAGGAAAGAGAAGGAAGAGAGCCAGAGACTTTGCCTGGTGACCCAGGGAATTCTCCCTTTTTACCCAGCCCAACCAATAAATGGTACCTCTAGAACTCCGCAAGTGTTGTGGCATTCCTAGGCCTAGCGAACTTTTTAGTACTGATATGGTTGCATTGACCACAGGCTTAGATTACAACACTCAATTCAATTTGAATATATGGAAAACCTTCTCAACAAGGACAGGTATAAAGACCAGACTGTGAAGAATAGAATAAATTCCTTACTCTTCAATGCACAGTTCAATTCAACTCTGCCAATAAAATTGAATCCAGGCCCCAGACATTGAGGAACATCCGCAAGCATCCAGGAAAACACAGCCTCACCAAACAAACTAAATAAATCACCAGGGACAGATCCTGGAGTGATGGAAATATATGATCTTTCAGAGAAGAATTCAAAGTAGCTGTCTTGAGGGAACTCAATGAATTTCAAAATAACACAGAGAAAGAATTTTGAATTTTATCAGAGAAATTTCACAAGGAGAGTCCAATGATTTTTTAAAAATCAAGCAGAAATTCCAGAGCTGAAAAATTCAATTGACAAATTGAAAACTGCATCAGTCTCTCAACAGCAGAATTGAATCAAGCAGAATAAAGAACTAATGAACTTCAAAACAGGCTATATGAAAATACACAGCCAGAGAAGAAAATAGAGCAAAAATAACAAAGAACAAACCATACCTCCAAGAGCTAGAAAATAGCCTCAAAAGGGAAAACAAAAACAAAAGCAAAAACACCTAAGTTATTGATCTTAAAGAGGATGTAGAGGAGTTTAGGGTAGAAAATTTGTTCAAAGAAATGATAACAGAGAAATTTCCAAAACTAGAGAAAGATAGGAATATACCTGTAAAAGAAGGTTGTAGAATACCTAGAAGATTCGACCCAAATAAGACTAGTTAAAGGCATATATTACTCAAACTCTCAAAAGTCAGTGATAAAGAAAAGATCTTAAAAGCACAAAAAAGAAGGAAAAACTATATGAAGGAACTCTAATACATTCGGCAGCAGACTTCTAAATAGAAACATTTCAGGCTGGAAGAGAGTAGAATGACATACTTTAAACAATTAAGAAAAAACCTTTCAACCTCAAATATTGTAGCCATTAAAATTATCTATAATACAATTGTAAATATATATGCACTCAATATTAGGGACCCAGATATACAAAGCAACTCTTATTAGAGCTAAAGAGAGATAGATCCCTAGACAATAATAGGTGAGGACTTAAACACCACACTTTTAGCATTGGATAGTGATATGGTTTGGATATTTGTCCTCCACAAATCTTATGTTGAAATATAATTTCAATGTTGGAGGCAAGATCTGGTGGGGTTGTTGGGCCATGGAGGTGAATTCCTTATGAATGACTTGGTATCATTTCCATGGCGATGAGTGAGTTTTTGCTCTGTGTTCATGCTTGAGAGCTAGTCATTTAAAAGAGCCTGGCATCTCCCCGTCTCTCTCTTACTTCCTTGCTCAACATATGACATGCTGGCTCACCTTCCTTCATGATTGTAAGCTTCTTGAGGCCCCCAGAAGCAAATGCTGACACTACTCTGTGTACAACCTGCAGAACTGTGAGCCAAAATAAAACCTTTTCTTTAGAAATTACCCAGCCTCACATATTTCTTTATAGGAATGCAAATAGTCTAACACATACAGAATATCCAAAGAGAAAATTAACAAGAAACATTGGACTGAAATTTCACTATAGATCAAATGATTCTATAGGCATTTATAAAACATTTCATCTAACAGCTACAGAATACACATTATTCTCCTTAGCACCTGGACATTATTAAGAGTAAACCATATATTAGGCCACAAAATGTCTTTTAAATATTCAAAGAATATTTAAATCATATCAAGTATCGTATCTGACAACAATGGAATAAAACTAGAAATCAATAGCAAGAGAAACTTCAGAAGCTATATAAACACATAGATATTAAACAATATTCTCCTGAACAATCATTGGTTCAATGAAAATATTAAGAAAAAAATTAAAAAATTTCGAGAAGCAAATAAAAGTGGAAACTCAACATATCAAAACCTATGGGATATAGCAAATGCAGGGAGCTTATAGCAATAAATCAAATATGTAAAAACTAAACTTCAAATAAACAATCAAATGATGCATCTTAAAGAACTAGAAAAGCAACAGCAAACCAAATCAAAAATTAGTAGAAGAAAGGAAATAATAAGATCAGAGAAGAAATAAATAAAATTGAGACTAAAAAATACAAAAGATCAACAAAACAAAACATTGCTTTAAAAAAAAATTGACAAGCCATCATTCAGACTAAATTAGAAAAAAAGAATGAAAATCCAAATAAATCAAATCAGGGATAATAGGGAGATGTTACAACTGGCACTCCAGAAATTCAAGGATCATTAGAGAATATTGGGAGCTGGCAAATGCCAATAAATGAGAAAACCTAGAAGAAGTACATAAATTCCTAGACCCACACAAGCTATCAAGATTGAATCATGAAGAAATAAAAAATCTGAATAGACCAATGACAAATAACAAGAGAAAAATAGTAATAGAATGGCTGTCATCAAAAAAACCTTAGTATCTGATGGCTTCAATGTTGAATTTTTCCAAACATTTAAAGAAAAACTATTCCAATCCTACACAAAATATTCCAAGAAACTGGGTAGGAAGGAATACTTACAAACTCCTTCTAGGAGGAAAGTATCATCCTGATATGAAAACTAGACAAAGATACAGCAACTCAACAAAAAGAAAACTACAGGCCAATATCTCTGATGAACATAGATTAAGAAAATCCTCAACCAAACACTGGCACAACAAATTTAACAGCACATAAAAAGTAATACAAAATGGTCAAGTGGGATTCACCCTATGGATGCAAGGATGGCTCAACATATACAAATCTGTAAATATAATACGTCATGTCAACAGAAGGAAAGACAAAACTATAAAATCATTTCAACTGATGCCAAAAATGCATTATGTAAAATTCAACATTGCTTTAAAATAAAAATTGTCAGCAATCTGAGTACAGAGAAACATATCTCAATAAAATAAAAGCCATATATATCAAATCCATAGCTAGTATCAAACTGAATGATTAAAACCTGAAAGCTTTTCCTGTAATAGCTGGAACGAGACAAGGATGCCCACTTTCATCACTTTTACTCAATTTAGTACTAGAAGTCCTAGCCAGAGCAATTAGGAGAAAGAAATAAAGGGCATCCAAACTGGAAAGAAGTCAAATTATCCTTATTTGCTGATGATATTATCTTATATTATTAAAAATCTGAAGATTTTATCAGAAAAGTAATAGAACTGATAGCAAATTTAGTCAAATTGCAGGATACAAAATCAACATACAAAAATCAGTAGCATTTCTCTAAGTCAAAAGCAAAAATTCTGAAAAGGAAACCAAGAAAGTAATACCATATATAATAATTACAAATAAAATAAAATACCTAGGAATAAACTTAACCAAAGAAGTAAAACACCTCTACAATAAAAATATAAAATATTGATGAAATAAATTCAAAAAGATACACTAAAAATGGAAAGCTACTCCATGTCCATAGATTAGAAAAGTCAATATTGTTAAAATGTTCACATGAACCAAAGCAATCTGCAGATTCAATACAATCCCTATCAAAATACCAATGACATTCTTCACTAAAATAGAAAAAAAGATTCTAAAATTCATATGAAATTACAAAAAAAAAATAGCTAAAATCATCCTGAGTAAAAGTAACAAGCCTGGAGACATCATTTTACCTGACTTCTAATTATATGGCAGAATTACGGAAACCCAAACACCATGATACTGGCATAAAAACAGACATAAACCAATGGAACAGTATACAGAACCTAGAAATAAATTCACGCATTTACAGTCAACTTATTTTCAACAAAGGTGCCAAGAACATACATTGGGGGAAGGATGGGTCTTTTCAATAAGTGGTTCTGGGAAAACTAGATATCCGTATTTAGAAGAATGAAACTAGACCCTTATCTCTCACCATATACAAAAATCGAATCAAAATGGATTAAAAACTTAAATCTAAGACCAGAAACTATGAACCTACTAGAAAAAAATGTTAGCAAAACACTCCAGGACATAGGTCTGGGCAAAGATTTTTTGAGTAAAACCTCAGAAGCACAGGTAACTGAAGCAAAAGTGGACAAATGAGATCACATCAAGCTAAAAATCTTCATACCAAAGGAAACAACAAAGTGAAGAGACAGCCCACAGAATGGGAGAAAATATTTGTGAACTACCCATCTGACAAGGGATTAATAAACAGAATATATAAGAAATTCAAACAACTAAATAGGAAAAGATCAAATAATCCAATAAAAATATGGGCAAAGATCTGAATAGATATTTCTCAAAAGAGGACATACAAATACCCAAAAAATATATGCAAAAATGCTCAACATCACTAGTTATCAGAGAAAAGCAAATTAAAGCTACAGTGAGATATCATCTTATTCAAGTTAAAATGGCTTTTATACAAAAACAAACCAACCAACAAAAACAGGCAGTAATAGATGCAGGCTAGGATGTGAAGAAAGGGAACCCTTGTACTGTTGGTGGAAAAGTAAATTAGTACAGACAGTATGGAGTTTCCTCAAAAAAAACCCCTACAAATCTGAACTACCATATGATCCAGCAATCTCACTGCTGGGTTTATATCAAAAGCAGGGGAAACAATATATTAAAGAGATATCTGCTCTTCTACATTTATTGAAGCACTATTCACAATAGGCAAGATATTGAGTAAATATAAATGTCCATCAGTGTCTGAATGAAGAAAATGCACATACACACAATGAAATATTATTCAACCATAAAAAAGAATGATATCCTGTTATTTGCAATAACATGGTTGGAACTGGAGGACATTATGTTTCATGAAATAAGCCAGTCACAGAAAGTTAAATATTGCATGTTCTTTCTCATATGTGGGAGTTAAAAAAAAAATGAAATCATGGAGCTAGAGAGTAGAATGATGATTACCAGAGGTTGGGAAGAATAGAGAGGGGTGGAGGGAAAAAAGGGGGATAGTAATGGGTTCAATACAGTTAGATAACAGGAATAGGATCCAGTGTTATGTAGAACAATAGGGCAACTATACTTAACAATAGTTTATTTTATGTTTCAAAATAACAGAATAAAATTGAAATGCTCCTAATACAAAGAAATAATAAGTCCTTAAGGTGATGGATACTCCATTTACTCTAATTTAATAATTACACAGTATATGCTTATATTAAAATATCCCATGTACTCCATAAATATGTAAAACTATCATATATCCATAATTAAAACTAAAAAATTAAAAATATACCACAAAGACCCTCCAAACTGTATTCAGTAGTTAATGGTATTTAAAAGTCTTACATAGTCTGTAATCAAATTTGATTTGATTACAAAAAGTCATAGCTTTTCTTGTCTTATAAATATGATCTCCCAACATGGCATTGAAAATACCTAGAAGCAAAGACAATCAATGTGAATGTCTAGTACCCAAAATTGTGATATCGTACTACCATTTCTTAGTGGAACAATCTTGGGCTACTTCAAAAAATGCATTCTTTGTTTGAAAAAGGTGTCAAGAACATTCATTTGGGAAAGAAATACAAATGTAAAATTGTGACACAATTTTGTGCCAAAAAGCAAGCAATCTCTCAAGGCATAACGAAGTCATATGAAAAAGAAACAGGCCCCATCTCAATAGAGTTCACACTGGAATAATATGGCAATATTTGAAGGAGAAAAACAATAAAAAAAACTGCAAAGGTTTGGATCACATTGTATATATAACATTTCATGAGTTTACATAATTCCATTTAAACTCACATGCTTATATAAGGAACTTATATAAAGTTGCTTAGTCACCATTGAAGACTAGGTTCCAATTCATTATTCTAAAACATCTACAAATAAAGGTAAAGAATCAACTGTTTATTATATCTTGCCTTTTCTGTATAAACTGAATTTCAGAGTAGCAAAGTGGTTGATGACGGAGAGTTTTTTATAGAAGAATTTTAGAGAATAAATGCAGAAGAAATAATAGAAAAATCATCGTTTAGTAATTCTTACTGAAGAATGGATTTAGGCAATGGTCATCATTGAAAGCCAAAATCACTGGGTGAAAGAGTGATGGGCAACTTCATAATGAATGTTTGCAGCTGATACCACCTGAGTAGTGATCAATCCTAGCATCATTTAAAAATGGGGCAATGAGATGTCACTCATGATGATGCTAAGAAACGCACAGCAATATTTAGATGAGTTTTTGTCTAAAAATATAGACCTGAATAGATCAAGACTCTAAATCTCACTTTATGTTTATAGGAGCTACCAGCTGTGATAGATAAATAATTTAAATAATATTACAAAAAACAATCTATCAAATCTCGTATAGAATATTTCATAGCCTAAGTAACCTTTTCCCAAAACTGAACGAACCAAAAATAAAAAGTGCTAATGGTTAAATGTTGTTTTGGAATTAGAAGGTTATACATAAAAAAGGAAATAGGTGAATTTTGGGTCTTCATTTAAACAAACAAACTGCCAAAAGAAACCTTTAAGGCAATAGGGAAAATTTGAATATAATTAGTATGATACTAAAGCTATAGCTGTTGAATACGAAGATTACTATGTGAAAGAAGTTAGATAATATGTTTAAAAGCAGATTTATAATTGTAAACATATTTACCTATAGGTTGAGATAAAGGTCTGAAACCAAGAAGGTCTCAGTTTAAATAAAATAAGGGCATGAAATAATGCTTTAAAAATAAGTAAGTTATATGAAGAACAAGTTATGTTATTCAGTCTGAGTTGAATGGAAGATCAATATCAGCAGATATATTTAGGTTTGTTGCCCAGAAAGCTAATGTAATCATCCATTAATAAACACATCTTCTCCCAATGACACATTTAATATTTGTTTCATTATACTTTAGTCAGACTACCTTAGCAATACCTTTTTGAATAAAAATACTTGACTCTGGCCAAGCAGTTTTCCTTACTGTCTGGTAAAATGTCTGTGTTCATTTTTCAAAAGTAAGGTTTATTGATGTAGAACTTATTACAACAAACTTGTATGTGTTTGTATGTGCATTTGTAAAGTTGTATGAATTTTGGTAAATGTACCTGATTGTGTAATCACCACCACAATCAACATATGAAACTGTTTCATTAAGTACAAAAATTTTCCTCAAAATTATTTTGGCCATAAATTCCCAATTCCCCAATTCCACTCCTTAGAAATCAATAATCTGTTTTCTGTTCCTATAGTTTGTATTTCCAACAATGCTATATGAATGGAAACATAAAGCATGTAGCCTGTTGAGTTTGCCTACATTCACTTAGCACAATCAATATTTCAATCTTTTATTTTCTTTTTAAAATATATCATTAATTAATTAATTTTTATTACTGAGTAGTACTCCATTATGTGGATTCACTATGGTTTGTTTAATCATTTACAACTGAAGAACATCAGGGTGATTTTGAGTTTTGAGTTATTATGAATAAAACGCCATAAACATTCACATACAGGTTTTTATGGTGACATAGATTTTATTTTCTCTCAGGTAAATCACCAAAGAGTGGCTGGGTCACATGATAAGTGTACATATAATTTTACAAATAATTAGCAAGCTGTTGTAGGTATATCATTTTGGATTCCCACTAGCAATTTATGAAAGTTCCATTTGTTCTATATCCTTGTCAGCACTCGGAATTGTTAGTTTCTTTGATTTTAACCATTCTGCTAGGGGTATACAGTATCTGATTGTAATTAGTTAGCAATTCCCTAACAACTAATGATACCAAGCCTATTTTCATTGCTTATTTGCCATGAGTATATCTTTCTGTGATTTGTCTGTTCAAATCTTTTGGCCAGTTATAAATTGAAGATTTTTTTATTGTTTAATTTTGAGAATTCTTTATATATTCTTATATTCTGCATGCAACTTCCTTTTTGGATTAAGCCTGCATATATTTTCTCCCAGTCTGATGGATGTATTTTATCATTTTTTAAGTCTATATTAACTTTTATTAAGTCAATTTCATACAGTTTTTCTACTAATTATATTCTCAGTATTATACCTATGTAATCTTTCCTGCACACAGGTTACAATTTTTTTCTTTCTAGAAGTTTTATAGTTTTAAGATTTATATTTAGGTTTATAATTAATTTTGTGTTAATTGTTTTATATAATGCAAAATATGGATTGAGGTTTTTTATTCTACATATTCATGACTAAATGTTTTAACATCATTCGTTGAAAACACTATTGTTTCTACATAAAATTGTCTTTAGATTTTGTTGAAAATCAATTGAAAATTTATATGTGGATCTATTTCTGGCCTTTTTGTTTCATCGATTTATGTATTTGTCTTTTCACCAATACCACATAGTCTTGATTATTGTTTTCAATGTATTTAAGTTATAGTAATTTTTATAGCATGTTTTGACATTTGGGTGGAGTGAATCTTTCATTTTTATTCTTATTCAAAATTGTTTTGCCTATTCTAGTTTTTCTAGCTTCCTTTTTTTTTTCTTTTCTTTCTTTTTTTAATGGATTCCTTTGAAGCCAATTTCCTAACTATCTTAGATAGTAAACCTTAAAAATGCAGGTGTAATTCCACATGAGTCATAAGATCTTTGACAATGACTTTTGTGCTGCAACATTTTGTGACTTTTTTCTCACTTGATACATTTCTATAAGCCAGCAGTGTTCTCATCTGTATCAGTCATAATTCCAGACAGAAAGAAAAGGTGCATTCTGATGGAAATTTAAACAGACTGGAGTGGTAAAAGTGAAGTTAAAGGATGCACCAACAAATATTTAGACTCCAGGGTATTAATACATTGAGTGGCAAGCCATTACCACTCCTCGGCCTGAAGGAGCAAGGGGAAGAAAGAATATTCCCAGAGGCTAGGGGTGGTTAAGGTCATGTAGAAGGGGCTTTCCCAGTTGGAGCTTTCATCATAGAACGTTTCAGCTACTGTCAGAAACTTGAGGAAGGAAGTGAAGTAGAAATACTGAGCTCCCTTTTTATTTTATAACCTCCTGGCTATGCCTCTTATTGGCTGAAACTTACCAGAAAAAGTGGATAAAATAAATTCACTTACTGCAGTCCAAGGAGATAAACACCCAAGGCAATGATCACTTAGAGAAGGGTGTCAATGGATCTACAGAGAACATGGAGAAAAGCATCCCAATAGCCCCTTCCATCCCGGATTCTGACTGCAGCTCAGGTGTGTCTCCACAGCTCATAAATTTTAAGTTCAAAACTGTAAAACAGGCTGGGTGTGGTGTCTCACGCCTGTAATCGCAGCACTTTGGGAGGCCGAGGCAGGCAGATCACGAGGTCAAGAGATCAAGACCATCCTGGCCAACATCGTGCAACCGTGTATCTACTGAAAATACAAAAATTAGCCCAATGTGGTGACACGTGTCTGTAGTTCCAGCTACTCCGGAGGCTGAGGCAGGAAAATCGCTTGAACCCAGGAGGCGGAGGTTATAGTGAGCCGAGATCGGGCCACTGCACTCCAGCCTCGCGACAGAGTGAGATACTGTCTAAAAAAAAAAAAAAAAAAAAAAAAAAAAAAAAAAAAAAAAAAAAAAAAAAAAACTGTAAAACATTATAATTGTATTTATTTTATTTTAGAGATGGCAGAGAAAACCAATCATACGATTTAATAGAGACCATTTTGCTTTTTTTAATAGAAAAGGTTTATTTTGATTGTTTTTAATTTAATTTTTTTCTAGCTTTAGTAATGTATAATTGACATAAATTGTATAAACTTGTGGCACATAACAATGTTTTGATATATATATGTCTATGTGTAGAAAAATGATTTTCAAGCTAATTAACACATCTATCACCTTACATACTTATTTCTACAGTTCATTAGCTATAGTCACCATACCATACAATAGATCTCTAGAACTTACACATCCTATCTAATTAACTCTTTTTGCTCTTGGACCAACCTCTCACCGTCCCCTCCCCAGCAGCCCCTGACAACCACCTGTTCCTATGAGTTTGACTTTTTAAAATTCCACATGTGAGATCACACAATCTTTGTCTTTCGGTGCCTGCACTTCCAGACTCCAAAAACTGTTTCTTAAATTTATGAATATTACAAATGTAATCCTATAAATATGTAGGATTCAAAATAGTAATAAATAAATATGATGACAATTAGATAAATATGATAAAATAAATATGATGATAATTAGAAAGTTAAGCAGAAACTTTGAGATTACTTTTTTACTTATTCTCATTTTACTTTTATATAATCATTCACTCTTTGTATTTCTTTTTTTTTTTTTTTTTTTTTTTTTGAGACGGAGTCTCACTCTGTTGCCCAGACTGGAGTGCAGTGGCGCGATCTCGGCTCACTGCAAGCTCCGCCTCCCAGGTTCATGCTATTCTCCTGCCTCAGCCTCCAGAGTAGCTGGGACTACAGGCGCCCGCCACCATGCCCGGCTAATTTTTTTGTATTTTTAGTAGAGACAAGGTTTTAACGTGATAGCCAGGATGGTCTTGATCTCCTGACCTCGTGATCCACCTGCCTCGACCTCCCAAAGTGCTGGGATTACAGGTTTGAGCCACCGCACCCGGCCTATTTTCCATTTTTAAGACTGGTTTTGGTCTTAGTGGATCGTCCCAGAGTGGTTATTGTCTAAAAGGAGTTCAGTCACTTATCTCTCTCAATCCTAATATTGCTTCTAGGCCAGTTTACTTTCAGTGATTCAGTACCTCTCATCACATGAGCACTTGTATATTTTCCTCCTTTATACCTCGGAATAACTAAAAGAGAAATAGTAAGTAAAATTATTTCGGTTTTATTTAAAGCTAAAAGAGTCTCGTCAAGCCTCTGTATTATCAGATTTATAAGATATTGTAAGTATCCCATGCTACCTAGTATGTTGTATACAAGCAAGTTGCAGAGCTTCAGCTTGCCACTTGCATCTCAGGCATTGTCAATAGTCCCTTGGGGAGGAGGTGTCTGTATATATAAGGGAGAATCGGGGTGTTGAAAAGGAAAGAAATGATAAGAGACAGAAGGGGAACAGATATAATGATAAATGATGCTACATTTTATGAAAAAAAAATAAGTGGAGGAAATCACATTTACTTACTGGAAAAAAATTAAATGTGGACTAACAAAATAAAAGTATAAAAGAATGTTTGTAAATATGTATGATTTAAATTTTACCATATATTTCTGTAACTTATGACAACCAAATCATTTTAAATAAATGTGTATCAATAAAGACTCTTGTGAGAAAAGTTCTTCTGCATATTAATGCTGTTAAGCCCTCTGTAGTAACCGCAAAAAACATCAGTACCTATCAATTCTTATATTTGATGGACTAAAGGAGTTCGCCATCTTCAAATTATTTTTAGTGGAAAGTTGTGTAAAAAAAATCAAAATTTATTTGATGTTAGTTAATAATATAAAATTATCAACTTTAGTCTCAGATACATTTTATAACTGGGATTTAAAAAAACCCATTTGACCTATTTTGTTAAGAATGCAACTGGTGTTTTGTTTAAACGTACCATATTTATAAAGGTTTTGTCAATAGAAATATATACATAGCATGTATTTCATATATAATATATAGTGTATAAATATATACAAAATTATTTATGATAATACTTGGAGTCAATCATTTTGAAAATGTAAGAATAAAATTAAGCCACACTACATGTATTTTATTATCTGGATTATATTTAGAGTTGATACGTTATTTCACCACATAATATTTCTAATTTATATCAATAACAAAAAAGTCATATTAAGCATACATCAATGAGCTTATGAAAAAATAAACCAAAAACCAAAAATAGAAGAAAGAGAAAACAAAGAAACTTGACACCTGATTTCTACCTTTGGATTAGTTGATACTGCCAATGTGAAAAAGACACATAGGGCATAAAGTAACAGAAGTACTTGATTTTGAACAAATTGCATGTTTAGCATATACATTTCACAGACACTGTGTAAAAAGCTCATTGTTTCCTATTGTTTAGACATTTAAAAAATTTAATTCAGGATTGTTCAGCCTATATGCATAAAAATGTATAATTGGTAATATTAACCTGATGTATTAAATCTTTTAATACTTCACATTACTTCTCACTTTGACAGATGAAAACTATATAGCTATTGATTTCTGCTACGCTGCCCTAATAAATGTTTATTGCTTCCTATGTCCATTCATGCATGACATCAGTTTATTCATTACTTGGATGGTTCTCTATTGAGACTCTTCTTTAGTCTTATCCAATAATTCATTTAAAGTTTTCTGTGTGTATGTATGTTCTAAAATCTCATCCAGAAAGGAATACTCCCTCTTATTTCAGTGTGGCTGTGACTCTAGTTATTTTTACCAGGAATTCTTGAGTCGTCATACTAAATCTTGAGAGAGAGGGATAAGGCGGTCAATTAGATGTAGCCAGGATGCATTGTTCCCACTGAGAGAGACCAAAATTTTGAGTAAACCAACAAAATTTGAATAGATCTTTGGATAGAAAATGCCAAGGGTGGATGAACATACCACATAGACACTGAGGTCGAATAGGGAGAAAGCTGGGAAGCCGTGTGGGGTACCCAAATTCTAGGGTTAGTTTCCAACCCCAAATAGCTCCTGGAGAAGGAGTACAGGAACTGAGGGATTTCCCACTCTTTCCATGAACCTGTGGGATCCTAGCTACAAGGGATCCCACTTCCCCCATGGATGTTTGAGTTGGCAGGGGGATCTAGCAGGAGAGTAGGCAGACGGGGATTTAGCCAGCATGGTGCCAGGATCCTTTGTGCATGTGGTGGTAATAGGTGCCCATCCCCAAGGGATCCTTATCTCCCTCTGAGAAAGTCTGTTACCAGATGAATGCTGGGCCAGGTGAAAGTGGGTATAGCTTCTGTGAAGGACTGGGGTATGTTTGTTATGCTGGACCGTTTGACTGCCAGCCCCTCCCAGGGGCCCTGCCTGGCCACCCCACAGGAGCATGTGCACAGTACAGCCTCCACTTCCAGTCTGTGTGCTTTGCTTTATCTGAGTATGTTTCCAGTGACCTGAGAGAACTTCAGACCTCCAGTGCACCCAGAACTCAACACTGAGAATTCAGAGGACGGAGCCACAAGTCAGTCCCAGTGCTTTAGAGCTGTGTTGTGCAGCTTGAGAGCGTTGAGCCTAAATCTGTGTCTGGAACTCAAACAAAGGAGGAGCCCACACTCTCAGAGCACTGAGAGGGGTGAGAAGTGTGGTTTTGTGGGCTGGTGCAGGAGCATGTCATGCCTTCCTCCACAGAGTGGCTCTGGAAAGCCTGTGGCCTATCTCCTTCTGCCTGAGGAAGACCTGCAGCCTGGAACACCTAACAAAAGAAATGTGAGTATGGTGTCAGTGATTGGAATCAATCACTGAGGACTGGACTTGATGAGGACTGGACCAGTGCTGAGGACTGGACTTGATGAGGTGGGTCACCTCCCTTTCCACCACACTGCAAAGCATGGCTCTAAACATGAAGAAAAATAGAGAAACAATGTGGCTGAGTAAAAGCCTATCTACTGGCCGTTAAACTTAAGTGGTATCTAATGGATTGCAGCTCAAACTATAACAACAAAATTATTCTGTGAATATACCTTCCTGTAAAACACAGGGCAATAATTCAGCCACAAATAAAGACCTTAAACAGAGCGTTGGCCCTCTGAAAACACCCAGAAACGAAGCAAACTGACTATACTCTACTTATACCACAGTTAAAGGAACACCAGCCCTCTTAGATGAGAGAGAATCAGTGCAATAACTCTAACAATTCAAAAAGCCAGGGTGTCCCGTTACCTTCAAATGAGTCTGCTGGCTCCCCAGCAATGATTCTTAACCAGTCTGAAATGTCTGAAAGGACAGACATAGAATTCAGAATCTAGACGGCAAGGAAGCTCACTAAGATTAAGGAGGAAGTTGAAGCCCAACCCAAAGAATTCAAGGTATCCAGTAAAATGACCTAAGAGCTGAAAAAAAAAAAAAATATAGACATTTTAAGAAAGAACCAACCTGAATTTTCAGAGGTGAACAATTCACTACAAGAATTTTTCAATATAATCATAAGGATTAACAGCAGAATAGACCAAGGTGTCAAAAGAATCTCAGTGCTCAAAGACCAGTTCTTCAAGTCAATTCAGTCAGATTCAAAGACATTTAAAAAATTTTTTAAAAATGAATGTAACCTCTGACAAATATGGGATTGGTGTAAGATTACCAGATCTATGTTTCATTCACATTCCTGAGGGAAAAGGAGAGAGAATAAGCAACTTGGAAAATATATTAAAGGATATAGTCCACAAAATTTTTGCTAATCTCACTAGAGAGACTGACATGGAAATTCAAGAAATACAGAGAACCCCAGCTACATACTATACAAGATGGCCAACCCCAAGGAGCATAGTCATCAGATTAACTAAGACCAATGCAAAAAAAATTTATGAAAGGCAGCTAAAGAAAAGGGTCAGGTCACATACAGAGGGAATCCCAGCAGGCTAGTGGAAGACCTCTTAGCAGAAAACTTACAAGCCAGAAGAGATTGGGGGCTTATTTTAAACATCTTTAAAGAAAAGAAATTCTAACCAATGATTTCCAATCCCACCAAACTAAGATTTATAAGCGAAGCAGAAATATAATCCACCTCAGACAAGCAAACACTGAGTGAATTTGGTTCAAATACACCAGTCTTATAAGAGGTCCTTAAGGAAGTGCTAAACATAAATCAAAGGAATAATACTTGCTACAGCAAAAACACACTTAAGCACATAGCTCATAGACACTATAAAGAAACTACACAATCAAGTCTGCAAAACAACTTGCTAACAGCACAGTAATAGGATCAAAATCTCACACAGAAATACTATGAATGTAAATGGGCTAAATATCTCACTCACAAGACTCAGAGTGGTTGGCTGGATAACAAAATGATAACCAATCATCTCCTGTCTTTAAAAGGCCCATCTCACATGCAGCAACACCCACAGGCTCAAAGTAAAGGGATGGAGAAAGATCTATTATGCAAACAGAAAACCAAAAATAGCAGGAATTGATATTCTTATATCAGACAAAACATTCTTTAAATCAATGACAATTAAGAAGGTCAAAGAAGGGCATTTTGTAATGATAAAGGGTATAATTCAACAAGAACACTTAACTATCTTACAGATGTATGCAACCAACATTGGTGCACCCAGATTCATAAAACAAGTTCTTCTTGACCTACAAAAAGATTTAGACAGCTACATGATAATAGTGAGTGACTTCAAAACCTCACTGACAGTGTTAGACAGCTTATCAAGGCAGAAAACTAACAAAGAAACTCTGGACTTAACCTTGATGCTTGACCAAATTAGACCTAATAGACATCTACAGAATACTCCCCCAACAACCACAGAATATATGTTTTTTTCATCTGCACACAGAACATATTCTAATATCTACCACATGCTTGGTCATAAAGCAAATCTCAATTCAAAAAAATCAAAATTATATCAAGCACACTTTTGGACCACAGTGCAATAAAAATAGAAATCAATATCAAGAAGATCCCTCAAACTGCAAAAAATACATGTAAACTAAACAACTTGCTCCTGTGTAACTCCTGAATGAAGATGAAAATTGAAGCAGATATGGAAAATTATTTGAAATTGATGCAAATAGGAACACAGCTTACCTAAACCTCTGGGATGCAGGTAAAGCATTATTAAGAAATGTGTCTATAGTACTAAATGCCTTCATCCAGAAGTTAGAAAGATCCCAAATTAACAATCTAACTTTTTGCCTAAAGGAAGGAGAAAAAAAGAGCCAACCTATCCAAAGTTAGTAAAATGAAATAAATAACTACACAAAGAAAACTGAACAAAATTGAGATACAAAAATCTATACATAAGATCAATAAAACCAAGAGTTGTGTTTTTGAAAGAACAAATAAGATTGATAAAGAAAAATGAGATCTACATAAGTATAATCAGAAATGACAAGACATTGCAAGTATTCCTAAAGAAATGTAAAAGATCCTCAGAGACTGCTATAAACACCTTTATGTACATGAGTTAGGAAATCTAGAGGAAACGGACAAATTCCGGGAAAATCAAGATCTCCCAATATTGAATCAGGAAGAGACTGCAACCCAGAATAGACCAACATTGAGTTTTGAAACTGAGTCAATAATAAAAAACCTACCAACCAAGTAAACTTCTGGACCAGATAGATTCACAGCCTAATTCTACCAGACATACAAAGAAATGTTACCAATACTCCTGAAACTATTACAAAAAAAATCAATGGGGAAGGTCTCCTCTCTAAGTCATTCTATGAAGCCAACATCAGCCTGATACCAAAATCTGGCAGATACACAATGAAAAAGGAAAATTTTAGGCCAATATCCCTGATGAACAAAGTAAAAATCCTCAACAAAATACTAGCAAACCATATCCAGCAACACATTAAAAAGTTAATACACCATGATCAATTACGCTTTATTCCTGGGATGCAAAGTTGGTTTCACATATGCAAATCAATAAATGTGATTCATCAAATAAACAGCATTTTAAAAATAATTCAATAGACACAGGAAAAGCTTTTGACAAAATCCAACATTCCTTCATCTTAAAAACCCTTAACAGACTAAGCATAAAAGGAACATACTTCAAAATAATAAGAACTATCTATGACAAACCCACATGCAACATCATACCGACCAGGAAAAAGCTGGAACTAGTCCATTTTTGAGAACTGGAAATAGACATGAATGCCCACTCTCACCACTCCTATTCTGCATAGTACTAGAAGTGCTAGCCAGAACAATCAGGCAAGAGAAAGAAATAAAAGGCATCCAAATTGGAAAAGAAGAAGTCAAACTATCTGTCTTCGCCGACTATATGGTCCTGTACCCAGAAAACCCCAAAGACTGTTAAAAGGCTCCTAGAACTGATAAATGACTTCAACAAAATTACCGGATACAAAATCAAGCTACAAAAGTCATTAGCATTTCTATTCACTACTAATGTCCAGGCTTGAGCATCAAATCAGGAACATAATCACATTTAAAATAACCACAAAGAAAAGGAAACACCTAGGCATACAGCTAACCAAGGAGGTGAAAGATCTCCACAAGAAGACCTACAAAACCAAGATGAAAGAAGTCAGAGACAACACAGATAAGTGGGAAAACAATCCTTTCTCATGGATTGGAAAATCTCATACCCTAGTGTTTTGTTTTTACCATACAATTTTGTTAGACTGAAATACTTAACATATAACTACATAGAAATCCCACAATGTTTCCCTATGATTATGGGAGTAATTTATATGTTTGTAAATGGCAAGTAACTTTTAACTTTCTCTAAAAAATGCTGATAGCTAATGCAGTAAATGGAATAATGACAAAAATCTTAAAAAAGAAAAATGAAAAAAGAAAATATAAAAAACTCAGATCTCAGAAAAAATCAGATAATCTGAAAAATAAATTTTAAAATCATATAAGTAAATTAACAGGTAAATATAGTTTCAGATAATTTTAAAATTAATGTTTAATTGAATACATTTTAACTGGGATGAATAGATCAGCCATTTACAATAAATCCTAGACGATGTGAACCCAAAGTTTAAAAAGTACCGCATATTCCTTTTCTTAGATATTCACATTAGCATTTTATTGTCAAATTAAATGTAAGAAGTGATTAAGCACTTTGTTAATTTTGTTTAATGTATAATTTTTACTTCAAAAATTAGTTTTCTGTAGAACACCATGTGAAAGACATTAGCTTATATGATTTTATCTTCACTTTGTCTGATGTCCTGTACCTGTTTAGTACTTCTAATAGTTTTCTATTACTGCCTATAAAAACCACCCATATTTAATGGCTAAAAACAACACAACACTCTTTTACTATGTCCTAATTGTTAGAACTCCCGGCATAGTGTGCCTCTGCCACACTGGGTTACACAAGGCAAAAATCAAGGTGTAGGCAGGTCTGAGAGTCTTTCTGGAGGCTCTGGGGATGAATCTCTTTTCAGACACACTCAGGTTGTTGGCAGAATTTAGTTCTATAAATTCAGTTCCCTGTTTTCTTGCTGGCTGTCAGCCAGTGGATCATTCTTAGTTTATTGAGGCCATCTGCATTCCTTGGCTTGTGGCCACTTTTTCCATCCTCAAAGACACTAATGGTATGTTGAACCTTTCTCATACTTCAAATCTCCCTGGCTCTCTTTTCTGCCTCATTATTCTTCTCTTCCAGCAGAAGAAAGTTCTCTGATGAGTGGAATCACGGCTCATGCGAATAGATTGGTCTTACTCATATATTCTGGGGTAATCGCTCTATTTCAGGGTCTATAACTTTTAATCACATCTGCAAAATTTCTTTTGCAATTAAGATAACATATTCACAGGTATCTGGAATTATGGTGTGAACATCTTTGTAGGGAAAAGGGCATTATTTTTTCGGCTATATTACCTGCCGTTCCTCTAAGTGTTCATCTCAATCTTCTCATGAATTGAGGCACTATCACTACCTTTCAAAAGAAAAGAAAAGTAAAACCTCATTTCCACCTTTGTTTTTTTTCACACCCTGCCCCTTGTCTGAATTTTCTTTTTTTTTTTTTTTTTTTTTTTTTTTACTGTATCATGGCTATTTTTACCTGCCCTTCTGCCATAGGTTGAATATTTGTATCTCCTCCAACTTTCATGTTGAAACTTAATCCCCAGTGCAACAGGTTTAAGAGATGGGGCCTTTAGGAGGTACTCAGGCTATGAGGGATCTGCCATCATGGATGGGATTAGTTTATTATAAAAGGACTGGAGAGAGATAGGTAAGCCTCTTTGTACCCCCGATCCTTTCCACCATGTGAGAACACAGCATATAAGGTGCTTTCTTAAAAGCAGAGACCAGGCCCTCACTAGACACCAAAACTGATGGCATCTTGATCTTGGACTTCCCAGCCTCCAGAATCATGAGGTACAAATTTATATTGTTTATAAATTATCCAGGATCAGGATTCCCTACTCAATAAAGGATACTGGGGTAACTGACTAGCTATATGCAAAAGATTGAAAATGAACCCCTACATTTCCATATATAAACATTAAATTAAAATGGATTAAAGACTTAAATGTAAGACCTAAAACTATAAAACTCCTAGAAGAAAATCTGGAAATACCATTCAGGACATCATCCTTGACAAAGAATTTATAAGTGAGTCCCAAAAAGTAATGGCAACAAAAACAAAATTTGGTGACTGGGACCTAATCTAATTAAACTAACTAGTTTCTGCATAGCGAAAGAAACTTTCAACAAAGAAAACTAGCAAGCTATAGAATGGGAGAAAATATTCACAAACTATGCATGTGACAAAGATCTAATATCCAGGGTCTTTAAGGAGCTTAAACAATTCAATTAGCAAAAAAAAAATAACCCCATTAAAAAATGGTCAAAGGCCATGAACAGACACTTCTCAAAAGAAGACACATGTGGCCAACAATTGAAAAAATGCTCATCACCACTAATCATCAGAGAAATGCAAATCAAAATCACGATGAGATACTATCTGACACAAGTCAGAATGGCTATTACTAAAAGTAAAAAACAGATACAGAGGAAGGATCCAAATCAAAATCACGATGAGATACTATCTGACACAAGTCAGAATGGCTATTACTAAAAGTAAAAAACAGATACAGAGGAAGGATCAGGCAGCAACATTTGCTGTTCTGCGATATTTGCTGTTCTGTAGCCTCCGCTGCTGATACCTAGGCAAACAGGTTCTGGAGTGGACCTCCAGCAAACTCCAACAGACCTGTAGCTGAGGGTCCTGACTGTTAGAAGGAAAACTAACAAACAGAAAGGACATCCACACCAAAACCCCATCTATATGTCACCATCACCAAAGACCAAAGGTAGATAAAACCACAAAGATGGGGCAAAAACAGAGCAGAAAAGCTGAAAATTCTGAAAATCAAAGTTCCTCTCCACCACCAAAGGAATGCAGCTCCTTGCCAGGAATGGAACAAAGCTGGACAGAGAATGACTTTGATGAGTTGAGAGAAGAAGGCTTCAGATGGTCAAATTTCTCTGAGCTGAAGGAGCAACTTCAAACCCATTGCAAAGAAGCTAAAAACTTTGAAAAAAATATTAGACGAATGGCTAACTAGAATAACCAATGTAGAGAAATCCTTAAATGGCCTGATGGAGCTGAAAATCATGGCATGAGAACTATGTGATGAATACACAAGCTTCAGTAACCAATTCAATCAACTGGAAGAAAGGATATCAGTGATTGAAGATCAAATGAATGAAATGAAGCAAGAAGAGAAGTTTAGAGAAAAAAGAGTAAAAAAAAACCAACAAAGCCTCCAAGAAATATGGGACTATATGAAAAAACCAAATCTACGTCTGATTGGTGTACCTGAAAATGACAGGGAGAATGGAACCAAGTTGGAAAACACTGCAGGATATTATCCAAAAGAACTTCCCCAACCTAGGAAGACGGGCCAACATTCAAATTCAGGAAATACAGAGAACACCACAAAGATACTCCTCGAGAAGAGCAACTCCAAGACACATAATTGTCAGATTTACCAAAGTTGAAATGAAGGAAAAAATGTTAAGGGCAGCCAGAAAGAAAGGTCAGGTTAGCCACAAAGGGAAGCCCATCAGACTAACAGCACATCTCTCGGCAGAAACTCTGAGCCAGAAGAGAGTGGGGACCAATATTCAACATTCTTAAAGAAAAGAAGTTTCAACCCAGAATTTCATATCCAGCCAAATTAAGTTTCATAAGTGAAGGAGAAATAAAATCCTTTACAGACAAGCAAATGCTGAGAGATTTTGTCACCACCCACCCACCCTACAAGAGCTCCTGAAGGAAGCACTAAACATGGAAAGGAACAACCAGTACCAGCCACTGCAAAAACATGCCAAAATGTAAAGACCATTGATGCGAGGAAGCAACTGTCAACTAATGAGCAAAATAACCAGCTAACATCATAATGACAGGATCAAATTCACACATAACAATATTAACCTTAAATGTAACTGGGCTAAATGCTCCAATTAAAAGACACAGACTGGCAAATTGGATAAAGAGTCAAGACCCATCAGTGTGCTGTATTCAGTGTTCAGAGACACACATACACTCAAAATAAAGGGATGGAGGAAGATCTACCAAGCAAATGGAAAACAAAAAAAAGGCAGGGGTTGCAATCCTAGTCTCTGATAAAACAGACTTTAAACCATCAAAGATCAAAAGAGACAAAGAAGGCCATTACATAATGGTAAAGGGATCAATTCAACAAGAAGAGCTAACTATCCTAAATATATATGCACCCAATACAGGAGCACTCAGATTCATAAGCAAGTCCCTAGAGACTTACTCACACACAATAATAACAGGAGACTTTAACATCCCACTGTCAACATTAGACAGATCAACGAGACAGAAAGTTAACAAAGATATCCAGAAATTGAACTCAACTCTGCACCAAGTGGACCTAATAGACAACTACAGAACTCTCCACCCCAAATCAACAGAATATACATTCTTCTTCTCAGCAGCACATCACACTTATTCCAAAGATGTCCACATAGTTGGAAGTACAGCACTCCTCAGCAAATGTAAAACAACAGAAAATATAACAAACTGTCTCTCAGACCACAGTGCAATCAAACTAGAAATCAGGATTAAGAAACTCACACAAAACCAGTCAACTACATGGAAACTGAAAAACCTTGTCCTGAGTGACTACTGGGTACACAACAAAATGAAGGCAGAAATAAAGATGTTCTTTGAAACCAATTAGAACAAAGATACAACACACCAGAATCTCTGGGATACATTTATAGGAGTGTGTAGAGGGAAATTTATAACACTAAATGCCCACAAGAGAAAGCAGGAAAGATCTAAAATTGACACCCTAACATCACAATGAATAGAACCAGAGAAGCAAGAGCAAACACATTCAAAAGCTAGCAGAAGGCAAGAAATAACTAAGATCAGAGCAGAACTGAAGGAGATAGAGACACAAAAAACCCTCCAAAAAATCAATGAATCCAGGAGTTGGTTTTTTGAAAAGATCAACAAAATTGATAGACCGCAAGCAAGACTAATAAAGAAGAAAAGAGAAGAATCAAATAGACACAATAAAAAATGATAAAACGGATATCACCACCGATCCTACAGAAATATAAACTACCATCAGAGAATGCTATAAACACCTCTATGCAAATAAACTAGGAAACCTAGAAGAAATGGATAAATTCCTGGACACATACACTCTCCCAAGACTAAACCAGGAAGAAGTTGAATCCCTGAATAGACCAATAACAGGTTCTGAAATTGAGGCAATAATTAATAGCCTACCAACCAAAAAACAGTCCAGGACCAGATGGATTCACAGCCAAATTTTACCAGAGGTACAAGGAGGAGCTGGTACCAATCCTTCTGAAACTATTCTAATCCACAGAAAAAGAACGAATCCTCCCTAACTCACTTTATGAGGCTAACATCATCCTGATAACAAAGTCTGGCAGAGGCACAACAAAAAAAGAGAATTTTAGGCCAATATCCCTTAAGAACATCGATGCAAAAATCCTCAATAAAATACTGGCAAACTGAATCCAGCAGCATATCAAAAAGCTTATCCACCATGATCAACCTGGCTTCATCCCTGGGATGCAAGGCTGGTTCAACGTATGCAAATAGATAATCATAATCCAGCATATAAACAGAACCAAAGACAAAAACTACATGATTATCTCAATAGACGCAGAAAAGGCCTTTGACAAAATTCAACAGCCCTTCATGCTAAAAGCTCTCAATAAATTTGGTATTGATGGAATGTATCTCAAAATACAAGAGCTATTTATGACAAACCCACAGCCAATATCATACTGAACGGGCAAAAACTAGAAGCATTGCCTTTGAAACCTGGCACAAGACAGGGATGCCCTCTCTCACCACTCCTATTCAACATAGTGCTGGCCAGGGCAATCAGCCAGGAGAAAGAAATAAAGGGTATTCAATTAGGAAAAGAGGAAGTCAAATTGTCACTGTTTGCAGATGACATGATTGTATATTTAGAAAACCCCATCATTTCAGCCCACAATCTCCTTAAGCTGATAAGCAACTTCAGCAAAGTCTCAGGATACAAAATCAACGTGCAAAAATCACAAGCATTCTTATACACCAATAACAGACAGAGAGCCATATCATGAGTGAACTCCCATTCACAATTGCTTCACAGAGATTAAAATACCTAGGAATCCAAGTATTTGGATGTGAAGGACCTCTTCAAGGAGAACTACAAACCACTGCTCAATGAAATAAAAGAGGACAGAAACAAATGGAAGAACATTCCATGCTCATGGATAGGAAAAATCAATAATGTGAAAATGGCCATACTGCCCAAGGTAATTTATAGATTCAATGTCATCCCCATTAAGCTACCAATGACTTTCTTCACAGAATTGGAAAAAAACTACTTTAAAGTTCATATGGAACCAAAAAAGAGCCCCCATTGCCAAGACAATCCTAAGCCAAAAGCACAAAGGAGGAGACATCATGCTAGCTGACTTCAAATTATACTACAAGGCTACAGTAACCAAAACAGCATGGTACTGGTACCAAAACAGAAATATAGACCAATGGAACAGAACAGAGGCCTCAGAAATAATACCACACATCTACAACCATCTGATCTTTGACACAAACGTGATAAAAACAAGAAATGGGGAAAGGATTCCCTATTTAATAAATGGTGCTGGGAAAACTGGCTAGCCAAATGTAGAAAGCTGAAACTGGATCCCTTCCTTACACCTTACACAAAAAATAATTCAGAATGGACTAGAGACTTAAATGTTAGACCTAAAACCATAAAAACCCTAGAAGAAAACCTAGGCAATACCATTCGGGACATAGGCATGGGCAAGGACTTTATGTCTAAAACACCAAAAGCAATGGCAACAAAAGCCAAAATTGACAAATGGGATCTAATTAAACTAAAGAGCTTCTGCACAGCAAACGAAACTACCATCAGAGTGAACAGGCAGCCTACAGAATGGGAGAAAATTTTTGCAATCTACTCATCTGACAAAGGGCTAATATCCAGAATGTACAAATAACTCAAACAAATTTACAAGAAAAAATCAAACAACCCCATCAAAAAGTGGGCAAAGGATACGAACAGACACTTCTCAAAAGAAGACATTTATGCAACCAACAGACACATGAAAAAATGCTCATCATCACTGGCCATCAGAGAAATGCAAAACAAAACCACAATGAGATACCATCTCACGCCAGTTAGAATGGCAATCATTAAAAAGTCAGGAAACAACAGGTGCTGGAGAGGATGTGGAGAAATAGGGACACTTTTACACTGTTGGTGGGACTGTAAACTAGTTCAACCATTGTGGAACACAGTGTGGCGATTCCTCAAGGATCTATAACTAGAAACACCATTTGACCCAGCCATCCCATTACTGGGTATATACCCAAAGCATTATAAATCATGCTACTATAAAGACACATGCACACGTATATTTATTGCAGCACTATTCATAATAGCAAAGACTCGGAACCAACCCAAATGTCCATCAGTGACAGACTGGATTAAGAAAATGTGGCACATATACACCATGGAATACTATGCAGCCATAAAAAAGGGTGAGTTAATGCCCTTTGTAGGGACATGGATGCAGCTGGAAGCCATCATTCTCAGCAAACTATCACAGGAACAGAAAAGCAAACACTGTATGTTCTCACTCATAGGTGGGAATTAAACAATGAGAACACATGGACACAGGAAGGGGAACATCACACACCAGGGCCTGCCATGGAGTGGGGACGGGGTGGAGGGTGGAGGGATAGCCTTCGGAGATATACCTAATGTATATGACAAGTTAATGGGTGCAGCACACCAACATGGCACATTTATACATATGTAACAAACCTGCACATTGTGCACATGTCCCCTAGAACTTGAACTATAATAAATAATTAATTAATTAATTAAAAAAAAACTCCTGGTTCTGTGACTTAGAGTATATGCCCTAGTTTGTCTGTTCATAAAATGTGGCTAAATATATATATATACACACACACACACACACAGATATAAATATGTAAATATATATATAAATATCTCTCTGTATATATATATACATATATAAGTATATACATACATATATGTGTGTGTGTGTGTATATATCTCTCTCTTACCTTTTGTGTGTTAGTGGGAGGATTATTGAGGTAACACGCTTAAAAGTAATGAGTCCTGTATCAGGCCAATGGTAAACCTCTCAATGTCAATTATTGTAATTTTATGTGTATTTCTCAACAAATTCTCAAGAGTTACTGAAGTTCATGGGATATGAGTTAGGATGTGTTTGATCTGCAAATAACCGAAACACTTCCGTCAGACTTGGCTCATGTAATGTTAATAACATGCATTTTTGTGCATAGCATGAAGTCCAAAGATATGTGCATATGATAGATGAAAGGTGGTTTAAATTGGCTAATACAGTGGCTCGATGAGAATCCCATCATTCACCAACATTCACTATATGGCTTCATTCATGCGCCTATAGTAAGAACATTGCTGTGATTGCAAGGGCCATATTCATACATCATAACTCAACAAAATCAAAGGAAAAAGAGACATCACTGCTTTCTAAGTCTTCCTCTTTAGATGGTGGAAATTTTGTCTAAAGGCTCACAACGTACTTCTTGCATCTGTCCTGAATTTTTCACATGTTCATTGTTGAACCCCTGGTTTCACAGGTGATGTTAGCTTTCCCCAAGGCTGGTTCAGACATTTTCCACTTGGTGAAAAAATTGAGTTGAGATTGGAAGAAGGGGTAGGGAATACCTTTATAAGACAGGCTTCTACAAAGAAAGAAGAAAGGGAAATGACCACAGTGTAATGAACTGATATACCATGTCCTAGAGTGAATTTGAGATCACAGTGCCTATAATTATGATCTGCATAAAGTAAAAATTCTTGAAGTGTTGGTAACATTGATGTTACAGAAATTGAAATGTTTTAAATATTATACATTTTAATAAGTTTCAGAATGTCCAATTATTCATCTTGTGAAGTGTAGTATTATTCTGAAACCACATTCATTTTATAACTTAATTGTGTTCAATTTCTTACAAATAAAAACAAATATTTATAGAGAGCTTATAACAAGTTGATTATTAATGCCTTAAATGTGTTGTTAAAAATGAGGTTACATGAAATAATAGTACTGAAGACATAAATTTGTGGTCAGCAACAGAGGTTCCCATTTCAAGTCACTATTGTTTCTTTGAGTTACTGCTTCTGTCCCCGTTAACACACAAAACTTACAACTACAACCAACCCTAATATAGTAGCTGACTGACTTGATTTTATACCTATTTCAAAGTTGACTAGAGAAAATTTCCCAAGGGAAAAAGTACTTTTCTATTTTACATCCTTACCCAAACAATGGTCAGGTCTCCTCCCTTCATTTTTTAGTGAGAAGTCATCACCTTAGTTCACATGGAATCTGATCCACTTGTATTCCAGAAATTTCACTATTTTGAAATGGAAAGGTCAGGGTGGAGCTTGATGTCTTCCTCTGATCCTTTTCAATCTGTAGTATTTCTAGTAGAAATTCCCTGGGAAAGTCTTATATGCTAGGTATTATGCCATTTGCTTTGAGAAATATAAAGGTAGTGTGAGACACACCCCTGGTCCTTAGGTCGGTTACAGTATTGCTACGAAAGCAATATGGATATATATCTAAATGATTTAGAAAAGATTTATAATATACTTTTGTATTAAATTTACTGATATTAAATATATACCTCATAAGAGTTCAGAAAATATAGAAATTATGACTTTCACAAATTGGAGGAGTTCGAAGTCAGTATATGCAGCTTTAATATTTTTGCTTCTTAAATTATTTGATATGAACTAACAGAAAATCAAGAATAAAAATTACAATAAAATTTTAGAATTTTTATAATGTATTTTGTTACATGATAAAAATAGAGAATCAGATATTATATGCTAGTATCAAAAAAATGGTATTAGGTTGGATACTCCAACCTGACAATAAATGAATTAAACATCAAAATGATTTTAAAACTGAATTCCTGGAGTTCAATTTAAATAACAATTACCCATGAAAATTGAACTTGGGAACAACTGGAGATAGTGCAAAAATCAATATCAAAGCTAAATATAGACATTGCTTTGAAATCTCAAAATCCACTAAAATCATCAATTATCTTTATCTGGCAAAGAGAAGGCAATAACAGTAAAATGAATATCAGCGCCAACTATGATGTGAAATTTAAAGCTCTAAAACCCCATTAAAATCAGCCTGGTAATGATGTACCATATGCACTGATCTACAGTTGCCGGAGGATCCCTAACCTGTGGCTTCTTTTGTGTGTTTTCTGTCACATCACATTGTTAAGCAAGGATGAGATGAGGATATTGCTTTAAGTATTCATAAAATTGTAGATAATATAAGGGTTGACAATTTTAGCAAGGCATATTTTCCTTCCTGCCTTATGATACACACTATATATCGGTTTTAATTTGCCATGTATACTTGTTTCCAAAGTAAATTTTGAACATAACAAAAGCTATTTATATGGAGTAAAACAAATTAGTTATTCTGACTACAAATTTATATATGCATTCTGGTAAGGGAACTGATTTAATCTGATGATTACGGAGGTCTATTAATCAAACCAGTGATCAGAAGTCATCATGACAATGATTCGTATTTCATCACCATCTTCCAAGGTACCTAGTTTCCCTACACTGTTTTATTGTTCACCTTTATAAATAATCCAGTGCCTGTTCTCTTTTCTATATACTTATATCTCTTTCATTAACACTGAACATAAAAGTTGAGATTTTATAGTGAAGGTAGAAAAATGTTCAGTTCTAGCTGAACATTTTCCTTTTTGAGCTCAGAAAATTTATTAATAAATAAGCTCTGGGTGTATGAGATAAGTAAAATAACACTTTTATTTATTTACATGTTCTTGACAAATTGATTATTCACATTATTTTCCTTTTCCAGGCCTGGTGGTTTGTCCTTAGTAAGTAGGTATGCTGCCACTAGGAGTTTCACAGAAGGTGAAAGCTATCTTTGAAGTAACTACATAGCTACACATAACATTTTTAAGGCTATATCTTTGAAATTTCATCTCTTACCAAGTTAATTGACCTATCAGCCTTATTATAAAATACATTACACATTTTTGGGAGTCTGGCACTACTTATTTTCTGAATTCATTCATTTAAATGTTCTGCGATCACGTGACGTAATCATAGGAACCTTAAATTGTATTGCTTGAAGATATTAAAAGTCAAACATTTTATTCTCAAGTGACATTTTCTTTTTCTCCTTTCTCTGTTTCTCTTTCTTTCTTTTAGATAAATTATTCCATGTTTTTTGAAAGATAGAAAGAGATTTAAATGAATGCTGACTTCTTCCCACTTTCCATCCATCTGCTTGCTCCCTTTCTCCTGGTATTTTTTGAAATTCTGAAAGGCTCAAGGTAGGAGTGGATAAATGTTTGTTTATAATCACTTGAGGTAAATAAAAGATTTTTATAATATTTGCATAAACTATAGGGTATAACAAGAGTTGGCAAACTTTTTCTGTGAAGAGACAGCTAGTAAATATTTTCTGCTTAGTGGGCTATACAATTTTCATCCTAACCAGCCATTTCTATAAATTTAATGCAAAAGCACTCATAGATGATACAGAGATAATTGGGTGTGAATGCATTCCAATAAAACCTTATTTATAGACATTTATATTTGAAATCTAATTATAACATCAAAATATTTTTATTTAATTTTTGAAAATACAAACACCATTTTTAGGTCTCTGAGTGTATTAAAGTAGGTTCTATATCTGGCTCACATGTTATATAAGCCCTGGTATATGACACATATAGCAGCTTCTGTTAATATCATAATTATGATAAAGAACAATGAGTGCACATAAAGGGATATTGCCTAAGTTCCATTTTAAAAATTGACCTACAGGGAGGGGGCAGAGCAAGATGGTGGAACAGAATTCTCTGCTGATCATCCCCCACATAGGACACCAATTTAACAACTATCTACACACGTGTAAAAAAAGCTTCATAAGAACACAATATCAAGAGAGCACTCACAGTACTTGGTTTTAACTTCATATTGCTGAAAAAGGCACTGAAGGGGAAGGAAAAAAACCAGTCTTGAATCGCCGATACCATCCCTCCTCCATCCCCGGCAGCAGTGGTGAGCTGTGGAGAGTGTTTCTGTGTGCTGGGGAACAGGTGCTCACAGTATTTGAGAGGAATTAAACTCAGTGCTGCCCTATTATAACAGAAAACTAAACCAGACCAAACTCAGCTGTTGCTGCCCTTGTAGGTTGTATTTAAACTAGCCCTAGTCAGAATCTTCTATCCCAGCACTCAGAATTTGAGTTCCTGCAAACCTTGACACCTCAGGCTAAAGTTCTGTGGGGCCCTAAATAATCTTGAAAGGCACTGTAGGCCACAATAACTGCAACACTTAGGTGAACCCTAGTGCTGAACTGAGCCCAGAGTCAGTGGACTGGGTGGGTGCCGGGGCACACGACCTATTGAGAGATATCATCTGGGGTGGCCAAGAGAGTGCTGGCACCACCCCTCCCAATCCCAGCTCACAGCTCATGGCTGCAAAAGAAACTGCTTCCCTTCACCAGAGGAGAGGAGATGGAAGAGTCGGGAGGACTTTGTCTTGCATCTCGGATACCAGTTCAACTACAGCAGGATAAGGCATCGGTCAGAGCCATGAGGCCCCTTTTCCAGGCCCTAGCTCCCAGGCATTTTCCTGGGCCAGAAAGGAGCCTAATGCCTTGACAGGAAGGAACGAGTCCTGACGGGATTCATCACCTGCTAACTGACAGCTCCTGGGCCCTGAATAACCAACAGTGATACCCAGGTATTACATTAAGTGCCTTGGGTGACACTCAGATTTGCTGGCTTCAGATTACACTCAGCACATTTCCAGCTGTGGTGGCTATGGGGTGAGACTCTTTTCATTTGAAAAAAGTGAAGAAAAAAGCAACAGGGATGTTGTCTTGAATATTAGGTATCAGCTCAACAACAGGAAGTAGAACACCGAGTGGGTTCTTGTGGTCTCTAATTCTGGGACTTGGTTTTTGTATGGCATTTTAGACTTGCTTTGGGCCAGAAGGGAGACTATTTTCCTGAAGGGTGAGCCCCAGGCCAGGCATCATTCACCGCAAGCAAACTGAAGAGCCCTTGGGCCTTAAGGAAACATTGGTTAGACTCTGGCAGTACTCCCCATGGGCCTGAAGAGGTGGTGGTCAGGGGGTGAGGCTCCTCTGCCTGTGGAAAGGGGAGGAAAGGGGAGGAATTTTGTGGTTTGAGTGCCACCTCAGCCATAGTACTATAGAACAGCAGGTAGACTTCTAAGTTTTCAACTGTAGTCCCTGGCTCCTGGACAGCACCTCTGGACATGCCCAGGGTCTGGGGAATCTCACCACCTGAAGTGAAACACACAGGCCTGGCTGGCTTTGCCACTTGCTGATTGTAGAGTCCCAGGACCTTCAGAGAACATATAGCCAGGGAGTCATTACAGAATGTCTTGGGTGAAACTAGAATTGTGCTGGCTTCACGTCTGATACAGTGCAGTTACAGTGGTGATGGCCATGGAGGTGCTTATGTCATATTACCCCCAGATCCAGGTAGCTCAGAACAGAGAGACTCCATCCATTTGGGTGAATGTGGGGAAAGAACAAGAGTCGTTGCCTGGAAATTCAGATAATTCTTCTGAATCTTGTCCAAGACAATCAAGGTGGTACCTCTATGAGGCTGTAAGAGCCACAGTGATACTGGACTACGGGTGCCTTCTAAAGCACATACATCTTAGGTCACAATACCCAAGCCCTTTTGAATATCTGGAAAACCTTCCCAAGAAGGATGGGAACAAACAAGCTCAGACTGCAAAAACTACAATAAATACCTAACTCTTCAATGCTGAGACACCAAAGAAACATCTGAAAGCATCAACATCATCTGGGAAACATTACCTCACTCAGTGAACTAAATAAGGCATCAGGGACCAGGGACCAAGGATCAATCTTGAAGAAACAGAGATATGTGACCCTTTAGACAGATAATTCAAAATCACTGCAAAGAAATTCAAAACGACACAGAGAAGGAAATCAGAATTGTAGCAGATACATTTAACAAAGAGACTGAAATAATTAAAAAGAATCAGGTAAAAATTATCAAGCTGAAAAATGCAATTGGCATACATAAGAATGTGTCAGAGTGTTTTAACAGCATAATTGATCAAGCAGAAGAAAGAATTAGTGAACTTGAAGAGAGGCTATTTGAAAATACTCTTCAGGAAAAAAAAAAGAATAAAAAACAACAATTCATGCCTACAGGATCTAGAAAATAGCCTCAAAAGGGCAAATCTAAGAGTTATTGGTCTTAAAGAGGAGGTAGGGAAAGAGATGGGGTAAGTTTACTCAAATGGGTAATAACAGAGAACTTCCCAAACCTACAGAAAGATATCAATATCCAATTACGAGAAGGAAATAGAACATCAAGCAGATTTAACCCAAAGAAAACTACTTTAAGGCATTTAATAATTAAACTCTCAAGGATCAAGGATAAAGAAAAGATCCTAAAAGTTGTAAGAGAAAGTAAACAAACAAACAAACACACAATGTATCTCCAACACATCTGGCAGCTGCCTTTTCAGTGGAAACCTTACAGGTCAGAAGAGAATGGAATGACATGTTTAAAGTGCTGAAGGAAAAAAAAAAAACTTTTACCCTGGAATAATATATAGGGCAAAAATATCCTTCAAGCATGAAGGAGAAATAAAGAGTTTCCCAGACAAATAAAAGCCGAGGGATTTCATTAACACCAGACCTGTTCCACAAGAAATGCCAAAGGGAGTACCTCGATCAGAGAGAAAACGATGTTAATGAGGAATAACAAATTGTCCAAAGGTAAAAAACTCTTCGTATTATAATAGTAAGTACACAGAAAAACACAGAATATTATAACACTCCAACTGTAGTATGTAAACTACTCTTGTCTTAAATAGAAGGCTAAATAATGAACCTATCAAAAATAGTATCTACAACTTTTCAAGACATAGACAGTACAATAAGATACAAATAGAAACAAAAAATAGTTAAAAAGTTGAGGTATGGAGTTAAGGCATAGAGTCGTCATGAGTTTTTTTTTTTTTTTTTTTCTTGTTTGTTTATGCAAACAGTGTTGTTATCAGCTTAAAATAATGGGTTATAAAGTAGTGTTCACAAGCCTTGATGTAAACTGAAATCAAAAATCTGGCTGGGCAGTTGTGGTTCACATCTGTAATCCCAGCACTTTGGGAGGCCAAGGTAAATAGACTGCTGGAATTCAGGAATTCGAGACTATCCTGGCCAATGTTCTGAAACACCATCTCCACTAAAAATACAAACATTAGCTTGGCATGTCATTGCACACCTGTAATTCTAGCTAGTAGGGAAGCTAAGTAGTGAAGATTGATTGAGCCTGTGAGGTTGAGGCTGCAGTGAGTCATGATCATGCCACTCTATTCCAGCCTGGGTAACAGAGAGAGGCCTTGTCTCAAACACACACACACACACACACACACACACACACACACACACACACCAGAAAACCATAAACCATACAATGGATACAAAAAGAAAATAAAAAGCAAGAAACTAAATCATATCATGGGAGAAAAATCACCTTTACTAAAAGGAAGATATGAAGGAAAGAAAGAAGTAAGAGAAGACCACAGAACCCAGAAAACAAAAATCAAAATGGCAGGAATATATCTTTTCTTGTCAAGATTAACATTGATTGTAAATGGATTAAACTGCAATCAAAAGACAAAGAGTGGCTGAAAAGGTTAAAAAAAAAAAACAAAAACAAAAACAAGAACTCAGTAACTCAATGATTAATTGCCTACAAAACACACACTACACCTGCAAAGACACAGATTGAAAATGAAGGGATGAAAAAGATATTCCATGCCGATGGAACCCAAAATGCAGCAGGGGTTGCTATACTTATATCAGACAATATAGATTTCAAGACAAAACCTGTAAGAAACAAAGAAGGTCATTATATAATGATAAAAGGGTCAATTCAGCAAGAGGATATAACAACTTTAAATATATATGCATCCAACGCTGGAGCACCCAGATATATAAAGCAAATATTATTAGAGCTAAAGAGAGAGGTAGACTTTAACACAACAACAGTTGGATACTTCAACACTCCACCATCAGCACTGGACAGATCTTCTAGACAGAAAGTCAATATACATACATCAGCCTTAATCTGCACTATAGAAGAAATGGACCTAATAGATACTGCAGAGCAGTTCATCCAATGACTGCAGAATACACGTTTTTTCTTAGCATATTGATCATTCTCAAGGATAGAACATATATTATGTCACAAAACAAGTCTTAAAAGATTAAAAATTGGAAATAATATCAAGCATCTTCTCTGATCACAATGGAAGAAAAATATAAATTAATAAGATAATTTTTAGAAATTATACCAATACATAGAAATTAAATATTATGCTTCAGAATAACTAGTGGGTCAATGAAGAAATTAAGAAGACATTGAAAAATTTCTTGAAACAAATGATAATGGAAACATAACATACCAAAAGCTATGGGATACAGCAAAAGCAATACTAAGGGGGAAGTTTATAGCTCTAAGTGCCTACATCAAAAACAGAAAAAGTTTTAATAAATAACATAATGATGCATCTTAAATAACTATAACAGCAAGAGAAAAACAAAATCCAATATTAGGACATGAAAAGAAATATTAAAGATTAGAGCATAAATAAATGAAATTGAAATGAAGAAAATAATATGAAAGATCAATGCAATAAAAAGTTGATTTTTTTTTTTTTTTTTTTTTGAAACAGAGTCTTGCTCTGCAAGCCAGGCTGGAGTGGAATGGTGCAATCTCCGCTCAGTGTAGTCTTCACCTCCTGAATTCAAGTGATTCTCCTGCCTCAACCTCCCTAGCAGCTGGGACTACAGGTGTGCCCCAGCACGCCCAGCTAATCATTGTATTTTTAATAGAGATAGGGTTTCACCATGTTAGCCAGGCTGGTCTCAAACTCCTGACCTCAGGTGATCAACCCACCTTGGCCTCCCAAAGTTCTGGGATTATAGGCGTGAGTCACTGCGCCTGGCCAAAATTTGAATTTTTGTCAAGGTAAACAAAACTGACAAACCTTTAGCAAGACTAAGAAGAAAAAAGAGAGGAGCCCCAAATAACTAAAATCAGAGATGAAAAGGGAGACATTACAACTGATCATTCAAATGATCATTAGTGGCCACTATGAGCAACAATATGCCAATTCATTGGAAAATCTAGAATAAATGGATAAATTCCTAGACACACACAACCTACCAAGATTGAACCATGAAGAAATTCAAAACCTATACAGTCCAATAGCAGGTAATTCAATCAAAGCCCAAACTAAAATCTCCCAGAAAAGAAAAGCCTGGGACCTGAGAGCTTCACTGCTAAATTCTACCAAAATTTAAAGAACTAATTTCAATCCTACTCAAACAATTCTGAAAAATAGAGGTGGAAGGAATACTTCTGAACTCATTCTGTGAGACCAGTATTACTTTGATACCAAAATCAGACAAATACACATCAAAAGAAAAGAAAGAAAACTAGAGTGTGATATGTTTGACAAATATTAATGCAAATATTCTCAACAAAATACCAGCTAATGAATTTCAACAATACATCAAAAGGATAGTTCATTGTGAACAAGTGTGATTTATCCTAGGATGTAAGGATGATTCAACATACATAAATAAATAAATTTGATACATTATATTGATAGAATGAAGGATAAAACTATATGATCATTTCAATTGATGCTGAAAAAGCATTTGATAGTATTAAACATTTCTTCATGACAAAAAACCATTAAAAAACTGGGTATAGAAGGAACACATCTCAACATGTAAAAGCCATATATGATAGACCCACAGCTAGTATCATACTGAATGGGGAAAACCTGAAACCCTTTCCCCTAGGATGTGGATCACAACAAGGATGCTCATTTTCACCACTGTTATTCAACTAGTACTTGAAGTTCTAGGTAGAGCAATCAGACAAGAGAAAGAAATAAAGAGCATCCAAATTGGAAAGGAAGAAGTCAAGTTTTCCTTCTTTTCAGATGACATAATGTTGTATTTGGAAAACGCTGAAGACCAAACAAGAAAACTATTTGAACTGGTAAATTCAATAAAGTTGCAGGATACAAAGTCAACATACAAAAATGAGTAGTATTTCTATATGCCAACAGTGAGCAATCTGAAAAAAATTAAGAAGTATTCAATTTACAATAGCCACATATAAAATTAAATACCTCATAATTAACCAAATAAAAGAAAGAAAACTACATGAAAGTATATGAAATGAAAACTATATGAAACTCTATAATGAAAACCATAAAACACTGATGAAAGAAGCTGAATAGGACACCAAAAAAAAAAAAAAAAAAAAAAGGGAAGGATATTCCATGTTCATTGATTGGAAGAATCAATATTGTTAAAATGCCCATATTATCCAAGGCAACCTAGAAATTCAATGAAATCCTTATCAAAATATCAACGACATTCTTCACAGAAATAGAAAAACCAATCCTAAAATTTATATGGAATTACAAAAGACTCAGAATAGCCAAAGCTTTCCTAAGTCAAAAAAAGCAAAACTGGAAGAATCACATTATCTGACTTCAAATTATCCTACAGAGCTATGGTAACCAAAAGAGCATTGTACTGGCATAAAAGCAGACACATAGGCAATTGGAACAGAATAGAGAACCCAGAACAAATTAACACACCCACAGTGAACTCATTTTCAACAAAGGTGCCAAGAACATACAATGGGGAAAAGATGATCTCTTCAGCAAATGGTGCTGGAAAAACTGGATATTCTTATGCAGAAGAATAACATTAGACTCCTGTCTCTTATAATACACAAAAACCAAATCAAAATGGATTAAAGACTTAAATCTATGACCTCAAACTATGAAACTACTACATGCAAACATCTGAGAAACTCTCTCAGACATTAGTCTAGGCAAAAATTTCTTGACTAATACCCCATAAGCACAGACAACCAAAGCAAACATGAACAGATGGGATCACATTGAATTCAAAAACTTCTGCACAGGAAAGGATACAATCAACAAAGGGAAGTGACAACCCACAGAACGGAATAAAATGTTTGCAAGTTAACCCTCTGACACATGATCAGTAACCAGAATTTTTAAGAAGCTCAAACAAATCTATAGAAAAAATATAATAATCCAATGTAAAAAATTGGCAAAATACTTGAATAGACATTTCTCAAAAGAAGACATACAAATGACAAAAGGCATGTGAAAAAATGCTTCACATCATTGATCATCAGAGAAATGCAAATCAAAACTATGAGATATCATCTCACCCCAGTTAAAATGGCTTATATTCCAAAGACAGACAATAACAAATGTTGGCAAGGATGTGGAGAAAAGGGAACCCACATACAGTGTTGATAGGAATGTAAATTACTATAACCACTACGAAGAAAAATTTGGAGATTTCTCAAAAAACTAAACACAAAGCTAACATATGATCCAGCAATCCCACTTCTGGGTATATACACCTTCCCCCCAAAAATCAGTATATCAAAGAGATAGTTGCACTCCTATGCTTGTTGCAGCACTCTTCACAATAGTCAAGATTTGGAAGCAAATTAAGTGCCCATCAACAGATGAATGGATAAAGAAAATGTAGTACCCATACAAAATGGAGCACTATTTATCCATAAAAAGAATGAGATTCTGTCATTTGCAATAACATGGATAGAACTAGAGGTCATCATGCTAAGTGAAATTAGCCAGGAACAGAAAAGCAATCATCTCATGTTCTAATTTATTTGTGGGATCTGAAAAATCAAAACAAATAAATTCATGGAGATAGAGAGTAGAAGGATTACTAGAGTTTGGGAAGAGTAGTGGGAGGGTTGGGGGAGGTGATTGGGATGATTAGTGTGTCCAGAAAATGAAAGTATAAATAAACCTACGATAGCACAATAGAGTGATTATAGTTACAGTAATGTAATTATACATTTAAAAATAACTAAAAGAATGTAAGTGGATTGTTTGTAATACAAAGGATAAGTGCTTGAGGGGCTGAATAGCCTATATTACAATGATGTCATTATTAAATTTTGCATGACTATACCAAAACATCTCACTGTTAGATACTTGATCAATTTAAAAATGCTCCTTCAGTCATACTTTTAAAAGCAAACTTATAGCTCAAAGGAAAATTGCTTATAAAATAATTGGTTTTACCCTTGCAAATAAGCTAACTTATTTCCTTACCAAATGCCACTTTGTTTAAGGTGATACATTTTTGAATACTCATTGCTTGTTTCTGGCTTCGAATATTTTCACTTATTTAAAAAACATGTATTAGATTTCAAAAAAGTAGCAACTTTTATTGAGTTTTTTTTTTTAATCACCCCTCTTTGCTATCAGAAACACGATTTGATTGGGTGGATAAGACTACAAGGGAGTTATAGTAATTCCCCCTTTCCAACATGACATATATACAATGTATCTTAAAAATAATATTCAAAGTAATCTATCATAGATACAGAGAAATATTGTCAGTTATTTTATATAAACATTGTATTTTACAACAGGAATAAATGTGCTTCATTTAATATATGTCCTTATTTGCCATATATTTTTAGGTAAGCGTATTAGTCCATTTTCATTCTGCTGATAAAGACATACCATACCCAAGACTGGACCATTTAAAAAAGAAAGAGGTTTATTGGACTCACAGTTCCACGTGGCTGGGGAGGCCTCACAATCACTGTGGAAGATGAAAGGCATGTCTCACATGGCTGCTGACAAGGGAAGAGAGCTTGTGCAGGGAAAATTCCCTTTTTATACCCATCAGATCTCGTGAGACTGATCTCATTCACTATCTTAGAACAGCATGGGAAAGACCCACCCCATCATTCAATTACCTCCCATCAGGTTCCTCCCATGACTTGTAACTCCCCAATGTGGGAATTGTGGGAGTTACAATTCAAGATGAGATTTGGGTGGGGACACAGCCAAACCATATCAGTCAACAATAGTTTTGACAATGGCAAAAATCTATGACTAAAGTTAGGATAATAGCTACACATAATCAAACAGTGAGGAATAAGATCTCTTCCAGACTTTGAAGTATTTCATTCTTTTCATAGATCATTTTGATCATAATGTGAAGCCAGAGTAGAGGCAATTTAGAATGGTTCACAACAAATACACAGAATTTTTGCTTCACAAATATTTAGCCTGAAGTATATGCTATATTGACACCTGTTGCCAGATATATAGTAAACTAACTTTTAACTGAATGTCACAGCTGACAGTCTTTTATTCTTAAAATAATGTAATTGAGAACCTGGGAGGCGGAGCTTGCAGTGAGCCGAGATCGTGCCACTGCACTCCAGCCTGGAGACAGAGCGAGACTCCGTCTCAAAAAAAAATAAAAAACAGAGGGAGCGGAGCAAGATGGCCGAATAGGAACAGCTCCAGTCTCCAACTCCCAGTGCGTGCGAAACAGAAGACCGGTGATTTCTGCATTTTCAACTGAGGTACTTGGTTCATCTCACTGGGGAGTGCCGGACGATCGGTGCTGGTCAGCTGCTGCAGCCCGACCAGCGAGAGCTGAAGTAGGGCAAGGCATTGCCTCACCTGGGAAGCGCAAGGGGGAAGGGAATCCCTTTTCCTAGCCAGGGGAACTGAGACACACAACACCTGGAAAATTGGGTAACTCCCACCCAAATACTGTGCTTTAAGCAAACAGGCACACCAGGAGATCGTATCCCACACCTGGCCGGGAGGGTCCCACACCCACGGAGCCTCCCTCATTGCTAGCACAGCAGTCTGTGATCTACCGGCAAGGCAGCAGCGAGGCTGGGGGAGGGGCGCCCGCCATTGCTGAGGCTTAAGTAGGTAAACAAAGCTGCTGGGAAGCTCGAACTGGGTGGAGCTCACAGCAGCTCAAGGAAACCTGCCTGTCTCTGTAGACTCCACCTCTGGGGACAGGGCACAGTAAACAATAACAAACGCAGCAGAAACCTCTGCAGACGCAAACGACTCTGTCTGACAGCTTTGAAGAGAGCAGTGGATCTCCCAACACGGAGGTTGAGATCTGAGAAGGGACAGACTCCCTGCTCAAGTGGGTCCCTGGCCCCTGAGTAGCCTAACTGGGAGACATCCCCCACTAGGGGCAGTCTGACACCCCACACCTCACAGGGTGGAGTACACCCCTGAGAGGAAGCTTCCAAAGCAAGAATCAGACAGGTACACTCGCTGTTCAGAAATATTCTATCTTCTGCAGCCTCTGCTGCTGATACCCAGGCAAACAGGGTCTTGAGTGGACCTCAAGCAATCTCCAACAGACCTACAGCTGAGGGTCCTGACTGTTAGAAGGAAAACTATCAAACAGGAAGGACACCTACACCAAAACCCCATCAGTACATCACCATCATCAAAGACCAGAGGCAGATAAAACCACAAAGATGGGGAAAAAGCAGGGCAGAAAAGCTGGAAATTCAAAACATAAGAGCACATCTCCCCCAGCAAAGGAGCGCAGCTCATTGCCAGCAACGGATCAAAGCTGGACGGAGAATAACTTTGACGAGATGAGAGAAGAAGGATTCAGTCCATCAAATTTCTCAGAGCTAAAGGAGGAATTACGTACCCAGCGCAAAGAAACTAAAAATCTTGAAAAAAAAAGTGGAAGAATTGATGGCTAGAGTAATTAATGCAGAGAAGGTCATAAACGAAATGAAAGAGATGAAAACCATGACATGAGAAATACGTGACAAATGCACAAGCTTCAGTAACCGACTCAATCAACTGGAAGAAAGAGTATCAGCGATTGAGGATCAAATGAATGAAATGAAGCGAGAAGAGAAACCAAAAGAAAAAAGAAGAAAAAGAAATGAACAAAGCCTGCAGGAAATATGGGATAGTGTAAAAAGACCAAATCTACGTCTGAATGGGGTGCCTGAAAGTGAGGGCGAACATGGAACCAAGTTGGAAAACACTCTTCAGGTTATCATCCAGGAGAACTTCCCCAACCTAGTAGGGCAGGCCAACATTCAAATCCAGGAAATACAGAGAACGCCACAAAGATACTCCTCGAGAAGAGCAACTCCAAGACACATAATTGCCAGATTCACCAAAGTTGAAATGAAGGAAAAAATCTTAAGGGCAGCCAGAGAGAAAGGTCGGGTTACCCACAAAGGGAAGCGCATCAGACTAACAGCAGATCTCTCGGCAGAAACTCTCCAAGCCAGAAGAGAGTGGGGGCCAATATTCAACATTCTTAAAGAAAATAATTTTCAACCCAGAATTTCATATCCAGCCAAACTAAGTTTCATAAGTGAAGGAAAAATAAAATCCTTTACAGATAAGCAAATGCTTAGAGATTTTGTCACCACTAGGCCTGCCTTACAAGAGACCCTCAAGGAAGCACTAAACATGGAAAGGAACAACCGGTACCAGCCATTGCAAAAACATGCCAAAATGTAAAGACCATCGAGGCTAGGAAGAAACTGCATCAACTAACGAGCAAAATAACCAGTTAATATCATAATGGCAGGATCAAGTTCACACATAACAATCTTAACCTTAAATGTAAATGGACTAAATGCTCCAATTAAAAGACACAGACTGGCAAACTGGATAAAGAGTCAAGACCCATCAGTCTGCTGTATTCAGGAGACCCATCTCACATGCAGAGACATACATAGGCTGAAAATAAAGGGATGGAGGAAGATTTACCAAGAAAATGGAGAACAAAAAAAAGCAGGGGTTGCAATACTAGTCTCTGATAAAACAGACTTTAAACCATCAAAGATCAAAAGAGACAAAGAAGGCCATTACATAATGGTAAAGGGATCAATTCAACAGGAAGAGCTAACTATCCTAAATATATATGCACCCAATACAGGAGCACCCAGATTCATCAAGCAAGTCCTTAGAGACTTAAAAAGAGACTTAGACTCCCATACAATAATAATGGGAGACTTCAACACTCCACTGTCAACATTACACAGGTCAACGAGACAGAAAGTTAAAAAGGATATCCAGGAATTGAACTCATCTCTGCAGCAAGCAGACCTAATAGACATCTATAGAACTCTCCACCCCAAATCAACAGAATATACATTCTTCTCAGCACCACATCGTACTTACTCCAAAATTGACCACGTAATTGGAAGTAAAGCACTCCTCAGCAAATGTACAAGAACAGAAATTATAACAAACTGTCTCTCAGACCACAGTGCAATCAAACTAGAACTCAGGACTAAGAAACTCCATCAAAACCGCTCAACTACATGGAAACTGAACAACCTGCTCCTGAATGACTACTGGGTACATAACGAAATGAAGGCAGAAATAAAGATGTTCTTTGAAACCAATGAGAACAAAGATACAACATACCAGAATCTCTGGGACACATTTAAAGCAGTGTGTAGAGGGAAATTTATAGCACTAAATGCCCACAAGAGAAAGCAGGAAAGATCTAAAATTGACACTCTAACATCACAATTAAAAGAACTAGAGAAACAAGAGCAAACACATTCGAAAGCTAGCAGAAGGCAAGAAATAACTAAGATCAGAGCAGAACTGAAGGAGATAGAGACACAAAAACCCTCCAAAAAATCAATGAATCCAGGAGTTGGTTTTTTGAAAAGATCAACAAAATTGACAGACCACTAGCAAGACTAATAAAGAAGAAAAGAGAGAAGAATCAAATCGACGCAATTAAAAATGATAAAGGGGTAATCACCACTGACCCCACAGAAATACAAACTACCATCAGAGAATACTATAAACACCTCTACACAAATAAACTGGAAAATCTAGAAGAAATGGATAATTTCCTGGACACTTACACTCTTCCAAGACTAAACCAGGAAGAAGTTGAATCCCTGAATAGACCAATAGCAGGCTCTGAAATTGAGGCAATAATTAATAGGCTACCAACCAAAAAAAGTCCCGGACCAGATGGATTCACAGCTGAATTCTACCAGAGGTACAAGGAGGAGTTGGTACCATTCCTTCTGAAACTATTCCAATCAATAGAAAAAGAGGGAATCCTCCCTAACTCATTTTATGAGGCCAACATCATCCTGATACCAAAGCCTGGCAGAGACACAACAAAAAAAAAGAGAATTTTAGACCAATATCCCTGATGAACATTGATGCAAAAATCCTCAATAAAATACTGGCAAACCGGATTCAGCAACACATCAAAAAGCTTATCCACCATGATCAAGTGGGCTTCATCCCTGGGATGCAAGGCTGGTTCAACATTCGCAAATCAATAAACGTAATCCAGCATATAAACAGAACCAAAGACAAGAACCACATGATTATCTCAATAGATGCAGAAAAGGCTTTTGACAAAATTCAACAGCCCTTCATGCTAAAAACGCTCAATAAATTCGGTATTGATGGAACGTACCTCAAAATAATAAGAGCTCTTTATGACAAACCCACAGCTAATATCATACTGAATGGGCAAAAACTGGAAAAATTCCCTTTGAAAAATGACACAAGACAGGGATGCCCTCTCTCACCACTCCTATTCAACATAGTGTTGGAAGTTCTGGCTAGGGCAATCAGGCAAGAGAAAGAAATCAAGGGTATTCAGTTAGGAAAAGAAGAAGTCAAATTGTCCCTGTTTGCAGATGACATGATTGTATATTTAGAAAACCCCATTGTCTCAGCCCAAAATCTCCTTAAGCTGATAAGCAACTTCAGCAAAGTCTCAGGATACAAAATTAATGTGCAAAAATCACAAGCATTCTTATACACCAGTAACAGACAAACAGAGAGCCAAATCAAGAAGGAACTTCCATTCACAATTGCTTCAAAGAGAATCAAATACCTAGGAATCCAACTTACAAGTGATGTAAAGGACCTCTTCAAGGAGAACTACAAACCACTGCTCAGTGAAATAAAAGAGGACACAAACAAATGGAAGAACATACCATGCTCATGCATAGGAAGAATCAATATCGTGAAAATGGCCATACTGCCCAAGGTAATGTATAGATTCAATGCCATCCCCATCAAGCTACCGATGCGTTTCTTCACAGAATTGGAAAAAACTGCTTTAAAGTTCATATGGAACCAAAAAAGAGCCCGCATCTCCAAGACAATCCTAAGTCAAAAGAACAAAGCTGGAGGCATCACGCTACCTGACTTCAAACTATACTACAAGGCTACAGTAACCAAAACAGCATGGTACTGGTACCCAAACAGAGATATAGACCAATGGAACAGAACAGAGTCCTCAGAAATAATACCACACATCTACAGCCATCTGATCTTTGACAAACCTGAGAGAAACAAGAAATGGGGAAAGGATTCCCTATTTAATAAATGGTGCTGGGAAAATTGGCTAGCCATAAGTAGAAAGCTGAAACTGGATCCTTTCCTTACTCCTTATACGAAAATTAATTCAAGATGGATTAGAGACTTAAATGTTAGACCTAATACCATAAAAATCCTAGAAGAAAACCTAGGTAGTACCATTCAGGACATAGGCATGGGCAAAGACTTCATGTCTAAAACACCAAAAGCAATGGCAACAAAAGCCAAAATTGACAAATGCGATCTAATTAAACTAAAGAGCTTCTGCACAGCAAAAGAAACTACCATCAGAGTGAACAGGCAACCTACAGAATGGGAGAAAATTTTTGCAATCTACTCATCTGACAAAGGGCTAATATCCAGAACCTACAAAGAACTCAGACAAATTTACAAGAAAAAAACAAACAACCCCATCAAAAAGTGGGCAAAGGATATGAACAGACATTTCTCAAAAGAAGACATTCATACAGCCAACAGACACATGAAAAAATGCTCATCATCACTGGCCATCAGAGAAATGCAAATCAAAACCACAATGAGATACCATCTCACACCAGTTAGAATGGCAATCATTAAAAAGTCAGGAAACAACAGGTGCTGGAGAGGATGTGGAGAAATAGGAACACTTTTACACTGTTGGTGGGATTGTAAACTAGTTCAACCATTATGGAAAACAGTATGGCGATTCCTCAAGGATCTAGAACTAGATGTACCATATGACCCAGCCATCCCATTACTGGGTATATACCCAAAGGATTATAAATTATGCTGCTATAAAGACACATGCACACGTATGTTTATTGCAGCACTATTCACAATAGCAAAGACTTGGAATCAACCCAAATGTCCATCAGTGACAGACTGGATCAAGAAAATGTGGCACATATACACCATGGAATACTATGCAGCCATAAAAAAGGATGAGTTTGTGACCTTTGTAGGGACATGGATGCAGCTGGAAACCATCATTCTTAGCAAACTATCACAAGAACAGAAAACCAAACACCACATGTTCTCACTCATAAGTGGGAACTGAACAATGAGATCACTTGGACTCAGGAAGGGGAACATCACACACCGGGGCCTATCATGGGGACGGGGGAGGGAGAAGGGATTGCATTGGGAGTTATACCTGATGTAAATGTCGAGTTGATGGGTGCAGCACAGCAACATGGCACAAGTATACATATGTAACAAACCTGCACGTTATGCACATGTACCCTACAACTTAAAGTTTAATAATAATAAATAAATTAAAAATAAAATAAAATAAAAATAAAATAAAAAACAAAAATAAATAAAAAAGAATGTAATTGAGTTATTATGGGAAAACATTAAGTATTCATTTTATTTTGTAGATCAATCTGAAAAGAACTTGTCTTCTACTTAAATATGTAGGTTGTTGAAAAGTATTTATTTCATTAACTTGCTTTATTTCAACTTACATCAGAATTCTCTTTTCTTACTTTGTGTTTTTTGAGGTGCTTCTTTTTGCAACAAAAGATAGTCAAAAGGGTACTATTGGCCATAATGTCAATGTTATTGGATCAACAACATATAGTTAATAAGTAAAACATTTTAAAATATAAATGCATATTAAACAAGGTGATATATTTAATGGTTGACAAAAATGTGATCAGAGGCTCACAGGAACCTAGACCCTATATTTTTCCTCAGAGCAATGGTTCAGTGTTCTCTAATTCAGTGTTCACAGTGATCTTATAAAACATAACAAGAATCAATGGCATAATAGCATCAGGGCCAATGTTAATTCTTTGATACATAAAAATTATGTTCTGATGTCACTGGTATATTTGTTGAAAGACCAGATAAAATTATCTGTGCAAAGAAGAATGCAGTCAATTAGCAGAGACAAGAAAAACCAAGAAACCGTATATATCCAAATTGAAGGACTAATAATATGGATGGATATAATTTTTCAATTCTCTATCATTATTTCCACGTGTTTCCCGACCAAGACAACTTTAATGTTTACCTCAGTTTGACTGAACTTCAGACAGGTTTTTTTGTAATTATAAGATCACAAGCTTGCTTTTCTCAGAGCATTTTTAAAGAAAACTTGCAAACTTATTCTTTCTCTGTCCTTTCGTGATGTAAAACTTTGCCCAGCATTTTGCCAGTTTTAGAACCCAGGAATGTCTTTATCAAGGAACTAGGAGTCCTCTCTCTCAAAGTCAATCAAAGAAAGAGTACAGCACCACCTCCATCACCCAGGGTCTGTGGGAGGGTAGGAGCCTAACTTCATCAAGGCCAATTAACAAACACAGGTGCCCAATCACATTGCTCTATCTCTCCCCTAATGTTCTACATCATGGTTATTTTTTTTTTTTTTTTTTTTTTTTTTTTTTTTTTTTTGCTAACTCACTCCAGCAGTTAAAAATTATCTTGCATTTTGTTTAATAAGATTTGAGTTTAATCTTGATCCCTTATTTCAATAGTCTTGAAAAAAAAAGTCTTCTTTGCCTGGTTCACTTGTCCGGTGCAATTTTTCTTTGGCATTCCCCTGCATCCATTTTACTTGAAGTAAATGTGAGTGTTTCTGGTAGTAGACTACATACATGCACACAGACACACTAGAAGAAATAATGGCAGCAATACATCATTTTGTGATAGGAATACTGGTATTGTCTTAGGGTTCTCCACGCAAATAGAATCAATCAATAAATAGATGGATGGATAGATAGAAAGAAAGACAGATAGACATTGATGTTTAGGAGGGGATTTATTATGGGAGTTGACTCTTGATGACAGTATCTGTGAAGTCCCACAATTTGTCTCTAAACTGGAGATCCAGGGAAGCTTGCAGTATAGCTCAGTCAAGTCCAAAGAATGTGAACCAGGGAATCATATAGTGCAACTCTCACCCTAAGAACTTGGAGGACCATTAGTACAAGTTCTTGAGTCTGAAGGTCAGAGAATGTGGTATTGTCATATCCAAAGGCAGGAGAAGATGAGTGTGCCAGCTATAGAAGAGGGAGTAGAATTACCTTTCCTTTGCCTTTTTGTTTGATCTGAGGATTCGACTGACTGGATAGTGCCCACCCATGGTGAATGAGGGCAGATCTTCCTCACTTAGTCCAGTAATTCAAATGCAAATGTCTTCCGGAACCATCTTCACAGACATACCTAGAACTAATGCTTTACCAGCCATTTGGGTTTCTCTTAACCCAGTCGAGTTAACACCCAAAATTAGCTGTCACAGGTGTAGATGAAAGTATTCTTTATTTCTTCGTTTTCCCTCACCACTGTTCTCAAGATAATGAGTTCTCACGATAGTGAGTTCTCACGACATCTGATGGTTTAAAAGTGGAAATTTCCCCTGTTCTCTCTCTCCCTCTCTCTCTCTCTCTCTCTCTCTTCCTCTTGCTGCCATGTAAGATTTGCCTTGCTTTGCCTTCAACTTCTGCCATGATTATAATTTTCCTGAGGCCTCCCCAGCCATGCAGAACTGTGAGTCAATTAAACCTCTTTCCTTTATACATTACCCAGTCTTGGATAGCTCTTTAGAGCAGTGTGAAAACAGACTAATTCATCCACCCAGAAGAAAAAAAAATCAAAATTCCAAAGAAAAGTGGATTTAGTAGGAAGAGACAAAGAGGACAATTCATTCAGTCAGAACATTAGCTCATGGTTATTTACTATGAGTGCTGTCTCCACTCCACTAATACTAGAATATTAATTCATTGGAGATAACTGCAGACAGGTTATATCACAATAATGCTGTATAACAGAACTAAGATACATTAGTAGCATAAAACAATAAGCATTTATTTGGTTCACAAGTTTACAGCATTCAGATTATTTGGAATGAGCTCCACTGATGTTGGCTACTTTCATTCATACTTTTATGGTCAGTAGTAAGTCAAATAGGCAGCTCTCCTCACATTGCCTGGTTTTATTTACACAAATAATGGTTTATAAAGTGTCCTCAGCTGGCTCTTTTTCACATGTCTTTCATCCCCCAAAACAGTAGCTCAGGAATGTTCTCTGAAAGAGGAGCCAAAGACAAGGGAAAATGGATAAATACATTTCCAAGCCTCTTTTTACATTATGTCTGCTATCATATCTGATAACATCTCATTAAGCAAAGCGAGTCATAAGACTAATCCTTATTTGTGGTGGTGTTGGTAGTGGTGGAATGTTGGGTAAGATAATTGTGAGACACTTTGAACATTGCGTGAGTGTGACTACAGTGAGAGGCAAAGAATTGGGGCTATTTATTTATTTATTTATTTATTTTTTTTGAGACGGAGTCTTGCTGTGTCTCCCAGGCTGGAGTGCAGTGGCGTGATCTCGGCTCACTGCAAGCTCCGCTTCCCGGGTTCACGCCATTCTCCCGCCTCAGCCTCCCAAGTAGCTGAGACTACAGGCGCCCGCCACCACGCCCGGCTAGTTTTTTGTATTTTTAGTAGAGACGGGGTTTCACCATGTTAGCCAGGATAGTCTCGATCTCCTGACCTCGTGATCCACCCGCCTCGGCCTCCCAAAGTGCTGGGATTACAGGCTTGAGCCACCGCGCCCGGCCAAATTGGGGCTATTTATATAATCCATCTACAGTTGTCCCCCCTTATCTGAGGGAATACTTTCCAAGACCCACCATGAATGCCTGAAACCATGGATAGTACTGAGCTCTATATATACTGTTTTTCTTATACAGACACACTTATAATAATGTTTGATTTATAAAATAGGTACAGTAAGAGATTAACAACAATAATAATAAAACTGAACGGTTATAATAATATATTGTGAGAGAAGTTACGTGAATATGGTCTCTCTTTCTGTCTCAAGATATCTTATTGTACTACACTCACATGTTTTTGGACAGTGGTTGACTACAAGTAAATAAAACTGTGGAAAGCAAGACCTCAGGTAAGGGGGGACTACTGTACTATAGTAGAAATAGTCTCTCTTTTACGTCTACTTCTGCATCCCTTCTTAAAGTTTGAAGTAGCCTACTTTACCTCCAGTGCTTGGAGGAAAACTAGCCAATTATTTTGCAAATATATTTACACATGATTTTAGTCTAAATGCTACAATCAAAGCTATCATTTGCTATAAACTATAGTAAAATGCTATATTTCACAATTTATAATAATTATGGATTTGGAATAATGAGTTTCTTCTTGGTTGAAGGTTTTTCAGGGTGTTGGGAATCTTTACTAGAAGAGGCATGTAAAATATTAATAAAGTTCTCGTTTTGAAGCATTTTAATTACAATTTGGGTAGTACTACACTTCATTTTATCCTTTTACATTATCTCACATTTTAGGAAAAATTAATGAAAAGAGTGCATAGCGTTCATGTTTTATTAGAGGTGGAAGCAAATGCAATTTAAAAGGAAGTTAAACTTTTTGCAGTGCTATTAGCATAATGTAACAAATCCTTGAAGCGGGCCACCCACTTTTGATAAATTCACCATCTCTTCTCAGTTTTGGCAGGAGTCTGTGTCTTTTCTGTATGCACAAAAACACTGCAGCCCTATTGTTCGCACAGTAGCTAAAATTATGCAGATGTTTGGTTCATTGTAGTCTTTTTTTTTTTTATCATCTCGTATTCTTGTGGGGCCCGCTAGACTGTCGTGCTTCCTAATTGTAATTTTCCTAGTCAGCCACAAGCAGCTGCTGAAAAAAAAAACACAACTATTGTATAGTCTTTGAGTATCCCACTCTTTTATTTGAATTTATTCAAAGTACAGTGACAGTCATGCTAAGAGAGAAACTTGCATAAAGCAGGCACTTTCCCCAAAACTCCTGATATATGACTAGAAAGGTCAAAATTTAGAGACTGCACGGTTGGAAATACACAATTATCATATTTTATTTTTTCTCTATGACAATGACTTGCAAAGTAATAATTTGCATTCCATCAAAGGGAGATTTATGTGGTCATTCTTCAGAATTTTGAAATACTTTTGAATTTTTGACTAAAGCAGCCCCTCGGGCCAACTTATTCAATAACTGCAACTGCTAAGAAGCACACACACAAAACAAACAAACAAATGAACAAACTCATCTCTCTACTATTTTGACCCTGGAAATGGACTTTAGAAGAGAAAATCTTGGTTTCCTATCTATTCTCTGTCATTCACTAATGGTATGATTTAGTGTAATTTACTTATCATCTCTGAGTCTCAGTTCTTTATAAATAATATGAGCTTGATATCATCTACCTTTCAGGATACTGTAAGAGTTACAGGCAAAGTGTACACAGGTCCCAGCTCAGTGCCAGTTTGACTATTAGCATGATTATTATTAGGCTTTGGAAGTTAGGAAAATCCATATAACACTAACAAATTCAACTTTCTAATTTATGACGCCCCAAGTAAGCTGTGTAATGGCTAGTCACAGAGATTCTAACAACAAACACCCAGTCCTGATTAAGTACTAGTTGAAAATTGATACCTTTGATCAAAATTTTCAAAATGAGTAGAGAAGGGTCTCAAGATCTGCCCTATGGGAAACAATTGTGCTTAAAACTAAATTCTCTATGGAAGAAGTTCTTTGGAGACTGGAGTTTTGGTTAAGATAATTTTGGTTGTTTTCAATATAATGTTTCAATATATATTACATTTTTATATACTCAAATTGATTAAAAATAACATGCTGTGTTGAAGGTAGAAAACACTAAATCATATTCTGTAGTCATAAACTTACTGTTCATATGGAACACTCAAGTTATATGGAACAGTAACAGAACAATCCTAGCACCAGTTATCATTACTGAGCTGGGAGCACCATGAAAAAAATAGATTTTTCTTGCATATCTGTGAAATGCTTACAAAAGTCTGTGGGATTTGGAATTTTGTGAAATTACAGTAATATGCCAGATGTGGATATAAGTTAATCCCCCTTTTCAGAAGGTCTATGATAGGCCCTTATACACACATTATTTCCTTTGATGGGCTAGCGAGGCAGCTTTTTTTTTTTTTTTACAAAATAAGGTAGTTCTATAGATAATATCTTTGTTGAACAGCAAAGTTTTTTGAATCAGCATGCTACAGCAGTTTACTTGCTGGGTGAATTTGTTGTTATCACATAAAGTAAGATGCAGCAAGCAAGTATCTTTTATGTTAAATTATAATATATCAAATTTTGCTCTTTATTTTTAATGTATACACAATGAAAATACTTGACATTATAGGAATTTAGTGCTAATGTTTGCTTTTAAAATAAGAAATATATTACACATATGTATGAAATAATAATCTCTGTTGGGAGTCCTAACAAATTACAATTACTGTTACGAGATATGAAAAGGCAATTGTACAGCAACAGGTTTAGAAACAAACAGGGTTTGATTCAGAACACTACTGACTACCATAAAGTGAAATAACAGATACAAGTTTTTTAATCTCAAAGACAAGGCAAAGTAAAAAATATAACATTACCTATTCCATATTACATTTGTATAGTTTAAGTTGAATATTCCATCTCAGTCTATAATATTAGATTATACTTTTCTACTGCCGACGTCTTGTACCTTATCTTTTATTTTATTCTCTTTTTATATATTCTTACTCTGATCCCACCGACTTCCCTGATGACTGAAGTTGATGACCCTGAAATTTGAAATTCCATTTCCAACTCCCTCACCCACCCCAACTCTGTATGCTCAGGATAAAAATTGTTTACTGGTAATCTCCGGTTGACTTTCAAAAAAACAACGTCAGCTGACTATGTTCCAGAAATCAACTCAGTTTTTATGTTTCTATTTTAACTAGTGACCCTAACACACACCCAAGATGGAGACTTAGAATTCACCATGAAATTTTTTAATATGCTCAATTACTAATACTTACAGGTCTGCAGTTTACCCTCTTCAGTATGCCAAATAGTTTCTTAGCTCAGATGTTTATTCTCCTTGTTTGGCTTAAGGCAATATACAGTACTCATGCATATGGTGACATGTCGTTGCTCAGCTGTGCATTTCAGTGGTTAGAGTATCTCTTTAAAATCTGATGGTAATCTGAAGAAGTTGCCACAAAAGGTGTTTTCTTCATTTTTTTTCCCATTAATTATTGACATTTCAAACCTTGACTAAAGTACATAAGAATTACATACGGATTATACTTTCATTATTGAAATAATCATTATGAAGTAGCTAGTAAATATACATATAGACTATGAGAGAATATACCAATTGTAATAAAATAAAGAGGATTATGAGATCCAGGCCTAAACGAGTGCTTTCAATGTTTTGTCATCCATCTTGGCTGGTTGGCAGCCTTCAGCATTATGGATCACATATAGTCCCATGCCTCAGAGATCTGCATTCTAAAAGGAGGAAAGCCTATCAGTGAGATCTGAATTTTGCCTGCAGGGAGAGAGCAGCAGTGTGTAATGGTAAATCAGATTAGTTTTCATCAAACTTTTCACTATCTTGAGTCTGTGACCCATAAATTCATGAGTCTTTTATTCTCAATCCTTTTTTTCCTCTGATACAAACTCATCAATTCCAAGGCCTGTAATTTCTATGAAGACAACTCTCCAATTTAAAGCACTGGTGTTAACCGTTCTTTAGAGCTATATATATATTAATATAAACTTACCAGTATTTCACAATGGAAGAGTCTCTTTTACAACGTCAGATAGCTTTGTTTCTGTAAAAATCTGTGATAATCTCTTCTTTCTCATATTCTGTCCCTGTGCATACTTCCATCCGAAAAGATGTCACCTTTATAAGACTCTGTTTTCATTGTGTCCGGAAGCTGCTTCTTTCCCTTTTTATCCTCATGATTTTACCCTACTTTAGGGCCTCATTTCCTCATGTTATAGCCCCAGAAGAAATTTCAGTTTACGTATGCAAACAGACACATTCTCACACAACCACACACAAGTATATACTTTTTATTTTTAAAATAATAATGCAATATGTATTCATGCAATGTATAATGAGCATTAGGACATATCATATAATAATGCAATGTATCTTGATATATATGTATGAATAGATACAACTTTATTTTTATGTAAAATAGTTCATAATTACCTTTTAAACAAAATACATGTATAACTATATGTCAGTCTCTATTACCTTCATGTTATGATACTATAATTGATTTTGTGATTTTGTTATTATAGAAATTTAGACTATATCTAATATGTTCAAAATATCATGTAATGTAACAGAGAATATCCTTATATATATGTCCATACACCATTTTTATTTTTCTGTGAAATGGAGTTTTGTATTATCAACTATTTGAATTTGCACTTAACAAATTTTATTGTAGATACTTCAAGTGATCCTCCATAAATGATATTTGAATTTACCCTATCTCCAAGAGAAGGTACTGCCAATATCCCCATATATTTAACAACAAAGATTATTTCATTGTATATTTGCTGAATTTAAGATAAATTGTTTTTTAAATTTTCATTTGTGTTTAGTATCTTTGACTGTGATTTAACATCCTTGAATATATTTATTGATCATTTATATTTCTACCTTGAATTTCCCATTCTTATCCTTTGTGTATATTAAATTGATTGTCTAAAATGTTATTTTCCATTTATTTTTAGGTTTTAGCTTAGTATGTGCACATATGTGTGTGTGAATATATTATTGTTGTCATCACTGTTAGGGTGTCAAGTCTTGTCCCAATTTTTTTAACTATTGCTAATTTTATAAAATAGCATTTTTATTTATCCAATCAATCACATATATCATTTTTCTTCTCTGTATTTCTGAATTTTGCACTACAAATATGTAATATTTTTGCAATCAGGAAGTGAAACTGTAAGTATTGTTTAAAAGATATCCAGCGAAGAGCTTTTGGGGACGTGATAAAATCAGAGCACTGTTACTTACGATGGTGAATTGCAAGCTTTTTTTTTTTTCTTGCTCCTGATTTTGCATTTAATCTCTGGCAGTTTTACGTTATAGAGAAAGCCAGGTATATGACAAGACAGGCTCATGTGAATATGAAGAAAAGAATTAGATTCTTTATTGTATCTATTCTGATTGGTCAGTATCACACTCTTTGCCAAAGATTCTAACTGTCTCTTCTGCTTATGCTAAATATAAACTTTATTTGATGTCTCTTGTTTTAAATTTAGAGATCAAATTCTACTCTACATTAATGTATTAATGTACTCTGTTCCTATACCATGGGCTTGGACATGTTACCCTGTTCCTATACCATGGACATTCACATTTGGAGAAAAAAAAAAAAAAACAAATATATATATATATAACTTTCATAACCCTCCAAGTAGGGTCATGAATCCCCATCTCATAATATTCATAATTATATGAAATCAGGAGGATAGTAACAAATATCCTTATCAATGGAGAGCAAAACTGGGATGTTTCACAATTTGTCTAACATCATGCAAGTATAGGCCAATGTGGAAATCTGGACTTGAACCCAGATCTTCCAATGCCATCCACTTATCAGCATTGCTTCTCTTTATTGGTCACATCGAACGGCATGCTGTTTTCAGAACAATCCCCATCTTTCACCAACTTCCTACATTTTATAATAGTTTCCTGTATCTGTAACTGTTCCATTCAAAGGTCACCATATTTAGCAAATAAAAATACAGAACACCAATAAAATTTTAATTTCAGATAAAAAGTTTAAAAACACACTAAGTATGCCCTATTTATTGCACAGTGCATATTTATGTTTCAGTAATAGTGGTTGTTTCTCTGAAATGTAGCACTTTTAACTGGGAGACCAACATTTGATCTGGTGACCTTATCTCTGTTTTTTTGTTTGTTTGTTTGTTTTTTCTCAGAATCCTATGCATTCTTCAAGACTCTCATAAATGCTATTTTCTCTTTTAAATTTATTCTGATCTTTCAAATGAAACTCTTTTTTGTGACTCATCAAGGTAATATTTTTTACTTCTTTATTAATTTCTACTTTGTATCAATAGTTTTGTGATTTTTCCCTAACTGTCTCCTAAATTGCAACAATTTGACAGCTACAGCTTATTCATTCTAGTAACGTTTCCAAACATCTAACATCAAACATACAATAGATATTTAAAACATTTCAATAAATTTAAAGATAAACTATATGCACCATTTCAATTTAGTCTGCATGTATCTTTCTAACTATGCTTGCTGTCAAGAAAAAAAAAAATAAATGTGATATATTTTAAAAAGGAAATTGCCAGAAATGTCAAATCATAAAGATTTTTGTATATTTGGGATAGCTGCCTGTTCAAGACAACTTATTCTTCAAGCTGCTGAATAGCTAAGTTTATTTCTTACCTGGCTTACTTTTTAAGATCTTAAACATCTTAAGATATTAACTGATTCAAATCTAGATGGGAGAGTTAAGTCTGATTTTGTTTTGTTTTGTTTTGTTTTGTTTGAGACGGAATCTCGCTCTGTTGCCCAGGCTGGAGTGCGGTGGCGCGATCTCGCTTCACTGGAAGCTCCGCTTCCCAGCTTCATGCCATTCTCCTGCATCAGCCTCCTGAGTAGCTGGCACTACAGGCGCCCACTACCAAGCCTGGCTAATTTTTTGTATTTTCAGTAGAGACGGGGTTTCACCATGTTGACCAGGCTGGTCTTGAACTCCTGACCTCAGGTGATCCGCCCGCCTCGGCCTCTCAAAGTGCTGGGATTACAGGTATAAGCCACCGTGCCTGGCCTAAGTCAGATTTTTAAAACAATAACTTATTGAGTTTCTCTTATGATCAAACTAATTTCACAAATATGTCAATGACACTGAAATGAATACTTTCCACCATTTAGTGTTTGGTGTAAATTACTTTTTACCAGGTACCAAGTTAAGTATAAATGGAGAAACTTACATGGTCCATGCTTATAAGACATTTACATTTGAAGGAAAACATATAGAATAACTTTAATACAAATAATTAAAAGGACAAAAGTTAAAAGACAAAAATAATTATCCACATATAAATAGAACATTTTAGTAACCTTTGAATTTTGAATGTAGACCCAAAGTTTCAAGTTATATTTTGCATGCCTTTTAAAATTCATTAATTTAGCTCAAGAAAATGGTGAAATTATACTACAGGGCTACAGTAACCAAAACAGCATGGTACTGGTACCAACACAGAGATATAGATCAATGGAACAGAACAGAGCCCTCAGATCTGGCCCACACATCTACTGCCATCTGATCTTTGACAAACCTGACAAAAACAAGAAATGGGGAAAGGATTCCCTATTTAATAAATGGTGCTGAGAAAATTGGCTAGCCATAAGTAGAAAGTTGAAACCGGATCCTTTGCTTACTCCTTATAAGAAAATTAATTCGAGATGGATTAGAGACTTAAATGTTAGACCTAAAACCATAAAAACCCTAGAAGAAAACCTAGGTAATACCATTCAGGACATAGGCATGGGCAAGGACTTCGTATCTAAAACACCAAAAGCAACGGCAACAAAAGCCAAAATTGACAAATGGGATCTAATTAAACTAAAGAACTTCTGCACAGCAAAAGAAACTACTATCAGAATGAACAGGCAACTACAGAATGGGAGAAAATTTTTGCAACCTACTCATCTGACAAAGGGCTAATATCCAGAACCTATGAAGAACCCAAACAAATTTACAAGAAAAAACAAACAACCCCATCAAAAAGTGGGCAAAGGATATGAACAGACATTTCTCAAAAGAAGACATTCATACAGCCAACAGACACATGAAAAAATGCTCATCATCACTGGCCATCAGAGAAATGCAAATCAAAACCACAATGAGATACCATCTCACACTAGTTAGAATGGCAATCATTAAAAAGTCAGGAAACAATAGATGTTGGAGAGGATGTGGAGAAATAGAAACACTTTTACACTGTTGGTGAGACTGTAAACTAGTTGAACCATTGTGGAAGATAGTGTGGTGATTCCTCAAGGATCTAGAACTAGAAATACCACTAGACCCAGCCATCCCATTACTGGGTATATACCCAAAGGATTATAAATCACGCTGCTATAAAGACACATATACACGTATGTTTATTGCAGCACTATTCACAATAGCAAAGACTTGGAATCAACCCAAATGTCCATCAGTGACAGACCGGATTAAGAAAATGTGGTACATATACACCATATGAATACTATGCAGCCATAAAAAAGGACGAGTTCATGTCCTTTGTAGGGACATGGATGCAGCTGGAAAACATCATTCTCAGCAAACTATCACAAGAACAGAAAACCAAACACCGCATGTTCTCACTCATAGGTGGGAACTAAACAATGAGATCACCTGGACACAGGAAGGGGAATATCACACACCAGGGCCTATTGTGCGGAGGGGGTAGGGGAGAGGGACAGCATTAGGAGATATACCTAATGTAAATGACGAGTTAATGGGTGCAGTGCACCAACATGGCACATGTATACATTTGTAACAAACCTGTACGTTGTGCACATGTACCCTAGAACTTCAAGTATAATTAAAAAAAAAAAAGAAAATGATGAAATTATGTATACAAAACTTTAGTGAAAGACAGGTTCATATACACACATACACGTACATGCACACACACACACACAGTTACTCAGCAATGGAAATACTTTCTAAGAAATGCATCATCAGCTAATTTTGTCATTATGAGACCATCATAGAGAGTACTTACACAAACCAAGATAGTATAGAGTACTGTATACATTGTTCCTAGGTTTCAAACCTGTATAACATGTTCCTGTACTGAAAACTACAGGCAATTGTTACACAACAGTGCCTATTTCTGTATTTAAACACAGATAAAGTACAGTGAAAATACCACATAAAAGGTGAAAAATAGTACACCTGTATATTGTGTTTACCATAAATGGAGCTTGCAGAACTGGAAGTTGCTCTGGTTGAGTGAGTGAGCGGTGAGTCAATGTGAATACTTAGGACATTGCTGTTCACTACTGTAGATGTTATAAACACTATAGACTTTGGCTATCCTAAATTTATTTTAAAAAATTTTCTTGGGGGGGCAGAGCAAGATGGCCGATTAGGAACAGCTCCAGTCTCCAACTCCCAGTGCGAGCGACACAGAAGGCCGGTGATTTCTGCATTTTCAACTGAGGTACTGGGTTCATCTCACTAGGGAGTGCCAGACGATCGGTGCTGGTCAACTGCTGCAGCCCAACGAGCAAGAGCTGAAGCAGGGGGAGGCATCGCCTCACCTGGGAAGCGCAATGGGGAAGGGAATCCCTTTTCCTAGCCAGGGGAAATGATACACACAACACCTGGAAAATCGGGTAACTCCCACCCCAATACTGCGCTTTAATCAAACAGGCACACCAGGAGATTGTATCCCACACCTGACCAGGAGGGTCCCACGCCCACGGAGCCTCCCTCATTGCTAGCACAGCAGTCTGCGATCTAACCTCAAGGCAGCAGCCAGGCTGGGGGAGGGGCGCCCGCCATTGCTGAGGCTTAAGTAGGTAAACAAAGCTGCTGGGAAGCTCGAACTGGGTGGAGCTCACAGCAGCTCAAGGAAACCTGCCTGTCTCTGCAGACTCACCCTCTGGGGACAGGGCACAACTAAACAACAGCAAAAGCAGCAGAAACCTCTGCAGACGCAAACGACTCTGTCTGACAGCTTTGAAGAGAGCAGTGGATCTCCCAACCCGGAGGTTGAGATCTGAGAAGGGACAGACTGCCTGTTCAAGTGGGTCCCTGACCCCTGAGTAGCCTAACTGGGAGACATCCCCCACTAGGGGCAGTCTGACACCCCACACCTCACAGGGTGGAGTACACCCCTGAGAGGAAGCTTCCAAAGCAAGAATCAGACAGGTACACTCGCTGTTCAGAAATATACTATCTTCTGCAGCCTCTGCTGCTGACACCCAGGCAAACAAGGTCTGGAGTGGACCTCAAGCAATCTCCAACAGACCTACAGCTGAGGGTCCTGACTGTTAGAAGGAAAACTATCAAACAGGAAGGACACCTACACCAAAACCCCATCAGTACGTCACCATCATCGTCAAAGACCAGAGGCAGATAAAACCACAAAGATGGGGAAAAAGCAGGGCAGAAAAGCTGGAAATTCAAAAAATAAGAGCACATCTCCCCCAGCAAAGGAGCTCAGCTCATCGCCAGCAACGGATCAAAGCTGGACGGAGAATGACTTTGACGAGATGAGAGAAGAAGGCTTCAGTCCATCAAACTTCTCAGAACTAAAGGAGGAATTAGGTACACAGCGCAAAGAAACTAAAAATCTTGGAAAAAAAGTGGAAGAATTGATAGCTAGAGTAATTAATGCAGAGAAGGTCATAAACGAAATGAAAGAGATGAAAACCATGACATGAGAAATACGTGACAAATGCACAAGCTTCAGTAACCGACTCGATCAACTGGAAGAAAGAGTATCAGCGATTGAGGATCAAATGACTGAAATGAAGCAAGAAGAGAAACCAAAAGAAAAAAGAAGAAAAAGAAATGAACAAAGCCTGCAAGAAGTATGGGATTAAGTAAAAAGACCAAATCTACGTCTGATTGGGGTGCCTGAAAGTGAGGGCGAACATGGAACCAAGTTGGAAAACACTCTTCAGGATATCATCCAGGAGAACTTCCCCAACCTAGTAGGGCAGGCTAACATTCAAATCCAGGAAATACAGAGAACGCCACAAAGATACTCCTCGAGAAGAGCAACTCCAAGACACATAATTGTCAGATTCACCAAAGTTGAAATGAAGGAAAAAATCTTAAGGGCAGCCAGAGAGAAAAGTTGGGTTACCCACAAAGGGAAGCCCATCAGACTAACAGCAGATCTCTCAGCAGAAACTCTACAAGCCAGAAGAGAGTAGGGGCCAATATTCAACATTCTTAAAGAAAAGAATTTTAAACCCAGAATTTCATATCCAGCCAAACTAAGTTTCATAAGTGAAGGAGAAATAAAATCCTTTACAGATAAGCAAATGCTTAGAGATTTTGTCACCACTAGGCCTGCCTTACAAGAGACCCTGAAGGAATCACTAAATATGGAAAGGAACAACCGGTACTACCAATTGCAAAAATAAGCCAAAATGTAAAGACCATCGAGTCTAGGAAGAAACTGCATCAACTAACGAGCAAAATAACCAGTTAATATCATAATGGCAGGATCAAGTTCACACATAACAATCTTAACCTTAAATGTAAATGGACTAAATGCTCCAATTAAAAGACACAGACTGGCAAACTGGTTAAAGAGTCAAGACCCATCAGTCTGCTGTATTCAGGGGACCCATCTCACATGCAGAGACATACATAGGCTGAAAATAAAGGGATGGAGGAAGATTTACCAAGCAAATGGAGAACAAAAAAAAGCAGGGGTTGCAATACTAGTCTCTGATAAAATAGACTTTAAACCATCAAAGATCAAAAGAGACAAAGAAGGCCATTACATAATGGTAAAGGGATCAATTCAACAGGAAGAGCTAACTATCCTAAATATATATGCACCCAATACAGGAGCACCCAGATTCATCAAGCAAGTCCTTAGAGACTTACAAAGAGACTTAGACTCCCATACAATAATAATGGGAGACTTCAACACTCCACTGTCAACATTAGACAGATCAACGAGACAGAAAGTTAACAAGGATATCCAGGAATTGAACTCATCTCTGCAGCAAGCAGACCTAATAGACATCTATAGAACTCTCCACCACAAATCAACAGAATATACATTCTTCTCAGCACCACATCGACTTATCCAAAAATTGACCACATAATTGGAAGTAAAGCACTCCTCAGCAAATGTACAAGAACAGAAATTATAACAAACCGTCTCTCAGACCACAGTACAATCAAACTAGAACTCAGGACTAAGAAACTCAATCAAAACCACTCAACTACATGGAAACTGAACAACCTGCTCCTGAATGACTACTGGGTACATAACGAAATGAAGACAGAAATAAAGATGTTCTTTGAAATCAATGAGAACAAAGATACAACATACCAGAATCTCTGGGACACATTTAAAGCAGTGTGTAGAGGGAAATTTATAACACTAAATGCCCACCAGAGAAAGCAGGAAAGATCTAAAATTGATACTCTAACATCACAGTTAAAAGAACTAGAGAAGCAAGAGCAAACACATTCAAAAGCTAGCAGAAGGTAAGAAATAACTAAGATCAGAGCAGAACTGAAGGAGATAGAGACACAAAAAACCCTCCAAAAAATCAATGAATCCAGGAGTTGGTTTTTTGAAAAGATCAACAAAATTGACAGACCGCTAGCAAGACTAATAAAGAAGAAAAGAGAGAAGAATCAAATAGACGCAATAAAAAATGATAAAGGGAATATCTCCACTGACCCCACAGAAATACAAAGTACCATCAGAGAATACTATAAACACCTCTACGCAAATAAACTGGAAAATCTAGAAGAAATGGATAATTTCCTGGACACTTACACTCTTCCAAGACTAAACCAGGAAGAAGTAGAATCCCTGAATAGACCAATAGCAGGCTCTGAAATTGAGGCAATAATTAATAGCCTACCAACCAAAAAAAGTCCAGGACCAGATGGATTCACAGCTGAATTCTACCAGAGGTACAAGGAAGAGCTGTTACCATTCCTTCTGAAACTATTCCAATCAATAGAAAAAGAGGAACTCCTCCCTAACTCATTTTATGAGGCCAACATCATCCTGATACCAAAGCCTGGCAGAGACAGAACAAAAAAAGAGAATTTTAGACCAATATCCCTGATGAACATCGATGCAAAAATCCTCAATAAAATACTGGCAAACCGGATTCAGCAACACATCAAAAAGCTTATCCACCATGATCAAGTGGGCTTCATCCCTGGGATGCAAGGCTGGTTCAACATTCGCAAATCAATAAACATAATCCAGCATATAAACAGAACCAAAGTCAAGAACTACATGATTATCTCAATAGATGCAGAAAAGACCTTTGACAAAATTCAACAGCCCTTCATGCTAAAAACGCTCAATAAATTCGGTATTGATGGAACGTACGTCAAAATAATAAAAGCTATTTATGACAAACCCACAGCCAATATCATACTGAATGGGCAAAAACTGGAAAAATTCCCTTTGAAAAATGGCACAAGACAGGGATGCCCTCTCTCACCACTCCTATTCAACATAGTGTTGGAAGTTCTGGCTAGGGCAATCAGGCAAGAGAAAGAAATCAAGGGTATTCAGTTAGGAAAAGAAGAAGTCAAATTGTCCCTGTTTGCAGATGACATGATTGTATATTTAGAAAACCCCATTGTCTCAGCCCAAAATCTCCTTAAGCTGATAAGCAAATTCAGCAAAGTCTCAGCATACAAAATTAATGTGCAAAAATCACAAGCATTCTTATACACCAGTAACAGACAAACACAGAGCCAAATCATGAATGAACTTCCATTCACAATCGCTTCAAAGAGAATCAAATATCTAGAAATCCAACTTACAAGGGATGTAAAGGACCTCTTCAAGGAGAACTACAAACCACTGCTCAGTGAAATAAAAGAGGACAAAACAAATGGAAGAACATACCATGCTCATGGATAGGAAGAATCAATATCGTGAAAATGGCCATACTGCCCAAGGTAATGTATAGATTCAATGCCATCCCCATCAAGCTACCAATGAGTTTCTTCACAGAATTGGAAAAAACTGCTTTAAAGTTCATATGGAACCAAAAAGGAGCCCACATCTCCAAGACAATCCTAAGTCAAAAGAACAAAGCTGGAGGCATCACGCTACCTGACTTCAAACTATACTACAAGGCTACAGTAACCAAAACAGCATGGTACTGGTACCCAAACAGAGATATAGACCAATGGAACAGAACAGAGTCCTCAGAAATAATACCACACATCTACAGCCATCTGATCTTTGACAAACCTGAGAGAAACAAGAAATGGGGAAAGGATTCCCTATTTAATAAATGGTGCTGGGAAAATTGGCTAGCCATAAGTAGAAAGCTGAAACTGGATCCTTTCCTTACTCCTCATACGAAAATTAATTCAAGATGGATTAGAGACTTAAATGTTAGACCTAATACCATAAAAATCCTAGAAGAAAACCTAGGTAGTACCATTCAGAACATAGGCATGGGCAAAGACTTCATGTCTAAAACACCAAAAGCAACAGCAGCAAAAGCCAAAATTGACAAATGGGATCTAATTAAACTAAAGAGCTTCTGCACAGCAAAAGAAACTACCATCAGAGTGAACAGGCAATCTACAGAATGGGAGAAAATTTTTGCAACCTACTCATCTGACAAAGGGCTAATATCCAGAACCTACAAAGAACTCAAACAAATTTATAAGAAAAAAACAACCCCATCAAAAAGTGGGCAAAGTATATGAACAGACATTTCTCAAAAGAAGACATTCATACAGCCAACAGACACATGAAAAAATGCTCATCATCACTGGCCATCAGAGAAATGCAAATCAAAACCACAATGAGATACCATCTCACACCAGTTAGAATGGCAATCATTAAAAAGTCAGGAAACAACAGGTGCTGGAGAGGATGTGGAGAAATAGGAACACTTTTACACTGTTGGTGGGATTGTAAACTAGTTCAACCATTATGGAAAACAGTATGGCGATTCCTCAAGGATCTAGAACTAGATGTACCATATGACCCAGCCATCCCATTACTGGGTATATACCCGAAGGATTATAAATCATGCTGCTATAAAGACACATGCACACATATGTTCATTGTGGCACTATTCACAATAGCAAAGACTTGGAATCAACCCAAATGTCCATCAGTGACAGATTGGATTAAGAAAATGTGGCCCATATACACCATGGAATACTATGCAGCCATAAAAAAGGATGAGTTTGTGTCCTTTGTAGGGACATGGATGCAGCTGGAAACCATCATTCTTAGCAAACTATCACAAGAACAGAAAACCAAACACCGCATGTTCTCACTCATAGGTGGGAACTGAACAATGAGATCACTTGGACTTGGGAAGGGGAACATCACACACTGGGGCCTATCATGGAGAGGGGGGAGGGGGGAGGGATTGCACTGGAAGTTATACCTGATGTAAATGACGAGTTGATGGGTGCAGCACACCAACATGGCACAGGTATACATATGTAAGAAACCTGCACGTTATGCACATGTACCCTAGAACTTAAAGTTTAATAATAATAAATAAATAAATAAATAAATAAATAAAATAAAACAATAAAAAATAAAATAAATATTTTCTTAATAAATTACACTTAGCTTACTTTAACCTTTTAACTTTACAGATGATTATTTTTTAAACTTTTTGATTCCTTTGTAATAACACTTTGCTTAAAACACACACATATTGCATCGTTACACGAAAAGGTTTTGATTCTTTATATTCTTATTCAATAAGCTTGTTCTATTTTTAAATTTGTTAAATTTATTTTTTAATTTGTAAACTTTTTTGTTAAAAATCAAGACAGAAGCACACACATTATACAATGCCTACCCAGGGCCAGGATCTTGAATATGATTGTCTTCCAACTCCACATCTTGTCTCACTGGAAGGTCTGCAGGAGAAATACAAGTGGAGCTGTCATCTCTTATAACAATCATACCTTCTTCTGGAAGACTTTTTAAAGGATCTGCCTGAGGCTATTCTACAGTTTATTTTCATAAGTAGAATGAGTATACTGTAAAAAACACTTAAAAGTGTAGTAAACTAAATACAGAAAGCAGTAACTTAGACCTTCATTATAATTATCAAGTATTACGTACATGATTATATGTTTTATGCTTTTATAAGGCTGGCAGTAGAGTAGGTTTGTTTACACTGGCATCATCACAAACACCTGTATAAAGCATTGCGCTACAGCATTTTGACAGCTACAACATCTCCAGGTGATAGAAATTTTTCAGCTCCATTATAATCTTTTGGGATCACTGTCTCATAATGTGGTCCATTGTTGACCAAAAATTCATTATGTGGAGTTATTTAACAAAATATAAAACACTCATGAAATGGAATACTGTGTAAACAACAAAAAAATGTTGTGGAAGTGTAATATTTTCATGATAGATGTTTTTAACACACTGTTGAGTGAAAAAATTTATGAAACAACATACAACCATTTTTTGTTGTATAGAATATAGAACATTTTGTTGCAAAGAATATAGAAAATTTATACAACCATTTTTTGTTTTATAGAATACTATATAGCATAGATGATTTTGTATGCATAGAAAAAATTAAGAAAAGCGAATAACCATTTTAAGAAAAAGTATTTATTATCATATTTTATACATATTGTAACCATTTTAATCTAATTTATCTGATATACATATATATTTGAATTGTTAATATCTATCTGTAATAATAGATCTATATAAAAGTTAAAATAATATAAAAGAAAAAATACTAGTCAAATAAAAGTTATAATTGATATTAATAATTATTTTGGATGTATAGATCCAGGAAGCAACCACAAATAATGACACTAAGTTTCAAGCTCTTTCTATGAATAACTTGTCCAATGTTTATTACATTTATCTCCAGGTACAAAAGACAGAAATGAGGATTAGCCAAAGGTAAAGTTTGGATGCAGAGGCAGTATGGTCAGCATTAAGCACATTTCGGAATGGAATGGTCTGTGAATGGCATGTTTATGCTTCCTTATAAAGTAAAAAGGTTTCTCCTGTTTATGGGCTTTATATCAAACATGTCAATTCATCACAGTAAAAGTGTCTCTTTTGAGCTCAGCAAGTGAGTTTGGAGTTCAGTTTACCCACTAGGGAGTAAGTTCTTCCTTCTAGGGTATTCCCCACTTTTCCAGAAACTGCCTGGCAATATTAGGAAGGTGCAGCTCAGCTGTTCTACGTTCAGAGCCTATGCATTTCAGTCAGACAACTTGTTTCTTAAATTCTTCCTCCTGTGGAGGTCTTTCTGTTACTGTGTTACAGTGTAACTACTCTCTGTAGTTTAGCAACTCAATGTTTTTTTAACTTCAATAAAATAAGCAATTGCTCCTGAGATTTTGGCATGAATTTAGCCTAGGATTTCTGGGTAAGTAAAGTAGAAATATTTTTTAAATGACAAACCTATTTTTGTAGTAACACATGCACATTTAAAAAACACTGTACATGTCAATAAAATTTGAAAAAGCATGCCAGTGTTTCTAGACATAAAATATATTTTAATGAAGCAAAATCCTCTTTATTTTGTATGATGTTTTTACAGAATAGACACAGAATAGGCATAGGAAAAGAGCTTTTCAGTACTCTTATAAAAATGTGTCAACCATGTTGTATACAGAACACCTCTGTAGGTGAGATGATAGTTCAGTGAGGATATTGATCCAGTCTGTGGCATTGACAGAGACTGCCAACTAACATACCACTTGCCAACTGGCACCTATTACCGTGGCTTTTCCCCTTATGATAATTGCTATCAACTGGGAATTTCATTTATTCGTTGGCACTGTAAATTTAACTTCAGTTTACGAGGCAAGCTCTAATACCTCCAGAATTTTTGTCAATGAAATTGAGATTTTTTTCATTAGGCTGGTGTTTGAAAACATTGCATTGTTGGCTGATTTTGTTCCTCCTCATTGCACTAATTGTTTATAAAAATTACACTCCATAAGCTTTTTGAGGAAACAAGTACTGTAATGAGCACACCATTTAAAAAATTGAGGATAATTTAAGTGATGTAGGAGCTCAGGCACTAGAAATTTACCTCAAATTGTTTTAAACATGTCATCCACCTATCATTATTTTACCAAATTTGTCATAAGTAAAGGTTGCATTTTGGTTTATGTTTATGACAATGTAATTTGAATGACCTACTAGGTGAAGGACAGGAAACTTGCTTGCACGTATTTGCTCCCACGCTGATGACCTTCCTCTTGCCCCCCCCTAATCGATATGCAATATGCAATGGAGTTCTGCTACTGCATTGGGGAGGAGAGGTGTAAGAGAACAATCTGCTTACATTCAGGATCCTGCACTCATATAGAGCAGAATTCTACTATCACTGTGTGAAGAGTGAGAATTCTGAGAAAACTCTACCTCTGAAGCTGAGGATTTTCGTAAGAGAACCAGGGAACTGAGAAGCTCATTGTCATACTACTATTTTTGTAATGACTAAGAAGAAAAAGCACCTATTTCTACGGAATATGTAAGAGAAGAGAAAGACTTCTATAGCAAAGTTATATAGGGCCTTTTTGGGGTATAACATGAATACTCAGAAAAACCTCTCACTATTTCAGACATCACATTCTGCACAGAAAAGTAGCAGCTTAAAATTGAGGAAATTGGAAATCACTGCAATAAGTGTAGTAACAGTAAAAATGCAAACACAGCTCAACTTGAGACTGATTCACTCAACAGTGATTCTACTAATAGCAAGAAACAGAACAGGTGTGCATATGTCTGAGCATAAATATTATTTACCTTAGCATCTACTATTCTTTTAATTATAACATCTGATATTCAATTAAAAAAATGAGATATACAGATGCTCCCTGACTAACACAATAGGGTTATACCCTAATAAAGCAATCATAAATTGGAAATATTGTAAGTAGAAATGCATTTAATATACATAACCTACTGAATATTATAGCTTAGCCTAGCCTACCTAAAACATAGAACACTTACATTAGCCTATGGTTGGTCAAAGTCATCTAACACAAAGCTTATTTTATAGTAAAGTTATTATAAATTATTTGGAGCCAAAACACAAGGTTTGAATTTTTTTTTTTTTTTTTACATAATACTCATTGCTTTCACACCGTTGTTAAGTCAAAAAATTGTAAGTCATACCATTGTAAGTTGAGGACTATCTGGTGCAAGAAAACAAAGCATAGGAGTAGAATCCATTGCTAAGAGGACAAAACAGAACAAACAAAACAGATAACAAAAATCATGGACTCAGAGAAAAATCAAAAGGTTGAAAATTATAGATTGGGATGTTAATATCATTAATTTAATATAATTATTTATCATTAATATGTTAAATAATGCAAGATGAAAAGCTACAAAGTAAAATACCTTCATGTACAGATGGTGAATTTTAACAGAGAAATAGAAACCTCATTAAAGAGTGCAAAGAAAATGTTAAAGATGAAAAACATGATGTCAGAAGTGAAAAATCCCTTTGATGTGATTATCATGACACTTGACAGGGTTGAGAAAATAGTGAACTGAAAGAAAGGTCGGTGAAAATTCTACAAACTGAAGCAAAAAGAGAAAAATATTTTTTAAAAATCAACAAAATAGAGTATTCAAGAACTGATAGACAGTATAAACAAGCGAACAAATAATACATTATAGAATATTTACACAACTAATCAAGTTATATTAATTGACATTTAGTATGCTAAAGTCAAAAGAGAATAAACATTACAGTGTAACTTTGATATTCACAAAATAGGCCTTATTTTGGTTCATGAAGTAAATCTCAATATATTCAAAATGTTGAAACCATTCAAGGTATGTTCTCTGAGCAAAAGAGAATGAAGCTATAAATTTAATAAATAATAATAAATTTACAGATAATACCTGAGAAATCTGCAATGTTTAGAAATTAAACAATACATTTCTCAAGAATCTATAAGTCAAAGAAGAAATTTCACAGTGAAAGAACACTCTAGCCAGATGGATTAAGAAAAAAATAAAGACTATGAAAGTCACCAAAATTAAGGAATGCCACTATAAATTCTATGGCCATTAATAATAAGGAAACATAAACAATTTAGTGCCAGCTAATTCAGCAACTGGGTAAAATTACCAGATTCCTTGGAAGATACAAACTAACAATTTTTTTGTTTAAGAAACCGTAACCCCCCAAAAATGTCTTACAAAGAAAACATCAGGTCCAAGTAGCTTCACTGGACAAACCTACCAAATATTTAAGGAAGAAATAATACCAATTCTGCATGAACTCATTTTAGAACTGGAAGAGTACAGATATCTTTCCAAATTATTTTATTAGGTCAGCATTACTGATACCAAATATACAGACCTTAAAAGAAAACTATCAGCTATTTTTTCCTCATGAACATTCACGTGAAAATTCTAAACTAAACAACTAATAACAAATACAATGATTTAAAACATCTTGACCAAGTAAAATTTATCCTAAGAATGCAAGTTTGATTCAAATTTGAAAGTTATTCCGTGTACTTTATGATATCAAAACATTAAATGCCGGGAGTGGTAGCTCACAGCTGTAATCCCAGCACTTTGAGAGGCCGAGACAGTGGAACATTTGAGGCCAGGAGTTCAAGACCAGCCAGGCCAACATGGTGAAACCTCATTTCTATCAAAAATCCAAAAATTAGCTGGCCGTGGTGGTGCACATCTGTAAGCCCAGCTCATTGGGAGACTGAGGCAGTAGAATCGCTTGAACCCTGGAGAGGAGGTTGCAATGAGCTGAGATCGCGCCACTGCACTCCAGCCTAGGCGACAGCAAGGTTCCATCTCAAAACAAAACAAAACAAAAAACCTCAAAACACGACAAAGTTAAAACTTTATAATAATCTCAATAGATAGAGAAAAACTTGATAACTTGATAAAATTTAACATCAATTTATATTTAGAACCCTAAGCAATTAGTAAGATTGGTACTTCCTCAAATTGATAAAGGCAACTAAGAAAAATCTACAGCTAACCTCATATATAATAATGAAGCACTGAATACTTTCCTACTGAAGATGGGAATAAGACAAGGATGTCCAAACTTACCACTTCTATTCAACCTTGTGATGGAGGTCATAAGCATTTATATAGCTTTTTTTTTTTTTTTTTCCAGTGTAGCAAGAAAAATAAATTCGGGACAAAATAACTGAAATAATCTTGTTTCATACGTGACATGGTCATCTATACAGAAAACCCTAAGGCATATACAAAAAGGAATATTAGGGCTATAAGCAAGTTTACCAATTTCACAAGACACAAGATCAATATACAAAAATAAATTATGTAGGGTGGCAAGAAGTACCTAAACATTGAAATATGAAAATAATGTCATTTAGAATATTATATAAATATGAAATAATTAGGAAAATTTTACAAAATATGTGCAAGCCAAGTAAACTAAAATTTACACTCTGTTACTGAGGTATATTTAAAAAGAGTAAAGTAAATGGTAATCTGTTTTCATATACCAGAATACTAAGTATTATTAAGGCGTCAATTCTCTGCAAGTTGATCTACAAATTTAATGCAATTCCAGTAAAATTTTAGAAGCGTTTTTTTCTATAAAAATTGACAAGATAACAAATCTATATGGAATTTCAAAAGACTTAGAAAAGCCAAGGAATTTTCAAAATAAAAAGTTGAAAATTCACACTATGCTACCTGATTTAGATACTTATGTAACTACAATAACCAAGGCAGTGTGATATTGGCTTAACAACTGACACATGGGAAGAAAATCCAAAGAATTTGGCAGTTATACTTTAATAAAGCTGGGTAAAAAAGGGTAAAAACAGAAGAAAACAACAACAACAACAACTAAAAAAAAGAACCATAACAATTACCTTGACGTCATCACAAAAAATTAATTTGAAACAGGTCAAAGACTTAACATAAAAGCTAAATTTCTAGAAAAAAACGAAAACAAAAAAATATGTTTGCATCTTGAGTTAGGCAAGCACAGTATTCTTTAGGATGCAGAAGTTACCAATCACATACATAAAAAATTAAAACATTGATTACAACAAAATTAAAAGCTTCTGCCCTTTGAAAGACACTACTAAGAAACCACAAAAAAAAAAAAAGAAAGAAAAAAGAAACATCCAGCAGATTCTTTATCAAGTAAAATATTTTGGTAGCAATTGATCCCATGAAAATATGCTTCGTATAATAAATTATCAAATTAATTAATGCATTGAAACCACAATAAGTTGACACTTTACATATAGGTGTAATGGATAATATTAAAAGACTGTTAATGCCAATATTTGTCAAGGATACGAAGCACCTGGAATACTCATACATGGTTAGTGAGTAGGCAAAACAATACAACCACTTTGGAAAATAATTTGGCAGTTTCTTTTAAAGTTAAATAAACCTACTACATATGACACCACAATTCTATAACTATGTACTATCAAAGAGAAATGAATATATATACTTAATGTATATATATACTTAATGTGTGTATATATACATATATATACTTAATGTATCAGAACACTAAGTATTATTAAGATACCTAGTATATATAGAGGCACTCATACATACCATAAATGTTCATGGGAGATTAGACATTATTCATAATATCTACAAAACTGTAAACAACTCAAATTTCTATTGATTGGTCGATGGAAAACTAAGCTGTGATATCTGTACAATGGGATAGTATTTAGCAAGTAAAGGAACAAACTACTAATACATGCATCAACATGGATGAATCTCAAAACTATTATGCTGTTGAAAGAAACCAGATACTAAAATGTGCATAAATTACAATTCCATTTGTATGACATTTATTAAAAGAAAAACTATGGGGACAAAAGACAAATCAGTAGTTGTCAAGAACTCATAGAGTGTCAGGAGGTGATTGTCTGCAAGGGGGCAGAAGATAATTTTTAAGGTGATGGAAATATTTCATATTGTGATATTGGTGGTGGTTGTTACAGTACATATTTGTCTGAGATAATTGAACTGTATACTTTAGAAAGACCCAATTTATGCAAATTTATTTCAATGAACTTCACTTAAATAATCTTACAAGAATTTCTGTATGTGAGCAGGGCCTAGTGATTATTGAATAAATTAATTGAGCTGATCTGGTGGAATGGCCAATTTATTGGGGAAAACCTGATATCAAGATGCTTATGTATTTTCTCATGGACTAGTCAGATTCATCAGTGAAGGTTTCTTCCCTTTATCTTCTAATAAAGTATAAGCTTGGCTGTGGAGTTTTAAGGACTGAATGATAAAAGAGGGCTGGGATCTGAACATTCTGTTTATAAGCCTATATTTAACCTTGTTTTCAGTAAAAGATCTTGACTGCAAACCATGTTCAGTATTCCCACTCCACAGATCCTCTGATTTACCCTCTTCAGAGAATTGAACTTCAATCTTTTGCCAGTGTGGGTAGGCAGCATGACTCATTTGGATGGTGTGGGTAGGAAACCTGTAGGGTGACCTGACTGCCTACGCTTTTTGCCAGCTCTCCTGCCTTTATTGTAGCTTTCATTTCTGTTTCCGGAAGCCCTGATGCCACCTGCTTCCAGGCTGATTAGAAGTTCAGAATGAATTTACTCTGCCTTCCCTATATTACTAGTTTTAAATATTGAGATTTTAACTTTTTAAAATGTGTCACTTTTTGCTAAATGAGTTCCCAGGTTTCTTCTGCTTTCCAATTCTAAACTTTTGTTCTAGTGTCTCTTTGATTGTCCTATGAGACTTAGTTACTATTTGACCTTGTAAATTTATGTCTAAAAATAACTTTAATGCTAGGTTTCGGCAGAGAAAATACTGAAGTATGTGTTTTTGATCCACCAAATTTAAGTGTTTTTAGAGTGGGTATTGTTCTCTCTTCATTTACAGGAAAATGCAAAAGTGTTCTTGTTGTTCTCAGAGACATTGATGTGATTGAAGTAAAAGTTTAGAGGAAAAACACTACATGAGGTAGATGTACCTCTAGGAAAAGAGGGCAGTCAGATTGCAAATAAGCTTCACCTGTCATCTCATACCTTGAAAAATTCACTTGGTCTGGCTTTCACATTGAGAGGTTCACAATATTTAATTTACTGTCACAATGTATGTAGATCTATCTTTCATTTATTTATGTAATGAATGACTTTTAGCCCTTGCCATGTATGAGTATGGATTCAAATTATACATCGCAAAAAATTTAAAACCAGAATGTCAATATGCTAATTTCCAAAAAGAAATAGAGCTATCATGTGCGCATACATATTTACGGGAGTGTAGCCAGCACAATCTTTCCCTTTAAGCTGGTCTACATTGGAAGCCAAATTACATGTTGAAGTTTGCTGAAGCAGGGCAGGAAAGTCTTATGATCCAGATATTTGTTGGCATCTGAATATGAGAGGACTAGATTTGCCAGAGGATCTGGTGTGATTGAGCCATTGGCAGGGAAGCCATTTCCTTTGGACAGGGCTTCAGTGAGCCTTGCCAAAACATGGCTCTCCAATACTTATTTTGTATAGACTTCTACTGCTAACTCATCTCTTGAAATACATTTTTTTATATTGACCCCGAACCCTTTCTATATTTTAACATGACTTTGCTTATTTCTCCTTTGATGTGTTATGTACTATTTTATACTTAAAATCTCAGATCTCAATTTTATATCCAACTTGTCAGCATAAGCTCTATTATGACCTTCACACTTATAGTATTATTGTAAATTGTTAAATGGTTTTATTCTGAAAAATATAATCTGATTTTGTTTATTTGTAATATCATTTAAATATTACTCTCTAAACAAAAGCAAATACGAAATTTGTTTCACAGTATTTTGCAAAATTCACTTATCAGGCATATATTTTTAATATTAATGTTGTAAACACATACTCCAATAGATACATGTAAATATGTGATTTAAGTTTATTTTAATTTTTAATGATGAAGGGTATGAAACAGATGCACCTAAGATATAATGTCATGATTTACCACTAATATTTTTAAATATCAAATTAATAAAAATTTGAGAAATAGAACAGATTTTATTTCCCAAGAAACAGGAAAAGAAGTATCATCAAGAGAGATATGTGCATCAAGGGTTAGCTTTTTGCTTTTAAAAATGTCAGAAAAAATAACTTGATGCATGGAATAGAACTAGTAAGATGAAAGTGAAGCTTTGGCCTTGAAGCAGTATGGTTAAACAAAAACGCTATTTACTTAAGAAAAAACAAACCTGATGATTATAAGTTTCTACTTCTTAAAAGGTTTTAGATTAATGCTAGTTATCATGTGGAAACAAACAAAACACATATTAAAATTAATTTACATAATTTTATAATATCATTAGATTTTGCGTGTGTATGTGAGACAGGATCTCACTTTGTTGCCCAGGCTTGAGTGCAGTGGTACAATCATGGCTCACTGTAGTCTCTGCCTCCCAGACTTATGTGATCCTCCCACCTTAGCCTCCTGAGTAGCTGAGATTCCAGGTCTGCACAACCACACCGGCTAATTTTTTTACATTTTTATAGAGAGGAGATCTCACTCCATTGTCCAGGCTGGTCTTGAACTCCTGGGCTCAAGCTATGCTCCCACCTTGGCTTCCCAAGCTGCTGAGGTTACAGGTGTGAGCCACTGTGCCTGGCATAACATTAGTTTTACTAGTCAACATTATATTGGTTTTTGTAATGAAATTTATATACAGTCATCAAGAGACTCTGCAGCAGATATAAGCTCAGCTTCTTACCTCTGGCCACTATGGTCACATTCAGCCCGTTATAGCTTAGGGCCAGCATGTGTTAGTTTAGGAATCAAGAACAACAGAAGCCAAGAGATTTCTGCAGTTGCTTCAGTTTTGATTCAAAAGGAGTCTAGAACTGGTAGGGAAACTATTAACCAATATTTGTCACAAGCAGAGGGGCTTTTCTGGGCCAAACATTAAGGAATAATAATAAAATTATGTTGCTTTCTATCATAAAAGATAGAGAATTTTAGTAAGTGTGAAATGCATGCTGCAAATTATACCTGAAGAAAATGAGAAAAGAATCAAAGGACCCAAAAAGCTTCTAAGTATCAGAAAAGGAGAAATCATTAACAAAGACAAGAGATGAGAGATAGAAGGTCACCGAAAAGCTTTGAAGAGCACTGAAGTAAAATAATAGAGCTTTATCTCTCTAATTTCCAGAAGAAATATTTATTATTCATAGGGAAATTAGAAAATCATATAAAAAACTCATTATCTGGTATAGTTTGGAAATTGATGTCCAAGAATTCAAAATGTATATATTCATAAGTGAGATCAGGATACATAGTCACATAAGCTTTAACAAGAGTTAATTTCAGTCTTCTTTATGTTTTGTGATGAGAACAATCACAGAGAGATCAATAGAATAAATTGTCTTTTTTATTATTACATCACTGAAAACATCTGAACTTCGTGTCTGAGAATTTTGCAAGAGAAATTCATTTTAGTCTGCAAAATCCATTGTATATTGTTTTAGGGATATCACTAATCAGATGGGTCATTTAGCTCCATGGGTCAATCACCTCCAATCTAGGTGATTTTTTTATTTTTATTTTTTAAATTAAGCTTCTGCAAGTTTTAATGGTATGCTCTATTCTATTTTGGGCCTACGGGTTTTCCCCACATGCATGGCTTATCAGAGTGTTTATAGTAAGTGACAAGATCTAGGTGCTACTTAGGGTAATGACACTTACTAGAATAGTTTTTTCCAGTAACTAACTTCTTGTGTGCTGTTTCGAATAAGCAAATTATCTGTATTTCAGAGGTTAAATGAAATGGGTGAAAAACAGAGGATTAAATACATGTAAAAAGTTGTGTTTTACTCTTTTCCAGAATAAAATAAAAATCAAGAAGACAATTAGAAATGTTATTTCTAGACTCTGGCTTTGAACATGGGTATTGATTTTTTAAAATATTTTCTGATTTCTTTTCCTAGCATTTGTTTTAGGCTTGATGATGTACACAGTCTCATTTATCTTATTTTCACTCAGTAAATAATTCATTGAATCAACAACATGTATTTACATGCCTATTTGGGTTCAAAGGATACGAGAATGAATAGATGAATAAAAAGCATCTCTTTCCAAGGCACGTACTCGGGGAGTTTGTATTAGAGATTGTTATCTAAGGTTTTGTCTGTGTGTGGGAGTTTGGTGGGAGAAAGGGAGTGCTGGTGTGGGAGGTAGGGCATAGGGAAGAAGTGCTGCCCCCATAATTGACTTCATTGATACCAATTTATTTTAAAATGAACTAGCTAACTCCAGTCACAATTGTATTATGTAAATTGTATCTTTAGAAATTATCTAGATTAGCCAGGCGTGATGGCACATTCCTGTAGTCCTAGCTTCTCGGGAGCTCACCTTACCAGAGGATCACTTGAACCCAGAAGTTCAAGGCTGCAGTGACTTATGATCATGCCACTGAACTCCAGCCCAGGGAGCAGCATGAGAGACCTTGTCTCTTAAAAAAAAACAAAGGAAAATAGGTTATCTAAAGCAGTAATGTTTATTACTTCCTTATTTTTAGGTTGGGTTGAAGACTGGAGATCATTTTTCATTTTTGAAAACAAATTGAATGATATTAGTAATTTTAGACAAAAGTCTTGAAAGCATTTCAGAAATCACACAGAAGTTTTCTTTCAGGGCTGTTTCCCAACAGATCAGATCATTCATCACATTTCCAGTCCTTTGGGAGAAAAATGAGTTCTCAATGACTGTTATGGAATGAATTGCCTTTGTTCCCACTCTTTCCTTATTTTTTCATCCAGAATGAGATTCTATTGAATTATTGATACATTATTATTATGGGATCCTTGGGGTGTAGCTTGGTCAGCTGGAAACTTCTTTGGCCAGTGGTGCTTTTGCCTGAGTTTTGCTTAGGCCCACTTGGCCTGTCAGGCTGTGCTTGGCTCATGCTACTGGGCTGGATCCTATGCCTGGAAGCAAAGCAGCAAGGGTGTTTAAGCAAGTGAGAGTGAGGTACGGGCACCACACACAGCCAGGCAGGCTGTGAGGTTGCAGCTGGACCAGATGTACCACAAGCAGCTTCCAGGGCTGGCATGCAGAACATGATGGCACCTGGAAGCTTGGAGACACCAGGAACTGCAGAGTTTCAGAGAGGTTGTCACAGTCCTGACCCAGGGACCTTCTAGGTCTGGGGTCCCTGAAGGGCCACAGCTCTTTTTTCCTTCATGTCACCTGCAATGTGATGAGCAAGAGGTGTGTTTCAGCCCTGTTTGTTTTATAGTTCTTTCAGCCCTGACATTTGGCAGGTCCCAAGTTCTTGTTCCATGCTCAGAAAGAATGAGATACATGGACAAGTGGAGGTGAGCGAGGTGAAGAGGAGCTTTATTGAGCAATAGAACAGCTCAGACAAGACCCACAATGGGTAGGTCCTCCCTGCAGCCAAGGCATCCTGACGAGTGTTCAGTTCTCAGCAGAGAGGAGACTCTGTGGTGGGTAGCTCTTTTCCACAGCTGAATGTCCCATCATCTTTTCAGCTTTCAGTAGAGAAGAGACCCTGGGGTGGGTAGCTCCTCTCCACAGATGGTCAGCTCCTCTCTGCAGCTGGTTGTCCCATCATCTCTTTTTGAGCCTGGCTGAGTCTGGGGATTTTGTGGGCTTCAGGTGAGAGGAAGTGCATGCTGATTGGTCCATGGGCAGCTATAGGTGGTTGACAGGACTGGTAGCCTAGCCACCAGGCTTCAGGCCTTTCCCAACTTGGAAATGAGGCTGCACTGGGGACCTACCCCTTTCCACCCGTGAACCTGTTTGTCTTCTGCTGCCGTTCCTGAAACCCAGACTGTTTGTGCCAAGGGCATCTGCAGCCGAGTGCCAAGCTACCCTCAACCCCACCTTGGCCTCCCTCCTGTGCTCCTCAGTGCCCAAAGTTGGGAGGGGGCTGAGATGGCAGGGGGTAGCATGTCAGTGCTGCCCCGAGTGTGTGCATACCCAGCCAGGTTACAACAGTGCCTGGGCCTGCGGCCATGACTTGGGTGGCTGCCGCTGTTCCTGAGAGAGCAAGGCTCCTTCCTGCTCCTAGCCCCCTAGAGCACAGGGATGCTTGTGTTTGCAGCCACTGCTGGGCAGCTACACCTGCACCTGAAAAGAGAGAGGCTCCCACCGTGCCAACTCAAAAGGGAATGAGGCTTCCGCTTGTTATCAGTTCCTACTGGTTTCCTGAAGTGTGCAGCCTGGGCTGCACCTCCCTCACCACAGTTGGCATCATCACAGTGACCGCTAGACTCTGGCCATGGCTGCTATCATTATTGTATAAACTGATAAGAAATTGTGGGGAACCACCACTTCTGAAATGAATTGGAAGGTCATCAGTCTTTTTTGCATAGCTCCAGAGAGATAGCTTAAAATATTTCATTGACTTCTTAACCTTGAAAACATACAATAAAAACTAGGACAGGAATTTTAAAAAGAACAATACAAATGTAGTGGTTGGAGGAACTGACTTTGGAAAAATATTAAAATAGCTGAATATGAATCATTTTCTGAAAAAAACTATGGTTTTTTGAATATGAATAGTTTTCTGAAAAAACGGTGACTGACTACAAATATTTGTATTCTTAGAGGAGATAATCCTTCATGGTAGGTAGTTTAGGGGCATTTTGAAGTAGCATGGAGGTGGACCTATAAGAAAGCAAATTTAAGTTCAGTATTAGCTAATTATTTAAAGTGAAGTGCATCAGTTTGAGGGAAAGAAAAATATTACTTGGGCAAAGTTTTGAGTTACTCCAAATCAAGAAGCAGCAAAACAATATGCTCTTGGCTGTTGTCAATGAAGGTAGAATATAAGTATCAATCCCGACACAATGTATTTCTTTCATGTTTGATTATTTAAATAAGTCACTTGGGGACAACTTTTGAATGCCTAAAAGAGGAAGGTAAAATGAAAATATTTGGAGAGTATCAGAATTTTTAAAAATTCATGAGAAAAATGATCTGGGATACATAGAATCCTCACATAAAGCAGAAACCTAATTGTAGTTTAGTTCAGTGAAAACTTGACCATGTATTGTAATTCATCTGACTATAGAAAGTTTATGTCAATCACAGATAATCCTCAAACCTTATTTTACCAACTATATTCAAGCTCCATCAAACTGTTCCTAAGCTATTAAAAAGGAGACAATTAGCTGATGGATCTTATATCTTTTTTTATTTCTCTGCTCACCTACTGGGGTAGTTCTGTATGGGCAGTGAAATTGCCAAAATGAAAGTTATCTTGAGGAGTGAGTGGAAGAAACACCAGGTCAAATGTTCCACAGTGCAGACAATTACACTTAATAACTTAGAGGTGGCTGTGGTTTATTACTACTGACAAGGAAGATTTTCTAAGAAAATAGAAACTATTGCTATTTTAAAATAGAAAAAGAAAGTACATTGCTCTTTGTAAGAAGTCGAACTACTCAATACTACATTGCATTATAGCTGTTATTGTAATGTATTAACATCTGAAAAAATATTTCTTATTCCCAAAGGTCAAGTTAGGCTAGCAAATGGACTTCTTGGTAAATTTTTATTCACTAGTAATGAGCAATGTGAACTTAAACTTTTAGAGAGCAAAATGTAAATTGAATATATAATGTTTTTCAAAAATCTTCAGCTACCTTGTGGAGAGAGAGATATATATATGTGCAAATATATATATGTGTGTGTGTATATATACGTATATGTGTGTGTATGTATATATGTATATATACATATATATGTGTGTGTATGTATATATAAAAAATTCTATATGGCCTTAAATGAAATAATCTTTCCATACAGAATGATGGATAGACAAATGTTAGAAACCAGTCTTGAAATTGCTCTATAAGACAATTTTAGTCAAAACTCTGCTATCTAGAATAGGTAAAACCAAAACCTTTCCCTGATGCTTTATCATCAATATTTATTTCTTATATATATATGTTGTAGATGTCAGGAAATTGTCTATTTCCAGGTAAAAACTTTGATGTCCTCCCTTGTTACTTTTACATTCTGCCTCTAAAAGTGCAGTTGTGAAATTGTAGAGAGATTCCACAGTGAGAACTGGGTAGTTGGGTTATGTAACTTGTTCTTCCATTAGCAGCAGGGATTTACCTAAACTGCCCCAGATAATGAGACAATCTCTTGAAGATTTGCAATGTGTGAGATATCATCTTTATTTCAGTGACCTCTTCTGATGCTACCAGCTAAATCTATTCCTTCTCATTTTACTTTTTGTTAAAAAAATTTGCTGCTAAATATTTCCTATTTAATAATTATTCATATACTTGAGATCAGTCTCATCATCTAACAATATTTTCTTCTTTGAGAGTGACAATAGAATACATCTTTGATATAGGAAAAAATTTATTTTGCCCAATTCCCTTTATTTAAGTTTACTACCAATTTTGAAGTGACATTTTTTGGTTTGGTTTCATCCAGTCATTTTGAGCAGGGTTATTCAGTACTTTTGTCTCTTGGGAATAGATATAGACTGGATACTAGGAGAGTCTCAAGATTTCTGTAATCCCCAAAAGGGAGATGCTCACAATTGGGACTATACAATACTTTCCCAGGGGAGTAGATTGAATATTAGTGATATCTAGATCGAATTTCCCCTACATGGGTTTTACTTGAGTGTCTGGAAAATAATTTAACAAAATTCATTAAGAGAGATGCTTATAAATCTTTAAACATCTTTTGGACACGGCACTGATTTTTGTGTTCTATTTTATTTAATTATGATTATAATGCTTTGAGGTCGATATTTGTGTTATTTCCATTTTCATGTAAGGAAAAATTGGACTTGAACAAGTTAAGGAATTTGCCCAAGTTTACCCAGATGTTTATGTATTAGACGCAGCTGTCAAAATTGTGTCTGACTTTAGTACAAAGTTGTCATGCTCTCCTGGCTCTACTAAGGAGGCAAGATTCAGCATTCCTAATTCTTAGAAATGAGTGGAGCAGAACTTATCCATTCATGGGTGAGTGAAGAAGCAGGCATTTAGCTTGTTGTAGACTCTAGTGTGGGGAACAAGTTATACAGCAATCTATTAATAAAACTCACTCATAGGGAAATTTGTTCAAGCTCTTGATTGGTAAGTGAGAATAAGGGCTTTGGTAAACACAACAGACCAATCTAACTAAGAGATGAAATCATAAAGACAATCAGCAGAAGAAATAGACCCATAATTAGGACCTGTTTCTTCAGTTCAGTCTAGTATTCATGTCCTAGCCTCAGCTATAGGTCCTGCATTATTGTTTAAATAAAAATAAGCACCTAAGTTGGCTCTCCAAAAATGTGTATCATTCCTATTTCAATTCACCTTTTTGATAATTATATATGGCCTTAAATGAAATAATCTTTCCATATAGAATGATGGATAGACAAATGTTAGAAACCAGTCTTGAAATTGCTCTATAAGACAATTTTAGTCAAAACTCTGCTTCCTAGAATAGGTAAAACCACAACCTTTCCCTGATGCTTTATTATCAATATTTATTTCATATTTTAGGTCCTTGTCAAAATCAAACTTTATTTACTTCTCTAGGCTTGAACTACTCAAGTAATTAGGCAACATTTCAGAATCATGAACTGTTTAAATCTTCCCCCCCCACTTGTCATTTTGTTCATTATCCAAAATGGTATTATAAACATTCTTGCAAGTCTTTTCTCAAATTTTACCTTCTCAGTGATGACCACATTACCTTATTTAAATTGCAACTTCACTACCAGCCTTCCTACATCCTTTACCTCCTTACACTGTTCTACTTTTAAACTTTATGTTTTACTTTAAAATTTTTAACTATATACCTTATTACCTCCTAACACGTGTGCATCTGCATTTACTTACAAACGTGTATATGTTATCATTTAAATATTGTATTAATTGTCTGTCTCCTTCCACTACAATGTAAGTTCTATAGAGCAAGGATAATTGTTAGCTTTGCACTTTATTGTATTCCTAGTGCCTAAAACGATGCTTGCCACTCGTAGTATAGATACTTGATAAATACTTAGAAATAAATAAGTTAATAACCAATGATTATCAGTCACACTAATTTCAGCTCTCTGCTTGAAATGTTAATTTTTCAAAAGACTGTAAATATATGTTTGTTTGTTTATTTTACAGAGAAGGCAAAGAGAATCATTGGTTTATGCTTACCACTTGACAGCCACTTCACATGGTGTAAATATTCTGACTTATTTTATCAATCTTCTTTTACAAAAACCAAGTGAACAGACAACATCCAGTAAGACTTAAGTTACTGCTTTATTTGAAACAGTTCAGGGGGCATATCCCTCTTCAATCCATATTATTTACATGAAAATATCAAGCAGGCAGTGTTTTTAAAGGAAACAATTTCTTACAAAATTTTTGCAGGTGTAATTGTTCTCATAAAGTTACATAATCCTGGCAACTATCTTATGAAGTTTGTTCTATTGAACTACTACAAGTTTAAATATCTTATACAATATTACTCCTTCATAAGTATGTGAACTAGTATTATGACTGAAGTTGCCTGGTGTCAGAGTCTGTATTCTAAGACCTACTATGTGATGCAGTTTCACATCTTAATTTGCTCTTTTTCTGAAGATGGAGGGGAAATTAATTGTGTAGTGAGGGTTGGAGGTGAGGCATATTGTCTTGTCTTTCTTAGTCCCATACGGGGAAATTTTACAAAGTCTCTTCCAAAACACTGAAATATAACTCAAAACTAGGGAAGACATATATTGGTCTGTACAAGTTCTGATGTCAGCCTTCAGGCCAATTCAAAGTACTCAGAGTTCATAGCTTATGAAAAGTATCGGCTTTGAATTAGGATACTTGAGGTTAATTGGTATATGCTTATCTAAAGAGAAATATAGGAATATACCAGTTGCTAGGCAATAAAAGCAAGAGATTGAGGTCAATACCAGACACTTCCCCAGGAAGAAAAACAAAACCAAATGCTGTTGTATCAATGCCAAGGGTCATCAAACAGCCATGTACTAAAGTGTCAAGGCCAGCAGATAAAACCTTCCTGTGTGTTACAAAGTCCCAGATCTTTATATACCCACTTTTTAATGGTGAAAACTTTTAAATAATTGTATTTGAGATCTTTGATGAGAATTAACAAGGTCACAGGCAAGCTATAAGGATAATAAATGTGCCTTTGAAAATTCACTCAGATTTTTAAGGCAACCTAAAACTGTAGACATTCACTTGGATTCTGTCATTGATTAGTGAGCTAGTTGTGCTGAAACATCAACATACTAATTAGTATGTCCTCTAATTAGTTCAAACTCCTTCTGCCTCCTCTCTTCCTTTGAGCATTCCTTGGCAATATAAGAGGCAAAGAGGTTATAAATGTAGAACCCCATATAATTTTGTTATCATTAAGTGTGCTTGATTCAATTACAGCCTATAAAGGAACGGTAACTTCTTTGGCTCTTTTTCTGTTGCTTTAAGGCTTAATTATGTTTCTATATTTCAGATTTTAATGATAATCTATTATTTACCTTATTTGTTGTGTGTAAATATATATTTTCTATTGCGTTAGAAACAGTTGAAAGAAGACTTTTAAAACGGTAACTTCTTAGGAGTTTTTTTCTTAGCCTGAACCAACTATCAACTAACCTATCATAGAAGAGAACAATGGTGAAAGCATTTAATAGTACTGATCATTAGATTTTTTTAGTCAATTGGTTGGCAAAAGATGAGATGATTTTCCACTGTCTACAAAACACCTGGTGCTGAATGGACTCCTGAGTATGATGATGCGTGTATGTTTTACCATCTGAACTGCAGGAAAATCCAAATATATGGCTCTGAAAGTAAGTAGAGCTAAGTCGTGTTTGTTTTATGCTGGTCAGAGATTCCTCCAGCAAGACAGTTCTAAGTAGTCAGACGTCTATTGTGTAAACATTGCTTGAAGAAAAACCCAAAGTAGGTTTTCCTGATCCAAATTCCATTAGCACTTCATTTTATAGGTCACATGAATAACTAAGAAACAACAGAACCTGAGATGAGAAACTGACTGTGAGTCACAGCATCCTACTTCAAATATAAAATTCTATATATGTAGGCTTTGAATGTCCGAGTGTTCTGGAGTGCAAAGGGAGAGTTCTGGTCATGAGGCGTAAGTGGTACTAAAGACATGCCCACAGAAACTGCAAAAATGGTTGGCGGTCATTTAAACAACTTGCCTTCTATGTGTAGACCTCACAATAATATTTTCACCTATGTCTAAGTAAATCTATAGTAGTATAAATGGAAAGTGACATTGTGCTTATTAGTGAACACCCTATCTAAATAAATCTCCATTAGATAGAGGAAAAATAGGCACAATAATGTGGCCTATGATAGAAGCTTATAGAGTGAAATTAAAGGCTTATCCTGAAGATTTTCATGGCATACATGTCCTCTGTCAACAGAAGAAAAAGCAAAATATAAGCTAAGAAGAATAGAGAGCAGAATGGATTTCCAAGTCTGTGGCTAAGTAAAAAATGGAGGTGAAAAAGATGAAAATATTTGTAAAATAACAAAATTAACATAATAACCAAAAATCAACATTAGAGTATTTATTGAACATTATTAATCCTGGGGGAAAAGATCACTCATGAAGTGACAAACTAGAAAATATTTTTCAAATTTGAAAGAAAGGATATAAAATAAAATAATGAGGGAGATAGTGATTGATATGGAGATTCAAATTATGGGTATAACTAGAAAGAGTCCAAAACAATACAGTAAAACTTGTTTTATAAAAATTTGCATAATAAAAATAACCCTAAAATAAAAATAAACTGTAGATCCTATTAGCATCCAAACACAAAAAATGCTAACTATGAAGAAATAAAATTAAAGTCATTTTTTCTTGTGCTATGTTAAATTCCTGGAACAATGAAGAAATATTGTAAAATTAAAACAAATGTCATCAACCAAAAATGTTATACATAGCCAATTTTACTGTAAATTAGCATAAAAACAACTTAGTATGCGCACTCAACATTCATTTTTGGACGAAAAGGTATGCTGAAACCAACCAAAATTATTTAAGGATGAAATTTAAAAATTAAAGCAAAAAATGTTTTTTATTAATAATACTAAAGACATTGTGCTGACTTCTCATGTACAAATTAATTGAACCCTAACAAAAATAGCAGAACTCTAGAATTATTTCTCTTTTATAAATGAGGAAATCAAGGTAAAGTTAAATTACATAAAGGACTAAATTCATATTAAGAGCCAGGATCGACTTTAGGCAATATGGCTTTATGACCTCACTCATTCTGCTATGCTGCCTCAAAAATTGTGGTGCCACATAAATGGTCATGGCACGTGGCACTGAAACCATATAAACATATATTTTGTAGAAAATTTTCCACAAGTAAATTTTCAAATGTAAAAATAATTTAAAAACAACCTTGAAAACGATGATTTGTTTTCAAGAGGTTAATCCTTTTGCTGAAATCCTCTCTCTCTCTCTTTCTGTGTGTGTTTTAAAACACTTTAAAAGTATGACATAAAGACCTCCTCAGTGTAAAATCATGCTGTAGTTTGGGAAGTCCCAAAGACCACCCCTACGTTCAATGATTCATTAGCAAGATTCTCAGAACTAAGGAAACCCATTAGACCATGTTTACTGTTTATTATGGTGTAATGATGTAGATTAAAATAAGAATAAGAAAGCCTTAGAAAGCAGACAAGTTCATATTGGTTTCTTAAACACTTCACCAAAGTTGCTTAGAAAGACTCTTCAAAAATTAAAACACACATAATTATAAACAAAAGATAGGTCAAAAGTAATTAGGTAAAGAAAAGAGATAATAAAATCACCCTAAGAGCAACAACCTCTACATTTAAGCACTTCATATGTGCAAGGTGGTGCATGTACATTGCTAACTTAATTCTCTAAACAATCTGGCTAGTGGGGCATTTATTATTATTATGTTACAAATAAAGAAACTGATTTGGCAGAATAAAGTTAACTGTTAATGGTAGATGAACACCTGGCAGTGTTAAGTTCAAAACTGGGGTTATTTAGCTCAAAAGCCACTCGTTTCCCTATGCTATACTGACAGTGCCTCTGCTGAGAAACTAAAATTGGACCTGAGGCAACAAGAAAAATCTCAGAGTAATAATTCCAATTTAATATGAATATTAATGCAGTTTGGGGCACCAGATATGGGAGGAAAAAACATATAGAAGAAAAACGGTTTAGTCTATTTTCAGGCAACTGATATTGTGTGGACCTAATTTTATCTCTGGGTAATTAAAATGATTAGATCCATGCCACAGACATGAATGTTAAAAGATAAAATTATTGTAATGTGCATAGTTTATATATAGACACCATAACTCCATATGCTAAACCTTGGTCTTATAAACAGGATATATTCTCAGATGTAACTATAACCTTCATATACTTCCAGTTATTTGATTGATAACCCTGTTTCTAGAAAGTTGGACAGAGGAGTTATCAAGCATTCTAATGTTATCAAAATAAATTTATAAATTTATATTTTACCATTGAAATTATTTTAGCTGATTATTTTTAAGTGAATTTCTAAAATTTATTTCTGGTACCTTTTTTCAACTTAAAAATTGATTTTTTAAAATGCAATGTATCGGTCATTCAAAATTGTACATTTTCATTTTACATTATAACTATTTAAAGTATGTATTCACTCTGTAAAATATGGGTTGAAAAACACCAAAAGAGTTCACTATTCAGCATAATGACATTTCTCTCTATTCACCTTGGCGTTTCCCCATCTCCTTGAAAGTAATATTAAAATCTCATTTTTTTTTTCCAGATGATAAATCATGGCAATATAAAAATGTTTATATAGCATGTTTTATTCCATTCTTGAGCTGCAAAGGGAAAAATGACAATATTTTCATTGCATCAGTATGACCATGGAACCAGTTGTCATGAAGGCTGATTGAAGAACTGCTCCTATTTCACATCTACTTAAAATGACTTTGCAAAGGCTGAGCTATAAACACAAAATGACCAGAACATAGTAAAGCTAACGTGACTATTTTAGTCATCTCAATAATTGATTCCAATGGCTGCTGCTGATGGAATTGTGCAATGATCAACATCTATCACTAGGACAGCCTACATGATTGGATTGGGAACACTATATCAGGTTATCATGTGTGGGTGTGTGTGTGTATTTCCAAGTTTGTACATGCACAATTGGAGGTCAGTGAGTTAGTCTAAGTTTTTCCAGAGACCTTATGTTGAGTTATTATTACCAACAATAGATTTGGGAAAGTGTCAGATTTTTCAAATGAATGCGGTCCAATTATCTATTTCCAGGAAGATAACCTAAGTTAAAAATGCATTTTTTCTACGGTTTTGATAATTGTTTTAAAATGTATTCATCAAAGACTCAGATTTACCAAATTAAAATAAAATTGTATAATAACGTCCAGTACTCTAGTTACAATTAAAAACATGTATATTTATCATTATTCCAGTTTTTAAGCATAAGGGAAGAAAAATCCAATATTATATTGTTTTCCAGTATTTTAAGCATGTCAAATATAGTGAAATTTGGGTAAATAAATGCTAAGGTTATTACTACTACTGTAGTATTTTATATTTTGAAAAAGTGAAAGTAAAATGGCACATACTACATGGCTGTGATGATGTATGTTTATTTGCAGGATCATTTTCCCATGCAAGGTGGCAGAGCATATAGATGTTCTGCTAGGTAGGAAAACAATACAATTTGTGTGTGGATTTGATGCTTTTGAGGACTTATTTATATGTTTTCATTTTTCAAATTGTATGTACTGCTATGAGAGTTTCTGTGGAAAAAGGAAAAAAGAAAGTAAAAGCAATCCATGGTCAAACATTGTTAAAATCCCTGCTTTCTCCCTATTCATATGGGGGTAGGAGGTGGTCACAAAGAACATTAATGTATTAAAAAGGCTCTAAGAAGTATGATGATAGTTCACTGACTGATTCTCAAACTTATTTGTTTGCGTACTTTAAAAACATAACATTACATAAAATTAAATGTAGAATATACTTTGAAAAGTGTTCATATAAAGGATAATCTCATTCTGTTTTCTAGGACATGACAAATATTACCTATTAATGTTTGTAAGAATAGAAAAATGACAGAGAGGGGTATTAAAAGTAAGAAATTATAACCCATATTAGGTTCTGGATTTTTTTTTTTTTTTAAGCATTCTGTCAGATAGTCTTCCGGCATGTTCTTGGAAGCTTCTTGTGAAGTGCAACTCACAGTTACTCATTGATATCTGTTTTCTTGTCATCCATGGCTACCTCTGATTCTTTGTTTGATTGTTTCTAATATTGGATTGGAATATATTTTTCTGTGGTTTCCCAGTGGTACTAATTCTATTTTCTCTCCAGGGGAGTTGGTGACACAGGAGAGAAATCATCCAAGGCCATGGGTCAGGCTTGATTCTCAGCTTTTGTGGACTGGGGAGTTGAGTTAGAAATGACCTACCTGAGATGAACCACTAAATGTTATAAGACGCTTGCTTGATCAATTCCTGTAGAAAAAGAGCTAACAGGAATCAGGAAATGCTCCCCAGTAAAAAGGAAAGATGGCCTCTTCCAAATTAAGGCTGACTGGGAGTGAGAAGAAAGGGAATTCCTGAGGCAGAGGCTCTCTAGCCTCAAATTTTTAACCTGTAATTCTTTAGTGTCTTTGGTAAAATGAAGATTCATATTCACTAGTTTGGGGGTAGGTCCAAGATTCTGAACTTCTGAAATCTTCCAGATTATGTCAATGCTGAGGCACCTCACCTAGGGGAACAAGGCTCTGGGAGAACTGAAATTTTACTGGATAGGGAGAGCGAGAATCTATTGTGCCAGGTTAGTTTTCTTAGTCCATTTGGGCTGTTATGACCAAAATACCATCAATTGGATAGCTTATAAGTAACAGAAATTTGTTTTTCAGAGTTCTGGAGTCCAGGAAGTCAGTCCAAGCTCACTGTACTGGCAGATTCAGTGTCTGGCAAAGGCCTGCTTTCTAGGTCATTGATGGCACCTTCCTCTTATGTCTTCACATGGTAGAAAGTGTGAGGGGTCTTTCTCAGGCTTCTTTTATAAGGACATTAATCCTATTCATAAGGATCCATCTTCATGACCTAATCATCTTCCAAAGGTCCCACCTCCTAATACCATGACCTTGGCAATTAAAGTTTTAACATGTAAATTTGAGAGAGACACAAATTTTCAGTCCATAGAATTAGTTAACGTAGAATTTCCCAAACTTTATTTATTATAAAAATCACGTGGAGGTTCATATAAATATAGATTCCCACATCCAATTTCATATGTGCCAAATAATATTCTTTAGAGAAAATGCCCAGATTTTTTTTTTTTTATGATTAGTAATTCCCTCAGGTGGTTCTTAAGATTAGTAAGTTTGCAAAATATGGAGTTAATGCAGTTTTTTCCCAAGTTGATCTTCAGACCACAGTCAAGCTAACTGCATAAAGATCTGCTTTCCCAAGGAGCTTATTGGAAATAAGCTTAGAAGTCTTCACTAATGTTAGGATTCAGATCTATCCAAGATCCTGATGCACACCAGGCTTGTGAACCACTGAATATGCATGCTACTCTTTGATGTGAATTAAGATATTCCCCAGACTTTATAGAAAATGTTTAAATATTCTAGTCTGACTGTATTCACCCAAATAAAAATGCTAAAAGCAGTGCCTACCTGAGGTCATTGAGGTTGACAGTGGTAATTTCTGAAAGGGTAGACAGAAAGGTCTCCCTGGGGAGAGTGGAGGCTTTACCAACTTCTATTAATCTGACAGGTTTGTGTGTAAGAGTGTTTTAATGATACAGACAAGGTGTCTCACATTAGCAACTTCAGTCAACTTCCTGAGTTTAAAGTAGAATTTTATCACTTACAGGGAACTAGTGGGGATTGGGGGATAATTGTAAGGCAGAAAAGGAAACTTTTTGGTATATTTGATAAAAAAAAGGTACATACTTTCAAGTTGAATACTCTTAACTGTTGCCTCTGTTTCTTAATGACAATAATAGCAATAACAATAGTAATTGCACCTAGATCAGGGCATGGTGCGTAACAAGCACTGAATAACTATTAGCTTGTTAGACTTGTTATGTACCAGGCTCTGATCCAGGTGCAATACATCTAGTTGCTTGGCCTTCAGCAAGTGGCCTAACTCATCTACATTCTCGTATTTTCTTATTTCTTATTATTTGATCCCCCTCTTATTTGATGTACAAGAAGAAAGATAATTTTCTACAAAAACTCTCCTGAGTGACTTTATCTTTAATGTCAATAGCCTCTGCAGCACTGTGGTTGCACAGTTGCTCAATCTCTTTAATTTCAGGTGATCTTGCCTCCATTTCACATTATTCATCTATTCCACACCCTGAACCAAAGGCTGTCCCATTTTAGATATTTCTAAACACCATAACCCATTGTTGGGCCTAAGTTTCTGGATAGTTACCTTAAACATGCTTTTACTGTAACTGTCCTTTGAGTTTATACTTACAGTTTCATAATTTTTTTTTCTTCCATTCCATCTGGCTTCCTTCCCTAACTAACCTGTATCTTTGATTTTCACTGGCACTAATGTTTCAGCAAACTCCTCTATTCCATCCCATTAGGCTTCACCATTCCTAGAAATCCTACAATCCTCTTCCCCTCTCTGGTTGGGCAGCTGAGTACTAACATAGAAACCCATACGACCAGGGGGAGTGATGCCCTTATCTATTGAGGGGTCTAATCTTCATAGGGCTGTCAGTGCACCCATTATCCTTTCACTCGTTCATGGTCTGCTCCCCAGAATATTATACACAAGAACGATTTTAAAAGTGTATTGCTATCATCAAGGCCCTAAGGGTTGTTAAGCCTACCTGTAGTTTTGAGTCACCTAGAGAGATTTGTTTTCTAATGCTCAGGTTCACACAGGAGTCATTAAAGAAAAGTCCCTGAGGGTTGGCTAGGCAATGGTATTTAAAAAAAGTTTTCCCAGTGGATTCTAACATGTGGCCATGGTTGAAACCACTGCTCTAATGCATCTTCAATGTTTCTTTTCAGCTGAAAGATTTCATCTCCTGTAAGATATTGAAACGACCACACTTGGATTCCTCATTTCTTTCCTTCAACTCTTTATAGACTTATACATATTAGCACTCATTCTAATCCTTTTCCAGTCTCAGGCATTTGATCCTTGGTCCTGACCATGCCCTATTCCTCAACTTTGTTATTGAACAATTTATTCTTATCCTCTGTGTCAGTGTCCGTACCGCTTCTTTCTAATCCGTCTTTGACTTTCTCTGAGTCTGTGATTTGGTGTGTATGCCTCCATCTCCACATCTCCCTGTATCTCTCTCTATGGCTTTGTCCCTGTATCTGTTACTATATCTATTTTCTGCTTCTCCTTATCTTTAAATTCGTTTCTCTCTGTGTCTCTGTCTTTGTGCATGTCTGCCTATCTCTCTGTCTCTGTTTCTCTCTGTCTCTGTCTCATCTCTCTCCTTGTTCTCACAACTTTCTGTCCTCCCGCAACAACCCTACCCCTTCCCCTGCTTCTGCCCGTGTCTCCTTGCTATGTCTGTCTCTCTCCACTCTTTATATCTCCATTGGCTCTTTGTCCTAAGCCTGTAGATATATTCATATACTCCCATTAAAAATTGCATGATTCTGAATCTCACTCTACTTCCTTCTCATCTAAAATTATAGAGATAATAACCTAACATGACTATTTCCATTTATTGTTTTCATTTACTTTTCAGTAAACTGCAGTCTGGATTTTATTCCTACTCTGCCACAAAAACTTTTCTCGTTCTGATCACCAACGACCTTTGATTACTCATTCTAATAGGCACACCTAGTCAGTAAGTCAAATGGTAATTTCATTTTCAACAAAATTTGATTCTGTTAGCCAACATTTTCTTTTTAATGCTTTTTCTTCTTTTCGCTTCCATGATGTAACTCGCTTATTATTTTTCTACAGTTATTATAATTGTCTTATTTTTTCAGCATGATTTTTCTGTGTCTTGCCCTTGCATATTGAGTTTCCCAGATGTGGTGGATTTAATAACCTTGTTCAACTCCTTCCCAAAGGAGGTAGATTCTCCTTACCCTGACCCTGCCCACCCACCCACATATGTGGACTGACCTTGGGTTTTGCTTATACCAAGAGAATGTGGTAGAAGTGACACTGTTGGGATCTGGAGCTTAGTTCTCAAGATACATTAGAGGGACAGCCTTCATGCTCTTGGAATATTGACATAAGGTTCCTATGCTGAGAAGCAGCCTGTGATAAAAAGCCTGCAGACAAATAGAGCCCAGTTAGCCCAGGTGTGTCACCTGAGACGAGCCTCCAGGTGATCTGTAAATTAAATGTAGCCACATCTGTGAGCCCAGGCACGACTAGCAAAGGATTCTTTTAGTTAATCCACAGGGTTTTGGAAAGTATCTCATCATTTTTATTTTAATTAATTAAGTTATAGATGGTTTTATAAGCAATAATTAAAAAGTGATAACTCCAGAAATACTGCTGTTGCTAACTTCTCTTTACATTCTTAAACTACCCCAGAATAACCTTCCAATATTCTAACTGCAGAGGGTCTCCAACTTATGATGGTTCAACTTAATGTTATGACTTTTTAACCTTACAATGGTGCAAAAGTGATATATATTCAGTTGAATCCATACTTTGAATACACTTACAACCATTCTGTTTTGCACTTTTAGTTCAGGATTCAATGAATTACATGAGATATTCCACACTTTATTATAAAACAGCCCTTGTGTTAGATGATTTTTGCCAAATTATAGGCTAATGTAAATGTTTTGAGCACATTTAAGGTAGACTAGGCTACGCTATTATGTGGGGGAGGTTAAGTGTATTAAATTAATTTTCAACATAAAATATTTCCAAACCTACAATGACTATCAGAATGTAATCCCATGGTAAGGTGAGGAGCATCTGTGCCTTCTCTGTGCTTATAACTGCCTAAAGTATCTTTTCAGTTTTAGTCTCTTAAGGGCCTCAAAACCAGAAATTTGAGGGTCTCAAAACCATAATTCCAAGTTTTCATAAATATCGATAATTTAATGTTTCATAATTACATCTAATTCAAAACATCTAAATATTGAACAATACCATAGGTTTTCTAATTTATTTAGTGGTATAATTACCCCCCCCAATCATCCAATTCTGAAAAATCTAGATGATTCTCGCCTCCTGATTTTTTTCTCAATTTCTTCATTTAATCAACATCCTATTATAATCTAACCTACTAATTATTTTCTACTTAGTTCCTTCTCATCCATCATTGTTGGGTCTCAGACTTTTGACATCTTTTGCCAGGACTATTGTAGTGATTTTTTGACTATTGTAGTAATTGGTTTCCCTATTTTCCCAGACCCCCTTGAATATTTACTACATAGAAATATAACTAAAGCTAGTATTTGACTATATTTCTGTTTTTAAATGTATCCATAAAATAAAACTTACTCTGCTAGCATGACACATAAAACCCTTCAATTTGACCCCTAACAAACTATCCAACCTTATTCTCTGCATTCCATGGCTCTACATTCATCTCAATGACATTTTCTACATGAGAAATATTGGATCATTCAAATATACACGTATAAATAAAATTTCAAAGATCATGCTTCAAATAATGCCATTTCTGTGGCAAAATTTATGCTACAAATCATACCATTTTGTTTATTTGCTTGATTCAGTTAAACTCAGCCTCCTTTTCCCATTTAGAAAAAATGTGCAGCTCTCCGCCAGCACTCATTTAATTTTACATAAACACACTCTTTAACACTGAAGCAAATCTGACTGATTTTCAATGTGAAAATAAAATATAAAAACTATTCTGGGAGTTTATTTCTAAACATAGCTAACATCAGAATAGTCTGAATCATAAGAATTGTCTATTTTGGAAAAATCAGATTCATCAAATGAATCTTCAGCCAACAGTGGTCCGAGAACGATGTTAACATCATGCATAGGAATGGTACGTTTTCTAGGATTTGACATTTTCAGCAATCGAGAATCACTACATTTTGTAAATGGAAATAACACTACTAAAAACAGAATTTTATAAATAGAATGATGTTTTTTGTTTCCAAAGTTGATATACTAGAGTAATGTGAAAATAGTAATAAAAGCGAGATATTTTGTGGCAAAGTTATCTCGTTGTAAACACTGCAGCCACGAGTGCCAACAGCAAGTATTTTCAGGTCAAATGTGAGAAGGTTTAAAGATGAAACTCAGGAATTATATTCTAGAGGAAATCTTTCATAAGCCCCTGCAGATTAGATGAAGACAGTGTTTTCTCCATTTTGCTATAATATTCTGTGCATATTTCTATCATAGCAGCAGTGACAGAGTATTGGAATTACCTGAATTCCTGTCTGTCTCCCTAAATCTTCTATTTGGTCTTTGAGCATAGCACATCTTCCTCACATTTCCCAGTATTTTATGCAGTTTTGGATTCAAAGTTTACACAATAGGTATCTGTTCAACTTTGGTTTTGAATTCAATTTACTCAACTATAATGTGTGTTAGTTTGTCTTCATATTATTGTTGTAGAGTAAAATTGATAAAAAATATCAGTTTTCCTTCCTACCTCTCATAGAAGAGAGAAAATAGGGACTGGAACAATAAGGAAAAACCAACCAACTGAAAAAACAAACAAAAACAACAACAGCAAAAACCTAGACACTAGGTTTTCTAGATATATGATGAGTTAAGCATTATAAAAAGAATATTTACAATGCAATAGATATATACTCTCCTGGATACCAGATGGTGTTCTCTATGAGACATTACACAAATGGAAACAGATTATTTGGATACTTCACTGACTTTTGTAGAGGGTTCCTAATGTGCTTGTGATGGTGCAGCAGACAGTGTGCAGTGGCCATTGCAAGGACGCCAGTTGCTGCCGGGGAGGCACGGCTGGGCCTGCGTGCTCCATGGAGCCAGTGGGGGCCAGGAAAAGATGATCCTAGTGGGAGCCCCATGCCCTACCAAGTTGTCGGAGTGGGAGCCCAAACTCTCGGGCGCAGCTGCAGCTGCCCAGCTGCGGCTCTGGACCCAGGCATTCTTGCACTCGTCGGGGCCTGGGAAGCCCCCTGCCCCCGTAGGCTTGGAAGTGCCTGCTCCTGCTCCCTGGCCTCTCCCTAGTCCTTGCACACACCCTACAGTGAAGCAAAGATGTGGACGTGCCCCAGTAACACAAATGGGGTGAAACACGGCCCCCTTGGACACACACCCTCATCTCGCCAGGCTTCAGGCAATGAAAGAGGAGCTGCAGCCCTTCTGAGAGCCCAGCCTTCGGGGCTCCCCAAGCCAGGGCTAACATCCTCTTTGGGGCTCTATTGTTCCTGGCATCCCCAAGCTTTTGAGTGCTGTCACGTTCCTCCAGATGCAGGTGCCTACAGTGGAAGCTGCTTGTGGTACATCTGGTCCAGCCACAGCCTCGCATGGAGCCGATACCTGTGCCGGCATCTGAAGCTGCCCGCCCTGCCACAGCAGCCAGTGTGCCTGGCTGTGTGCAGTGACCGGACCCCACGCTTGCTCACTCACACACTCCCTGCAGCTCCACACCTGGCTTGTCCTTGGCAGGCATGGGCTGTGGGCCAGTAGCACGAGCCAAGCACAGCCTGCCGGGCTGAGTGGGTGGAAAGAGCCCAGTGGGCACGAGGAAAACTCAAGCAGAGATGTCCCCAGCCACGAGGTTTCTGGCTGGCAAAGTGACACCCTAAAGATGCTGTGACACTGTAGGTCCGATCCATCAATAGCCAGCATTCAATATAACTAGGATAAAGCTGGATTAGAAGGGACTATCATATGTACTAAGTCTTTTTTTTTTTTTTTTTTTTTTGGTTATTAGGATTTTTTCCTGTGCTTATTTTCACTTACATGTAGTGACTTTATATTTATCTTTTTTTAAAAAAATCAGAACTCTTGTTTCTCAAGGTGTTTTTAGATCTTGATTCTTTTTAAGGTTTTATTTTATTTTTTGTGAACAAATAATAAGTGTGTATATTTATGGAGTATAATGGGATGTTCTGAGACGTGTATACATGTGAAATGATCAAATCAGGCCAATGAACATATCCACCACCTCGAATGCTTTTCAATTCTTTGTACTGAGAGCATTTAAAATTCACTATTTTCATTATTTTGAAATATAAAATACATTTTTATTAACTATAGTCACCATGCTATGCAACAGATCATCAGAACTTATTCTTCCTGTCTAACTAAACTTTTGTGCCCTGTGAACAACATTTCTCCTTTCCCTGTCCACCTCCTACCTCCCAACCTGTGGTAACTACTATACTACTTTCTAATTCTATGAGTTTGTGTTTTTTTAGTTTCCACATATAAGTGAGATATTTTTAGTAGTTTCTCTGTTTCTAGCTTATTCCACTTACCATAACGTCTTATGGGTTCAAATTGTCATTGTGACAACATGGATGAATCTAGAACTTAATTATCAAAAGGCAAGAAACATGACCTATATAGAGAAAGGCATGTCTGGGGAGAGTATATAAAAGTTAACCTTTCTGCTATTGCTTTTATTTGTTTTTACTTATTCTGGGTGTGTATTTTGAATGTCAAATAACATTAAAAAATGGATGAGGTATTTTAGTTTATCATAAAATGGTTGCTTCAAACAACCTTAGAAGCACTATTTTCTACTTATGTTACATTTAGCCCTGGAGGACCACATACACTTTTCATCCAGCTTTGGGAATCACATCCTTAAAAATATGGAGAGAATATAGAGCATGTGTGAATAAAAGTATATAGAATAAAAATTCAATCACTGTACAAAGTCCACAAATATGCTTCCTCATCTTCTTCGTTAAATATTGAACAGGACAGGATCAAGAATAGACAGTGTCCATTTAAAGACCTCCATCCTAGTCTGAAAATTTGTGTTAATCTATCTTGATACTAGATTATTTAATCGCTCACTAGACAACATAATTGGCATTAAAATCTCATCTATGTTCCTCCTTATAAATTTTTTTTACAAATAAATTATGAGAAAGCTAGTCAAATGCTATATTAAATTCCAGTGACAGTCTAAGTGCTATTTAGTTTTTATTTCCATCCAGTAATCCCTTTTAAAAAATAAGAAAAATGCTTTTTCTTAGCAGGACAGTCCATTCATTCATTCATTCATTAAATCATTCTTGAATATCTGATTTGTTTTCCACTGGGAGAGATACTGACAATATCAAAATTTGGTCACTGCCCTCAAACGGTTTGTAGTACTTAATTACATAAACAACAATTGTTTTGGGGAAAAATATTCTGAACATAAAAATAAAACCGTCATTATGTTTTCTTATTGCAAATTAAGGCAAATAGAGAATTAGATTATTTCAGTTTAACTGAGGCAATTTTAAAATGTAAGTGATAATACCTAAGTTCAAATACTATTGCATGCCTACTTATGCACACGCCCACACACAAACACACCTACATACATAAGCACACGCCAAAGGTAAGGAGTGTTACTGGTAGAGAATGAGCAGTCAAGTTGACATTGGGAAAGTGTAAAGATGAATAGAGAATCTCTTAGGCTTGTCTTGCTGGTTTCTGTGCATGAACCATTGAGCATCATCTTTTGCATGTAAGGCTTTGATTATAAACTACTAAAATAACAAAAAGAAATTAACAGTGTGATATAATATACTCAAGTTTTCACATCAAGTCAACAGATTTTTGTTTATTTTTTGGCAAATATATTATTGTTGGTACAAATTTTTGTTAAATCCCACTTTTTAGCATCTCATTGTTCATGAGTCCTCAATGTTCATAAGAAAAGTGTTATAATAGTGCGAAATAATTACCTTTAAATGTAACATTCATTTAAAATGCTGATTCATTGTTTTAGGGTCTTAAAGAATTTGTTATTTTTGTCAAGAGTGGCAAAAACACAAACATTTCACCAATATATTTAACATTTAAAATGTTAAATTCTATATAGTTTATTATTTTGGTAAAAATCAGAGGGTTTGACTTTGACATAGGACATTGACAAGTAAATAAAAGCAACTGGATAAAGTGAGAAACAATTTATAATTCACAAAAAACCTTAACAATAACGTTCATACACAAAGGACATGTATAAGGAAACACGACTACAGTCTATGAAACACCAAATAACACAGAATGTGATTAATATTTTTATTTAATATTTTTAATAACTTCTATACATTTATTTTTATGAGGCACATGAAATTTCCTCTTCTGATTTCACTTTAAAATTGAATTCTCATATCATTCTGACCATAAAATGAATTGTTATCAATTTTCTTTGCTTTAAAAAAAATTATATTCGATATTTTTGGCAAGTCAAAAAAGAATCTGAAGTTCATGAAGATCAGTGCTCAATAAGCACATATGATTATCTTACATTAGGTTTGTGTTTTAATTAACTTCCTATTTAGCAGATCATTCAAGCTATAAAAACTTTTTCTGTGTGTTATCACATTAGACTTTATTTTCATAGAAAATTTAAGTGCATCTTCTATGTATCCTTCTCCCTAATGTTTCCCTAGTTGCAAATGTTATCAAACCATTGCCCTTTAAGTAACCAAGGAAAGGTTGGCAACTCTCCAACTTCATTTTCAACATTCTAATTATTTTCTAATAAAGCGAGAAGTTGTAGTCTCAAAGTATAATACAATACAGGTTCTACATATAAAATATGGTCCAGCGAGGCATCTAAATCTAGAGTCAGGTCAACCAAGACCAGTGGACAAGATGCTGCCACAAGCTACAGAAGTCAAAGTGAAAAAGAACAGTCTCTCTTTGGAAGGTAGAACTCATTTTCAATTTGCTTTTTTTCTTAAGACACCTAAGGTATAACACATTTACAAATGTTCTCTGGATTACTGTCTGATTGGTCCCTCCTCTTTATTTTATAAATTGATTTAATATGGGCTCTCAAGATATAGAAGGATTTTCTGAGCCGTTAGTGTGATTACCTATGAAAGTTTGAATCAAAAAATGACGTTGCTACAGGCTGTAAAAAAGTAACTCTTTTAAAAATTAAACAAGATCAAAATAATCATAACAAACATATAATGACACAATTTAAGGTCCATTACTTATAAGTGCTAAGATTAAAATAACATCAAGTATAGAAGTACAGAACTTACCACTTTTGTCTATAAATACAAACACTTTCTATAAGATTATAATAAATGTTTAAATATTTTTAATATTTGAAATAATTCACAAAATTTTTAAAGTTTAGGAATAGTTACTATCAGAGTTAATTATACTGGCTTAGCGTCACTCTTGCATATAGATGCACAGTCATGTGCCACATAATGACCTTTCGATCAAGGAGGAAACACATACAATGGTGGTCTCATAAGATTATAATGGAGCTGAAAAATTCCCATCACCGCACGACTGTGTAGCTGACATAACATTGTAGCTCAATCTGTGGTGATGCTGGTATAAACAAAACTACTGTACTGCCAGGAATATAAAAGTATAGCATAGATGAATAAAGATATTCCTGAAGATGGCTGACTAGATGCATCTGGGATGTGCCTCTTCCATGGAAAGGGACCAAAAGGGAACAGATCTTTTGAGAGGAAACACTGTAATCCAGTTGAGATGAGTCGAAAGACACAATGGATGAAAAGGGAGGAAGCAGGGCTTGGTGTGGCCAGGCACCAGGCCTAGCCCATAGATCAGGACCTGGACCCAAGGAAAGATTGACTGAAGGAACTCAAGAGCACCACAGTCCTGCTGTTGATCTCTGAGATTCCAGCTACAGGAGTTCCCACAACCTCTGCAGGCCTTTTGACTCACAGAAGGAACTGTCTGGAGACCATGCAGAGGCTTCCACATGGAGCCCAAAATGTTCCAGTGTGCTGGTAAGTGCAGTAAAATTCACCCCTGGGTGCCTATCCCACAAGGCTCTGCATTTTGCCCTAGGCAGGTACAGCTCCTGCTGTTTGCCATGCCAGGAGATAGCAGCCCCAGACACACTTTCGGACCCCAAAGACAGGCCTTGCCACCACTGCTATGGGACCAAGGTGAGTCCAAACCATGTGCCCCATGCTTGCAGACGGCTGTTCCCACAGAGGCAGCCCATAGCAACACCATCATTATCCCACCTTAGTGTATTGTTGGCAGCCTGGGGACAGTTCACTCCCAATCACAGCTGGTACTTGGCCCTGAGCAGGCAGCAAAATAATCCACTAGCCTGGTTCCAGTTCCTCAGGCCTTGAGCACCCCACCCAGGGGTATGGAGATGAGATCCATGGCCTTATCTCAATAGGGGAAGGTGCTCTCACTGTCGGAACACAGTCAAGCATGTGGTGTGGGTTTCTGTGGTGATGCGGGAGCTGGTCGCTCCTCCCTTTGTGAGACTGGACCAGGGAGGAGAACTGCAGTTTCTGCCATGGAGAGCCTAGCAGTCCAGAAACCTGAATGTCTCAGCAATCTGGATATGGCTGGCTTGGAATCAGCTTAACTGATTAGACCTGCAGTTGCAGCCAGAGGCCAGATGGAGACCCACTGGGTTGGGGTTGTAAGAGCTGGGTAGACCACATGGTCATCTGCTGGCTGAAAACCCTTGTCATTCCCTCTAACACCGAGCAGGATCTGTGGTGCCAGAGAGGAGCCTCTCCCCCTCCCTGGGGTATTGTTGCAGCACCTAGATGTCTACCAAAGTTGGGACTTGCAGATACCTCAGGGAGCCTGGTTACAGGCTTTCCCAACCCAGCCATACCCAGCTTTCCCTCTCCAGCTGCCTTGGTGGCAGAGTGTAGAGTGGGACAACCTGGGAGCCCCATGCCTTGTTCGTCACCGGAGATAGCATGGCACTTCCCCTCCTCAACAAAGGCCAAGTAAAAATTCCACTGCCATCACTGCAACTGACTCTTCTGCAAGTACTACTTACTAGCCAGAAGATCAACCTGCATGGCCCATCGCAACTCCTGCTGACATCATTGTACAGCCTCAGCCAGCTCTTACCCACAGTCACCACCTACTCTCCTGTAGGGTGAACTGAAAAACCCAATATAATTCCACTGACAGAAATGCACAACATTGGGGAATGAAATAAGCCTCCTGAGACCTCCACCTCCCCGTCTCTGTAGGAGACAGCGAGCCTGACGTTATGCAGAAGGCACTGCTACTACAACCTAAAAATAACTAGCATTTGAGAAAAACCACTACTTTAAGCCTATGTAAAACCAAGGAATTCATACAGAACCTTGGTCCTCTAAAAGCATAGAAGCAAAGTCGAATGATCTTACCCAACATATGTAATGATCACACCCTCAAGGGGGGAAAATTCCCACCCAAATGAAAGTCGATTCAAAAATAAGAAGTGACAGAATCTCCAGATGAGAAGAAACTTGCACAGGAACTCCAATACCTTGAAGAAACAGAGGGTCATGACACACCCAAAGGACCACACTAGCTCTCTAGAAATAAATCCTAATCAAAATAAAAACTGAAATGTCAGATAAGGAATTGAAAATATGGAATGTTAGAAACTTCATGAGATCCAAAAGAAAGTTGAAAGCAAACATAAAGAAATAAGAAAACAACTTAGAAGATGAATGACAAGACAGATATATTAAAAAAAAATAGAACTTCTAGAAATAGAAAATTCACTAAAGGAATTTCAAAACATAGTTGATAGCTTTGACAATAAACTAGAACAAGCAGAAGAAAAATTTCCAGGCTTGAAGACTTATCTTTCAAATTAACCCAGTCAGACAAAAATAAAGAAATAATTTTTTAAAAGTAAACAAAGCCTTCGAAGAATATGGGATTATGGAAAGTCACAAAACCTACAATTTGTATACATTCTCGAGATAGAATAATAAACATTAAAAGGTTTGTAAAGTATATTTGAGGGAAAGAGAAAATTTCCCCATTCTTGCTATAGGTATAGACATCCAGTTTCAAGAAATTCAAAGAACCTGGAAGATGCTATACAAGGGATATCATCATCAGACTACCTAAGGTCAACATGACAGAACAAATCTTAAAAGCAGGTAGAGAGAAATATCAAATCATCTGTAAAGAAAATATCATTAGACTAACAGCAGACTTCTCAGCAGAAATCTTACAAGCCAGAAGATATTTTGGGCCTATTTTTAACATTCTTACAGAAAGAAAATGCTAGCCAAGAATTTTATATCCTTCCAAACTAGAGTTTATACATGAAGGAGAAATAAAGTATTTCCCAGACAAGCAAATGCTAAGGGAATTCATCACTTCTAGATGAGACCTACAAGAAACGCTTAAAGGAATTCTAAATATGGAAACAAAAGAATGATACTTGCCATCATAAAAACACATGTAAGTAGAAAGCTCATCAATCCTATAAAGCAATTACACAATTTGAATCTCTAAGGCAACTAAATAACAACACTATGATAGGAACAAAACTTCATGTATTAACTTTCAACATAAATGGCCTAAATACTTCACTTTAGAAATATAGAGTAGCAAATTGGATAAAAAACAGGACCCAATCATTTACCCTTGAATCTAAAATTTTTAAAAAATATAGCATATAACATTATGTACAGAATACTTGATAATGAAAATAAACTAATATGTTACTGCTTTATGTATTCATTAGGCTATACTTTTTGTCACTACTTGAGAGTATACTTCTTCTACTTATTTTAAAAATGTTAATAAAACAGCCTCATGCAAGCGCTTCAGAGGTATTCCAGAAGTCATTGTTATCATAGATGATAGCTTCATGTGTGTCATTGAAGGACCTTTCAAGGGTACAAAATGTGGTGGTTAAAGACAGTGATATTAATGATTCTGACCCTGTGTAGGCATAGGCTAATGTGTGTGTTCATGTCTTAGTTTTTAATTAAAAATTTAAAAGTAAGAAAATCAAAAATTTAAAAATAGTGAAAAGCTTACAGAGCTTTTCAAAGAATGAGAATATTTTTGTGCAGCTGTAAGATGTGTTTGTATTTTAAGCTAAGTGTCACAATAGAGTCAAAAATGTTTTCAATTAAAAAGTTTATAAAGTGAAAATTGTCACAGTATGCTAGGGTTAATTTAACATTGAAGAACAAAAATTTTTTATTAATTTTGTGTAGCCCAATCGTACAGTGTTTATAAAGTATACAGAAGCATACAGTAAATCCAAGGCCTTCACAGTCTCTCACCACTCACTCACTCTCTCATCCAGAACAACTCCTTTTTAATCTTTTCTACTATGTTTTAACTGCACCTTTTAAACGCTTAGGTACATTCAGATACACAAATACTTACCATTGTGGTATATATATATTTTTTTTATTTTTTTATTTTTAGACAGAGTTTCGCTCTTATTGCCCAGGCTGGAGTGCAATGACTCAGTCTCGGGTCACTGAAACCTCTGCCTCCCTCTGTCTCAGCCTCCCGAGTAGCTGAGATCACAGGCACCCGCCACCACGCCTGGCTAATTTTTGTATTTTTAGTAGAGATGGGATTTCATCATATTGGTCAGGCTGGTCTTGAACTCCTGACCACAGGTAATCTGCTTGCCTCAGCCTCCCAAAGTGCTGGGATTACAGGCGTGAGCCACCGTGCCCAGCCTACTTGCCATTGTTTTACAACTGCCTACAGTATTCAATACAGTAACATGCTGTACAGGTTTGTAACCTAGAAAGAATGGTTTACCATCAAGTCTAGGTGTGAAGTAGGCTATACCATCTAGGTTTGTTGTAAGTATACTCGGTGTTGTTCACAAAAGGGTGAAATTGCCCTAATGACACATTTCTCAGAACGTATCTCCATAGTTAAGCAACATATGACTGTACATGTATTCCTTAGTTTTACTAGAAAAATGGCATTTAGTATCAGTAATCAGATCGTCTAGTCTGTGTTTTTCAAAATTAGGTTTATTAGTTGAAAACTTATAAAACACTTGACCTCTAACTAGACAATTATCACAATGTTTTTAAGCACAGCAGACAATAAAATTTTAAAATTTATATAGCACATGGAAGATTTTCTTGTTGTAATCATATTAATTTTGATATTTTTGTCATCTCATTAAAATGTACTTTTGCATTATGTAAATTTTGTTTGTTGAAAAATTTGTCATTTTTCTGAAATAATGGAATATGATTATTCAATTAGCTTTGCATGGTACTTTAAATTTTCTATGCCCTAAACATCCTCTTTTCTTCTTATTTAGTCTTTGAGTGACCTCAGTGAAAGAAGCAGGAGAAGTGTCCTCAGTATAGATTGAATTCTTTATGTAACTTTAAGCACTAAATAATTTCAGGCAGTATTGAAAAAAATTACAATCCACTTCACTCCTCAATTTTGAGAAGGAGTAAAATGGATTATAATTATGTGTATTAGGTGTATCTAAACATATCTCCCCAAATGGAAACTCTGTACCCATTAACCATATAAGTCCCACACTGTACACTTCGAGTACACACAATTAATAAAAAATATTTTTGTCCTTCAATCATAAATTAACCTTAACTTACTGTAACATTTTTACTTTATAAAATTTTTAATTAAAAAATGCTGAACAGAGCATTTGGAGGACATTTGGATTTGACTTCCGGACTGAATTTTCTTCTACTTAATTATGATTTCTTTTTTCAGCAATACTAGGAAGTCTGAAGGTTTGGAGTGCTTAGTAAATACTCATGCCTACCGCAATGTAAGGCCTCAAAAATGATTTTCAGTGCAAAGATGACACAAGTAAGTAATAGAAAAAATGGGATTTTACAAAGTAAAGCCTATTCTAATGCTTCTATAATTATAAAGAAAGCCTTCAAAGTCAGCATTCTGACAATAATCATGCATCAAGTATTTATCATATACCTATCGGGTTGGAAAATCCCAGTGGAAATAAGTGCCCAGTACTGGGGATGATGGCCTTCCTTTATTCTACTGAAGTCAATATATGGCCTTAACATTTATAGCTAGTATCTTTTGTTTGATAAACAAGTTAGCTTGAAAAACAAGAGTGCACTTGTGTTAGTAATGTGGATACTCTTCAATATGAAGATTACTGCCATTAACTTTTCAGACTTGAGACCCATGAGATTATCTTCTATTTATTTGTTATTTAAGAAGAAGCATTCAATTAGAGTACATATGCCAGCTGACTAAATGTAAGACTAAAGTGTTTTCTCTGGTTTTAGTTATCTTATCCTTTTTTATATAATAAAAGATATATTGAAATAATTTTTTATTTTGATACAGTATAACATAAAAACTTACCATTTTAAAGTGTACAGTTCAGTGGCAGTAAGTACATTCACATTGTTGTTCAACCATCACCTACCCATTTGAAACACTTCCATCTCCCTACATGGAAACTCTGTACCCATTAAACACTATCTGCCTGTTCTTCTCTCCCACTAGCTCCTGGCAACTACCATTCAACTTTTTATCTCTATGAGTTTGACTTCTCTAAATACCTCATTTAAATAGAATCATACAATATTTGTCCTTTTTTGACTGGTTTATTTCACTTAGCATAATGTCCTTAAGATTCATCCATGTTGTAACATAGGTCAAAATTTTACTTTTTCAATGCTGAATAATATTCCATTTTATATGTATGCCACATTTTCTTGACTTATCCATCGATGGACACTTGTTTTGCTTCTACCTTTTGGTGATTATGCACAATGTTACTATGAATATGGGTGTACAAATATGGGTTAGGATCCCTGCTTTCAATTCTTTGAGTATATACCCAGAAGTAGAATTCCCGAATCATATGATAATTCTATAGTAGTGTAATTTTTTAAGGAACTGTTGTTTTCCACATGGGCTATACCATTTTTTCATTCTCACTAGAAAGGCTTGAGTGTTCCAATTTCTCTATATCCTTGCCAATGCATGTTATTTTCGTTTTTTATAACAGCCATATAATGGATGTGAAGTAATATAGAATAATTTTAAATATGATTTTATTCATTTTATTGCTAACAAATATAAAGCAATGAAACCCAAAGTAAGTAGATATATGCACATACAAAATAAGGGGATAATTATTTAGGCAACTAAAAGTAGAAATATGAATTAAAAAAGCTCACCCATCCCACAATTGCATAGGGCAGGTGAAAAGCTGTTTCTGTTCAATGAAATTCAATCAGTATAAAATATTTGGGGTTAATTTAAGACATTTCTATCACTACTGTGTAATGATATCACATCCAAGTTTCCATTTGTCACTAAAAGAAAATAGAAGTGTGATGGCTGAGAGCACAGAATTTAGAAGTCATTAGATTGAGAATGAGCTTGTGTTTGGTAATTTCTACATGTAGGTTTAACCATACCTTCTATCTCACATGCCCTTTTGTAATATGATTTTGATCTCCTTTCATCAAGTGGTAACCTCTTTCCTCTGCTCAGTACAGTTGCTACAGCTGATTAAATATTTTTTCAGTAAAATATGGCCTTGGAGTAAATATTTCATTCATTTTAGTTGCTATAAGGCCCTGTGTTACCACTTAAGAAAAATATACAAAATATGTGATGATTTCTGGTAGACAGTCTAAAATAGATACAGGATTTTTTTTTTTTCTTTTTTTGAGATGGAATCTCACTCTGTCTCACCTAGGCTGGGGTGCAGTGGCACGATCTCGGCTCACTGCAGCCTTCTCTTCCCAGGTTCAAGTGATTCTCCTGTCTCAGCCTCCCAAGTAGCTGGGACTACAGGCATGTGCCACTACATCTGGCTAATTTTGTATTTTTAGTAGAGACGGGGCTTCTCCATATTGGCCAGGATGGGCTCAAACTCCTGTCCGCAGATGATCTACCCACCTCAGCCTCCCAAAATACTAGGATTATAGGCATGAGCCACCATGCCTGGCCTGAACTAGATGTAAGACTTCTAAGAATCATAGTGGCATTTTCCCACAGTATTCTTAGACAAAATAGAGAGTGTTTTGTCTTATAAACCATTGAGAGACATCATTTGGGGAACATGAAGTGAGCTCCAATAAGACTTACAGAAGAATATCATAGTTATTAACAAAGGCACCCCCTGATTAGAGTAAAGGGGTCAAAGAATGTTCAAAATGCGAAGGGCTTCCACCTTCTAAGGACAGCAAGAAATCTGAGAGAGTTACTCAGCTGCAAATGTCACCTATTTCTTTGAGAACAGGAAAGCTGACTGAAATGAAGTCAAGATCTCTGAAGAAATAAATGGACTGTGAAGCCACTGTTAGGAACCAGAACTGTACCTCACTCAAGTAATGCTCCTTGCACTTAAAGTAGGGGGACCTGGCCACAAGCGTCCAGCTGAATTCAGAATTGCCATGGACTAGTGAGGAATAACTGCTTCCTGCTCTTCTCCTTTTTAAATGCAAATGTCTGTTGCAATTATTTCATCTGTGCTTCCTCAGTGTATTTGGGGTGGTAACAGGCAGGTAATCTAAATTTTATTTCTGAGGGCTCTGGATCAAGAGCAACTGAGCCTGAGTAGCTACAGTCAAGAAACTTCATCCACATATAGACATAATTTAATGACATTATGGATTTTGGGGCAACGCTTTAATGATATGAGACTTCTTGGGGAAGGAAAGGTGCATTTTGCATGTGGAAAGCATCCATCCCTCCCACCCTTGCTATGTAAATTTGCTATACCCCTCATTAATAAAGGGGATATACTTCCTCTCCTCTTGAATTTCTCCAGGTCCTGGAACTTGTTTCCATGAATCGAATGCAGAGGAAATGGCACTGTATAATGTTTGCCTATGACTTAATAAATCTTGCAGCTTCCATTTTCACCCTTCCATTTTAATCCAGCTGCCAAATAAAGAAGCTTAAACGAATAAGAAAGAAAGACATGATGTTCAGGTGAACCTCAAATCCAGCTCTCAATGGAGCGAAGCTGCAAGAATGACTTCAGATGACACTATGTGAATCCAAATGCAGAACCCATTGGCTGAATATGATTAAGTTTTGGAATGGTTTATTTACACAGCAAGAGATAGCTGAAAGAGCTTTATCTGTCTTAATTTTGCTGAGAGATAGTAGGGGTGATAGAAACCTGTTTGCTTTTGTTTATGACTCATATTTCCCAATACAAATATTTGTTATTGTCAGACTATAAATTTTATGGATAGAATTACAGAGAGAATTGAAAAGCACTCATACTATGACATCACTCATTTTCCTTCTTTTGTTTTTTTAAGAAACAATTTACCAATCCTGTTTTCACCACTACAATGATTATTTTCATAATTTCTTTGGTATAGCATCCACAGTCTTTTCCTTACCACTATACTGGACGATTGTCCCATTCACATTACTTAGCTTAGTTCTTTGATTCCAAACAAATTATTTCATTTTATCAGCATTTGCCATCTGGCTGGCCCAAGCACCAAGCAATTCAACTTCTTCAGAGCCAGTCCCAAATATTGTTAGTTTTGTTCCTGCTTTTAAACTTATATTTAAAAAACTATAAAAATATATTCTAAAATTATGAATGAATGTTTTATCATAGTCTCAAATCATAAGTTTTCAGTAGCTGTCTATTCCTAAAGAAATGCTTAAAGAATCACAAGATTGGTTGGGCACAGTGGCTCACGCCTATAATCCCAGCACTTCGCGAGGCTGAGGTGGCTGGATCACTATGTCAAGAGATAGAGACCATACTGGCCAACATGGTGAAACCCCACCTCTACTAAAAATACTAAAAAATTAGCTGGGTGTGGTGGGATGCATCTGTTGTCCCAGCCACTTGGGAGGCTGAGGCAGGAGAGTCGCTTGAATCTGGGAGGCAGAGGTGGCAGTGAGCCGAGATCGCTCCAGTGCACTCCATTCTGGTGACAGAATGAGACTCAATCTCAAAAAAAAAAAAAAAAAAAAGGAATCACAGGATTACACCTGAACCAGGACTCTTTAAGATGGAGTAGCGTTTCCTAGCAATTTCAAACCCAGTTCTTTAAATAGAAATGCATCAAGCTGGTACTTCAAAATAGAGAAATTCTATTAAATCTAATTGTATGAAATCTAAAAGGCAAATTGCAGGAAATTTAATATAACTATTTAATTAATATATTTGTATCATAATATAAGTTTACTTAGTCAAGATAGAATTAACTTCAATATCCCTTATAATTTGATCACTTATTAATGTATTGCTTATGATAAAAAAGAAACATTAATACATACTGATAATTTCACAGATTAAGTAAAATCTCATCTTAGAAGATCCCTTTTTTTTTTTAACCAATGTTGATTCAATGTCATGAGTATTACTATTTTGGGTTGCTACATTTTAATTAAAGATTTATAGGATCGCCTTAAACAGCTTTAAAACCTATACTAAATTGTAACAACTAAAGCAGCAATATGCCAAGTGATAGCAATAAAATGAAGATTTTTAGATGTTTCAAACCCTAATGATCTTTAAGAATTGAAAGGAGAATAGATTGTTAATTTGGAGAAAATGCTCAGACAAGGTAAATTTTCTAAACTTTGTCTTATTTTATTAATAAGTATTTGACGTTTTTAATAATGATGGATTAATTTGTAAATGCATCACATGATTTCCTAATGCTTTTGCACCTCACATGTTTTTTCCATTTTTATGTGGTAGAAATAATATTAGTCCTAAACACATGACTTGCTGCTTACTAAATGGAATTATATAATTAACATTTTAATTATTATGTATGCCTATTTTAAATATTTTTTATCTTCCTACACAGACTAAGTGTGACTAGAAGAGACTAATTACGATTAGAAGACAAAAATCTCAATGATGTTGCTGTTTGAGGGGTAATAGTAAGTAGAGGAATTTAGAAAAGACATTAGCCTTTCAAAAGAAAGTAAACAATGAAAACATTGCAGGGTAAGAGAAGTTAGCATTTTTTGAAACGGGTGATAATATAAATGAAAATGAAGAAGTGTATATGTTTTGGAAAAACTCTCATACTGTGTTCTTGATTTGCTCTTGCACCAACAGAGCAGTCAATACAGAAGACTTCTGTGATCAAATGTGTGTGAGTTTTTCCCCATTAACAAGCTGTGGATACAGGCTACGTATTCTCCAATTCAATTCTGATACTATCTACCTGAGAATAGTGTCAAATCACACTGGTTTAGGGCTCAGTCCCCAGGATGTCCCCCTACCCCAAATATCAGTCACAGGTTTCAAGTCTGGGACTCTGGAACTTCTGACCAAACAGCTTCAAATCGGGGTTTCCACCCCTTCTGATTTGGATTTCATTAATTTGTGGAGTACTTCACGGAACTCAGGAAGAATTATTTATGTTTATTGGCTTGTTAAAAGGGATATAGGAAGGACACAGATGAAGAGATGCACAGGATGAAGTATGGAGGAAGGAGCACAGAGCTTCCATGCCTTCCTGAGATGCCACCCTCCAGCAAACTGAAAGCTCTCCATAGCCCTCTTCTCTTGTATTTTTATGGAGGCTTCATTATGTCGATATGATTGATTAAATCTTTGGCCATTGGTGATCAACTTGATGGTCAGTCCCTTTCTCCTCTCTGGAGCTTGGGGAGTGGGACTGAAGGTCACAATCCTTTAATCCTGCCTTGGTCTTTCTGGTGAGCTCCCCCATCATAAAACTATGGGTCAATATTAGCATGAAAAACACAGTTTGGAGACTCCAAGGATTTTAGGAGTTGTATGTCAGATGGGGATGAAGACTAAATATACATTTCACAATATCACAGTACCTAAAAGAGAGTGCTAAATATACCTATTACATAAAAAGGTAACTAAATATAACTAAACTGAATGCTGGAAGAAAATGCAGTTTCATTTAACATGAAATGGTTTCAGAAAGACAAAGGAGGAAGTTAGAAATGGGAAGGGTAATATTGGCCCTAAAAAGGGTAAAATTTGCCTTCATCATTGGCAAAATAATGATGAAGTTTGAAAATCACCAAAATGAAGAAAATTCTCATTTCTGATGCATGGGTGGAAAGGGCCAAAGAAAGGAGTACATTTCAAATTTGTTTGAACAATAGTCCTAGTACTTCTTGGAGACCCCCATTAAAATGGATGTATTTTCTTCTAGCATGTAAACATGAAATGATTTTTACTATATTAGAAAGTATGACTATATTAAATAAACCCAAATAAAATTACTACCAAGAGGATGCATTCAAGGAAAAAAAAAAAAACCTAGCTTTCATCTATGCATGATAAATGGTTCCAATTTTTCTATGAATATTTGCTTGCCTTCTTACTCATTCCCTTTTGCCATCTGCTAGAACATGCTATCAGGAAAGTGGCAGAAGTTGCCAATGCTTAAAACAAAAAATTTAAATAGAAAAACTTAAAATCAAGAAATTCTTCCCATTAAATGTAATTCCTGTGACTTGAAAAAACAGTGTCATTATTAGATTTATTGACAAAACAAATTAAAGTGTTCTATGTATCTTTTACCTTATGACTGCTACTTAATAATATAATAATTAAAATAAACTTTTATTTTAGGTTTGGGGATATATGTGAATATTTGTTACATAGGTAAACATGTGTCACAGGCGTTTGTTGTACATATTATTTCATCACCCAGGTATTAAGCCCAGTACCCAAAGGTTATCTTTTCTGCTCCTCTCCCTCCTCCAAACCTCCCCTCTCAAGTAGTTTCCAGTGTCTGTTGTTTCCTTCTTTGTGTTCATAAGGTCTTATCATTTAGCTCCCACTTATAAGTTAGAACGTGTTGTATTTGGTTTTCTGTTCTTGTGTTAGTTTGGTAAGGATAATAGCCTCCAGCTTCATCTGTGTTCTCACAAAAGACAAGAGTGCATTCTTTTTTTCAGGCTGGATAGTATCCCATGATGTATACGTACCACATTTTCATTATCCAATCTGTCAATGATGGGCATTCAGGTTGATTTCATGTCTTTGCTATTGTGAATAGTCCTGCAACAAGCATTCACGTGCATGTGTCTTTATGGTAGAATGATTTATGTTACTTTGGGTATATACCCAGTAATGGGATTGCTGGGTTGAATGGCAGCTCTGTTTTTAGCTCTTTGAGGAATCACCATACTGCTTTTCACAATGGTTGAACTACTTTACAGTGTATAAGCTTTCCTTTTTCTCTGTAACCTTGCCAACATCTGTTATTTTTTGACTTTTCAATAATAGTCATTCTGACTGTTGTGAGATGTTGTGGTTTTGATTTGCATTTCTCTAATTATCAATCATATTAAACTATTCTTCATATGCTTGTTGGCTGCATGTCTGCCTTCTTTTGAGAAGTGGCTGTTCATGTCCTTTTTAATGGGGTTGTTCATTTTTATGTTTTAAATTTTTTTAAGTTCCTTATACAGGCTAGATATTAGACATTTGTCAGAAACATACTTTGCAAAAAATGTCTCACATTCTGTAGATTGTCTGTTTACTCTGTTGATAGTTCTTTTGCTGTACAGAAGCTCTTTAGTTTAATTAGATCCATTTTGTCAATTTTTGTTTTTGTTGTGATTGTTTTTGGTACCTTTGTTATGAAATCTTTGTCTGTTTCTATGTCAAGAGTGGTATTGCCTAGGTTGTTTTGGGTTTTACATGTAAGTTTTTAATTCATGTTAAGTTGATTTATGTGTATAATGTATGAAAGGAGTCCAGCTTCAATCTTCTGCATATGGCTAGCCAGTTATGCCTGTACCATTTATTAAATAGTGTGTCTTTTCCCCATTGCTTGTTTTTGTCAGCTTTGTTTAAAATCAGATGGTCATAGATGTGCAGCCTTATTTCTGGTCTCTCTATTCTACTTCTTGGTCTATGTGCCTGTTTTTGTACCAGTGCCATACTGTTTTGATTACTTAGCCTTTAGTATTGTTTGAAGTTCAGTAACATGATGCTGAATGCTTTGTTGTTCTTTTTGTTTAGGATTGTCTTGGCAATTTGGCCTGTTTTTTGGTTTCATATGAATTTTTAAATAGTTTTTTCTATTTCTATGAAGAATGTTGTTGGTAGTTTTATAGGAATAGCCTTAAATCTGTAAATTGCTTTGGGAAGTATAGCCATTTTAATCATATTGATTCTTCCTATCCAGGAGCATGAGATGTTTTTTCCATTTGTGTCTTCTCTAATTTCTTTTTTTTTTTTTAATTTATTTATTATTATTATACTTTAAGTTGTAGGGTACATGTGCATAACGTGCAGATTTGTTACATATGTATACTTGTGCCATGTAATTTCTTTTAGCAATGTTTTGTAATTCTCATTGTAGAGATCTTTCACCTCCCTGGTTCGCTGTATTCCTAGGTATTTTATTCTTTATGTGGCAATTGTTAACAGGATTGCCTGTCTGATTTGGCTCTTGGCTTGGCCATTGTTGGTGTAGAGGAATGCTAGTGATTTTTATACATTTATTTTGTATCCTGCAATTTTGCTGAAGTTGTTTATCAGCTGGAGGAGCTTTTGGGCCTAGACTATCGGGTTGTCTTTGTATGAAATTATGTCTTCTGCAAACAGGAATAGTTTGATTTTTTCTCTTTCTACTTGAATACCTTTTATTTCTTACTCTTGTCTGATTGCTCCGGCTAAGACTTCCAATGCTATGTTGACTAGAAGTAAAGAGAGAAGGCATCCTTGTCTTGTGTTGATTTTCAAGGGAAATGCTTCCAGCTTTTGCCTACTCAGTAAAATGTTAACTGTGTGTTTGTCATAGATGGCTCTTAATATTTTGAATTGTCTTCCTTCAAGAACTGCGGTAAATCAAATGGCCAGAGTGATGTATATCCTCCAAATGATTGCACTAGTTCTCCAACAAGAGTTCTTAATGAGGCTGAACTGGCTAGAATGACAGAAATAGAATTCAGAATTGGATGGGAACATAGATCCTTGAGATTCAGGAGGACAGCAAGACCCAATCCGTGAAAAATAAGAATTACAATAAAGTGATACAGGAGCTGAAGGATAAAATAGCCAGTATTAAAAAAGGGACTGAATAGCGCATTCCAAGAATTTCACAATGCAATCATAACTTTTAATAGTAGAACAAACCAAGCTAAGGAAGGAATCTCAGAACATTAATACTGGTACTCTTAAATAACACAGTCAGATAAACATAAAGAAGGAAAGAATAAAAAGAAATGAACAGAACCTCCAAGTATTATGGGGTTATGTAGAGGCCAAATCTGTGAATTGTTGGCATCCCTGAAAGGGAGGGAAAGAAAGCAAATAACTTGGAAAACATATTTCAGGACACTGTTTATAAAAACTTACCCAACCTTGCTAGAGAGGCCAACAGTCAATTTCAGGAAATGCAGAAAACTTCTGCAATATTTTACATAAGATGGTCCCCAAGACACATCATCATCAGATTTTTCAAGGTCAAAATGAAAGAAAGAATGTTAAAGGCAGCTAGAGAGAAAAGGCAGTTCACCTACCAAGGAACCCCATCAGACTAACAGCATGCCCCTTAGCTGAAACCACACATGCCAGAAGAGATTGGGGGCTATATTCAACATTCTTAAAGAAAAGAAATCTTCAACCAAGAGTTTCATATCCAACCAAATTAAGCTTCTTAAGTGAAGGAGAAATAAGATCCTTTTCAGATAAGCAAATGTTAAGGAAATGTATTACCACCAGACCTACCTTACAAAAGATCTTGAATGGAGTCCTAAATATAGAAAGGAAAGATTGCTACTTGATAATATAAGAACACTCTTAAACACACAGACCAGTGTCACTGTAAAGCAACCACACAAACAAGTTAACACAATAATCAGCTAACAGCACAATGGCAGGATCAAATCTACACATAACAATACTAAGAATTTCTCAGCACAACAACAATTCAAATTAGTGTTCAACATCTACTCTAAATAGATTTTTATATTAGTTAAAAAATATTTGACTTTTAATAGATACTGTATGGTATTATAAATAAATGAAGCTGAGTTTGCATCCTAGTTCTTCCTAAGTGTTCTTGGACATTATTTAACATTTCTGAGATTCCATTTCTTATCCACACAATTATAACAATACTAAAACTTACATCTTTTGTCTTGGTTAAATAAGTTCAGGTAGTAATAGCCTATAGTTTGATGTAAACAAAATAAATATCAAATTTTAAAAATGTGTTTATTTTTATATGAAAACATACCAAAGTCTCTACCATAACTATACCTTTCAGAAACGTTTAGAGTTTGAAGTGTTGTATTAGTCCTTTTTCACACTGCTTTAAAGACACTACCTGAGACTGAGTAATTTATGAACGAAAGAGGTTTAATTGACTCACAGTTCTGCATGGCTGTGGAGGCCACAGGAAACTTACAGTCATGGTGGAAGCTGAAGGGGAAGCAAGCACGTCTTACATGGTGGCAGGGTAGAGAAAGCGCAGGGGAAACTGTCACTTTTAAACCATGAGATCTCATGAGAACTCCCTCAATATTAGGAGAACACCATGGGGAAAACCTCCCCCATGATCTAATCACTTCCCTCTACTAGGACCCTCCCTGGACACACGGGAATTATAATTTGAGCTGAGATTTGGTTGGGGATACAGAGCCAAACCATATCTAACTATTACAAACTCAAAATATCTTCATAGTAGTTTTATTTTGATGAATATTAGGAAACATTCAGACACTTGTATTTTTAAATACACAGTACAATTTAATAATCTAGAATCAATAAGCCATTGATGTTAGTCACACATTTAATGGATTAGCAAATATTTATTAGTTTTATTTTGTACCGTATGCTAGGTTTAGTTCTGTGATTGGAAACACATCATTTGATCAGATGCAATTTTCTCAGAAGTTTACCAACTTAGAAAATTATTTCATTGTAATTGTATTGTTCCCCTTTCTTAGCACTCATGGTACATTATTTTGATAGTACCTCATATTCACATATATTAAATTTACAGGGGAATCTATCTATCATCTACCTATTATAAAATTAAAAAGCTGCATATAACATGATAGATTGTTGAACAGGGTGCAATGAGAACCCAGAGGAGGCCAGGAAGATCACTAAATGGCAATGTAAGTTCACTAGAGCAGTGGTTCTACACATGAGAAACGGCTAGTCTGTGGAAAATATGCATGAGTGCTGAAGTCAGCACTCAGATTAATAAAATAACAATCACTTGTGTGGAGGTAGGGGGCCTGGGCAATAGTATTTTTGTATATCTCCCGAAGTGATTCTTACATGTGGAGTGAGCACCACTACTCAAGACAAACTCCCTAATTAGTACATATAAAACACATAGGAGATGTCTATTGTGGCATTATTTATAATTGCAACAAATTGAAAATGAGCTAAATATCCACCAATAAGTGTATGGACAATTCTAGACAAAAATTGTACCCCCCACCGCCCCCAAAAATTCTAGAAACTCAAGTGCTTTGATGCAACTGAAATGTGGTATGTATGTGGGGAAGGGAAGAAGCTAAGGCTGCAAAGATTGGCAGAGACCTACATAAGGTGAAAAATGCTGACCTACTGCTCTTCTCTATATTCCTCGTACATTTCCCTTTCTGTAATAAGTATTTTAAATAACTTATTCATGAAATATGCTAATGCACTGATATGGATGTGAGCCTAACACTTGAATTAATACATGTTTACATTTTGCTATAGTGTTTTCAGTATTTCTGTTAGTTATTAAAGATTAAGCATTAGAGAATTGGATATCTCGTGCCCTTTTCTCCATTCTTCCCTTCTACAGGTATTCTGAATTAGATATGTACACTATATATGTATTTTAATCCCTTTATTATATATGTATTCATCCTTACCAAACATTGTTTTGTTTTAACATTTATACAGTAATTTACTTTAAAATTTTGCTATTATTTCTTAATATTTCCCAAAGTTGTTCTATGCAAAGTTGGTTCCATGCAGACCAAATTTATTCTTTTTATTCTTTGTTTGTTTCAAAATTTTTTTCATTATCATTAATGTAAGTAACCCTATTTTTTTTAAAAAAAATTATTTTTAATTTTTGTGTGTACAAAGTAGATGCATATATTTATGGGGTACATGAGATGTTTTGATGCAGACATGTACTACGAAATAATCACATCACGGAGAATGGGGTATCCATCCCCTCCAGCATTTATCCTTTGTGCTGCAAGCAATCAAATCACACTCTTTTAGTTATTTAAAAACGTATGATTATTATTGAAAATAGTCACCCTGTTGTATTATTAAATAGTAGGTCTTAATTCTTTCTAACAACTTTTTTTTTCTCATTAACCATCCCTACCTCCCCCCAAGCCCCACAACACTTCCCAGCCTCTGGTAACCATCCTTCTACTCTCTAAACCCATGAGTTCAATTGTTTTGATTTTTAGATCCTACAAATAAGTGAGAACATGCGATATTTGTCTTTCTGTGCCTAACTTATATATATAATTTAACGTAACGTTATTCAGTTCCATACATGTTGTTGCAAATGACTGTATCTCATTCTTTTTTTTATGGCTGAATAGTACTCCATTGTGTATAGGTACCAAATTTTCTTTATCCATTCATATGTTGATGGACACTTAGGTTGATTCCAAATCTTGGCTATTGTGAAAAGTGTTGCAACAAACACAAATCTTGGCTATTGTGAAAAGTGTTGCAACAAACATAGGAGTGCAGTTATCTCTTCAATATACTGCTCTCCTTTCTTTTGGGTATATATCCAGTAGTGGGACTGCTAGATTATATGGTAGCTCAGTTTTTAGTTTTTTTGAAGAATCTCCAAACTGTTTTCCATAGTGGTTGTACTAATTTACATTCAAACCAACAGTGTACAGGGGTTCCCTTTTCTCCACACCCTCACCAGCATTTATTGCCTGACTTTTGGATGTAAGCCATTTTAACTGGTGTGAGATATCTCTTTGCAGTTTTGATTTGCACTTCTCTGATGATCAGTGATGTTGAACACCTTTTCATATGCCTGTTTGCCATTTTTATGTCTTCTTTTGAGAAATATCAGTTCAAATTTTTTGCTCACTTTTAATTGGATCATTTGATTTTTTTCCCCATAGAGTTGTTTGAGCTCCTTATATATTCTGGTTATTAATCACTTGTCAGATGGGTAGTAAATTCATTCTTTTTAAGTGTTGTGTGTTTTTTCATCATTTGGACATGAACTCAAAGATCAGCAGGACTTGATTTCCGAGCACCCCTCACAAGACCCTGCTGAACAAAACAGGAGCTAATCTAAACAGGATGTAGCAAATAAATGGGCCAAAACCAGCTAGGAACAAGATGATGACTAGTTACTCTCATTGTTCATTATATGTGAATTATAACACACTTGCATAAGGTGCTCTCGCCAGTACCATGGCAGTTTATGAATGATGCCATTGATGCAGAACAGGTTTTTGGCTTCGCTCACGAAAGAATTCAAGAGTGAGCTGATGGTGGAAAAAAGCAGCTTTACTGAGGCAGTGGCTGTGACGTAGTTCAGTAATTGCTCCTTGAGGAGCAGGGCTAGGCCGTATGCAGTGTGCTGGGAGTAGCAGTGTATGGGTAGTTTGCAGTCATATTTATACCCACTTTTAATGACATGCTAATTAAAGGGCAGATCATTTAGAAATAGATCAAAACTGTGGGATAACTTCCCAATTGTTGCCATGGTAAGGGGTGGTAACTTCAGGGTGTTGCCATGCCATTGGTAAACTGTCATGGTGCTGGTTGCAGCACCTCATGGTGATGGGCAGTGAGGGCACCTGGTGGTTGCCCTTGGGGTGGCTTCTTGGTATCAGCTTTAATCATTCTGGTTTGGAGATGAGTCCTGCCAGCGTCCTACCTCACCATAGCAATCACCTGGAAGTTAGCATACATGGCTCTGAGAGCTCCCCGTCTCTTTTTCAGAAAGTTCATGAATAACCCATGCCTGAATTAGCATATAACTAAGAGTGGATATAAATACAGCTAGTCAGCAGCCCATGGATGTACTCTCTGCCACTCTGCCTGTGGGATAGGCCTGCTCTGTCTATGGAGTAGCCATTTTGCTGTACACTGTTACCCTAATAAACTTTTCCTTCACTGTTGGCTTGCTTTTGAATTCCTTCCTAAGCAAAGCCAATAACACTCCAGGGATTAGTCCTAATTTGGGGTTTAGCTGCATTGGGAGTACATTAGTTGTTTTGTTTATATGCTTATCTTTCCAAGCATACATTTTGTGTAGAATCACAGTTCTAGGATATAGATGTTATAGTAGACTAGACATATCATAGGACATGTAGTCTTCTATTTTATTTAATATTGCACATTCTCTTCGAAGTAGATTGATAGTGCTGGAAACAATATACCAAGCTGGATATTTCCTTTCATATGAAGAGACAATTACAGATTTGACTTCTTTTCCACCTTCTCTCTTGCTCCTCCTCTGGGGAAATGGAAAGGATTATTTGGTGACTTTGGAATGAGGAGCTGGGCATTCATAGCTCTCCCATCTTCTTCTTTTAATTCTCTGAGGACTTTTCTTGAATGTGTTCTTTCCTGATTACTCTTCGCTATGGGAGAGGCTAAGTAAAGGCACTGAAGAGAAAGCCTGCAGTTTACTTTCACTGGCTGTGGCTGACTGGTGAGTCTGCTTCATCCTGGGATTTAGTACTAGGAAACACAATACAGTCATGCATTTAAGTTATGATCTCCAAATTAGACTTCAGTAGTAAGCACAAGATTTTGATCTTCTTTCCCTGATGACATTATGTATCTTACTTAGTTCAATAATTAGATGAAGAAATGAGTGTTATTATTCCCGAAATTCCAACTTGGCCATACCTATTTCTATTCCTCACCACCCTCACACTTTACACTACTTCTGAGTTCCAGACATTCTTGTTTGGGTACAGAAGTAGTTTTACCATGAAGTTAATGAAAGTTAAGATACATACAGGCATCTTCATCTCAAATGGCTCCCACCCAAATCTTTGTTTTCACACTTTAGAGATCTGTAAAATTTTCAAAAGTAACGTGTTTACATATTCTTTTTCATGATGAGAATGCTCAAATTTAGAAGTTTCAGCTTCAGAACTAATAAGACTTTCATTAACATCTTATCATATTAATATACTTCCTATTTTTCCAATATTGGTTTGAAGTGATATATTCATGGTGGTGGTGTGGTGGTGGTTTTGCAACTCCTTGTTTTCTAGGGAGATTAAATATTTTCTCAAATATTCATTGACAATTTAGGTTTTCTCTTCTATGAATTTCTTGTTCATAATGTATGAACAATTTATTTTCTTTTTTTTAGGTTTGCTTGTCAGAGTTAGAGTTAGAGTTTATAAAATCTTGATGCTAGTTCTTTATTACCTTTAACTATTGCAATTATCTTTTACAATCTAAGGCTTACATTTTATCTTTCTTTATGGAATCAAATTTATCAATGTTTTCCTTTATCATATTTAGTCTTACTTTAGAAATCCTTCCATAAGTCAGTATCATAATATTATCCTAAATTTACTTAATTTTAAAGTAAATTTTTATATTAAAGAATAACATACACAAAGCAGTGTGAATCTTGATGGATTTTCACAGGGTGAACATGCATCTTTTACTATCATCCAGATCAAGAAATAGAATATTGTCATTACTCCAGAATTACACCAAAAGCTCTCCTTCTCACTATTGTTTTCAATGTTATCTACCATTCTAGTTTTTAGTCTAATAGATTAATGTTGTCAGTTTTTGAACTTTTTATAAAGGGAATTTATTCAGTAAGTATTTTTATGTGACTGTGCCTGAATAATTTTGCTCAACATGAGTTTTGTTAAGACTTATCTGTGTTTTTGTTTGTAGCATCAGTTTATTTAATCACTCTATAGTGTTACATGTTAGAATATCCCACAATGTATTTGTTTTTTCTACTTCTAATGTAGATTTGGACTCTTTCCAGTTTCTGAATATTATGAGTAAGGATGCTGTGAATATGACTTAGAAAGTTTTTTTTATACACATATGTACACAGTTTTCATCGTGTATACCAAAAGTAGAATTGGGAGGTCATAGGGCATGCTCTTATTTAGTTTTGGTCGAAACTATCAAGCAGCTTTCCAAAATAATCATACCAATTTATACTTCCATTAGCAGGGCATAATAGTTCCATAATGGATCATCCCATTAGCAGGGATGAAAGCTTATCTTTACTAAAATTTGGTATTTTCTATCTTTTAACTTTTAACTGTTATGTTGGGTATTTACTGGTATGCTATTTGGGTTTTAATTTGCATTTCCAGATGATATATAAAATGGATCACATTTTAATAAGTTTTTAATCTTTGTTGTAACTTTCCTGATTACGCTTTTGGTCTGTTTTTGAAAATTGAATTAGCTGTCTTTCTCTTACTGATTTGCAGGGGTTCTTTATGTTTTCTGGATACAAGCCATTTTTTTAGATCATACACACTTTTCAATACCTTTTTTCACTATTGGGCTTGATTTCTCGTTTACCTTTTTGCATCTTTTGTTGTTTTCTTTGCTTTTTGAGTATATATATGTGTGTGTGTATATATATATAACATATATATACACATATACACATATATACACATATATACACACACACACATGTGTATATATATACACATACACACACACACACACGATATGAGCAAGAAGCCCTCGTTTTGTTTCTGCACACCTACACGTGGAATCAACTTTTATTTCAGACTAGGTTTTTAGAAAATGTATAGAAAAAAACTTGGAAGATATAGTGCTTTCCTGTGGGCAGAGAGAAGATTTGTTTTCTGACCAGGATAAGAATATATTTAATGTCTCCTTCTCGGGGACAATTTGGCTACATTTACTGGCAGCCTTTTTATAGGATTGAGGGTTTTCTGAACTTAGGTTCTATCCCTATAATGCATCCTACTGCTTGTACAGACTTCACATGACGAGATAATTTGTTTGGTAGGAAGTGAGAATCAGGAAGTGGTACAAGTGATATTCTGTCAACTGTGATTATTTGAGTAATAAATTGTCCATTTGACTTTGGCCCAATAGGTTCATGCCTTCTGTCAGTATTGTTACAGCTTTATTTTTACTTTATATTTTTACTTTATATATTTTGAGACCACTGTATTTAGTATTTTCATGTTTTGGATGGAATAACTTCTGAGTTGTTTGACTCCTTATCATTTCCAAATACCCTCATCTCTTATCATGCTTGTCATTTTATTGTCTATTTCTTCTAATATTAGTATCAGCGTATAGTTGAATTTTATTTTTCTAATCAAGCAAAATCATTTTTATTTATTTGAAATCAGGGTATTTATTTTGTTCATGTTGAACACAGTTATTAATAAATTTCTATTTAAATTTATCATCTTGCTCTTTGTCTTTTGTTTGAAATCCTTTTTTCCCTGCTTGTTTTTCTTTTTGGCTTATTAAATTTTGAATTATGTCTTTATTTCACAAATACAATCTGACAATTTTTATCTTTCAGTTGGTACATTTAGTACAGTTCTTAATCAATTTGTGTTTAAATCTGCCATCTTATTATTTGCACTGTTTTTCCACCTGCTTTATATTTCATGTTTTATCCTTTTTTTTTTTTTTTTACATATTTGGATTAAGTAAGACTATTAATATGCGTCTTTATTTTTATTTTATTATTATTTTTTTAAGACAGAGTCTCACTCCATCATCTAGGCTGCAGTGCAGTGGCGCGATCTCAGCTCCCTGTGACCTCTGTCTCCCAGGTTCATTCTCCTGCCTCGGCCTCTGGAGTAGCTGGGGTTACAGGCGTGCCACCACAACAGGCTAATTTTTGTATTTTCTGTAGAGATGGGATTTCTCCATTTTGGCCAGTCTGGTCTCAAACTCATGGCCTCAAGTGATCTGCCTGCCTCGGCCTCCCAAATTGCTGGGATTACAGGTGTGAACCACCATGCGTGGCCTTAATATTCATCTTCTTATCTGTCATATTGTTAAAATAATGTTTGAGTGTTTACATGAGAAATTACTATATGCATTATGGATTTATTAATGTTTCATTTAATGTTTTTAATATTCCCTTGACAATGCAAGGACTTTAAAAACACTTTAATACCTTTTTTCACCTCCACTTTCTTTTCCTGTGGTTTTCAGTTCATTATACACAATGTTTAAATGCACACAGTTATTAATATTGTTGTTAAATACAATCAATATTCATTTAGATTTATCTACATATATTCATATATTTAACCTTCTTTTTTATTTCTATCTGAATTTCCAGACTTCCATATGAGTTTTTTTTATTGCTTTAAGTATTTTATTAGTGTGGATCCATTAGTGATCAATTTCCCTCATTTTGGTGTATCTGAAATGGCCTTTATATTATCTTCACTTGTGAAGTATATTTTCTCTTGTTATCAGTTTTATGAAAATTCAGTTTCATTATCTGACTTAATCATTTCTATAGAAAAGTCAACTGTCAGTTCTACTACTTGTAGGTAATGGATCTATGTTTTTCTTCCTTCCTGCTTTTTAATATTTTTTAAAACCTTGGTATCCTACAATGTCCCTAGGAGTTGTTTTCTTTCTACTTATTTTGCATGTGATTCTTCATATTTTTTGAATCTGTGTTTAATGTCTTTGAAATTTTGGAAGATTATCTTTTATTTTCCTGCAAATATTACTTATGAACTTTTTTCCTTCCATTTGCTCCTGAGACTCTATTTTTAAAGGTGATGTTAAGCATTTTTTAGCACATCCCATATGTCTCTTAAGCATGTTAGTGTAGTTTCCATCCTTTTTCCCCTCCTCTCTTTCTAGGCTTGAATCTGGATCTACTGAACTATCTTCCACCTCATTAGTCTTTTTTTCTTTTTTGGAGAGAACACAGGCTGTCTCATCTGCTGTTAAGCTCTTCTATTGGTTTCTTGGCTTTAGTTATTATATCTTACAGATCTGAAAATTCCATTTGTGTTCCTTTTTTATATTCCCATTCTTTGCTGAATTTCTATAATTTCTCCATTTAATTCAACATGTTAAATATTGTTATTATAAAGGATAGATCTGATATTCCATTATCTGGATCTCCTTTGGTTTTATTTCTATTATCAGTTTTCTCTCTTTTTCTACTTCATCCTCAGTCCCCTGTTGAGTCTTTTATAAGACCAACTGAAAAACAAGAGTATTTAACAAGGTCCCCCTCCTAGAGATCCTGAGCTCCTCTTTTTGTCTTAAGTGTGGGACTGGCAACTGTGCTCAGCTTTTCAGCCACAGCTAAGACAAAGGCAAATGTCCATACTAAAGTCCATAATTGAGGTCATTCAGTGACTGCTTTTATTTTCTGAAAGGAATGTCTTATTTACAGTTTGTTTTCATTTCTTTGGGAGACCCATCTTAAATCTAGAGTTCCTTGCTAGAATGCCTCCACATCGATGGGTCCTGAACTCCAACTTTTGTTTTTTCAGCTTCTGTGAGGTGCTTGCAAGGGCTGCTCAGATTCTCAGATGCTTTTATGCTGCCACTTGCATCGGGAAAATGCCTCTGCAAAAGGTAGAGAAAAGGAATCATAAATACTGGTCTGTCACAAATCTGTATTTCCCTTCTCTTTAGGATCTTGGTATTTCCGGACTTGGCTACATTGGTGCTCTCTGATACCTTCAAGTATATAAATGAAACCCTGGTTTTCCATATTTTTGATGGCAAGTTTGATCAGATTAGAACTTTCCACCTAGACTTTCAATTCAACAAGCACCAATTTATTGAATAGTTCATTTTTTTTCAGACTGGTGTAATGCTTCTGCTGATGTATATCAAGTTTTCATTAAAGTGTGGGTTTGTATGTTTTCTTTATTCAGTTTCATTGGTTTAATGATTTTTTTTTTTTTTTTTTTTTTTTTTTTTTTTTTGAGACAGATTCTCACACTGTCTCCCGGGCTGGAGTGCAGTGACACTATCTCCGCTCACTGCAACCTCCGCCTCCCGGGTTCAAGCGATTATCCTGCCTCAGCCTCCCGAATAGCTGGGATTACGGGTGCCCGCCACCATACCCAGCTAATTTTTTGTATTTTTAGTAGAGATGGGGTTTCACTGTGCTGGCCAGGCTAGTCCCGAACTGCTGACCTCATGATCTGCCCACCTCGGCCTCCCAAAGTGTTGGAATTACAAGCGTGAGCCATTGCACCTGGCCTCATTGATCTATTTATCTTATCCACATTTGAAATACTCTGACTTTTTCTTGAAGTATAATAGCGGAAATTTTTGTTCTTAAAAATGTCCTGGCTATTATTGGTTCTGAGTCATTTAAATTTTAGGTAGATCTTTTCAAATTTTATGAAAAACACTGAGGTTTTTAGAATGTAATGAATTAATAGAATAACTTTGATAGAACTTAAGATGTAATATGTTCATCTATAATTATTGTAGAAAATTCACCATTTTAAGTCAGTGAATTTAAACAATTATATTAATGAGTGTCATGCTTATTTTTAGCTAGATTTATTATTAAGCAACATTATTTTTTATTATAAATGATATTTTAGTAAAGTTTACTTTTTGGAATTTTATAGACTTACAGAAAAAATGAGAAGATATAATTGAGTACAGCATACCCAATTTCTTATATTATTAACATATTATATTAGTGTGGTCCATCTGTTAGCATTCATAAGCCAATATTGATACATTATTATTAACAAATGTCTATATTCTATTGAGATTTGCTCAGTTTTTACCTAACTTTTTTTTTTTTTTTTCTGTTCCAGGATCCCATCCAAGGTAGCACATAACATTTAGCACTCAAATTTCTTTTAGCTCCTTTTGACTGTGACAGTTTCTCAGAGTTTGTTTTTCACCAACTTGATGGTTTTGAGTATTGGACAGGCACTTAATTTGGGATGATTTGGTGTTTTTCTCATGGTTAGGCTAGGGCCACAGGTTTTTAGAAAGAATATCATAGAAGTGAAGCATCCATGGTATAGCTTAGAAGTACATGTTATTTACTTGACTTATCAATTATAATGTTCACTTTGATTGCCTGGCCAATGTAGTAGTTTTCATGTTTCTCCACAAATTTATTTTGCATACTCTACTCTTTGAAAGTAAGCCACTAAGCATAGTCAACACTCCATTATGTGTGTGCTTTTGTGTGTGTGTGTGTGTGTGTGTTTGTTCCATTGTATTAATTCATTCATCAGTTGGACATTTGGGCTCTTTCAACTTCTTTTTCTTTTCTTTTCTTTTGTGTGTGTGTGTGTGTGTGTGTGTGTGTGAGACAGGGTCTTGCTCTATTTCCCAGGCTGGGGTGCTGTGGCATAGTCATAGCTCACTGTAACTTCAGACTCCTAGGCTGAAACTATTCTCCTGCCTCAGCTTCTTGAGTAGCTGAAACTGCAAGTGCGTGCCACCAGTCCTAATTTTTAATTTTTTAAAAAAATTAGAAGCGAGTCTCACTATGTTGCCCCAGCTGGTCTCAAATTCCTGGGCTCAAGCAATTCTCCTGCTTTGGCTTCTCAAAGTGCTGGGATTACAAGTGTGAGTCACCACACCTGGCCTATTTCCACGTCTTGACTATTATAAATAATGCTTCTATGTATATTTGTGTGCGAATTTGTTATTTCTCTTGGGTAAATACTGAGTATAAATGCTGATTCATGTAGTAACTGTGAAGTTACAGTTTTGAGGAACTGACAGACACTTTTCCAAAGTTGGTTGTATCATTTTACATTTCTTTGAGAATTGTATGAATTTTCAAATTCTGCCATATCATTTCAACATTGGTTATTATGTCTATTTGATTACAACAATCCCAGTGGGTGTTATATCTCATTGTGATTTTCATTTGCAATCATCTTATGATTAATGTTGTTGAACATGTTTTTACATGATTATTGGACATTTGTGTATCTTCTTTGGAGAAATGTCTACTCAGATTCTTTGCTCATTTTTTATTGGGTTATTTATCTTTTTGTTTATTGAATTGAAATAATTATATATATTACATAGACATAAGTTTCTTACTGGAAATAAGGATTTGCAAGCATTCTTCCAATTTTTAGATTCTCTTTTCATTTTCTTGTTATCTTTTGAAGCAATACGTTTTCAATTTTAAAGAAGTCCAATTTGTCTAATTTTTAATTTTGTCCTTTATGCTTTTGGTGCCATATCTAAGAAGATTTTGCCTTACACAAGGACGTAAAAATTTACAACTACTATTTTTTTCCCTAAGGCTTTTATAGATTTAGCTATTACAGTTAGGTCTATGATTCATTTTCAGATAATTTTTGTGTATAGCATGAGGAAGGTGTCCAATTTTATTATTTTGCATGTAAATATCCTGTTATGTTACACTACTTGTTGAAAAAATTATTTTTTCTGATTTGTCTTGTCACCCTTGTCAGAATTCAACTGACCATTACCTAAGAGTTTATTTCTGAACTCTCCAGTTGTATTCCATTGATATATATCTTTATGCCAGTATATCACACATTCTTTTTCTTTTTTTTGAGAGTTAAGGTCTTTCTCTGCCGCACAGGCTGCAGTGCAGTGGCGTGGTCATAGCTCACTGGAACCTCAAACTCCTGAGCTTCAGCAATGCTCTCACCTCAGCTTTCTGAGTAGCCAGTCATATGAACCACCTTGCTTGGCTAATACTTTAATTTTTTGTAGAGATGAGGTCTCATTATGTTGCGCAGGATGGTCTCAAACTCTTGAGCTCAAGAGCTCAGTCCTGTCTTGGCCTCCGAAAACTCTGGGATTACAAGCATGAGCCACTGTACCTGGCAACATACAATTTTGATTACTGTAGCTTTATTATAACTTTTGAAGTTGAGTTTAAATCTTCACTTTTTAAAGTATAATTTTAGCTCCTTAAGGGTTGTTTTGCATTTCCATAACAGTATGAGGATCAACTTGTCAATTTCTAAAACAGAGCCTGCTGGGATTTTGATAGAGATTGCATTTACTTTGTAGATCAATTTGAGGAATATTGCTAACTTTACATTATTAAGTTTCTTGATCCATGAACGTGACTTCTTTTTGCATTATTTATCTTCTCTTACTTTTTTTGGCAATGTCTTGTAGTTTTCAGAGTATGTGCTTTGCATGCTCTGATTTAATTTATGTTAAATTTATTCTTAAGTATTTTTATGTAAATGTGAATAGAATTAACCCTTGATTTTATTTTTAATTATCCATCTATAGTGTATAGAAATACAATTGATTTTATACATTGATATTGTATCCTGTATCTTTGACACATTTGTGTATTGGTTATGAAACAATTTTAGTGGATCTTTAGAATACCTTATATACAAGATTATATCATCTGGAAATAGAGATAGCTTTATTTAACTTCAATCTGCAAAGGCATTATTAGTCTCATTGTGAAGTAGAGAAAAAAATGAGAATTACAAAACTCATATGAGTATTAGTAAGCAGCTCAACTGAATTTGGAGTCATCTATTTGACTCCAGAGTCTTTCTTCTGTATGGATATCTAGCATAATGCCGAGATGAATATCTGTAATATTTTAAATCTACAAAATAATTTTGTCCTTAAAAAAGATACATTGATTCTCCACTATATGCTCCTGTTTCAATCATTCATAATTTGATTAAAGATACAACATCTTTATGATGCTAAGAGTGGGGAGTACTCATCAGTTACTACCATTTGTCATACCACTTAGAATTTGATTCTTGCAGTTACCACTGAATTATTTAGTTCACATACTCTTCTATCCCACTGGTATGAACATTTTTCTGTTACCCCCTCCTCCACCCTCCTCTTTTTTCCTCCTCTTTTGCCTCTTTATCTTGTTTTCAATGTTGACATTGTAGTGGAGCTGAGATCTTCCTTTACAAAATAAAGTATAGTAAAGCACACAATAAATCATTCAGCCACCACATTTTGAAGCAAATTTATAAATGGAAATGTGTAACAACCAGCTATTGGTTGAAAGTCATAAAACCTCATACTCATTAGTATCATTTCTAAAAACAAACAAGTAGAAAATAGCCAGTGTTAAGTACAATGTAGGGAAGCTGGGGTCCTTACACATTGTTGGTAGGAATGTCAAGTTGTGCATCCACGATGGAAAACAATAAGACAATTCCTCAGAAATTTAAAAATAGAATTACTGTATAATGAATATACATCAATTCTGCCTCTCTGTATATGCCCAAAAGAGATGAAAGCAGCATCACAAAGATATTTGTACACTTACAGACATAGCAGCATTATTCACAATAGTCAAAAGGTGTAAGCAACTCAAGTGTCCATCAAAGCATAACTGGATAAACAGAAAATGGTATGTATATTAATGAAACATTATCAAGCCTTAAAAAGGAGGACATTTCAACACATGCTGTAACATGGATGAAACTTGAGGACGTACGTTAAGTGAAACCACTCAGTCGCAAAAAAATACTGTATGATTCCATTTATGTGAAGTACCTAAAATAACCCAATTAATAGAGACAGAAAGTAGAAAGGTGATTGCCAGAACCTGGGGGAAGAAGCGAACGGGGAATTGTTGATTAAAAGGTAAAAATGTCAAATTTGCAAGACAAAAAGAGTTCTGGAGATTGTATGTATAGCAATGTGAATGTACGTAATACTACTCTAACAGTAAACTTAAATATGGTTAAGATTGTAGCTTTTATGTTACATGTATTTTACCACAGTTTGAATTTAAAGAAAAAAAAAGAAAGATATAAGTCTAACAAAAAATGTTAAGCAAATATTAACAATAACCAAAGCTACAAAAAAGTCATAAAAATGATTGCCTTTACAGATACGATAAAATGTAATATTTTCCAGATAAGAACAGGCATTACAGATCCCTACTAGTCTTATATAATAGCATTTGTATTTTTCATAACATACTTTCTTCTTCCAGAAATAAGAAATAGTAACATTTAAATAATTTTACTGTTATTAGCTTCCCCATTTTTAAACATTTCGTAGCATTTGTTTTCAATTTTTGTAACTTCATCCTTGATTTTTTTGTGGTAATTTTGTACGGATTATTTTCTATACAAATATTTTTCTATACAAATAGATTTTCAGTCACCACCAATGATTATTAATTTATGTCACAGTTTTTAATAGACTGATTTTTAGTGTTAACACAAATAGCTTATTAGCACTATAACTATAAGGAGCATAAGGAGCATTTGAGTGCAAAAGTTATAATTTAAAAATATCTCTAGATGATAATCAATAATCAGATAATCAACCCTGAAAATATGTACATAAAATTTTCACTGCTCACATAATTCAAGGTGAACAAAACCCTAACTTAAGATCATTTAATGGTGATATTTGGGTTAGAAATAATCAGTCTGTATACATCTGCTACATGTTAGCACCATATATACCCATAATTGGTAAAAACTTCAGAATGTTGTACAACATTCTAAGAAAGAAAGCAACATATGCTTAACTTTAAATGGATTGTATTTTTTCAGAGATAAAGCATTAAGTTTGTAGATTTTAGATTAGGCATGAACCTTCCAATTATTATATTTTATTACTGTTATTATTATCATTTCTCCAATCAGCAAAATGATTATTGCTTGTGAAATGCTTTTATAACAATCTTATGGGGAGAAATATTCACATGAAAATAGGACAGAAGTTTGAAATAGTTGATACACCTACCTCAGCTCACAAAACTTGTAAGAGATTGGACTGTGGTTTAGAAGTAGCTATTTGATAAGGCTGTTGATGCCTATTGCTACTCAGTGCATTAAACAGGGAAGAGACTTGGCTATTCAATTACGACATTATTTTCTTTGATTCCAAAGCAAGGTTCTGTCGGTAACCACAAAGATTATTCATTCATGTCACAGTTTTTAATAGACTGATTTTTGATAGACTAGTTTGTGGGGTAGACCTATATAATGAATGAGAAGATAAAATTAGAAACTATAAAAGATTGATTAAAAATTTTCTCTTTTAACTCAGAGTACTTAACTACATTTAATTAAACATAGCACTTTCTGGACAAATATGTATTAAACTATACAAAGGACATGAAAGCAGTAGTATTTAATCTTTTTAGTCTTGAAGCATATGAAAATTGTATTAGTTGCTCAATAAATGTCTGCTGAAGTAACAAGCGACAAATGGGCATAGAGTCTTAAATGATAACCACCAGTCAGACATTATTATTAAAGGTACATGAATTAAGTTAACCAACACAAAGCACTATTCTCAGTGGCTGGCCATATCTTGGCCACTGCTTTTTTATTCAGTGACTAAATTTCAAATACAACAACATGTTCTTTTACGAAACTTTAGTATCTGGTAGTGAGCAAAAGTCATGTTATTCCCAAATACTGATAGAGTAAAAATATATTAAAGAAAAATAAGACTTTTCATTGTATTAATTAACAAAACATATTTGACATTATAGATCACTACCAAAAAAATATTAAGAAAACGTTGGAACAATCTGAAGCATGTCTTTAGGCAATGAGAAACAGCGGGTGAAACATCAGCATTACTCTTCAATGACAGATTCATCCAAGAGTAGATAGATACCAAACTAAAAGTACACCTTTTTTTTTTTTTACTCTGTTGGTAGAGTGGCTTTATTAGTCTTTTACAATTTTACAAGGAAACCCAAATCAATACATTTGATATCTTCATGAACACAGAAATCAATATGCCATAATTACAAAGATTTCAAAGAATTTATCTTCTGAAAGTTGGAGTAGATTATGAATAAAGTGGATTTTCCTTGGGCAGATGTCATTTCTTTAATGGCTCCTGCCTGCATATTGAGGAGTGAAGAGTGGAGGGAAGCATACAGGAAGTCTATTTCAGGGCCTTTATGGATTTCAACTCATCCATAAAGCTTGGTGAATTTATAGAACTCAAAAAGGAAGTGTATGATCCTTCTTATAACTTCAGAATTTAAAATTGAAAGTCTCTCTTTTCATCATGGACTGCAAATCTGTATTTAAATTATCCTATCCATATGATGGACCGAATACATATGTTGTGTGTGTGCGTGCGTGTGTTAACTTTAAATTGACCAGTGATCACTATAGAAAATAGAACAGATATTTTCAGTACATAAACAGAAGCAGACTTCCTAAACGATCATGTTTTGTTCAAAAGTCAATGCTGATAGAAACCTGGGTCCTTTCTTGGAATCTGCCCTTCAATTTTGCCATTTATCAGATCTCCATTTTTTTTTTCTACCTCCAAGGAATACTTCGTGACTGTTGACCAGGATATGACACCCAGACAAAACCTGAAGAACACAAAGTGTTGCTGCTAGGTACTTAACAGTGCTTCAATCGTTTTCCTTAAACTCTGTAAATAATTGGAAATGTTTAAAAAGTATTATTTATATTAAATAACGTGATAAAATAAGAACAAATACCAATGAATGTATTTAGAGACATTCACATCAGTTAACAGCATGATATATTGTTAATGTTGGGTAAAATGTGATGAACTATAAAGAAAAATAATGATTTGCTTATAGGAAAATCACAATGTTGGTTACATTCAAATATTGAGAAATCATAAGTAATAATAATAATGAACATATAGAATATAAAGGGAACACCAAAACACTTTTTTCACACATAACAAATAAAATACTTTCTTTTCCCAAGTTCTCCTCTGGGCCTAAGGCATAGCTATAAGTGGCATTATAAATGTTGTTGATATCAATTGAATGCATCCATTCTCTTTTTTATGAGGGAAGTGGAGAGGAAGGGAAGAGATAAACATAAATATACTGTTTTGAATAATGTTAAAAAGGTTTTAAATTTATTTCTGATTTAAAAAGTCAAGCTATTAATATATGTTAGACCCTTAATCCAATAAATATTATAAGGGGAAACCAGATAACATACTATTGATAATATTACCTATGTTTACCTAACTTACATGACCAATTGACTGCAGCCTAAGCATTCACATAAACTTTGTGGCTTAGCAATCGATATTGATCATGGACTGACCAATTTAGCTGCAGTGATTGGTACTGACTGCTATAATAGCTGAAATGTTTGTACTGGTCGATTTGGCCTCTATGTAGACATGAAAAAGATGAGCTCCTCAGTGTTTTCAGAATAATATGATTATAACCACATCCTGATACTTTGGAATAAAAATGTATATTGAGAAAAATGAATAGAATATTCATTTTAAAATGGATGAATATTGAGAAATACTATGTAAGTCTAATTCAGTAATCAATTGTCACCTTATTGTGCATCACTTTTTAACACAGCTTTTAGTACACAGTGATATTACAATTATCTGGTTTCTTACAAAGATGCTAATATCAGCCGAAATTCCAGACACTTTATTTTGGAAATATTAATGCAAGAAAATCTTCTTGGTATATATGCGTTTACTCTTTGGAATGTGTGTGGTTGGGGACCAGTGATTTTTTATTTTAAATAAAACTTTATTGGTAAAAGTTTTCAAATATATGCACACTGTTCAAGAGGAAGCCTCGTTCTTTCCAGCACACAGGTTGAATCGCCCTCGCACCCACCTGGGGCCCCACCCCAGGCCTGAGAAGTCTTTCCGGGATGGGGAGAAATTACGAGAGGGGGAAATATGGGGATGAATGCGGTGGCTCTCCAGCGGCTCCCCAGTTTTCTATTACGAGAGAAAAAAAGTATAAACTAGACAGTGGGGGGAGAGGTGATGGACAGCTGACAGCTAAGCTGGAGGAGGGGTGCCCAGGATGGGGGAGGTGGCGGAAGGTGCTGCGTGAGTAAAACAGGCAGCCCCTCCCCAGCAGCTCTAGCCTTGGGGACCAGTGATTCTTTTAGGGATTACAAGGAAGATGAAAATCTCTTCTATAAGGCAATGAAGGTGGTGGTGGTGGTGGTGGTGATGATTGTGCTGGAAATCCTAAAAGTCAAAACTTTACTGGAGTTAAGGCTTATTATTATTATTATTTGCCCTTTCTATTCCAGAATGCCTTTTAGCTGGGATAAAATTCTTCAGGAAGTGGAAAAGAGAACAAGCTTACTTCTGAGATGAGGTAGACATGATGTCAATTAAGTCAGAGGCATCTAATGCTGAAGATCTCACGTTGGTTTCAATATGCCATCTTATCAACATGGTTGGAAGTACTAAAGTCATCATTTCTGTAAAAATTTTACACCATTCTGAAACCTGAATAACTTCACATTTATTTCCCCCTTTAGCTTCACAACAGTGTTTAACTGTAAAAACCTTTGGAAATACTAAGGTGGTGCTGGAGGTTAGCTGGGAATTACATACAGCTTTACAGCCTAATTAGGGGAGGAGCAACTTTAACACATAGGTAAATACTCAAACTCTACAGTTATAGGGATGAAACAGAATCTGATCAAAGACACCCAATAAATCTGCAAAAAAAGAAAAAAAAAGAGGAAAGGGATAAGAAAATAAAAGTAAACACTAAGCAAAGAATTCATCAGCAGTGAAGTGCAAAATGAAACGGGAGCAAAGCACAGCCTCAAGTAAATTTTGCCAGATACAAAATGCTGTAGGTAATTTGATGAAGACACTTGAAACTGATGCACAATTTCTCTTCCTGGGAAAGTGCCAGGAAGGAAATTAAAGAAAGTTTGTCATATTCCATCAACATTCCCTGTTTTGGAAGGATTAATAATGGATGCGTGGGTAGACCATAGAATAAGTGGATATTCCTTCCCCTGCCATAAATAAGCAGCATTTACTAGTTCAATAGATCTAAAATAAAACAGGATTGCTTCTTGCCATTTTTTCCCTTTAAACCAGGTTTTTAAAAATAGAAACAGTTTACTCCTACATGGGAAAATACTTTCTGGTCTAGAGGGGTTAAGTCTGGAAACAAGAGCATACCACTGACAAGATGATCTATTAGGACTAATTGCATAATGGAGGAGTCAAAGCACAAAGGAACCACACACATCTTCACCAAAGATGATGTTAGTTAATGAGATTTTTTTCTCTCTCTAGCTAGTATCATTATTTGCAGAGATAATGATCACGTGTACTAAAAATTCAGGACTATTAAAGTAAAACTATTAAAATTAACAAAATAGTTCTGGGTCCTGGTCAGATGCAAGATTAATATACAAACATCAAAATTCTTTAAAAATCACCAATAATTGCTTATAAAATAAAATTAAAATGGTCACTTTTAAACAGGAATGATAATTATATAGCTGGAATTTTCTAAAATTATACTTTAAGTTTTGAGATACATGTGCAGAACATGCAGATTTGTTACATAGTTATACACGTGCCCTGGTGGTTTCGTGCACCCATAAAACCGTCATCTACATTAGGTATTTCTCCTAAAGTTATCCCTCCTGTAACTCCCCAACCCCTGACAGGCCCCAGTGTATGATGTTTCCCTCTCTGTGTCCATGTGTTCTCATTGTTCAATGTCCAGTTATGAGTGAGGACATGAGGTGTTTTGTTTTCTGTTCCTGTGTTAGTTTGCTGAGAATTATTCCTTCCATCTTCATCCATGTCCCTGTAAAGGATATAAACTCATCATTTTCATAGCTGCCTAGTATTCCATGGTGTATATTTGCTACATTTTCTTTATCAAGTCTATCATTGATGAGCATTTGGGTAGGTTTCAAGTCTTTGCTATTGTGAATAGTGCTGCAGTAAACATACACGTGCATGTGTCTTTATACTAGAATGATTTACAATCCTTTGGGTATATAGGCAGTAATGGGATTGCTGGGTCAAATGGTATTTCTGGTTCTAGATCCTTGAGGAATTGCCACACTGTCTTCCACAATGGTTGAACTAATTTACACTCCCACCGACAGTGTAAAAGCCTCCCTATTTCTCCACATTCTCTCCAGCATCTGTTGTTTCCTGACTTTTTAATGATCAGCATTCTAATTGGCATGAGGTGTCATTTCATTGTGGTTTTGATTTTGCATTTCTCTAATGACCAGTGATGATGAGTTTGTTTTTTGTTTTTTGTTTTTCATGTTTTTTGGCCACATAAATGTCTTCTTTTGAGAAAAGCCTATTCATATCTGTCACCCAGTTTTTGGTGGGGTTGTTTTTTCTTGTAAATTTGTTTAAGTTCTTTGCAGATTCTGGATATTGGCCCTTTGTCAGATGGATAGATTGCAAAAATTTTCTCCCATTCTGTAGGTTGCCTGTTCACTCTGATGATAGTTTCTTTTGCTGTGCAGAAGCTCTTTAGTTTAATTAGATCCCATTTGTCAATTTTGCCTTTTGTTGCCATTGCTTTTGGTGTTTTAGTCATGAAGTTTTTGTCCATGCCTATGTCCTGAATGGCATTGTCTAGGTTTTCTTCTATGGTTTCTATGGTTTTAGCTCTTATGTTTTAAGTCTTTAATTCATCTTGATTTAATTTTTGTATAAGGTGTAAAGAAGGGGTCCAGTTTTAGTTTTCTGAATATGGCTAGCCAGTTTTCCCAACACCATTTATTTAATAGGGACTCCTTTCTCCATTGCTTGTTTTTGTCAGGTTTGTCAAAGATCATATGGTTGTAGATGTCTGGTGTTATTTCTGAGGCCTCCGTTCTGTTCCATTGGTCTATATATCTGTTTTTGGTATCAGTACCATGTTGTTTTGGTTACTATAGCCTTGTAGCATAGTTTGAAGTCAGGTAGCATGATGCCTCCAGCTTTGTTCTTTTTGCTTAGGATTGTCTTGGCTATATGGGCTCTTATTTGGTTCCATATGAAATTAAAAGTAGTTTTTTCTGTTTCTGTGAAGAAAGTCAATGGTAGTTTGATGGGGATAGCATTGAGTCTATAAATTACTTTGGGCAGTATGGCCATTTTCACGAATTTGATTCTTCCTATTCATGAGCATGGAATGTTCTTCCATTTATTGATGTCCTCTGTTATTTCCTTGAGCAGTGGTTTGTAGTTCTTCTTGAAGAGGTTCTTCACACCCCTTGTAAGTTGTATTCCTAGGTATTTTATTCTCTTTGAAGCAATCGTGAGTGGGAGTTCTCTGATTGTCTATTATTGGTGTATAGAATAATTTTGCTCTCTGATTGTCTATTATTGGTGTATAGAAATGCTTGTGATTTTTGCATATTGATTTTGTATCCTGGGACTTTGCTGAAGTTGCTTATAAGCTTAAGGAGATTTGGGGCTGAGATGATGGGGTTTTCTAAATAAAAAATCATGTCATCTGCTGGGAATATTTTTTTAAGTGTAAGATTTACGTGAAAAGACTATATATACAATTTTACCTAGGAAGAGAAAAGAATAAATATGGAGACATACAATGTAACTTCTTGATAAAATATAATAGGCTAAACGTTATATATATATTATTAAATTGAAATAAAAAATAAAATTTAAGACTACATATACATTATAACACTATATCAACCAGCTACATTTTTAAGTTTAAAAATGAAACCAGTTTAAATCATTTCTGATATCACCTACAAAAGATATGTGAAAATACCTAGAACATTTAAGACAAAGAATAATAGATGAGGATTAGCTTTTAAAATTTTTGAAACATATTTTAAAACATATTATTTAACACTAGTCAGCAAGGTACAAAAGTAGACTAGCCATCATAACTAAATATGTATGTCTAGAAAAGAACCTGGATATAGTTGAAATTTTAGGAAATTATATTGGGAAGTTTTTCAAAATAATGAAATAAGGAGAAATTAGTCAATAAATATATGGACAGGTTATTTGCCATATGTAAATATAAAAGTTATGTTCCCTACCTCATGTGTAATATGAAATATTCCCAGGTCTCTATCAAAGACATACTTTTTAAAAATAATTTTTACTTTTTAAAAATAATTTTTATAATTTTTGTTTTTGAGAGAGTTTGATAGGAACGCAAAACTCAGAATAAAAGAAGGTTTTATTATACTTTCATTGTTAAACGTCCCCGTCTACAACTACCTTCTTTATCAAGCATGAACAGCAACAATCTCTGTATGGAAAATAAATAAAATGACTGATATTTAAAAGATATAAGTTCATATCTCTGAAATGTACAAATTTCTTGAAATGTAAAAGAAAAACACACACGTGTTCAACCTCATTTAAAAATGTTAAACAAAAAATTACTTTAGTACAGTAGATAGAAAAGGGCTACAAATATTGACAGAAGTATATTACAAAGTATGATGTCCAATAGAAATTTCTATGATGATGGAAGTGTTTTCATATCTTTAATATCATGTATGAAAGCCACCAGCCATATGTGGTTATTGAGCAGTTGACATATCACTAAAGTAACTAAGAAACTAAAATTCAATTTTTTTTTTAATTAAAATTTGAATAGCCCTCTAGGGAGAATTACTACCTTACTGGAAAGTACAGTTACAGTTTTCACTAAAATATAGTCTTTTCCATATAGTCTCCATATGATCAGTATGACTCAAATATACCTTTTTATTTTATTTTATTTTATTTTTGAGACAGTGTCTTGATCCGTCACCCAGGCTGGAGTGCAGTGGTGAGATCTCGGCTCACTGCAACCTCCACCTCCCGGCTTCAAGTGATTATCTTGCCTCAGCCTCCCAAGTAGCTGGGACTACAGGCTCCCGCCACTATGCCCAGCTAATTTGTGTATTTTTAGTAGACATGGGGTTTCACCATATTGGCCAAGCTGGTCTTGAACTCCTGAGTTCAAGTGATCTGCCTGCCTCGGCCTCCCAAAGTGTTGGGATTATAGGTGTGAGTCATTGCACCCAGATCAAAACTACCATTTTTTTGAAGAAATCTGGCCATATGCATCAAAATTCTCCAAATATATTCTCTTTAACCTAAAAAAAATTCAAATTTAGCTTTTTATTGTAAGAAAATAGCATGGTAAGTACAACAAATGTAGGACATGGACACAGGGAGAGGAACAACATTTACTAAGGCCTGTTGCTAGAGGGGAGAGCATTAGGGAAAAGAGCTAATGGATGCTGGGATTAATAATAGGTGATGGGTTGATAGGTGCAGTAAACCACCATGGCACACATCTACTTATGTAACAAACCAGCACATCCCGCACATGTACCCTGAAACTTAAAAAACAAATGAAAAAATTGTATAAAATGAAGAATGTTTATTGAATTTGAAAAATCAGAGACCATATAAATGACTGAAAATAGAAAAAAAGTTAAATAGATCTGGTTCACTAACTCACAAGAGAATTCACATAACATAACTTCCATGTTGCTTCTGTATTGTGGTCACTCTCCATTGTTTTCCATATAATAGGATGTGATAATTAAGGAGCAATGGGATCAGTGTCAGGAAAAGTCATATTATCACTTTTCTTGTTCTGGAAACTGCTCTGTTATTAGCAACTCCTTAGTGAATTTTGGTTCTGTATGAATAGCTCATCATATTTATTACTCATATTGATCTTACTAATTACTAACACCTTTAAGCCCTTTATATACACAATAAAGAGGTGCAATTTTTAATCATATGTATAACATTGAACTAAAATTTGTTATTCTCCATTAAACTGTAAATTCAACAAGGAATGAGAATGTTTCATAATAATATTTCCCAGTGTTAGCATATACTTAGTGGTCACATAATAAATATGTGTTGAATTAATTAAATAAATGAAACATGCATTAGAAACCTGAGCATATTTCAATGGTAACCTCATTTCAGGAGTAATTTCCTACACATCTGACCAATTAGTTACTCAAAGCTTATCTGTTGTGTGTGATAGATAATTTCAAATATCTGGATAAAGTCAATGCTCAATTCTGAATCTTGGTCTATGTATCTAACTGCCATTAATTCTGCATGCATATTGTTTTATTATGGCAACAATGATTACATAAAAGCACATATTATTAAAATATAAATAAATAAGACAGAAATTATGTAGGCTTCATTAAAATTGCCAAGTGTGTTAAGCTATCCTGATAATTTGCCAGTAATGACTTGTACATTTTTACTGCCTAAGCCATAAATCACTGTATCAGATTTTATTCTTTGATGCTTAAGTAGCAGATTACATGTTATTAAAACAGATAATGTACCTCATAAGATTTTTCTTCCTTCTTTAGAAATATTTATGGAAAAACTAGTTTAATTTTAATTTAAAGAATGCTTTAGTTTGCCTTTTCCATCTACTGAAATTTTAATCACACTGACATATTTGTAAACAACATAGAAGTTTTCTGAAAAATATATGATGTTTCACAGGGAAAAATGGAGAAAACAAAACAAAATGAGAATGTAAGAAACATTAACAGAAGACCAGTTGAATCATATTAGACCAACTGCCACAGAACATTGAGCAGAGAAAGTTACTTCAGAGGGATATTCGGATTGTTTATTTCATCTTCTTTGACTTTATTTATGTATTTTTCATCAACAGATGGATTAGTACCAGCTGTGTCTTTATGCATGAATGTCTTATACAGGTATGTGATGCTTGTTTTGGCTAGGTACAACTGAGCCAGTGAGCACTTTCCATTTCACTGCCAGGTGTTCTTTACAATGACTTTTAAAATTGACTTCTGAGTTGTCATGTTCTTGAATCTGGAGTTAAGAAAGGAAAAAAAAATATTATCTTTTTGAAATTCAGTATTGCTTTTGAACTCACAGTCTGAAGACTTGTCATTACCAGAAAGTTGAGCTTTTGAAACCTTGCTTTATATTTTTTAAGTTTGAAATATTAACGCTGAAAAGAAACAGTATCTCCTCTTCACAAAATTGAAGCTTCTGGGAAAATATCCAGTGATTTTTTTTCCTTCTAAATAGACATTTCTAGTAGACACAAATATAGTAACAATTTGATATTTCCCAAAAAAGACATGTTTGAACTCCTGCCAAATATATTTTATAGTTATTTATTTATTCATGTATTTTATTTATTTAATTTTGAGATGGATCCTCGCGCTGTCACCCAGACTGGAGTGCAGTGGCATGATCTCAGCTCACTGCAACCTCCATCTCCCCAGTTCAAGCAATTCTCCCTGCCTCAGCCTCCCGAGTAGCTGGGATTACAGGCATCCACCACCCTGCCTGGCTAATTTTTGTATTTTTAGTAGAGACGAGGTTTCATCATGTTGGCCAAGCTGGTCTCGAACTCCTGACCTCAGGTGATCTGCCTGTTTCGGCCTCCCAAAGTGCTTGGATTACAGGCGTGAGCCACCACGCCCGGTCTATGTATTTTGTTTATGAGTTGGCGGTGGTGTTGCTTTTTATGTTTCATGACTGAGATGGACTTTTGAATCTTATGCATTTTTGTAAAATGAAATCATATTTTACTTTGTGTAAAATTAAACCATAATCTGTTCCAAATAGTGATCTTAGCTTTTACATTTGGAAACTTTTAGTTCTCTAAAAAAACTTTTATTTTTGACTTTGAGAATTTAGGTTGCATAACCTAGAAGGATTGCACTGGAGATACAAGTCGAATGTATCCTTTAAAAAAATAGATGAGGAAATCTTTTTACTTTTGATGAAAATATAACAATTGAATAAAAATACTGTGGAAATAATTTGTCAAAACCCAGAAAAATTATTTTCTTCCTCTTTCCACCCCCTGCTTTTTCTAAAACTTTTTCTCTACTCACTTTATATTTTTTAAGTTGTAAAGCTTGCTTTCCATATTACTACATTAATATATTTTTGTCAGATCATTTTTATTGTCTTAAAATCTTTTTTATCATTTGTTCCTGTTTTGTTTAGAAATTTTATCTTCTAGAGAGCTATCAGTGTTTGTGAAAATGTTAATTTTCTATAATTTTGCTAATTTTATCATGATTTTGAGAAATCAGGAGGTAGCTGAGTAGTATTATGTCTATGTGATTTATTTATAGAAAAAAAATGACCATTTCTGAGATAGACAAATAAGACTGCTAAGGAAAAAGTCAATTTTAGAATTTACAAAAATATTACTAAAATATAATTTTCATTCTGCCATTTAAATTATTCTCTCTATGGTTTTAGTTATTATTGTCTCAATTTATCTCTTCACTACTACTTATCAATATATTCTTTTAAGAGATGAGACCTTGCTCTGTCACCCAGGCTGGAATGTGGTGCTATGATCACACATCATTGCAGCCTTGAACTCCTGGTTCAAGTCATCCTCCTGCTTCAGCCTTTTAAGTAAATAGGATTCATGGACACAAGCCACCTGCCTGGTTCAATGTATGTTAGTAGCAAGTTAGTTGTCTACTAGAAGAGGTTTTCTTCTTCTTTCTTTTCATTTTTTAACAGAACAGAGAAAATTTGTTTCTATAATCTGTATTGAATTCACTTCCATTCCAATATTGATAATGCCCACAGTAATTTTGGCTCTTCAAATTCTTGATTTCTATATATAACATCACTGTAATGGGATAAGGTACAAAATTCTTGTAATCAGAAATCTGTATTGGCTTGGTGCACTAATACAATCATTAGCAATTTCCATTAAAATACATATGTACGTGCACTCACACACACACGTACAGATTCACTTGCCCAATACACTGCTGGAAACTGTATAGAAAGATAACCTATTACCACATTCTGAGAAAAGTCTCCATATATGAGGCCAATGGATCTAGTCCAAGAACTCTTGCCCAGGCATATTTAAAATCTTCATAATACAATAGAAACAATTAAAAATTTATTTCTTATTTCCCCCACTATCTGTTATGCAGCTCAAAGATCCATGATGTGTGCAACCACATTTTTTTCAGCTGTACTCTATACTAAATGCTATTTTTAGTATATCTTAAATTGTATTACACACATACAGTCTATTGCTATTCTTTATATTTTGTTTAAATACGGTTATGCTTTTGCCTATATTGTTTTAAATATTGTGACCTAGTAATATCTATTAGTGTACATGTTGAGCAGACATGCCCAAAGCTGACTCACAATAAGTTATGACCTTGTATAATTCCCTCCCCTTGAATGTGGGTAGTACCTGTGACTTACTTTTCACCAATAGAACATGGCGGAGGTAGTGGGATGACAATTCCTTGATTACATTACTTTATATGGCAAGGAATAGCACTCATTGACGATATACTATATATGTTTGTCTTAGCTTTAGATTGTAGAGCCACATTCTTCTGCTGACCTTGACTGGCTACGTATCAGAAAGTTGTGGGTGTCTCTACAGACGGAGAGTGGACTTCATTTGATAGTCAGTAAGAAGCTGGGTACCTCAGTCATAAAATTAAAAGAGAATTAAGCCCTGGTGCCGTGGCTCATGCTTGTAATCCTAGCACTTTCAGAGGCCAAGGCGGGCAAATCACTTGAGGTCAGGAGTTCGAGACCAGCCTTGCCAACATGGCGAAACCCCGACTCTACTAAAAATACAAAAATTAGCTGGAAGTGATGACTGGCACTTGTAATGCCAGCTACTCAGGGGAATCACTCGAACTCTGAAGGCGAAGTTTTCAGTGAGCCGAGATTGTGCCACTGCACTCCAGCCTAAGCGACAGAACAAGATTTCGTTTCAAAAAATTAAAATAAGAAGAAATTAATTATGTCAAAAACCTAAGTGAGTTTGGAAGTGGATTCTTTCCCAGTCAAGCCTCTAGATGAAAAGGTAGTCTGGCTGACAACTTGATTTCAAGACCCTGAGAAGGATTCTCCTAGGTCCTGCCCAGAATCCTGAACAAACAAGCTGTGAGAGAATAAAGTCATCTTGTATTAAGCTGCTAAGTCTTTGGTAAAATTTTGAGCTGCAATAATAAACTAACAAGGATATCTATACATCCCACTTTTTGAGGGGTGTGTAATTCCAGATGCACTTTTCCAGATGACTCTGAGAATTATTTTGCTAGATTCCCACAAATATTTGACAATTTTGATTGGAATCATATTAAAAGTATAAATTATTTTTCAGTGAATATGCATTTTTGCAGAAATATTTAGTTGTTTTAAAAATCTAAAGCTATATTCCCTTGATTCCAGTAATATTTTTGATACCAAAAATATATTTTGTCCTGGATCCAAATGATTATATTATGTTTCTATATTAACATATTGAACTTATTTACAAGTTAGATTTACTAGTATTAAATAATCATGGGAGTCCAAAAAGTCATGTTGTATCACTGTTGAATATAAAGTCAAAATCAGTTTACCCATATTTTATTTTACTGTTTCTGTATTTATTTTGGAAATAACATTGATACATACTATCATTTCATGTAGTTGGTGAGTTTTGGTACCTTTCTCTTTTATGAGACAGGGTCTTGCTCTATTGCCCAGGCTGGAGTGCAGCAGTGCAATTGTAGCTCACTGCAGCCTTGACCTTCCAGGCTCAAGTGATCCTCCCACCTCAGCCTCTTGAGTAGCTAGGACCACAAATGCATGCTAATGCACCTGGCTAATTTTTATGTACAGCCAGGATCTGGCTAGGTTGTCCAGGCTGGTCTCAAACTCCTGAGCTAAAGTGATCCTACTGCCTCGACCTCCCAAAGTGCTGAGATTACAGGTGTGAGCCACCATGCCCAGCAATATCTCTTGTACTGAATTGATAAGTCAACATTTTTCATACCAAGGCACAGCTAACACAGCATGAGAAATAACTTCTTGGAACAACTTGCTAAAAAATTACCTTTAAATAACCTAATCACATGGCTTTTCTTAAAGAAAATTTATTTTTTTTCTATTTTTGTTGGCGTGTTTTTCTGAAGAAATTTGATTAATTACTATTTATAGAAACACATTTACTTCATGGAGAATGCCAACTATATTAGAATAGATAGAAATTTCAATCTTTTTATTCATTTAAAATCTTTTCCATTTCAGAGAATATGTTGCCTTCCTTATGTATAATTTATATGGTTTGGCCTTGTTTCATTTTTCATTTGAATACATTGTCTTGAAACTCTGTGTGTGTGTGTGTATGTGTGTATGTATGTATGTGTGTGTGCATTTAAGAAGCAGAGCTGGAATGACTTTTTAGTCCTTTCTCCTGATTTCCTATTTTCTAAAGTATCTCTATTAATAGATTCTTATTTGCTTATTTGTTTGCAATGATTAATTGCATTTTTAATTTCTATGTAACATTAAGAATGTTTACCACATTGATTAAAAGAAATATACTAGATTTTTAGGTAATTTTCATTAATCTCATGCTTTATCACTTGTATTTTAAGCATGTTGTTTTATCTATTGTGATTTGTAAGTTTTAATAGGCAATGCCAATATGTACATAGATGTAGATTTCTTTTAATTAATATACTTTGGAATGTGATGAATGATTTTAGTCCATAAAATAATACTTTTTTATAATTTTTTATTTGTATTTGAATTTTAACTACACATTAATCTTCCAATTGCCTCATCCTCTGGCATATTATTAATGTACTTTTACTGTCCAGTTTTCTCTGTCAAATGAGTTCTTTAGTCATATTTTTGTATTTTTGCAATTTTCTCTTTGATTTCTTTGAGTTGCACTTTATACAACAAGTTACTGTTTTTATATGACTTGTTCTTTTCATTGAGAATGGCTATGGTTATTCTGGAACTTCTGTGGTTCCATATACATTTTAGGACTGTTTTTTTCTACTTCTGTGAAAAATTTCATTGGCATTTTGATAGGAATTGCTTTGAATTCATAGATTGCTTTAGAGAATATGGACATTTTTAATAGTATTGATCTTCCAATCCATGAATATGGAATACCTTACTATTTTTGTATATCTCCTTCAATTTCTTTCATCATTGTTTTATAATTTTCACTGTAGATATCTTTCACTTCTTTGGTTAGGTTTTTTTCCTAGGTATTTTATTTTTAGCTAATGTAATTGGGGTTACTTTCTTTGTTTATTTTTCAGATTGTTTATTCTTGGCATATAAAAGAGCTACTGGTTTTTGTATGTTGATTTTGTATTCTGCAATTTTATTGGATTTGTTTATCAGGTCTGATAGTTTTTTAGTGAAATCATTAGGTTTCTCTAAATAAAAGATTATATCATCTGCAAATAAGAGTAATTTGACTTTTTTTCCCAATTTAGTAATTTGACTTGTTTCCATTTTATTCTTTCTCGTTTAATTGCTCTGCTTAGGACTGTTAGTTAGTACTATGTTGAGTTAAAGTGACAAAAGTGGATGTCCTTGACTTGTTAAAGATCTTAGGCAAAACACTTTCCATCTTTCCCCATTAAATATGAAACTAGCTATGTGTTTGTCACATATGGCTTTTATTATATTGAGGTTCTATACCCATTTTTGAGAGTATTTTTCATTAAGGATGTTGAATTTTATCAAATACTTTTTTGGCATCTATTGAAATGATACTGTTTTTTGTCATTCATTCTACAGATATGAAGTATCACATGTATTTATTTGTGTATGTTGAACCATCTTTGCATCCCTGGAATGACTTTCACTTGACCAAATTGAATTCTTACTTGTTGTTTGACTTTTAGTAAATTACAAACTACTTTGTACTTCAGTTTCTTCATCTATAAAATAGCTTTAATGGTTTTATCTACTTCATGGAGTTGTTATGAGGCTTAAAATAGTTTGACAGTCATGTGCCACAAAACGACATTTTTGTCAATGTCTGATCACATACACGACAGTGGTCCATAAGATTGAAAGGAGATGAAAAATTCCTATTGCTTAGTGACATTATAGCTGTCACTACATTATTCAGTACAGTAACATGCTGCCTGGGTTTGCAGCCTAGGAACAAGACTATACCATATAGCTCAGTGTAGTAGGCTTTACCAATGTAGGTTTAGGTAAGTGCATTCTATGATGTTCCCACAGCAACAAAATTGCCTAAGGATGCATTTTTCAGAAAATATCTCCATCATTAAGTGATACAGGGCTGCATATGTAGCATATTTAGAGGGTTGCCTGCTATATACTATGTGCCTTTTGTGTATTAGCCATTAATAATAAAAATTAATCTTATTATTAAACCTATTAGTTTATCCCATTATACTCTTTGATCAGAAATGACTTACCACCCACTTTACAAACTCAGGATTCCTCATAAGTCACAGTCTTCTTTGCAGTTTCATCTATGAATTTGTTGCTTCTCTTTATTCTTATTATAATATCAATAGGTCAAAACTCTGAATATTTCTTTCAGTCACGTTTTCCTCTTCAATTTCTTATTTGACACTTATTGTGGAGAGAAAGAAGGGTTCAATGGAAATAGGAAGGAAATGTCCAGAAATCACTTTTCATTTAGCTAAAATCTGTAGATATATTCTAGTTTAAAACAGAGTAAAATTGGTAAACTGTGGAATAGGAATAAACCTTCTTTAAAATACATATATATGTGTGTGTGTGTGTGTACATATGTATATATGATCAATCATTTTTTTCACACACACACACACACACATATATATATATACACACACACACACACACTCAGATTGGGATTCATAAATCTAGCATATAGTTGAGTTGATCTCATACAGTATCAGTCTAGCCCCCCTTAATGGTTCTATTTTTTAAACAGTATCTCCAGAACTTGTGCTTTTATCTTTAATAGTCTGCTCACCATACTCCTGATTTGATTGGGACAGTCTGTGCTGGTACCTATTGTCCTGTTGTGATTAACAGAGATTCTCTTCTTTCTCAAAACTGTTGGAATTTGGACAATATTTATTTGGTCATGCTAGTCAAAGGCAAATCATCAGATCATTAATTTCCAACTCACTCAAAACCGACCAAGAAGGAGCAATAAGATTTTATTATAGTTCTGCTTGCTGCTATTTTTTAATATTTACTTTTTTGTCCTCTATAACTTGTGAGCCAATGACATTTTCCTATCTCACCACAATCTTGTCTGCCTACTTTCTGAGAGTTCTTTCTTATTATCTACCAAGAAATAACATTGGCATTGAACATGTATTTTTACAGATATGTGAATCTTTTTAAATAGGTTAACAAATGTTGGCAATATTTTGCCCTAATGTGGTTAGGGTTTAATTCTTACAATATTCTTGAAATAGTCTTGCAAATATTTTTTAGAAATCAATTACTGAGGTTTCATGCTGTCACTTCACAGTTTTTATATTTATAGTTATGTATCTGCAAATTTTGAAGTTTAGAATTTTTCCTATTTGATATAGTTGGCTTACATGCTACATGTTTGAAAAATTAATTTGTAATGATGATCTGGATTATATTTTAAGATGAATTTGTTTTAAGATCAATTTGTTTTATGATGTTGTCATAGAAAATAGCAGTAATAAGAATTTTCTGTCTGAGAAAGTAGTACTCAGGAATATTTAAAACAAGACACTGGTGGCAATATGAAACAGGTCAGAAGTTTAGTAAAGGACCTACATTTTATAATAATTATTTTTAATATTTTAAAATAAGTTGAGAATAGTATAAAAGCAGATTGACAAAATGCCACTGAAATAGATAGAAAACCTTAACAATGCTGAAATTAAGGAAAAAAACTAGTACTAATAGCACAAAATGGGAAATACATTTAATTTTGTAGCCAGTAATTCTGTTGAACACTTGTAGAATTGGTTTTAAGGGAAAAATTCCTTTTTTTCTTATTCTGTAACTTGAAATGACTTCATCATTTAGCCAAGAGATGACTGTTCTTTCATAAGATGCATTCAAAAATAGTAAATCATACGCATATATCAGAACTAGTAATAGTGTATGTCGTCCAAAACATAGCTGTCCCAGCTTTCATGCCTAGCTCTCATAGTTATATGAAATGTGTGGGTTCTACTTCTTAAACAATGATTAGTATGCATCTAAGATTTAGGCTGTAACAAATAGTGAAAAAATTGAACACTTAAAATGTTGAAATAAAAGAAAATATCAACGACTATTTTAGATCAACAATAGTTGTAAGCATTAAATAAATACAATTTTCTCTACCTGGTTACTCATTCCAACTAGACAAGACTCAAAACGACAGAAGGAGGCAGAATCTATATTTGAACTAAAACATACAGCCCAGGAGAATATCCTGTCAAAATAAGATGACAGATAATTTCTGTTCCACCAAGTGGATGCAGTAATGAGTTTAAATCTGACTGAAATAGGACTATATCCCCAAATAGTTATAAAATCTGTAGCAAGAAATGGGGGCAGCAATAATATTTTATACTTGCTATGTGAGGAAAAATTGGAACTAAAATATTATACTAATGAACTACTAAGTCTCTTATTTTAAAAGTATTAATTTTATAGAAATATATTCTGCAGACTGATGGTCTACATAAGACAGAAATTAATCTAAAAAGAAACACCAAATAATCTAAAATATTTGTTTACATATATAAGTTGTATATACATCCTTTTCTAATCTCTTCCTATTAGAAATCACTAGATTTATTTGTATGTTTATCAAGAAAAGGCATTCTCAACTTAGAAGGGCCTGTGCAGTTATTATCTGTAGGAGATGCCATCTTAAAATAAAATATTCCCATATATTTAGTAGAATGTTAATGATAATTATCATTTGGGACAATCAGCCCGTCTTATTGCTGGGATTTTATATAAATCTTAAGGACAAAATTATTCTTTTTTTTCTCTTTAATAAGTAGTGAGCCCACATTATTGAATGAGCTACATTACAGTAGTCATAACATCTTAGCTATACAAATAATTCTGGAGATTGAATTCTTACTTCTTGTTTGAGCTTCAGCAAATTACAAATTGAGTTTATTTGGTATTCAACCAATTTCATTTCAATAGGCACCTAGTTGAGCTTTTATCTGGGAAGAACAAAGGAAATACTTATCTTCTTCCATTTGCATCCTTCCTTCTCTCATCCTTGTTCTCTTCTACAGTCTATGTTGATCTGTGTCCATTCATCTTGGAATAACCCTAACCCTTTTTTTTTTTTTTTTTTTTTTTTTTTTTCAGACGGAGTCTTGCTCTGTCGCCCAGGCTGGAGTGCGGTGGCGCGATCTCGGCTCACTGCAAGCTCCGCCTCCTGGGAATAACACTCTCTTTGTATTAGATTTGATAACTTAGCTATCGAGTTTTCAGGCTGTAATTGATCAATGTTTTTAAACATTGGGTATAGAATTGTGTGTGTGTGTGTGTGTGTGTGTGTGTTTAATATCTCATTCTTTCCGTTTGCTTGTAAAAACAGACTTGGGAAAAATGCTGGAGGTTAGGAAGATGCAGGCTGTGAACCAACATGAGTATTTTAATTATGTGTTGCAGCTGTTTGGGAATGTATTCATCTCTAGGCTTCATTATTGTGTAAAGGCTAACTAATTTGGCCTTTTTTTTTTTTTTTTTTTTTTTTTTTTTTTTTTTTTGCAGAGAAGAGAATTTTTGACCTCAGTAATATTTAAAGTGTGAAAAATAAAACTGTGAAAAATAAAACAACAATAAAGTCCAAAGGATGCTATAATTACTTACTGTGTCAAGTTGTCCCTTTAATGTTGCGACATGTGACATTAATAAATTCATTCACATTTAGATGTCAAGTAAAGTAGGGTCTCTCTGTGTTTAATATGTCTGTCATAATTAAACCCTGGAAGGAAAATTGGTCAATAAAGAACAAAAGATCAGAATGAATCAACTGCCACTTTTCTTATATGTTCACTAATTTCAAAAACCATTAATTGTAAATTGAATATATGATACATTTATTCATGTATTATTTCTAATCCCAATAACACTTTTGCAAAATTTTGATTACTCTTGTTTTAGGTATGAGGGGGCTGAGGGCCAGAGTGATTAAATGACTTCACATCCCTAATGGAGCCAATAAATTATGATTAACCAGATTGTATCAGGCATGTAGCTAGATGCTGCGTATATGGTAGTGAAATGAACTGGCATGGCCCTTGCCCCTGTAGAGCTAAAAGGGTAATACAGTGCTTGGTAGCATCAACAAGACTGAATTCACTCTAGCCTTTCTCTATTCTAATTCAGTGCCATTTGCTAGTTTTATGCCACTTTCTAGCTCTACGCAATTTGCCAGGTGGCAAAGTTTCCTAAGTTTTGAAACCATTAGTTTATGTCATCTGTAAAATAAGTATTGCATTAGAGTTTTTTGTGAGGTTTGGCTGAGTGAATAAGTGGCATTTTTTAGCAAGTGACTGGTACATTGCGGTGCTTAACTTAAAAAGAATATTATGTAAATGTATTGTATAAAGTCTTAAGCTTCAGAGACCATGAAACCTATCTTACTGCTCAGTCCTGCATGGATTTTATTTCCAAAGTCACATTATGTTCCAAGATGGATGATAAAGCCCCAACACCTCCATCTATATTTCATCCAGCAAGAAGAATATATGAATGTCATGGTCTCTAATGATAAGAATGTGTCATGAAAATCATAAAACACTTTCAATAAAACCTTATTAGTCACAATTTAGAAGTTAGCTGTGTGTTTTATCTAATTGAAGGTAGGTTGATACATATAGTCTCTGAGAAAATGTCTGATCCTACTTATAAGCCTACCACTTAGTCTGCCAGAGTTTAATAGATGCTGACAGGAGACATGAGACTCCAGAAAAAATTCAGAGGACTTTACTATTCACAGTAGAGCAGGCATTATGAACTTTATATGTGTATCAGTTTTCCTTGTTCCTCAACTCCCTTGGGGACACACACACATATGTGGGCCCACATGGATGCCATATAGACAGTGGGTCTGTGTTATGGTTGAGGAAATCTAAGGTTAGAAAATTCCCAACCTTATAAGGAAATTCCTAACAAACCTGCCAAAATGTTGACCCAGACTAAGTTGCTATTTGTAGTATATGCTTAGGAAACGTATCTGTCTTCTAACCTGGAGGGACAGCCTATCTATAGTTCCCAAGGCTCTTTGCTACACAAATATCTCTGAAATGCTATCCTGGAACAAAAGATGATGTGCAGAAACATGTGCATGAGAGAACCATGGATAATTGTCTTATCAGATAGTCTGGGAATTGTGTGCTTAACTAAAAGTAAGGAAGATTTGATTAATTCTAAGGAAGGATGAAAAAACAGTTACTGGGAAAAACTGATGGCAAATGCCATATCCTATTAGGATTTACAATGAGGTTTAAATCATGTCCCTACTATTCTGTTTCAGAGAAACTGATCTTGTCATTACATGTATTCCCAGTCTTTGCATGTATTCCTACTTCTGCATCAGTCTTTATTCATTTTCCTCATCTGGAATTTTACTCTAAGGAGCATGTATTGAACACTTGCCAAGTACCCAGCACTATATTTGGGTCCAGGAAAATCACAGTGGATGAAACATGGGCTCATCATCTTTCAGTGGCATTAGAACTTGGTCAACACAATTTGCTCAATTCCACAATTATAAATTATCTTAATTGCAGTCTGTGATTCTGGCCTATTCATGCCTCTGCTTGACTTCTCTCTCATTTGGCTGCTGGCCATTTTGATAGTTACAATCTACACATTTCATTGCTAACTTCATTTTTAAACTTTATTGAACATGTCACCTCCTGCTGAAATCCATTCTTATCTCTGTCTGCTCCTGACCAAGCTTGTACAACCCTAGCCCTTTGCATGAAGAGCTGAAGCTGGTGTCTATTTGGCATCATCTACAGTAAGGAGGGCTCCATTTAGACAACAAAATATTGATTCCTGTTTTTGTCCATGTGTATTTACTATAATTTTATATCTCCTATTTAACATTTATTTTAGCAACAAAAAAGTCTTACTTCTCTTTTAGGTTAGGTGTTATAAATTCTGATTACCATGCCTCTCCTTAGGACACATTTTATTGCTTCAGTCCCTTCTAGTGGCATATCCGACTGCTTCTGACTACGATTCCTTCTCTTCTTGCCTGCTAATGCAGATTCACAGTATCTGTCCTGCTCTCCTTCCCTCAGTGACTCACAGCTTTCTGAAGTTTTGAAAGAGTAACCAACCATGAGGAAAAATTGTACAAAACACTCTCTCCCCTGTACCTATTTCGTTTCTTTTTTCAAAGTTTACACTTTCAAAAAAGATAAGCAATATATGACTGTTATATGAATAGTTAATATACAAAAATATGAAGTTACCTTTAATAACATTTCAGAGAAAAAGCATGCTCTGTTAAATATTTTTGATTGATCTGGAATATAAAAAATATCCAAGAGAAAAATAAGCCTAGAGCTATGGGCTGTACGGGAAGATGTGCCATTGGGAGTGTTGAATTCCCCAGGCTTAGGCATGAACACATGACATTTTCACTGGGACAGAAGTGGAGCTCCTTCTTGCATCCTTCACCATTAGTCTGAAACATTCCTTCATATAAGCCCTGGAGAGAGGCCAAGAGTTGTATAAGTCATAAGGGAAAATGAAATGGCAAAAGAAATAGAAGCCTTAAATTACTGCAGTAGGAAAAGACATGTTATATTCATTTGTCCTAAAGTTTCCAAGGTAATTTTGATATAGCTTACATATGTAAATAAAATAGGTATATTCGTCCTTAAGGGCTTAAATTAGTGACAATGGAGTTATGCTGGCGTTTTCATGTTGCTCAGTGAAGGAAGATCTATGTATTTTTGAATAAATGAAGGTCGTCTAGAAATTTATTATTAATAATAAAAACCATAGGAATGGGAACTACCTATGACCAACCAGCTGGAAAAATATTTCACTAGGCTTAAGCAATGGGAGTCAGGGATTACTCTGACATTTTTATTGATCAGCTGTCATTTGCAGATGGGTGAGAGTAAATTACCAAAGATGACTCGCTTAGAGAATAATTTACTATTCTTAAACAGATTTTACTTGTTAATAGTCTATGTTTAAAACCAACTGGATCGGGGAAAGTAGTGGAGGTGTGATGACTATGTGTTACAGGATCTATAATACATGTTTGGAGAAGAGAGATGCAAATCCTCAAGACTAATCCCAGTTACTTCACATTTTAGATAGAAAAAACAAAACCACATTTCTTCTTTAAGATCAGTATTTTTTTGTTCTAGATGGCCTAATACTCTGTGTAACTTTTATAAGTTCCTGTGTCACTTTTTTCACATGTACACATGCTCTGCTGAGGGGGGCAGTCACACACTGGACAGTATGCTCTATTTTATGGCTCTGAGTATCTGAAGCACTCTCAATCACACTAATTTTTGCTTTTATTTAATTTGGCTCAGAATAAGCTCCAGTTAATTTCCCTTTAGGTTTAAGTAAAAAGGACCTATGTAAGCTTTTGGCTGGTTATTATTGTCTATTAAAAATTTATAATTACATTTAAAAAGACATGATGCATATTAATATGTCTTATAAAAATCAAGCCAGCCCAACCTTATTTTCTTCTCAACTGAGGTATGTTTCAAGGCAAGAATTCTAAGAGCATTGTTCAAACTGAAGTTTTAATTTAATGACACTAAAATAAAAAGTGTACCTTTGATCTAGTTTTACTTTATGCTATAGGGGAATTACAATAATTCTGAATATTGAACATCTGTGGCATTATTTAAATTGATAATATTTCCTAAGGTATTATTGTAACCAAGATTTTAGTATATGTTGCTATAATGTCTATGAATTTAAGACCTGGTCATTTATGTTTTATTTCGGGTAACTCATGACGTGTTGGTTAATTTATAAATAGTGCAGTCTTTTTATAAATTTAATGTATATTAATTTAAATACTAAACGTCTACATGGCTAAATAAGACATAATCTTGATCTATACTTTAGCCATGACAACACAGTACTCCATTAAGTAGCTAATTTTCATTGCCAGTGTCTAGTCAAGAGCAGATATATAAATTATCAGCTAAAGGGTGGAAATTAGACCATTCTTTTTATTTACTCATTATTTGTACTTATTAACAACTCCCCTTTTTGAAATCCTTTTAGGGTACACACACAAACAAATTCACTCTAAATGACATTTAACATACACAATTAATTTAAAATCATTCTCCTCTTGTAGAAAGATTGTGGCAGAGAATAAAAGCCAAATTACTCTCATTTACTGGCATATAGGGTTTGTTCTTGCTGATGGTACACTGACTCAGAAGGCTTAGAGCAGTAGAGATAACTTCTTTTAGACTGCTAAGCAGTCCCCTGTAATCATTCCTGATTATCCTTTGAGTGGTAACCTCTAAATGGATCAAAAGCATATCCGGCTAGACCCATTTTTGCTAGACTTGTGCTTGAAAGGTTTAAATGGATCAATGACCCCAGTGACATTCCTAGAGCAACTGTTGTACTTAATTTCTCTTTACTACCTACTAATCATACTGGTATACTTTTGGACATCTCCATAAAGGAGAAGCTAATGTTTTCTCCTAAGATTTATCTGTACAGTCAAAAGCATTGCGTTAGTATTCCTGTCCATTCAAGTAATCTTTGCTGGAACAAACAATATATGAGTGTCTTCGGTAGTGAAACTTTTTTTCTTTCTCTGCCTCTGTCTCTTTCTCTTTCTTTCTTTTCCTGCTTCCCTTTTTTCTCCCTCCCTCCTTCCCTCTTCCCCTTCCTTCTTTGCTTTTATCATATAAATAAAAACAAACCAAATAATAATTCTTCATTCAGACATATTTCCTAAGCATTACCAGGCACTAGAGACACAATGAATATAATATGGCACTTCCTGTCCATGGTGTAATGGGAGAGAAAAATGAGCTAAATAATTATTATATATTCATTTCATCATCCATCAAGTGGCTCATAGATAATAAATTAGGACTTTTAAGTGTTAATTTGCCAGTTGTATATAAAAAGGAAACTTCTTGTGTGAATAGTAGACTCATAATTCAATAGGGAAACTGTGGCAAAAGTGTAAAGTTTTGGTATCTAAGAATATTTAAAGATAGCATAGTTCCTGCATTAAGAGCAGCTATTTTGATTTTGCCAGAGCTGTGTGCCATTTCACAGCACAATCTTCCATTTAATAATCATACCATCTCTTCTTCATCATGTATCAGAGAGATGAGAAACTTCACTTTCTAAAGCCCATGATTCATAATACTACTTGGCCTGATAGACAGCCAGCACCAAAATCATCCACAAAAGCACCTCCAAAAACCTTTTCTCTACTACTGAGAAATGACTCAGCCTATTTTCAAGATGTGACTAAAAACGCTGGACACTATTTTCATTTTTATATTAATGATATGCATTTTAAGTATAATAAGGGTGAAACATTGCATTTACCAGGTGTGGTGAGTTACAGCAGGTGTCTGAACAATATAGACGTTTAGCCTGAATCATCCACCCTGAAACATTTTCTCAGTTCTTTAATAGAAGATGAAATTTTCTCTCTAGGTTTCATAGATCCATTTTCTTAACTTTCAATTTCACTTTGCCTGTTTAGATATAGATAACCTGACAGATTTTGGAGGGCAAAAGCATATCTTTCCTTTCTTAATTTCTTACAACTTTTAGTATGACAGCCATATCCACAAGGAGAATATTTAATAAACATATATTATTCTGAATTCAAAACCTGTAAAGTCAAATGTAGCAAAAGGTAAAAAGTCACTTGTTCCAGACTCCTGACTCATTCCTGTTCCATCATTTGCTTCTATGGCTACTTTAGGATTTCAGCACTCGCTACACCAGCAAGGCAAAAAAAATTACAGCATCTGGGCATTCAACCAAAGCTCATATGCTGTCATTAAAACTGAACTACTATGTAAATAGGATGTGCTTAAATGAGTTTTTCCCTCATTGCAAAGATGACATTTTTCCCTGTCTCACATTTGTCAAGATGTCTTTATCCTTTGGTTAACTATGTAAGTTCTTGCAAATTTATTTGTATAATCATGTAATGCTATGTACAATTCTTAATGGTATGAGGTGACATATTTGTTTTGTTTTGTTTTTCAAGATCAAAACAAACTCAATGTATTGAGTGAGGTGATCTTACTTGTCTACTGAAGTGACCATTTTACTATAACTTTATACAACATAATGATTGTTCTTCCTTGACCTTTAAGCTTAACCGCATAACCAGTTTCCTTGTGGGCTAGTGGAGAAGGAATCAGTAAAACTGTACATCTGCCAACTCTGTATGAGCTAAATTTTCTTTCCAATTAAAGATGAGCAAAAAGGCTAGGAATAAACTCAACTTAAAACTAAAACTAAGAAAATGCAACTTAGTAAGAAATTTTCACCCCAGGAATCCTTACATGGTGTCAGAAACAAATAATATGAAGACTTAGTACCTTTTATATTGGGATAAATATAAAATTAAACTTTCAGTACTTCTTAGTGCAACACATAAACTAACAGAGAGAGAGAGAGAGAGAGAGAAGAGAATTAGGAGAAGCAAAGAGATGAAAGGAGATGAGAAGAGAAGAGAAAAACTCCTTAAAGAATTATAGGTACCTGCCAAGCCCTACACCTTTGAACTTTTCAGAGACATTCACCATTGTTAAACTTAATTTCTAAGGTCACTGTCCATCTATTTGGAAGAGATAATCTATTGCATTGTAACACTACGAAAAATTGTATCATGTTGCTCAGAATTCTTAACTTAATGAAATCTTTCTGGCATTGTGACAATTTTTTGGAAGAATTTTCATTTCTAAGATGAAATTTCTTAGACTGATTTATATGCTATTTGCATCACTGAAACATAGGTTCCCCCTCCCCCTTCCCCTTTAGAGTTTAGACTAACACTACTGACTTGGAGAGTCATTCTGTCTTTTTAATGTCTGACATATTTTGTTTTGTTTTTGCAAGAATGACTGACTGGCAATACTGTATTAAGTGAAATTCCAAAGACAAATCCATAGACTGAGTGCATGTTTGCTACTTTTGTAATTTGTCCATTTTGAATAATTCTCTTGTCAGGATCTGTTTATTTTCTGTTTCCATATACTTTTTTATTCTGCTCTCCCACTTTGTAAGTCTTATTTAAAGAAATAGCTACCCTTTTGCTCATAAAGAATCTTGTACATAAACATTCAATTGTGCTACTGTTCACTGATTCTTTCTCATTCTCAGAAATTACTGATTAATTCTTAAGGACCTAATCAGCTTTTTCTTAATTTGCCTACTTGACTACATATGAAGAAACACTGCTGCTTAGATGCACACTTAAATTATATTTTTCTTCATAATGTATCTTTCCATATTCTTAAATGCAAAAAGTAATGGGATTTATATTTCTTATTCAGACAAAATTCTCATTACACTTTCCATTTGATACATAATTATCTCATTATTGGTATTTTTTAAGCACCTAACGTTCCTGTCATTTATGATTTATTGAAGAAGCTGCTTAGTTCAGATGCAAAAAGAATTGAAATGAATCTATAAAATTTTGAAATGTCAACCCTTTACAATTAGTAAATAGGTCACAAAGTAGAAAAAGCACATTCTTATTGTAATTGTGTGAATCATCCTAGAATTTTTTGAACTTTATCAACAACTAAACTTTTATGGGCCGCAAATAAAATAATATTCTGAAAATGCAGAGCTTGTTTCTTCAATATCGTTTGTTTACACAATATGTGATCCTTAATAGGAAGTGGAGACGCCTCCCTACTATGCTCTTCTAATGATTTTCTTATTTGAAAAGAAAAAAAAAATTACAAATAAAAGAATAACTTTTTTGTGTGTGTGTGCTGTGAACATCATCCTAGTACTCAGCACAGAATTTGAGCCTATATTATGCCACAAAGAAGATAAAAGTACCAAAGCAAACAAGTGATAAGTTTAATGACTAAACCTTTATCCTTATGCTGTTATTTCAGAAAAACCAAGATGCTTACTTTATTTTACATAAATTAAAATAATAGTTAATCATTTTACTTGGAATATCCACTACCATAATTTGGTGGCAATGCTGCCTGAGAGAGCAGACTAAGAAAAAGAGTGGGGAATTAGCAAAAGATGTGGTGAATATATGAACACATTTCTGGTCACTTTAACAATTTTAATATAATCTACTATTGATCACATCACATATGCATTTCTTGAACCACTAACTTCTCAATGCTAATGGATTCTGCCTGGGCTAGAGAGCTTTTCTATGACTCCTAGAGAAAGCAGAAACTCACAACTCTGCACCTTATCACCTAGATAGATGTTCTGTTTTTCTTAATATTATCAACAAGTTCAAGTCTTCTACTAAATGGTAATATTGAAAGCATTCCTTATATAATTTCGGTGAGGGCTGAATAAGATAAATGAATAGTTCCTAACACATAGAAAGCATCACAATTACTCTTATTATTACCACAAATATGGACTCAAAATAGTAATAGATGGTTCTTCATGATATTTTAGTTTAGGGAGAAAAATAGCCAATATTCACCAGTGATTATGGCATTTTGATTATCCCCAACTTATAGCACAGTTTTCTGGGTTTTTGTTTGTTTAATATGTCTATATTTGATACTTTCATTATACAACATTAAAGTTTTATAAAAATAAAATAACAGAACTTAGATAAAATACTAAAAGCATAAATTTGTAATATTCTATTGTATTTTGAACTGAATAAACTAAATATATATTGCAAAAAGTTACATATGTACACATATATAGTCATATTTATCTATTCATATATGTGTTTATAAACACCTTTACAAACTTACTTCTACTAATTTACATTAATAATTATTTATACTTCTACAAATTTAATTTCTTCCTAATGTATAACCCTTCATATAAGACACACTGAAGTATAGTAAAATAGAAAATCAGGGATCAAGAGAAAAGACAGAGTAATACTCTGAAAAACTGGATGCTCTCTAATTAGATCATTCAGATACAATAGACAAATTCTTTAAAAACAAAACTAACAAATCTTATTTAGAAAAAAAAAAAAACATCTGAACAGGTCTATGAAAGTAAAGTACTGGGTTAGAAATTAGAAAGCTTTGTACAAAGAAAATCCTGGGTCTGAATGGCTTAAATGGTAAATTCTACTAAATTTATGCCAATTCTTCACATATAAGTCAAAACAAGAGAAGAGGAGTGAACACTTCCTAACTAATTCTATGAGAACAGTATTACCCTGATATCAAGCTGTATCAGGACCTACTACGAAGCTACAATATTGAAAGCAACGTGATTCTTTCATAAAAATAGGCCTATATGTGCAACCAACATTGGTGCATTTGCATATATAAAGCAAATACTAACAGAACTAAAGGGAGAAATAAGCAGCAATCCAATAATAGAAGGGGATTTTAATAACTCACTTTCAACAATGGATAGACCATCCAGACAGAAAATCAATAGGGAAATAGTGCACTTGAATAACACTGTAGACAAAACGGACCTAACAGACATATACAGAACATGCCGACCCACAGCAGCAGAATACACATTATTTGCAAGCACACAGAGAATGTTCTCCAGGACACATAATAAGCTGGACCACAAAATAAGTTTGAACAAATTTAAGAAGATTCAATGAAGTCATGTATCCTTTCTTACCACAATGGCCTAAAACTAGAAATAAATAACAGGAGAAATTTTAGGAAATTCACAAATATGTGGAAATTTAAAATGACACCCTTGAATAACTGATTGTTTAAATAAAAAAATCAAAAATATAATCAAAAATTATCTTAAGACAAAATAAAATGAAAACATAATGTAAAACAACTTATGGGATGACTGAGAGCCCCCGCAGTCCACTGGTAGCCTGGGGATCATCCCACTCCTGCCTACTATGGCCAGTGCCTGAATGAATCACTGCAGGGGCCTGACGTTAGGACCACCTGGCCTGGCTTTGCCAATCCCTGAGCACAATGTCCAGGGACCTGGAAATTGCCCATTTCAGAGTACCACAATTGGCACCTAAGCACTCCTTTCAGTGTCTGAGGTCAACCCCATTCAACATGCCACTACTGCCACAGCTGGCACCCACCCACTTGTGCCAGATATGAGCCTAAGGACTGGCTGCCCAGACTGTCACAGCCACTTTCAACACCAACAGAGACTGCCAGACACCTGGGTTGTTTTACCACTGCTCCTGCCAATGCCCATGCCATGTCCACTGCCCAGGGTCTTGAGAACCTGTTCACCTACCTGGCCCACTGCTGCCATTCCCAGAACACAAGCAAGCCACCTGGAGGTACCCTGCCTGGGCCTGCTGAAACCATTGCCAGCTTATGCCACCCTGGGGTCCAAGGACAGGTATGCTCAGCCTACTACCACCACCACTGGGGCCCAAAGACTGGCCCACCTGGTGTCCTGGTCCCAAGCACAACTTCACCACAGCCTCCACTCAACTTCACCTAAAGCTGTGGAAATCTCAAATTCAACTAGTGCTGTTTACAGCCATAGGAATAATACAGAGACTACATTACTCCATGCACATGCATTCAAAGCCAAAGTGCTTTACCCAATCAACACAATAGGTCCACCTCAGGAAAAAGTACCCCCCTATGAAAGCAAATTCAAAACACTGGAAGAACATATGTTATACCACATATGCAGATATCAAGGTAAGGATATAAGAAACATAGAAAAGTAAGGAAATTTGATGCCACTGAAGGAATACAATAATTCCCCAGCAACGAATCCCACGCAAAAAGAAATTCATAAAATCCTGGAGAAAGAATTCAAAATATGATTTAAGGAAGTTTAGTAAGATAGAAGATAATACTAATTCAGGAAATAAATGAGCAATTTATCAAAAATATAGATATCCTAGAAGAGAACCAAACAGAAATTCTGGAATTGAAGAATTTATTGAATGAAATATAATATACACTTGACAGCTTCAACAGTAGACTAACGTGGAAAACAGAACCTTAGAAATGGAAGACAGATCTTTTGAAATAACCCAGTCAGACAAAAGTAAAGAAAAAGAAATGAACAAAGCTTGTGTGGCATATGAGACACCATAAAGTGACCCAATTTTCAATTTTTTAGAGTCCCAGAAGGCGAAGATAAAATGAACAGGCTAGAAAATCTATTTAAGAAAATAATAGATGAAAACCTCCTAAGTTTAGCAAGAAAATTAGGTATCAGGATCCAGGAGTCCCAGAGATTCCTCAAAATATACAAATTCAAAAATGTCTTCTCCAAGGCACATTATAGTCAAAGTGTCAAAAGTAAAACAATGAGAATTCTAAAAAAACAACAACAACTCAACATTAAAAAACAAATAATCCCATTACAAAGTGGGTTAATGACATGAATATTTTTCAAAAAGAGATATGCAAATGACCAACAGGTATATGAAAATATGCTCAATATCACAAATCAACAGGGAAATGCACATCAAAACTACAATGATATACTCTCAAGAAATCTCAAAAGAAAGATCTCAAATGAAAGACCTCAAAATCTCTGAAGAAAAACCTCAAAATTTAGCTGAGCATGGTGGCATGTGCCTGTAATCCCAGCTACTTGGGAGGCTGAGGTAGCTTGAACCCGGGAGGCAGAGGTTGCAGTTAGCTGAGATGGCACCATTGCACTCCAGCTTGGGCAACAAGAGCGAAACTCTGCCTCAAAAAAAATTAATTAATTAAAAATAAAATAAAAAGAAAAACCTCAAAATCTCAGAAGAAAGATCTTAAACAACCTGATTTTACACACAAAGAGATTAGAAAATATAAACAAATTTAACTCCTAATCAGCAGAAGGAAGGAAAGAGTAAAGCTCAGAGAAGAAATAAAGGAGATAAAGACTAGAAATGCAATTGAAAAGATTAACAAAACTAAGAGTTGTGTTTTTTAAACAACATGCAAGAATGTTTCAACATATGCAAATCAATAAAAGTGATACAGCCCATTAACAAAATAAAGTATAAAATCCAGATGATCATCTCAAAAGATGTAGGAAAACTATCTGACTAAACGTAACATCTTTTCATAATAAAACCTCTCAGCAAATTGGGTATAGAAGGAATGTAACTCAACATAATAAGGGTAATATATAACAAGTCCACAACAAATACCATACTCAATGGTGAATAGCCAAAAGCTTTCTCTCTAAGATCAGGAACAACACAAGTTTTCCCACCTGTGCCACTTCTATTTACATAGGACTGGAAGTCTTAGCTAGAGCAATTAAATAAGAAAAAGAAATAAAATTCTTCCAAATTTGAATGGAAGATGTTAAGTTTTCTTTGCAGATGACATGATATTATTTATTGAAAAGCTCTAAGACTCCACCCAGAAATAGTTATAACTAATAAACAGATTCAGTTAAGTTCTAAGATACAAAATAATCATGCAAAGATCAGTTTCATTTCTCTATACCAAGAATGAATTATCTGAAAAAGAAATTAAAATAATCTCATTGACAATAGCATGAAAAAGAATAGAATACTTAGAACAATGTTAACTAAAGAATTGAAAGATCTTGACACTGAAAACTATGACATTAATAAAAGAAATTATAGAAGACACATATAGATCGACATATATCTAATGTGCAAGGAATAGGATAATCAATATTGTTAAAATTTTCACATCCCCTAAAGCAATCTACATGGTAAATGTAACCACTATCAAAATACCAACATTATCTTTCACCAAAAATAGAAAAAAAATTCCAAAATTCATATGGAAACACAAAAGATCCCCAAAATAATAAGCCATCTTGAGAAAAAGCAATGTTGGAGTCATTACACTTTTAGATATCAAATTGTATTGCAAAAGTAATCAAAACAGTATGAGACTGGCATTAAAAAATGACATGTAGTCTGGCCACGCACAGTGGCTCACACCTGTAATCCCAGCACTTTGGAAGGCCGAGGCGGGCAGATGATGAGGTTAGGAGTTCGAGACCAGCCTGGCCAACATAGTGAAACCCCAACTCTACTAAGTATACTAAAATTAGCCTCGCATGGTGGTGTGCACCTGTAGTCCCAGCTACTTGGGAGTCTGAGGCAGGAGAATCGCTTGAACCCAAGAGGTGGAGGTTGTAGTGAGCTGAGATTGCACCACTGCACTCCAGCACTCCAGCCCAGGTGACAGTGCGAGACTCCATCTAAAAAAAAAAAAACATGTAGACCAACACAACAGAATAGGGAGCCAAGAAATAAACCTGCATCTGTATGGTCAACTAAGTTTTGACAAGGTTGCCAAGAACACACAATGGGGAAAGGAAAGTCTGTTCAACAGGTGGTGTTGGGGACGCTGGTTATCCATATGAAAAAGCATGAAATTGGAACCTTGTCTTGCACCATATAGAAAAATTAATTTGAAGGAAAATAAAGACTTAAATGTAAGATCTGGAACCATAAAACTCCTAGAAGAAAACAAAGGAACAAGCTCCTTGATATTGGTCTCTGCAATAATTCTTTTTTGATATGACACAAAAAGCGCAGGCAACAAAAACAAGTGAGAATACATCAAACAAAAAAGTTTCTTCACAGCAAAGGAAGAAATCAACAAAATAAAAAAATAACCACAGTGTGGGTAAAAGTATTTGCAAACCATATATCTGATAAGAAGTTAATATTTAAAATACATAAGAAACCAAAGCAACTCAATAGCTAAAAAAAGACACCTATTAAAAATGGGAAAATATCCTCTATAGATATTCTTCCAAAGAAGACAAGAAAATGGCACACAGGTGTATAAAACGGTACTCAAACATCACTAATCAGAAAAATGCTAATGAAAACCACAATGAGCTACTACTTCACACCTTTTAGGATGGTTATTATCAGAAAGAGAAGAGATAACAAGTATTAGTGAGGATGTGGAGAAAATAAACCATTATACACTTTTTGTGGGAATGTAAATTGGTACAGTTATGAAAAACAATATGGAGTTTTATAAAAAATACTAAAAATAGAAATACCATATGATCCAAAAATTTCACTTGTGGGTTTATATACAAAGGAAGTGGAATTAGTATGTTGAGGAGATACATACACCCACATGTTCACAGAAGTATTATTCACAATAGCCAAGATATGTAAATGAAACGAATGTCCATTGATGGATGAATGAATACAGAAAATTTGATATACATATAAACAAAATATTATTCAGACATTAAAAAATCCTGCCATTTGCAACAGCATGGATGAACACGGTCAACACTATATTAAGTAGAATAAATGAAACACAGAAAGACAAATGCCGTATGATCTCACTTTCATGTGGAATCTAAAAATGTACTCATAGAAACAGAAAGTAGGAAGGTGGATATCAGGGTCTTGGGGTGAGGAAAATGGGGAGCTGTTGTTCAATGGAAACAAACTTTAAGTTATAATATAACATGAACAAATTCATGGGATTTAATGCACGGCAAGGGTTTGATGGATGTGATTAATTTGAGCGTGGGAATTATTATTCAGTGCATACATGTATCACATCATGACATTTTACACTTTGAATATATACAATTTCTTTCAATTAAATATTTTAAAGTAAAAAAGATTAGACACATCGATGACTAAAATAGAACTGAGAATTTAGAAATAAATATGTATTTATATTCAATTGATTTGCATTCCTCCCAGTTTTATAGAGGCATAATTGAAAAGACTCAATTGATTTTCAACAGGGATGCCAAGATATTTCAATGGGAAAATAATTCAACAAGTGCTACTGAAACAACTGGATATACCCATGTGACAGAATTGTGTTGGACCTTTCTCAGCGTGAACAAAAATCATACAAAAATAAATCAGCGTCTACATGTAAGAGCTTAAGATTCTTAAGACTATATAACCCTTAGAAGAAAACAGGAGTCAAAAAAAAGAAAAAAAAGAAAAAGAAGAAAACATGAGTCAATTTTTGTGACTTGAATTAGGCAAAGCTTAGATACAGAACCAGAAGCACAAACAATTAAAGCAAAAATAGATAAATCTGTCTTAATAAAAATTTAAAAGTTTTGTGCTTCTAAAGACACTTAAGGAAAATACAAAGTCACTATAGAATGGGAAAATTATTTGAAAATTATATATCTTATAAGCAGCATATATTAATAACATGTAAACAACTATTCCAATTCAATGATAAAACACAAATAACCCAACTAACAAATAAGCATAAGATTTGTATAGACATTTCTACAGAGAATACATACAAATAGCTAACACACATATGAAAAGTGCTTATGATAATTAGTTATCTGGGAATGCAAATCAAGCCCTTAAAAAGATACCAGTTATTATCTACTATGATTACCATAATAAAAATAATAATAAATCCAATAATAAGCATTGGTGAGAATGTGGAGAAATCAGGACCCTCACACCTTGAACGTGGCAGTGTAAAAGGATGCAGATGCTTTGGAAAATTTCTAGCAATTCGTCAAAAAGTTAAACATGGAGGGACTATTTGATTCAGCAATTCCAAGTTCAAGATACAAGATAATATATTCCAACCAAAAAACTTGTACATGAATTTTCAAGCAGCATTATTCCTTATAGTGAAAAAGTAGAAACAACTCATCTATTGATAAACAAATGTGATATGTTTATACAATGGAATATTATTCAGTAATGAAAACTTAATGAAGCACTGATGAATGCTTCAACATGGATGAATTTTGCAAAAATTGAAAAAAGGCCAGTCACAAAAGACCACATAAATCCCCCTCCTCTAATGCCTCACTTGTTCAGATCCATTCACAGGCCTAGAAGTTTCTCACAGGGAACTTAGAGGAGCACTGTCTGCATCCCTTAAGCTTCCACAGCAACACCAAGTTCCAGGAAAAGCAGGAGTGGGTTGCGCTCATCAGATTTGAGGGCTCATCCTGTGGCTTAGGTATAACAACAGCTGTACTACCCCTCCTGGTACTTGGGATTGTTGCAGCATTGCCTAAGGATAGAAGTACTCAATATGACTGGCGGGGCACGGTGGCTCACGCTTGCAATCCCAGCACTTTGGGAGGCCGAGGTGGGCGGATCCCAAGGTCAGGAGATCAAGACCACGGTGAAACCCCATCGCTACTAAAAATACAAAAAATTAGCCAGGCATGGTGGCGGGCGCCTGTAGTCCCAGCTACTCAGGAGGCTGAGGCAGGAGAATGGCGTGAACCCGGGAGGCGGAGCTTGCAGTGAGCCGAGATCGCGCCACTGCACTCCAGCCTGGGCGACAGAGCGAGACTCCGTCTCAAAAAAAAAAAAAAAAAAAAAAAAAAAAAAAAAAGAAGTACTCAATATACTGCTATTAAGGTGTGTGGGTATGGGGCCTCAGATAATCATTTGAAGAAATAAATAAGCACTGACTCTATTTATATCCTGACTTTAGGGATACATTCACACTGGTTATATGAACAAATTACGTGTTTAAAAATTCTAATTTATATAAAATAACGAATGTAAACAAGGTTGTAAGGAGTAACTTTTAACAAGGAGAAGTTTAAAAGACATTATTTTTTCTTTATTTGACACAAAACCTATCAGAAATTTCACTCCTACTATTAGTCATGGTCTTTTCTATCTTCTTCCCCTAATATAACCATTAGACAATGACTTTCACCTTGAAGAATAATACAAAATTGGCTTTAACATTCAGTGGTTGTAACCCATATTTACAGGGGCTAAGCCACTATTTCTTGTTCTCAGGAGATAAGTTGAACAAGAAAGAAGGCCAACATATTTGATGTTTGAATTTTCTTTCTAACAACTTAGAATTCTTCTTTCATTCTTGTACAAGTGATTCCTTATCCAAAAAAAACTAATAAATAGTATGAATATTTGGGCTGTTCCAAAAGGATGCTGTAGTGTGATAATCTTGAAAATCTTTCCACAGAAAGTAATGTGATAAAAACATGGAAAATGTAATATAGGCAAGTTCTTGAGACCATGAAGGTATGTGGAAGCAAATTAATGATTTATAAAAGTTACAGAGAGTTACAAACATGTCTGTATAAATTAGGAACCAATTATTTTTTCTAGATTTTTCCATAGAGCTCAATTTTTACTGTTCCCGTCATGCTTGGGCTGTTTAGGTGTATTTAAAAAGTATTTTTTGGAATGTAAAACTCAATAGAATTTTAAAAGTATTTAAAAGTGCCTACCTTTTAGCTGAGAATAAATGTAAAACTTTAATTATAGTTCAGCAATTTAGCTTCATCTGTTGTGGGGAAAAGAAAGGGAGACCAGACTGTTACTGCGTCTATATAGAAAGAAGTAGACATAAGACATTCCATTTTGTTCTATATTTGAGATGCCATTAATCTGTGACCCTACCCCCAACCTTGTCCTTGCAAGAGACATGTGCTGTGGTGACTCAAGGTTTAATGGATTTTGGGCTGTGCAGGGTGTGCTTTGTTAAACAAGTGCCTGAAGGCAGTACGCTTGTGAAAAGTCATCACCATTCTCTTAACCTCAAGTACCCAGGGACACGTACACTGCCAAAGTTCACAGGGACCTCTGCCTAGGAAAGCTAGGTATTGTCCAAGGTTTCTCCCCATGTGATAGTCTGAAATATGGCCTCATGGGAAGGGAAAGACCTGATCGTCCCCCAGCCTGACACCGTGAAGGGTCTGTGCTGAGGAGGACTAGTATAAGAGGAAAGAAGGCCCCTTGGCAGTTGAGATAGAGAAAAGCATCTGTCTCCTGCCCGTCCCTGGGCAATGGAACATCTCGGTGTAAAACCCGATTGTATGTTCTGTTTACTGAGAAAGGAAAAAAGCCTCTTAGGGCTGAAGGTGGGACGTGCTAGCGGCAATGCTGCTCTTTATGCTCTAAAAAGGTTTATGGAGATGTTTACATATGCATATCAAGGCACAGTACTTTTCCTGAAACTTATACATGTCACAGAGATCTTTATTCATATGTCTTACTGCTGACCTTCTCTCTACAATGATCTCCTACCACTTCCCTTTTTCTAAGATGGTAAAGATAATGATCAATAAATACTGAGAGAACTCAGAGACCGGTGCTGGCGTGGGTCCTCTGTATGTTGAGCGCCGGTCCCCTGGGCCCACTTTTTCTTTCTCTATACCTTGTCTCTGTGTCTCATTTCTTTTCTCCAGTCTCTCGTTCCACCAACGAGAAACACCCACAGGTGTGGAGGGGCAGGCCACCCCTTCATCTGTGAGCCAAATGTGTCAATAAGCATTGACATCCATGTAGTTTCTAAGCTTTGAAAGAATTGTATATCTGAAAACCGCCTCCAAAACCACACACTTCAACTATAGCTTTTATAGACCTTTTTATTGTAGGGAATATTTCATAACAAAACCTTTAGGATACTTGCTCAGTAGTTAAGAATTGCTATTAAGAATATTTTCTAATTCTATTTGATGTCAACTACAATGTGCCAGATTTGAATAATTGCATGTCTGTGCACTGTTTCCCAGAATATTCTGGATTTCCTACACTACAATCTAAGCTTGTAATTTCAGCTTTCAGCCATGAGTTTACAATTTTAAAGGGTCTCCAAAACGTGGGTACTTTTTCCTTTAGAAATCCTCTTCCTAAATAAAGCCATTTCAGCTCCAAATTACCTATTATGAAGGAATAAAAGCACCCTTTTGAGTGAGTGATGAACACCATAGAAATGGATGTTTCTGAGTAAGAATGTTTGCTTTATACAGGATGTAAGCTTTACTATCAAATTACATGTGTATATACAATATGTTTACATATCTAATTTATTTTTCTATACTTGACATTTCAATCTCATTATGGGTCAATGCTCAATATTTGCTTTATATGTGGGTTCCAATAAAGAGATGTGTGTCTGTTTCACTGTTATAGAAAATGGCAGCATTCTACAGGCTACAAAGTAATGCATTTGATTTTATATCTTAAGAAATCATAATTACATTCAGGCACTAACTTTGATTTCTCTGGGACTTGAACTCTACAGACAAATATTTCAAACTCTCATATTCTTCTTTATGATTTTATGAATGCATGGTACATTGGTATGTTATTTGCCATATTAATTATATTTTAACATAGATTAAAATGCTATTGAAATAATAATGACTCTAACGTTTGAAAAAATAAAGCAATGAAATAAAGCAGTGAAATGCAAAGAGTATTAGAAATCTTGAAAGAGAGAATAGTTTTACTTAAAAATTTTTCTTAATATTCAGTAACATTGTAAAGACATGAATACATAGAGAATGTATTTCAGAGGGAAATAGTTGCCTTTTTTTCCTTTTGTGTCTGTCTAGACTAAGAGTGGATTATAAAATCAGATCATATGTGTTCACGTGACATTTTCCCTCAAGTACTGGCTCGTTAATTTTGGCCAATTCACTTAGGGACTCTTTTGCTCAGACTTCTAATTTTTAAAGCACAAAGAATAGCATCCATCTTATAAAGTTATAGTAAGATTAAGCAATATAAATACCTTAAAATGAATATCTTAAAGGAAATCTAAAATTTAACACACACACACCACACAAACACACATGCAATTTTAAAAATTTGATAAAACCATCTCTTCATCTCGGAATTTTTCTCAGCTAAAAGATCTCAAAACTGTTGGAAATTCAAGACAATGAAATGTTAATCAGCACTAAAAAGAAATGAGCTATCAAACTATGAAAAGACATCATTAAGCCTTTAAACCTCCAAGAAGCATTCTCTTCCTTTCATCCCAGCTGCCACTGCCTGAGTTGAGAATTTTTTGGACTACTCGGGTATTCTTTTAACAAGCTGCTAACAGGCTTTTCTGCCTTCAATGAGTCTTTCACCTATATTACGGGTGAAAATATGATTATTTCTCCTTTACAAAACAGACTCTAATGATTTTCGCTTAATCTTGAGCGTAGAATCTGCAGCCATCTGATCTTTGACAAATCTGACAAAAACAAGAAATGGGGAAAGGATTTCCTATTTAATAAATAGTGCTGGGAAAATTGGCTACCCATAAGTAGAAAGCTGAAACTGGATCTTTTCCTTACTCCTTATACAAAAATTCATTCAAGATGGATTAAGACTTAAATGTTAGACCTAAAACCATAAAAACCCTAGAAGAAAACCTAGGTAATACCATTCAGGACATAGGCATGGGCAAGGACTTCATGTCTAAAACACCAAAAGCAACGGCAGCAAAAGCCAAAATTGACACATGGGATCTAATTAAACTAAAGAGCTTCTGCACAGCAAAATAAACTACCATCAGAGTGAACAGGCAACCTACAGAATGGGAGAACATATTTGCAATCTAGTCATCTGACAAAGGGCTAATATCCAGAACCTATAAAGAACTCAATCAGATTAATTTACAAGAAAAAAACAAACCCATCAAAAAGTGGGCAAAGGATATGAACAGACACTTCTCAAAAGAAGACATTCATACAGCCAACAGACACATGAAAAAATGCTCATCATCACTGGCCATCAGAGAAATGCAAATCAAAACCACAATGAGATACCATCTCACACCAGTTAGAATGGCAATCATTAAAAAAATCAGATAACAACAGGTGCTGGAGAGGATGTGGAGAAATAGGAACACTTTTACACTGTTGGTGGGACTGTAAACTAGTTCAACCATTGTGGAAAACAGTGTGACAATTCTTCAAGGATCTAGAACTAGAAATACCATTTGACCCAGCCATCCCATTACTGGGGATGTACCCAAAGGATTATAAGTCATGCTGCTATAAAGACACATGCACACGTATGTTTATTGCAGCACTATTCACAATAGCAAAGACTTGGAATCAACCCAAATGTCCATCAGTGACAGACTGGATTAAGAAAATGTGGCACATATACACCATGGAATACTATGCAGCCATAAAAAAGGATGAGTTTGTGTCCTTTGTAGGGACATGGATGCAGCTGGAAACCATCATTCTCAGCAAACTATCGCAAGAACAGAAAACCAAACACCACATGTTCTCACTCATAGGTGGGAATTGAACAATGAGATCACTTGGACACAGGAAGGGGATCATCACATACCAAGTCCTATTGTGGGGAGGGGACGGGGGGAGGGATAGCATTAGGAGATATACCTAATGTAAATGACGAGTTAATGGGTGCAGCACACCAACATGGCACATGTATACGTGTGTAACAAACCTGCACGTTGTGCACATGTACCCTAGAACTTAAAGTATAATAAAAAAAATCTGCAATTATTATAAATGTATTATTTCCTAAATGACCCAAACCACCTGTAAAACTTCACTTCTCTCTTCATTGCCTTATAAATTCTACACTCTAGCCAAAGGCAAAGTAGATTCATTCTTCTTTTAATGTGTCCTCTGTATGTCTGTTTCATATTAATAAATTTACATTAATTTGGAACACTTTTCCCCAACACTCAATTTTTCAAGTCCAACATTGCTGCAAAACTTAAAATTTTTCCAGCAATAACTTATTCCAAAATCATATGAACTTTTAGCCCAGGGCCTAGTTAATACTGCTTCTACTACCACTCTTCCCTATTTCTTGAGACTAATATTGCACATTGTTCAAGTACTATAGTCCTTAGAAAGACATTGCTGAATTCCAGAGTAGGTTAGGGGCCTCCCAGAGAAACCTGTGTCTTATACTGTCTTGTAATTAACTATTTTCCCTCTCCTCAGCTCCCCTAGTAGACTACGTGCTCAGGGGACTTAGGAGACTAAGAGCTCTTTAATAGCTCTTATCTCAGTTCTTGAGTCACAATGCCTGGCACACAGTTGGAATTCAATAAATATTTGTTGACTGAGTTAATTTAGCTGTCTATCATACATTTTTAATGTAGTAATTTCTAAGCTATAATTACTATCTTATTATTCCTTTGCTTAAATATTTCCCCATTGTTCTTTGGATAAAGTCCACACATCTCATCACAAACTATAATATAAGGCAATGTTCTGCCTGATACAGTCCCTGCTCATCTCTTCAGTACAAACTTCTTTTTTTGAGTTACAGTGTTCATGTTCTTACTTGCCTCCAGATATTTTCATTTGCTATTCTTTCTGCTAAGGACACTTGTCATATATATATGTGTGTGTGTGTGCACAGTGTGTGTGTGTGTGTGCATACACACACACATATATACTTGTGTATATATATATTCACACACATATATACTTGTATATATATACACTCAACACATATATACTTGTATATACACACACACATATATACTTGTGTGTATATATATAAACACACATATGTATTTTTTTTTTTTTTTATTGGCATGGAGTCTTACTCTGTCACCAGGCTGGAGTGTAGTAGCGTGATCTCGGCTCACTGCAACCTCTGCCTCATGTGTTCAAGTAATTCTCCTGCCTCAGCCGCCTGAGTAGCTGGGACTACAGGTGTGCATCACCACATCCAGCTAAATTTTGTATTATTAGTAGAGATGGGGTTTCACCATGTTGGCCAGGATGGTCTCAATTTCTTGGTCTCATGATCTGCCCGCCTCTGCCTCCCAAAGTGCTGAGATTACAGGCGTGAACCACTGCGCCTGGCCTCTAACTACTTATATTTCTGACCCTAGTTTGAGAAATATTTCTTGACACCTTACTCATCTCCATCTGAATATGTTCCCCTTTAATGTTCCTAAAACACCCTGTAGTTACCCTAATACAATACTTGCTATAATCTTGTAAATATTAATTTGCTTTCTTGTAGCATCTTTAGCTTGTTAGCTCCTTAAAGCTCAGTTCTTAAATTGCATATGTTACCAGAAATTTCATATTAATCTACTTAATATTGTATTTGCAGATTCTAGCATAGTACTTGACAAAACAGTACATACTGAATAATTATTTATTGAATAAATTGAAGCAGTTCAAATATTTCACTCATTGTGAAACCCAAAGAGAGAAAGCAAAGGAGAAATAAGCTCACTGAGTGTAGCATGAATTCAGAGTGCATATTTTTTCATGTGTGTATTCTTCTCCTTAGAGAACCTAGTATACAGGAGATGCTTAATAATTATTTTTAGAATAAAAGCAGAATGATTATTCTACCAACAGAGAAAACTCAATAAAACCTTGGATAATGGACCATTCCACTTGTTGCTTAGAATCTTTGACTAGGGCTTTGATCACCACCAGCTATGCAAGAGGTAAAGTCAAAAGAGCAGTGCAATTTAATAATCCCTTGGGCAAGAACTCAAGGGTCACCAATTTCTGGCCCAATAGTGACACTAACACACATTCATGGTTTCACATCCTAGGAGCAACAGAGCCATAGATGGAGGTCAGAGTGAGGTCTAACAAGACTCTTAACAGACTGCGTCCCCAGAAAACCTGAATCTGGAAAACATATCCATCAAATTATTTAGATGAGGGTTTGATCGAAAGCAAACAGTCTTATTTTTTTTTCCTTTTAACTTTTAATTTTCTTTTTGCTGCGTCTGAAGATTAAACATTCAGGAGTCTTGCCATTCTGTTTTCTGATCCAAACATTTATATGCATGATGCATTTCATTTTTAATCTTAAACTCACAATTCCTCTTTCCTACTTGTCTTCTCTTGAATTATTTTCCCTTTTTCTTTCCAGAAAAACATAGTTATTTTATCGGAGCTTCTGGCTTTCATGTGTTCCTATATTCACTTTCTTTAGCATATTCTGTTTTTAACTCTATTGCTGTTAAGCCTAAAGCACATTCTTTCCTCAAAGGCTGATGAATAGTTGGAGGCCATAATGAAGAAAGGAAAACTTTTAATGACATCTTAAACAAATGTAGACTTTCACCACATGGTAATATATACACATATAAAATAAGATAGATAAAATATCTATATTGCTGTTATATGCAAGATAATTACTTCCTAGCTTATCATTTGTATATATTTCCTATCATGGAAATTAATAATTAAGGCTTCCTATATAAAGAAGCTTGAGATAAGTACAAATATATAGCACAAATAGTAGTAAGAATAGTCTTGTCTTCAGAGAACACGTATTTAGATACTGACCTTCTTGTGTTCATTTTGTTAGATGAATATCTTTAAATTAGAGTTACTAGAGTTAGGCAAGGCAGGACCTACTAGTACATAGGTGGAGATTTTATAGAACAATCAGGTAAAGTCAACAAGTGCATACTCATTTTTTGAATGACAAACCTTTATGGAAATGACACTTCATCTTTTCTGAGATAGTTGCCTTTTGAATGATCATGACAGTAAATCTTATGTGATGAAACGATGGCTTTTGTACTGATTTGTAGGGCCTGCAAAGTGTCCAAATTATTCACCGGAATTTTGTCTTTAAATGAGGTGCTTTTCTTAAGATTCAGGAAGTCTCAAACTGAGTTTCTCAAGAAGGTGAGATCAGCAGCAATTGTATATGAATTTATGTCTCCTTGAAAGAAAATCTGGAGGTAGTTTACGTTACAGCTAAAACTTAGAGGTAAACAAATACGTATTTCCCAAAAGACAGCATGTGTTATTTTTGCTCATTTGTCTGATAGTCTTTTCTGCTAGATTGGAAATTAATTGAGAGTAGGAATTTTTTCTATTAAATGCAAAATTGTGTATACATGTAACCACAAAATCTATTATGAAGAAGTCAATAAACTGTGCTTATTTTGTAGGCTGATAAAAATATCATCAAAATATAGTTAAAATACTCAAAAGCAAGAACTAGAACATGAATCTGAGCTCTATATACATACACAGAAATTACTGTGTACATATACACACACATATACACACATACATAATTATAAAGATTGATAGCAATGTATGTTTATGCTTATGATAACTGCTCAAAAACTTGGAGTAAAGAATCTACTTTTAACATATACTTGCTGAGGTAGACATTGAATTCTGCATCTGTATCTACAAAAGTTTTAGCATGTTACTTACTGTGTACTATTGGGATTCAAATCTTATTGGCAATTTATTCATAGAAATGTACAAAAAACCTATCTGATTTTACTTGAAGGATTTATAGTTATAATCTTTACTAACTACCTCATTAATAGATCCTGGTATTTCTTCCTAATAACACACTTAGAATAACTAATAACAATAATAGGTTAACATTACTGGAAACCAGGCACTTTCACTAATCTTTTTAAATGTTTGCATTAATCCTATCTGGCAGATTACTGCTACTATATTCATATATTCATATGTGAAACCTAGTTTCAACTGCCTGTGTATCTTTTCAGTTTTGTCTTTCAGGTAATATTCAGTTTTATTGCTTGGGAAAATTTTATATTTCTTATCCTCTAGTATTTCTGAAAAGGGTGGGAATGGGGTGGCTGTTGGTGAGCGGCCTCTTGTGCTTCACAATTCCTGTTTATACTCAATTTCCTCTCTCTTTTTTTTCTCACAAAAGATGACTCTTTTTTAACCTCCACCTCACTTATTTCCTTGAAGCATCCCCATACAAGGCAGTTGTGTGTAGCCAGTTTTTACTGAGGGTGCCAGAGGGAAGCTAAAGAGAAACTTTTTACAATAATTGCAAATAGGTGGGCAGAGTAAGATGACAGAATACAAGTCTACATTGTTGATTCCCCTCTGAAATACCAAATTTTAACAACTATATGCACACAGAAAAGAACTAACACAAAACTCAAAAATCGGGTACTAGCCAAGCCACAGGGATAGAGCACCCAGCAGGCTCTTGGCGTTTCGAAGTCCAGGCCTAGGCTCCTGGACAGCATTTTTAGACCTGTCCTGGGTCAGAAGGGAACCTCTACCTTGAAGGGTGAGTCATAGACCTGGCAGCATTCACCACAGGCTGACAGAAGAGGTTTTGGACTTTAAGTAAACATCAGTGGTGTCCTGAAAGAGCCCCTGTGGACCAGTGGTGGTAGTGACCACAAGGAGAGGATCCTTTGCCTGTGGAAAGGGAAAGGAAGAGCAGGAAGGACTTTGTATTGTGGTATGAGTGCCAGCGTGGCCACAGTAGAATAGAACATCAGGTAAATTGCTAAGGCTTTTGACTCCAATCTCTAGGTGCAAGATAGCATCTCTGGACATGTCTGAGGCTTAGGGGAGCTCGCTGCCCTGAACGGAAGGGCCAGGAGAAGACCAGTGCTGTGCTGACTTCAAGTGTGACCCAGTATGGACCCAGTGAATTCCACTGGTGATGGTCACAGAGGTGCTTGCATTACTATCACCCCCAGTTCCAGGTGACTATGCACACACACACACACACACACACACTCTCAGAGAGAGAGAAAGAGAGAGAGAGAGAGAGAAAGGAAAAGCATCTCTGCCTGGTAATTCAGAGAATTGTTCCAAGTCTTATCCCAAACCACCAAGGCAGTACTTCTAGGAGTCTGCAAAAACCACAGCATTGTTGGGCTTAGGGGCCAAGTTCCTTTGAATACTTGGAAAGCCTTCCCAAGAAGGACAACCCCAAACAAGCCCAGGCTACAAAACATACGTATCTCTTCAAGGCCCAGATACTGAAGAAAATCTATAAGCATGAACAGCACTCAGTAAATGTCCTCACCAAATGAACTAAAGGCACCAGGGACCAATCCTGTAGAAACAGACATATGATCTTTCAGACAGAGAATTCAAAATAGATGTGCTGAGGAAATTCAAAGAAATTCAAGATAACACAGAGAAGGAATTAAGAATCCTATCAAATAAATTTAACAAATAGATTGAAATAAAAATCAAGCAGAAATTCTAGAGTTGAGAAATGCAACTAACGTTCTGAAGAATGCATCAGAGTCTCTTAATAGCAAAATTGATCAAGCAGAAGAAAGAATTAGTGAAATTAAAGGACTATTTGAAAATGTATAGTCAGAAGAGACAAAATAAAAAAATATAAAATGAAATATGCTTACAAGATCTAGAAAAGAGCATCAGAAGGTCAAATCTAAGAGTTATTCATCTTAAGAAGGAGGTGGAGAAAGAGACAGGGGTAGAAAGTTTATTCAAAAGAATAATATCAGACAACTTCCCAACCTGGACAATGATATCAACACTCAAGTACAAGAACATTATAGAACACTAAGCAGATTTAACCCAAAAGATACTACCTCAAGGCATTGGACATTCAAATTTCCAAATATGAAGGATAAATAAAGGATCCTAAAAGCAGCAAGAGAAAAGAAACAAATAACACAATGCAGCTCCAATATGACTGACATAAGCTTTTTCAGTGGAAGCTTTATAGGCCAGGAGACAGTGGCATGACATATTTAAAGTGCTGAAGGAAACAAACTTTTACCCTAGAATAGTATATCCTGTGAAAATGTCCTTCAAACATGAAAGCAAAATAAAGACCTTCCCGGATAAATAGAAACTGAGGGATGGTTTTATTGACACCAGAACTTTCCTACAAGAAGTACTAAAGGGAGTTCTTCAATCTGAAAGGAAAGGATGTTAATGAGCAAGAAGAAATCATCTGAAGGTACAAAACTCACTAGCAACAGTAAGCACACAGAAAAACCCAGACTAGTATAACACTTTAATAGTGGCATGTGAACTACTTTTGTCTTAAGTAGAAAGACTAAATAATGAACCTATTCAAATAATAATTGCCACAACTTTTTAAGACATAGACAGTACAATAAGAAATAAAGAGAAACAAAAAAGTTAAACAGTGGGGGACAAAGTTAAAGTGTAGAATTTTTACTGGTTTTCATTGAGTGTGTGTGTTTGATCATTGATGCAATCAATGTTAAAGTGATATCAGTTTAAAATAATGGGTTATAACATTCCATTTGTAAACCTCATGGTAACCTCAAATCAAAAAACATGCAACAGACACACACAAAAAAAGTAAGAAATTAAAACATACTACTAGGGAAAATCACCTTCACTAAAAAGACAGACAGGAAGGAAAGAAGGAAGAGAAGACCACAAAATAACCAGAAAATAAATAATAAAATGGCAGGAGTTAGTCCCTGCTTATGAATAATAGCATTGAATGGCAAATGGACTAAATTCTCCAATCAAACAAAATGGAGTGGTTGAATGGGTGAAAAACAAGACTCAATGATCTATTGTTTATAAGAAACACACTCCATCTATAAACATACACATAGACTGAAAATAAAGGAATGGAAAAAGATATTCCATGCTAATGGCAGCAGTGGTCTGTCTGGAGCAGCCACTGTGAATATGTCTGCTGTAGTCAGGAAGGCATGTCCGGGATCCTCTGCAGAGCTGGCAGGAGCCGAGGACAAGTGAGAGCCCTGCCCCCTACCAAATTGTCAGGGTGGGATCCCTGCACTCATGGGCGCAGCTGCAGCTGCCCAGCCATGAGTCTGGACTCAGGCATCTCTGTGCTCTTGGAGTTCCAGGAAGATCCACTGCCCCCACAGGCTCAGAAGTGCCTTCTTCCACAGCCTGGCCTCTCCCTGCTCCCAGTACCTGCTGTGATTCTGGAGCAAAGTTGAAGTGGAGCACAGACACTGTCACAACCCAGCCAGGTGTGCTATGCTTAGGGAAGCACTGACACACTAGCCCCCTGCCACCTCAACCCCCTCTGGAATTTAGGTGCTGAAGAGCATGGGAGGGAGGCTGAAGGGGGCCAAGGGTGGCTCGGTGCCAGCCTGCTGGCATTTCTTTGGACAAACAGCCCGGGTGCCATGGACAACATGTTGATCGCATCAGGAGAGGAGGCAGACGAGCTCCTGGGTGGAAAGGGGTGGATTCTCAAAGAAGCCTCACTTTCAAGCCTGGGACAGCCTGAAGCCTGGAGACCAGGCTACCAGTTCCAAGTGAAATCCATGGCCCAGAGTAAGAACTTGTGGTGCTTCTTCCAGGCCCACCCATGGCCACTCATGGACCAGTCAGCAGGTATTTCCTTTCTTCTGAGCCCATTAAAAATCCCAGATTAAGCCAGACTTGGAAAGATGTCAGGAAAATCAGCTGCAGAGAGGAGCTACCCACTCCAGGGCCTCCAACTTTTGCCTATGGAAAGGAGCTACCCGGTTTGGGTCTCTTGAGAGCTATTTTATTGCTCAATGAAGCTCCTCTCTGCCTTGCTCACCCTCCAGGTGTTTGTATACCCAATTATTGGATGTGGGACAAGAACTCAGGACCCATGGAATGGCAGAACTGAAAGAGGTGTAACACAAACAGAGCTGAAACACACTGCCCCCACCCACTCACCATGTTGTGGGTGAGGAGGAGAGAAGAGCTGCCATTTTTCAGGGAGCCCAGATCTATGGGTTCTCCGACCCAGGGCTGTGACACCGTCTTTGGAGCTCTACAGTTTCTGGCATCTCCAAGCTTCCAAGTGCCACTGTGTTCCCCTTGTCTTGAAGTAGGTGCCTACAGCACAAGCTGTGTGCAGTACACCTGATCCAGCCACAGCCTCACACAGAGCCAGAACCTGTGTCAGTGCTTGGAGCTGGCCCACTCCACCATAGCTGCCAGTGTGCCTGGCGCTGTGCCGTGGTCAGATCCCGTGCTCACTTGCCCACATACCCCTTGCTTGCCTGGCATGCTCTTGGCAGGTGTGGTATCCAAGCCCGTAGAGCAAGTCAAGTGCTGCCTACCAGGCCAAGTGGCAGAATGAGTCCAGAAAGCACAAGGAATACTCAAACAGAAGGTGATGCTGGACACCGAGATTGCCAGCTGGTGAAGAAACACCCCAAGGATTCCAAGATAATGCTAATGGAAACCAAAAAAGAGAAGGAGTAACTCTATTTATTTCAAAATCGATTTCAAGACAAAATTACAAGAGACAAAGAAGATCATTATATAATGATAAAGGGATCAATTCAGCAAGAGGATAAAATAGTTATGAATATATATGCACCCATCACTGGTGCACCCAGATATATATAAAGCAAATGCTATTAGACATAAAGAGAGAGATAGATCCCAATACAATAGCTGGGGATTTCAACCCCCCACTTTCAGCACGGTACAAATCTCTCAGACAAAAAAATAGCAAAGAAGCTTCAGAATGATGTAACAATGTACCTAAGAGATATTTACAGAATATTTCATCCAATGGCTGCATAATGCACATTATTTTCCTCAGCATATAGATCATTCTCAAGGGTAGTTCATATGTTAGGTCACAAAACAAGTATTAAAACATTCAAAAAATTAAAATAGTATCAAGCATCTTCTCTGATCACAGGAAAACCTAGAAATTAATAAAAGAAATTTTGAAAACTATACAAACACATAGTAATTAAAGAACATGCAAATGACCAGTTGGTCAATGAAGAAATAAAAAGGAAAATTTCTTGTAGTAAATGATAATGGAAACACAACATACCAACTCCTATGGAATAAAGCAAAATAAGTACCAAGAGGTAAGTTTATAGCTAGAAGTACCTACATAAATAAAGTAGAAAGACATCAAATAAACAACTGAATGATCCAACGTAAGGAACCACAAAAGCAAGAACAAAACACATCCAAAATTAGTAGAAGAAAAGAAATAATAATGAGAAAAGAAGAAATACATAAATTTGGAATGAATAAAACAATACAAAAAAAACTAATGAAACAAAAATTTGAAAGGATAAACAATTGACCAACCTTTAGCCAGTTTTAATAAAAGAGAGAACACCCAAATGAATAAAAATTAAGAGAAAGGAGACATTACAACTGATATCAAAGAAAGTTGAACTATCATTTGTGACCACTATGAACAAGTATATGTCAATAAATAAGAACATTTAGAAGAAAATAATAAATTTCTATACACATACAATCAACCAGTATTGAACCAGAAAGAAATTTGAAACGTGAGCCAGTAAAGAAAAGCCCAGGACCTGATGACTTCACTGCTAAAATATATCAAATATTTAAAGAAGAAATAACATCAACCATACTCAAACAGTTCAAAAAAAAAAAAAAAAAAAAAAAGAAAAGATTACTTCCAAATTCATTCTATGAGGCCGGTATTTCCCTGATACCAAAATGAGACAGATACATCAAACAAAGAAAACTACAGGCTAATTTCTCTGATAAATATTGATGCAAAAATCCCCAACAAAATATTATCAAACCAATTTCAACAATACAGTAAAAAGATCATTCATCATACCAAGTGTAATTTATCACTGGGATGCAAGGATGGTTGAATGTACACAAATCAATGTAATACATCATATCAAGAAAAGGAAGATTAAAACCATGTTATCATTTCAACTGATGCTAAAAAAATCTTTTGTAGTTCAATACCTCTTCATAAAACTTTCAAAAAACTGGTTATAGAAGGAACATATCTAAACATAACAAAAGCCACATATGAGAGACAAACAACTAGTATCATACTGAATGGGGAAAAAATGAAAGCCCTTACACATACATCTGGAACACGACAAGGATGCCTATTTTCACAACTGTTATTCAATGTAGTACTGTAAGTCCTAACTACAGTGATCAAACAAAAGAAAGATACAAAGGGCATCTATCTTGGAAAGGAATAAGTCAAATTATCCTTGTTTGCAGATTATATAATCTTATATTTGGAGTAACATAAGGACTTCACCAAAAACTATTAGAACTGATAAACAAATTCAGTAAAGTTGCAGAATACAAAATCAACATGCACAACTCAATAGCATTTCTATATACCAAAAGTGAACACGCTAAAAAAGAAATAAAAAGGTAATCCCATATACAACAGCCACAATAAAATTAAATAACTAGGAATTAATTTAACTAAAGAAGTGAAAGATCTCTATGAAGGAAACTAAATAACACTGATGCAAAAAATTGAAAAAGACATTAAAAATGAAAAATATTCAATGTTCATGGATTAGAAAAATCAATATTGTTAAAATGTCCATACTACCCAGAAATTGGGAATGGTTAATGGGTACAAAAATAAGTTGTTAGAAAGAATAAATAACATCTACTATTTGATAGCACAACAGGGTGAATATTATCAATAATAATTTAGTCGTGCATTTCAAAATAGCTAGAATAGTATGATTGGTTATGTGGTTTGGCTGTGTCCCCACCCAAATCTCATCTTGAATTGTACCTCTCATAATTCCCAAATGTCGTGGGAGGGACCCAATGGGAGATAACTGAATGATGGGGGTGGTTCCCCCATACTGTTAGCATGGTAGTGAATAAGTCTCATATAATATGATGGCTTATTAAGAGGTTTCCCCTTTCACTTGGCTCTCATTCTCTCTTGCATGCTGCCATGTAAATAAGATGTGCCTTTTGCCTTCTGCCATGATTTTGAGGCCCCTGTAGCCACATGGAACTGTAAGGCAAATTAAATCTCTTTGTCTTTATAAATTACAGTTTTGGGTATGTCTTTATTATCAGTGTGAAAATGGACTAATACAGTAAGTTGGTACCAGGAGTGGGGCACTTCTGTAAAGACACCTGAAACTATGGAAGCAACTTTAGAGCTGGGTAACAGGCAGAGGTTGGAACAGTTTGAAGGTCTCAGAAAAAGACAGGAAGTTGTGGGAAGATTTGGAATTTCCTGGAGACTTGTTGAATGTTTTTGACTAAAATGCTGATAGTGATATGGACAATTAAGTTTGGGTTAAGGTGGTCTCAGATGGAGATGAGTAACTTGCTGGGAACTGGAGTAAAGGTGACTCTTGCTTTATTATATTAAAGAGACTTGTGGCATTTTGCCCCTGCCCTAGAAATCTGTGAAACTTTAAACTTGAGGGAGATAATTTAGGGTATCTGGAGGAAGAAATTTCTAAGCAGCAAAGCATTCAAGAGGTGACTTGGGTGCTGTTAAAAGCATTCAGTTCCGAAAAAGAAAGAGGATAAAAGTTCAGAAAATTTCAACTTGATAATGTGATAGAAAAGAAACACCGATTTTCTGAGGAGAAACTCAAGCTGGCTGCAGAAATTTGCATAAGTAATGGGAAGACAAATGTTAATTACCAAGACAATGGGGAAAGTGTCTCCAGGACATGTCTGAAACTTTTGTGGTAGCCCCTCCCACCACACTCCTGGATGCCTAAAAGGGAAAATTGGAGTCATGGACTGGGCCCAGGGACCCCTGGTTTGTGCAGTCTCCGGTCTTGGTGTCCCATGTCTCAGCTTGGCTAAAAGGGGCCAAGATACAGCTCAAGCCATGGATTCTGAGGGTACAAACCCTCCTTGGCATCTTTCACGTGGTGTTGAGCCTGTGGGTGCACAGAAGTCAAGAATTGAGGTTTGGGAACCTCCACTTAGAATTCAGAGGATGGACAGAAATGCTAGGGAAATTCAGAAGGCAAGTGTGGAATCAGAGTCCTACTGGGGCGCTGCCTAGTGTAGCTGTTAGAAGAGCGCCACAATCCTCCAGACCCCAGAATGGTAGATCCATTGACAGCTTGCATTGTCCACCTGGAAAAGCAACAGACACTCAACGCCAGTCTGTGACAGCAGCTGGGAGGGAGGCTATGCCCTTCAAAGCCACAGGGATAGAGCTGCTCAAGACCATGGGAACTCACCTCATGCATCAGTGTGACCTGGATGTGAGACAGGAGTCAAAGGAGATAATTTTGGAACTTTAAGATTTGACTGCCCCACTGGATTTCAGACTTGCATGGTGCCTGTAGCCCCTGCATTTTGACCAATTTCATCCATTTGGAATGGCTGTATTTACCTAATTCCTACACTCCCCATTGTATCTAGGAAGTAAATAACTTGCTTTTTGATTTTACAGACTCATAGACAAAATGAGACAGTGGACTGTGGACTTTCGAGTTAATGCTTAAATGAAATAAGACTTTGAGGGACTGTTGGGAAGGCATGATTGGTTTTAAAATGTGAGGACATGAGATTTGGGAGGGGCAAAGGGAGGAATGACATGGTTTGGCTGTGTTTCTACACAAATCTCATCTTGAATTGTAGCTCCCACAATTCTCACATGTTGTGGGAGGGACCTGGTGCCATATAATTGAATCATGGGGTCATTTTCTCCATACTGTTCTCATGGTAGTGAATAAATTTCATAAGATCTGATGGTTTTATAAAGGGCTTTCCTTTTCATTTGGCTCTCATTATCTCTTGCCTGCCTCCATGTAAGACGTGGCTTTTGCCTTCTGCCATGATTGTGGCGCCTCCTCAGCACATGGAACTGTGAGTCCATTAAACCTCCTTGTCTTTATAAATTACCCAATCTCAGTTATGGTTTGATCGGCACCGTGAGAATGAACAAATACAATTGGATTGTTTGAAACACAATGAATAAATGCTTGAGGGGACGAATACCCAATTTTCCATGAAGTGATTATAATGCGTTGCATACCTCTATCAAAATATCTCATGTACCCCATGAATTAGAATCTATGTACCAACAAAACCCACAAATTTAAAAATTAAAAAAAAAAAAAAGAATTGAGGACAATTTACAACTGAGTAATAGATGTACTTGTTCTCAAAGTCCTGTTTCCCTCCATGCCACCACTGATTTTTCATAGACTACTGTTCTTTTTAGATTCCATGCTCCTATCAGGGATCTGGTCCTTCTCACAATCTTTCTCTAAGTTTACTTCTTTTCTTCTTTCTTTCCATTGGCTATCCTCTGCCAAATGCATCAAATACTTCTTATTTTGCTATGGAAAAAATTTTTCCTTTTAATGACTCTTTTCAAGGTCTTCCCACATTAGGGCCTGAAGTTTAATTATCTAGAGTCTCGATTATGTATTAAGATAATTTATACAATATAACAAATTTCTTACTCAGAAATGCTGACATCTGCCTGTAATTATTTTGTTTTTGCTTGTGTTTTAGAATGATAAAATTACATAACCAGTTAATGGCAAAGCTTAGATTTGAATCCAGGCACTGTCCCACACTTAGTGGCTGCACTATAGAAATACTATTTTTGGTCCTTATCCTTGTGAGTTTTTTGATATCCTGAGAGCCAATCTTGTTGCTTTATGTCATATAAAATCTGTCTAATGTTCCCCTCAACTTGATCAAACTTCAGACAGATTTCTTCCTGACTCTAGGTCCCTGACCTCCCTTTTAAAGAATATTTACATTACAGAATTTTCCATTGTATATATTTTTTTCTGTCCCTTTGAGATGTAACTCTTAGTTAAGCCCCGGGCCAATTTTCTCAAGGAAGTGGAAGTTGCCACTTTAAAATGTAATCACCAAAAAGAAAGAGCCTCTATCTGCCAGTTTCTGTGACAGCATGGGAACCCTAACATAGACAAGTAACAATTAGCAGATACAGATAGCCTAGTCACCTTGGCCAATTGCCCCCATAACATCCTCCAGTAATTTTCCACTTGCTCACCCTAATGCTTAAAAATCCTCCAATTGTTTCGTGGAGTTGAGTTCGATCTCTTTCCCCTCTTGCAACGGTCTTCAATGAAGTCTTCCTTCCCTATTTAACTCTGGTGCATTTTCTTTCTTTTTCCTTTTTTTTTTTTTTTTTTTTTTTTTGATGTCTCACGCTCAAATATCCCCACACTGCTGAAAAATGGGAGGTGCATATCTGGTATTAAAAACACTTTCAATGCTCTGTTCCTAGAAAATTGTACTGCAATTGTAAAAATATCCCAGCCATTAACCAGTCAAAGCTGCTCTCCCATTCCTAATGTGGAAAGGCTGCGTTGTGAGAACTTTTTAAAAAATGGCAGGATGTGTCTTTCAAACACATCACAAGATATCATTAGTAAGATATGGGTGTGGACAAACACTCCTGCCTTTTTAAAAGGAGGATTCGGATACATGATTCTTAGATTATTTCACAATCTGCTGACACAGTTACCATGTTATTTTTATTGAGTTCTCAAGTAATTCATGCTGTGTTTACCAAGCATAATATTTAGACTTTTTTTCCTAAAATGAAGCCTTTTATCTAAAGTGATAAATTAACTTTTATAAGGTATTCTATACTTTAGATTCCTTTCGATAAGGGCAATGAATGGTTCTACATTTTGAATTCTTTCAGATAAGGCTGCTGAATGTTTTCTTTATAACGTAAAGCATTTTAAAACAATCTCTATTATTCAGACAGTTTTGAGATGACTGCTGACAGCAATAACAGAAACAAAACAAAATACTTTCCTATTCTTTTGAATTAGAATTTCTGGAGTCCTGTTTTCTGTGTGAAATAAAGCTATCAATCCATCAGTTTATCCATAGGTATTTTTCTTTTCAGCACCAGTGTCAAGCAATAGAAATCCAAGCTTTCTGTTAATGTTTTCTTTAGTAAAACCTTTGTCTACCTGCAGTGCTAATCTTTAGCTTTAAATTCAAGATAAGATCTACTTTATTTTGTATGTTTCCTACCATCTCTCTTCTCTATTTTTATTTTAGCAATGTGATGGAAAAATGTAACTAATCCTGTTTTGATGGCATGCTTTAATATCTACTTAGTTTCTATCAGACTCTTTTAAATTATGTTTCACAGCAGTCTTATTTAATTTCTGGAAACTATTATAACTCCTCCTAACCCTCCCAAACTCAATTAGTGAAAACCTAAATATCAGAATATTGTACACAATCTAGATTTTCCAGCGTGTGTGTCTATGTGTGTGCATGGCTAGTTTTGTGGGTAACTGGTTATTCATAGAGCAATATACATATACAAGATTATTCATATTTTCATACAATGTTTTATGCATAGATTGGCTTGTATGGATCATTATTTAATAATCCTTAGAAATATTTTTTTCAACTAAGAAACTGAATTATTTGATGAAACGTAGCTGATTAATTTTCAGTGTTTTGAAGTATTAGAAGTTTAAAATACACTTTTGAAGTCATTTCACTTTGATTAATAAAATGTGATGGGATAATATTGTATCCTTTTAATATCTTACTCTGTGTTGGGCACTTTATCAGGAACTAAAATTTCAAAGACCAGAAAAAAACATGTTTCCACACCAGAGGTCCTAATAGCAGTGGTTCTCCACCCTGTCTGTACATTTGAATCACCTGGGGAGCTTTGAAACCACTTTGAGCTCAACCACAGAAGATAGTGACTAGCTTAATCTTAAAACTTCTCCAATTAATTTTAGAGTGTATTCATTAAGACTCATGATCTTATAGTCTATGAGGAGGCTGAACTACACATGGGCAGACATTTAACTTACATGGTAGGAACCTTAGATAGAATTACACAAGGATTACAGAGGTGGAGGAGGGTAAGTGAAAGCCACAGGAGTTTTTTTTTTTTGAGATTGGGGTGGGACAAGTAGTAACATGATTCTTGAGCTTTGAAGGAGAAGCTTTTCAAGTAGTGGAGAAAAAGTGGATAGAAATGTGGAGCACAAAGGAATAAAATTAAGATAGAGGAAACTACAAAGAAAAGGAGTCATATAGCAACCTGGTGTGAAAAAACTACGTGTGGTTTAGTGCTTTAGAACTCTCAGGTGTACATTTGGGTGTGACCAACTTGGGACTGGAGCGAGGTAGATAACGGAGAGTCCTTAAGATGTATAATACTTCAAATGCATATTCAAATTCACATTGACAAAGAGAGAAGTAGGATAAAAGAATTAAATCTGAAAGCCACTCGCTTTTGAAAATTGGATAGAGAGATCAGTTACATCATCTTAAGCAATCCTGGTAGTGGTCATCAAGGAAATAAAATATACTATGTCTTGATTAATGTTACATATGGAAATATTGCTTTTGGAATACCCAAGATATACACAAATAAAAATAAACATCCTCCTTGCTAATTTGATTGTCTTATTCCAGAAGAAGACTAAAAAAGTGTTAACTCTCCTAGCACATAGAACCCATCTATTGAGGGCATGTAATGTTCCAGATACTCCCTCTCAATCAATTTTGGTCTATATGCCTGAGTCATATGTTTTGGCCAAAGTATTGTAACTGAACCCAGAGTTAGCTGCTTGTTGTTCAAAAGTGAACTCAAGAGACAAAGTTGGTGGGCGGAAAAGCAGGTTTATTTAGAAGCTGGCAACCCAAGCAGTTGTCGGACTAGTGTCAAAAAGCTATCTCTGGTTCCTCCGGCTGGCTGAAGGGATTTTAAAAAGGAAGCACCTTGGGAAACTATGTGCAAGTCAACATGTCTTGTTCTGATGATTATCTTGAGTAGTGGGCCATCTGGTGGTCTGGTTGGTCTCAGCTAGACTATAACAGGATTGTAGATTAATGCTCAACTTTGTATTTTGAGAAGGCATTTTGCAACTGGTTTTATCTCAGGGTTCCTTCCTGAAGTTTTTAAGCAAGCACAAAGATTAGGAATTGGAAGAGAAAGAATGATTATTCTAAAATGGAGTGACTGCTTCAGTTACAAATTCCTCAATGCCAATTTTTAAATCCATTTCTATAGAAATGGAGCAAGTCTATTCTGGCTACTTCCTGCTGAATGGGGGCTCCACTGGGACCATAGAAATGAAACCATTTGGCCAGGCAGTGAGCTGATGTTCAGGATCTTATTTTCAGGTCTTTAGGACTTGATCGCCCAGTTGAAAAAGATGTTGGGCTACATCTGTGGGTTAAGTGGTCCTGCTAGAAGCAACTTACGAAGAGAAATTAATTTAGTCCTTAGAACCTTAATATATTTTACCATTGCTAGATTTCTTAAAGTATTAGTAGATTCTCCCCACAGTGTGAAAACTTGGAATAACCAGCCATATAATTTTAAAGAGAGTCAATTTGTGCCTATTTTGGGGAGCCATTTTGATTTACAAGAGGGCAATTGTCAGTACCTTATGTTGAGTCAAATTAGTTTTTTTGACATACATGGGGATTTTTTTTTAAGAGTACAGTTTATCTTTTTCCACCATTATGGTCTCCAAGATACAATTTAAAGTTTGCAGGAAGCGGTGAGTTACAGCTTTTCCTGACATTACTACCACTACCATAGTCTTTTAAAAATCGGGATAGACTGGTATTAACTACAAAATATATGGCCTCCATGTCAATAAGAAGGCCAATAAATTTGTTCCCCACTATCAGTTATACTTGGGTCTCCTGTGAGAATATGATATGTTGATTAAACATACATATTTAACAGGTAATAGGAGGAGCTATGAATATTTATTAAGGTGGTCCTGACACATGTATATTGAACAAATATGCATGTAACACACCACTCATGTTCACTTTGGGGTAGAGACTTAACATTTAATTGTATTACAGTTAGGCCCTATATGTTAAAGGTTCTTTTCAGGACAAAAAGGAAACAAAGTACACAATTTCTGTAAACTGGCCAGAACTAATCCATGGTCAATGATATCAGGAGAAAGTTACTGGAACCAGTCTCTTGTTCAATCAAAGTTGTAGTTATGGCTGGTGACACAGGAACTGGGGTTCAGTCAACATCTGGTGGAGCTTCAAATTGTTTTAATACTGCTTATCTCAAGGCCAGTGCTTGTTTAGCTGCTAGAGAAAAATAAACTTGTGACAGTTAGAACATAGCATATTCTTTAAGTGTAGGGGTGTGTGCCTTGACCCTTGCCTGGAATAGCCTTAGGTTCTGTTTTTAATTCGGTATCTTATTGTCACAGAGAGTCGGCTATCAGTTCATGATTTCTATGTAAACATTCATGCCGGTCACTTGTGTCTAAACCACAAAAGGGAAGGGGTTTAATGAGGAGTGTCTTAGTCTCCTATTTCATGTTGGAAACAGTTTTTAAGATTTTCTTTCCTGGGGTTTCCTTGGCCAAGGAAGTTTCCATTCAGTTGGTGAGGGGCTTATCATTTCATTATTTTATATTCCCTCTTTTTTGGTAAAGATACGCCAGAGGCAGTACTGGTGGTCAAGTTTTATTTTATTCCAAATGGATGCTGGGGTTGTGTGGCTACCTGCCCCGAGTTCATCATGTTATTAGGTGAGACCCCTATGGCCAAGGGACTTAGAGTCAAAAGACTTAGAACCAATTAACCATTCTGAGCCAGATGGGAATAGAAGTGGGCAAGCACTAATTAACACTTGGATCCCTTTTAAGTAACACAAGAGCCAGAAAACAAAAGCCAAAAAGCAGGATTACAAAGTTGACTTCCCTATAAGTCTTATGTATTGAGCCATTAGCTGCTTAGGCCCCTGTGTATCTGTCTTTGATTTGAAGGCTCTGAAGTAACTTTATCCTTCAGAACCGACTCTTACAATATCACACAGCAACCCCTTCCACGAGAGTCCCTGGGCTTAAACAAAGGGTGCTTCTCTTGTTTAGTTTTAGCAGTAGTGCATTGGCAATGCAAAACAGACTGGTCCACCAGGATTGAACAGTTTTGAAATTCTGAACTTATTAGGTAGAGAGAGAAAGGTGATCTTTGTTGTTCTGTTCAATTTTTGTAAGCTATAAATAGTTGAAAGAAAATGATTTTCCTGTCTCTGGAAGAAATATAAAGAATGAGCAATATTTATTTTATTTTGAGGATGTTTGTCAAAGATGTTAAAAGGTCCAAAATATGTGATCAAAATAGAATCACAGGCCAATGAAATATAGCTATTCAATTAACCAACAGTAATAATCAAAAAACATTTAAAAATCAATACAGAAAGTTACATAAATATAAAACCTTAACTGTTTTAAAGTTCAGTTTTCCTAAGAAACAAAAAACCTGAGAACACAACACAGGAATTATCTTGATAAAATGTAAAATCTTTGACGTGAGCACTGGAGCCCACGCTATTTATTGGTAATCCAACAGAGAAACAGGTGGTGAGAATGTGGAGGTCAAAAGGGCAGGCACATGATCTACAGCTGTGATGGTTTAGCATCTCAGGCCAGTTATTAAAAAAAAAAAAAAAAAAAAAAAAAAAACTTCTGCAGTGTGATTGCTTCTCCTATGGAAAGCTCATTTAGACAACTTGGAAACCAAATCTGATGAAAAAATGTACTTGTGTTTCATCAAACCCAGGAAGAGTGTGTACAAGGTTATGAGTAGAGCAGGGGAATATATAATTCTTAGTAACTGTATGAGAATTGTCCTAAATAAATTGAAAATTTTAGTCATGTAAAGAAAAGCCAAGAGCACAGAATCAAGTTATTCAGGGAAAAAAAACATTGTTTTTCTAGATCTTCAAGGTAAAACTTTTCATCGTCAGGTCACAACAATAGTTAGAGCCAGAGGAAGCTGACAAAAAGTTGGAGAGAATTATCAAGGAAAGAAAAAGCTGAAAGCAGCAAGACAGAGTAAAAGTTGAACTTTTTAGTTATAAATCTGAGAAGTTTTCAAAAAGAAACTGGTAATATAATTAAAAACAAAAACTTTTTGTAATTTCATTAAAAATATTAATCAATACCTTAAGAAAAACTTGTTTTAACATAGGGAATCAATATTAGAAAGAATGTTATGTTTCTCATTTAATTATAGCCAATTTAATGACACAAAATTCTTTTATAAATTCTCTTTCACAAACCTTGTAACAATGTACACAGACTATTTACAACATGCATGACATTTCTGAGTTATTCTATACTATAAATAACCAATCATTTTACTTTAGGACAAAAATTTACCATATAAGATCTTTTCTCATACAAAATTAATGTGGTTTTCATAGTCTTTCTTACCAAAAATACACCTTCCTATTCATAATTTTCTTGACATCTCTCTCTTCTGCTTAATGGTCCTTTTCTACCTTCTTTCATACATAACTTTTAAATAACCTCCAAATTACATAAAATTATTTTCTCAAGTAAGAACACAACCGACAGAATTATGTATTAACTAGAATTCTTATTCTTAACGACCTGAAATTTTAGTGAAAACCTAGGAAGAAATGCTCAACTATCTCAGATGTTAGCATTTTATAGATAAAACTACTCCACAATTTTCAAAAGCATATTTCCCCATATCGTAAAACTTTCTTCATGGGAAACGACCAGACATCCACTGAGTATCCATAATGAAATTCAGAATAATTTTAAAATAAATTACACAAAAAGTTCACCTACAACCATTCCTCCCATTTACATGTACTCAATTCTTTCATTTTTAAGTTTATCTAGGTTACGTCTGAAAACTGAGATACTGCTATTGGACAAAGTTAATCATTATTTAAGGTTATTTCCCTGTTAACTACTTTTAAAGCCTGTGAACATCAGGTGTTCACCTAAAGAACCTTAAACTCATGGGTATTTTGACAATAACTCAGAAAATTGTTTTCATTGGATCAACAATCTTAAATTCATTTTATTTGCCAAAACAACCCACACAAACCAAGGTTATTCTGTTTTTGGTTGAGTTCACAGTATTATAATCTTTATGCCATACTCTAGCCCCTTAAAATATCTACCAAAGGCAGATATAAAATAATCAGTAAAAAAATCTATGTTGACAATTCTGAAGATATTTTTATTTTACTAGTAATTTTAAAACAATTTTATTTACTAGGGATTACTAATTTCATAGGAACTTGAAAAGCATTTGGAACTACTTAATGTTGGGGTGGCCAGACCCAACACCAGGCTGTGGGGTGACAAAGTTCAGCGGAGTCAAAGGATTCAGAAAAGACAGCTTGAGAGAGAAAGGTGAAACACCAGAGGGCCATTGCGATTGAGGAGACTGCGAAGGCCCTGAGCGCTGGAGCCCACGCTATTTATTGGTAATCCAACAAAGAAACAGGTGATGAGAATGTGGAGGTCAAAAGGGCAGGAACATGATCTACAGCTGTGATGGTTTAGCATTTATAAGGAACATGTTCTGCTACTTGAGATAATGAGAATAGGAGCCTCGGAGGGCTAGAAGCAAGGAGCCAGCAAGTCTAGACACATTCCAGAGGACATTATGTCAGTCATACAAACCTGCCTCAGCTTTCTTCCCAACCCTCAGCCTTTTTTTTTTTTTTTTTTATGCTTTAAGTTCTAGGGCACATGTGCACAACGTGCAGGTTTCTTACATATGTATATATGTGCCATGTTGGTGTACTGCACATATTAACTCAGCATTTACATTAGGAATATCTCCTAATGCTATCCCTCCCCATTCCCTCAACTCCACGACAAGCCCCAGTGTGCGATATACCCCACCCTGTGTCCAAGTGTTCTCATTGGTCAATTCCCACCTATGAGTGAGAACATGTGGTATTTGGTTTTCTGTTCTTGCCATAGTTTGCTGAGAATGATGGTTTCCAGCTGCATCCATGTCTCTACAAAGGACACAAACTCATCCTTTTTTATGACTGCATAGTATTCCATGGTGTATATGTGCCACATTTTCTTACTCAAGTCTATCATTGATGAACATTTGGGTTGGTTCCAAGTCTTTGCTATTGTGAATAGTGCCTCATAAACATATGTGTGCCTGTGTCTTTAGAGCAGCATGATTTATAATCCTTTGGGTATATACCCAGCAATGGGATGGCTGGGTCAAATGGTATTTCTAGTTCTAGATCCTTGAGGAAATTCCACACTGTCTTCCACAATGGTTGAACTAGTTTACAGTCCCACCAACAGTGTAAAAGTATTCCTGTTTCTCCACATCCTCTCCAGCACCTGCTGTTTCCGACTTCTTAATGATCACCATTCTAAATGGTGTGAGATGGTATCTCATTGTGGTTTTGATTTGCGTTTCTCTGATAGCAAGTGATGATGATCATTTTTTCATGTGCCTGTTGGCTGCATAAATGTCTTCTTTTGAGAAGTGTCTGTTCATATCCTTTGCCCACTTTTTGATGGGGTTATTTGGTTTTTTCTTGTAAATTTGTTTGAGTTCTTTGTACATTCTGGATATTAGCCCTTTGTCAGATGAGTAGATTGCAAAAATTTTTTCCCATTCTATAGGTTGCTTGATCACTCTGATGGTAGTGTCTTTTGCTGTGCAGAAGCTCTTTAGTTTAATTAGATCTCATTTGTCAATTTTTGCTTTTGTTGCCATTGCTTTTGGTGTTTTAGACATGAAGTCTTTGCCCATGCCTATGTCCTCAATGGTATTGCCTAGGTTTTCTTCTAGGGTTTTTATGATTTTAGGTCTAATGCTTAAGTCTCTAATCCATTCTGAATTAATTTTTGTATAAGGTGTAAGGAAGGGATCCAATTTCAGCTTTCTACATGTGGCTAGCCAGTTTTCCCAGCACCATTCATTGAATAGGGAATCCTTTCCCCGTAGCTTGTTTTTGTCAGTTTTGTCAAAGATCAGATGGCTGTAGATGTGTGGTATTATTTCTGAGGACTCTGTTCTCTTCCATTGGTCTCTTAATCTCTGTTTTGGTACCAGTACCATGCTGTTTTGGTTACTGTAGCCTTGTAGTATAGTTTGAAGTCAGGTAGTGTGTAGCTTCCAGGTTTGTTCTTTTGACTTAGTATTGTCCTGGCAATGCAGGCTGTTTTTTGGTTCCATATGAACTTCAAAGTAGTTTTTCCAATTCTGTGAAGAAAGTCATTGGTAGCTTGATGGGGATGGCATTGAATCTATAAATTACCTTGGGCAGTATGGCCATTTTCATGCTATTGTTTCTTCCTATCCATAAGCATGGAATATTCTTCCATTTGTTTGTGTCCTCTTTTATTTCACTGAGCAGTGGTTTGTAGTTCTCCTTGAAGAGGTCCTTCATATCCCTTGTAAGTTGGATTCCTAGGTATTTTATTCTCTTTGAAGCAATTGTGAATGGGAGTTCACTCATGATCTGGCTCTCTGTCTGTTATTGGTGTATAAGAATGCTTGTGATTTTTGCACATTGATTTTGTATCCTGAGACTTTGCTGAAGTTGCTTATCAGCTTAAGGAGATTTTGGGCTGAGATGATGGGGTTTTCTAAATATACAATCATGTCATCTGCAAACAGGGGCAATTTGACTTCTTCTTTTCCTAATTGAATGCCCTTTATTTCTTTCTCCTGCCTGATTGCTTAGACCAGAAATTCCAGCACTATATTGAATAGGAGTGGTGAGAGAGGGCATCCCTGTCTTGTGCCAGTTTTCAAAGGGAATTCTTTTAGTTTTTGCCCATTCAGTATGATATGTGCAGTGGGTTTGTCATAAATAACTCTTATTATTTTGAGATATGTCCCATCAATAACTAATTTATTGAGAGTTTTTTTCGAAAAGAACTGTTAAATTTTGTCAAAGACCTTTTCTGCATCTATGGAGATAATCATGTGGTTTGTGTCTTTGGTTCTGTTTATATATGCTGTATTATGTTTATTGATTTGCGTATGTTGAACAAGCCTTGCATCCCAAGGATGAAACCCACTTGATCATGGTGGATAAGCTTTTTGATGTGCTGCTGGATTTGGTTTGCTGGTATTTTATTGAGTATTTTTGCATCAATGTTCATCAGGGATATTGGTCTAAAATTCTCTTTTTTTTTGTTGTTGTGTCTCTGCCAGGCTTTGGTACCAAGATGATGCTGGCCTCATAAAATGAATTAGGGAGGATTCCCTCTTTTTCTATTGATTGGAATAGTTTCAGAAAGAATGGAACCAGATCCTCCTTGTACCTCTGGTAGAATTCGCCTGTGAATCCTTCTGGTCCTAAACTTTTTTTGGTTGGCAGGCAATTAATTATTGTCTCAATTTCAGAGCCTGCTATTGGTCTATTCAGGGATTCAACTTCTTCCTGGTTTAGTCTTGGGAGAGTGTATGTGTCCAGGAATTTATCCATTTCTTCTAGCTTTTCTAGTTTACTTGTGTAGAGGTGTTTTTAGTATTCTTTGATGGTAGTTTGTATTTGTGTGTGATCATTGGTGATCTCCCCTTTATCATTTTTTATTGAATCCATTTGATTCTTCTCTCTTTTCTTCTTCATCAGTCTTGCTAGTGGTCTATCAATTTTGTTGATATTTTCAAAAAACCAGCTCCTGAATTCATTGATTTTTTTGAAGAGATTTTTGTGTCTCTATCTTCTTCAGTTCTGGTCTGATCTTAGTTATTTCTTGCCTTCTGCTAGCTTTTGAATGTGTTTGCTTTTGCTTCTCTAGTTCTTTTAATTGTGATGTTAGGGTGTTGATTTTAGATCTTTCCTGCTTTCTTTTGTGGGCATTTAGTGCTATAAATTTCCCTCTACACACTGCTTTAAATGTGTCCCAGAGATTCTGGTATGTTGTGTTTTTGTTCTCATTGGTTTCAAAGAACATCTTTATTTCAGCTTTCATTTCATTATGTACCCAGTAGCCATTCAGGAGCAGGTTGTTCAGTTTTCATGTAGTTGAGCAGTTTTGAGTGAGTTTCTTAATTCTGAGCTCTAATTTGATTGCACTGTGGTCTGAGAGACTGTTTGTTATAATTTCTGCTCTTTTACATTTGTGAGGAGTGCTCTGCTTCCAACTATGTGGTTTTTTTGGAATAAGTGCGATGTGGTACTGAAAAGAATGTATATTCTGTTGATTTAGGATGGAAGCTCTGTAGATGTCTGTCATCAGGTCTGCTCAGTGAAGAGTTGAGTTCAATTTCTGGATATCCTTGTTAACTTTCTGTCTCGTTGATCTGTCTAATATTGACAGTGGGGTGTTAAAGTCTCCGATTATTGTTGTGTGGGAGTCTAAGTCTCTTTGTAGGTCTCCAAGGACTTGCTTTATGAATCTGGATGCTCTTGTATTGAGTGCATATATATTTAGGATAGTTATCTCTTCCTGTTGAATTGACTCCTTTACCATTATGTAATGACCTCTTTGTCTCTTTTGATCTCTGTTGGTTTAAAGCCTGTTTTATCAGAGACTAGGATTGCAACCCCTGCCTTTTTTTTGTTTTCCATTTGCTTGGTAGATCTTCCTCCATCTCTTTATTTGAGCCTATGTGTGTCTCTGCATGTGAAATGGGTCTCCTGAATATAGCAAACTGATGAATCTTGACTCTTTACCCAATTTGCCAGTCTGTGTCTTTTAATTGGAGCGCTTAGCCCATTTACATTTAAGGTTACTATTGTTATGTGTGAATTTGATCCTGTCATTATGATGTTAGCTGGTTATTTTGCTCGTTAGTTGATACAGTTTCTTCCTAGAATTGATGGTCTTTACAATTTGGCTTGTTTTTGCAGTGGCTGGTATCAGTTTTTCTTTTCCATGCTTAGTGCTTCCTACAGGAGTTCTTGCAGGGCAGGCCTGAAGTTGACAAAATGTCTCAGTATTTGCTTGTCTGTAAAGGATTTTATTTCTCCTTCACTTATGAAGCTTAGTTTGGTTGGATATGAATTCTGGGTTGAATATTCTTTTCTTTAATAATGTTGAATTTTTGTCCTACTCTCTTCTGGCTTGTAGAGTTTCTGCCAAGAGATGTGCTGTTAATCTGATGGGCTTTCCTTTGTGGGTAACCTAACCTTTCTCTCTGACTGCTCTTAATATTTTTTCCTTCATTTCAACTTTGGTGAATCTGACAATTATGTGTCTTGAAGTTGCTCTTCTCGAGGAGTATCTTTGTGACATTCTCTGTATTTCTTGAATTTGAATGTTGGCCTGCCTTGCTAGGTTAGGGAAGTTCTCCTGGATTATATCCTACAGTGTTTTCCAACTTGGTTCCATTCTCCCCATCACTTTCAGGTACACCAATCAGATGTAGATTTGGTCTTTTCACATAGTCCCATATTTCTTGGAGGCTTTATTCATTTCCTTTTACTCTTTTTTCTCTAAACTTCCCTTCTTGCTTCATTTCATTCATTTGATCTTCAGTCACTGATACTCTTTCTTCCAGTTGATCGAATCGGCTACTGAAGCTTGTGCATTTGTCACACAGTTCTTGTGCCATGGTTTTCATCTCCATCAGTTCACTCCATCAGGTCACTTAAGGACTTCTCTACCCTGGTTATTCTAGTTAGGATCAAAGATTACCAGATTAAAAAAAAATGTAGAAAAGAACTCAATATATGCAGGTATACAAGATGGATTTGGTAAAGGAATCACAAAACATTACATAAAAATAGAAATATATAATTGAAACAGGAGGTCAAACATCTAACTAATTGGAGCTTGAGGAAGAGAAGATTTAAAAAAGAGAACAATTTCAAAGAAATAATGTAGGAAATTTCTCAAACTAAAGGACATAATACTTTAGATTAAAAGTTCTATGTAGACTAAAGTACCTATTCACCATGTTTGGAACATTGACAACAGCAAGGCTAAAGAAAGGATTCTAAAATTTCCAGAGTGAAAAAGCAAAACAAGTCAGAAACCAAACAAATCAACTACAGGGAAGGAAAACTGACTGGGCTTAAAAATTTCATCAACAGCAATGAATTTAAAAGAAAAACTTGGATCCATTCTCCCCATCACTTTCAGGTACACCAATCAAATGTAGATTTGGTCTTTTCACATAGTCCCACATGTCTTGAAGGCTTTGTTCATTCCTTTTCATTATTTTTTTCTCTAATCTTGTCTTCTTGCTTTATTTCATTAAGTTGATCTTCAATCTCTGATATCCTTTCTTCCACTTGATCGATTTGGCTGTTGATAATTGTGTATGCTTCACAAAGTTTTCATGCTTATTTTATTTTTTTTTTTTTTTTCAGCTCTATCAGGTCATTTATGTTCTTCTCTAAACTGGTTACTCTAGTTAGCAATTCATCTAACTTTTTTTCAAGGTTCTTAGCTTCCTTGCTTTGGCTTACAACATACTCCTTTAGCTCAGAGGAGTTTTGTTACCCACCTTCTGAGACCTATTTCTGTCAATTCATTAAACTCATTCTCCATCCAGCTTTGCTCCCTTGCTGGTGAGGAGTTGTGATTCTTTGGAGAAGAGGCATTCTGGTTTTTGAATTTTCAGCCTTTTTGCACTGGTTTCTCCCCATCTTCATGGATTTATCTACCTTTGGTCTTTGATGTGGCGACTTTCGGATGGGGTTTCTGAGTGGACGTCCTTTTTTGTTGTTGATGCTATTCACTTTGGTTTGCTAGTTTTCCTTTTAACAATCAGGCCCCGCTGCTGCAGGTCTGCTGGAGTTTGCTGGAGGTCCACTACAGATGCCAGTCAGAGTTCTCCTGTATGAGGTGTTTGTTGAAACCTACTGGAAGGTGTCTCCCAGTTAGGATACATAGGGGTCAGGGACCCACTTGAGGAGGCAGTCTGACCCTTAGCAGAGCTTGAAAGCTGCGCTGGGAGATTTGATGCTCTCCTCAGAGCCATCAGGCAGGGACGTTTAAGTCTGCTGAAGCTGCACCCACAGCCGCCCCTTCCCCCAGGTGCTCTGTCCCAGGGAGAAGGGGGTTTTTATCTATAAGCCCCTGACTGGGGCTGCTGCCTTTTTTTTTCAGAGATGCCCTGCCCAGGAAGGAGAAATCTAAAGAGGCAGTCTGGCCATAGCGACCTTGCTGAAAACATACTTCAGGATATTATCCAGGAGAACTTCCCCAACATAGCAAGACAGGCTAACTTTCAAATTCAGGAAATACAGAGAGCACCATGAAGATACTCTTTGAGAAGAGCAACCCCAAAACACATAATCGTCAGATTCACCAAAGTCGAAATAAAGGAAAAAATGTTGAGGCAGCAAGAGAAAAAGGTCCGGTTACCCACAAAGGGAAGCTCATCAGACTAACAGCGGATCTCTCAGCAGAAACCCTGCAAGCCAGAAGAGTGGCAACCAATATTGAACAATCTTAAAGAAAAGAATGTTCAACCCAGAATTTCATATCCAGCCAAACCAAGCTTCATAAGCAAAGGAGAAATAAAATCTTTTACAGACAAACATATGCTGAGAGATTCTGTCACCACCTTACCTGCTTTACAAGAGTTCCTGAAGGAAGCACTAAGCATGGAAAGGAACAACTGGTACCAGCCACTGCAAAAACATACCAAATTGTAAGGACCATCAGCACTATGAAGGAACTGCACCAACTCATGGGCAAAATAACCAGCTAGCATCATAATGATAGGATCAAATTCACACATAATAATATTAACCTTAAATGTAAGCAGGCTAAATGCCCCAATTAAAAGACAGACTGGCAAATTGAATAAAGAGTCAAGACCCATCGGTGTGCTGTATTGAGGAGACCCATCTCACTTGCAAAGACACACATAGACTCAAAATAAAGGGACAGAGGAAGATCTACCAAGCAAAAGGAAAGCATTAAAAAAAAAAAAAAAAAAAAAAAAAAAAAAAAAAAAAAAAAAAAAGGCAGGGGTTGCAATCCTGGTCTTTGATAAAATGGACTTTAAAACAACAAAGATCAAAAGAGACATATAAGGGCATTACATAATGATAAAGGGATCAATGCAATAAGAAGAGCTAATCCTCCTAAATACATATGCACCCAATACAGGAGCACCCAGATTCATAAAGCAAATTCTTAGAGACTTACACAAAGACTTAGACTCCCACACAATAATAGTGGGAGACTTTGACATCCCATTGTCAATATTAGAGAGATTAACGAGACAGAAAATTAACAAGGAGATTCAGGACTTGAACTCAATTCTGGATCAAGCAGACCTAAAGATATCTACAGAAATCTCCACCCCAAATCAACAGAACGTACATTCTTCTGAGCACCGCATCACACTTATTCCAAAATTGACCACATAATTGGAAGTAAAACACTCCTCAGCAAATGTAAAATAACAGAAATTATAAGAAACTGTCTCTCAGACCACAATGCAATTAAATTAGAACTCAGGATTAAGAAACTCACTCAAAACTGCACAACTACATGGAAACTGAACAACCTGCTCCTAAATGACTGCTGGGTACGTAACAAAATGAAGGCAGAAATAAAGATATTCTTTGAAACCAATGAGAAAAAAGACAAAACATACCAGAATCTCCGGGACAAATTTAAAGCACGAAATTTATAACACTAAATGCCCACAAGAGAAAGCAGGAAAGATCTAAAGTTGACACTCTAACATCACAATGAAAAGAGCTAGGGAAGCAAGAGCAAATAAATTAAAAAGTTAGCAGAAGACAAGAAATAACTAAGATCAGAGCAGAACTGAAGGAGATAGAGACACACACAAAAAAACCCTTCAGAAAAATCAATGAATTCAGGAGCTGGTTTTTTGAAGGTCAACAAAATAGACCTCTAGCCAGACTAATAAAGAAGAAAAGAGAGAAGAATCACATATACACAATAAAAAATGACAAAGGGGATATCACCACTGATCCCACAAAAATACAAACTACTATCACAGAATACCACAAACATCTCTATGCAAATAAACTAGAAAATCCAGAAGAAATGGATAAATTCCTGAACACATACACCCTCCCAAGACTAAACCAGGAATAAGTTGAATCCCTGAATAGACCAATAACAAGTTTTGAAATTGAGGCAGTAATTAATAGCCTACCAGCCAAAAAAAAAAAAAAAAAAAAAATCCAGGACCAGATGGATTCACAGCCAAGTTCTACCAGAGGTACAAAGGAGCTGGTACCATTCCTTCTGAAACTATTCCAATCAATAGAAAAAGAGGGAATCCTCCCTAACTCATTTTATGAGATCAGCAACATCCTGATACAAAAACCTGGCAGAGACACACACGCAAAAAGAACATTTCAAGCCAATATCCCTGATGAACATCCATGTGAAAATCCTTAATAAAATACTGGCAAAACAAATCCAGCAGCACACCAAAAAGCGTATCCACCATGATCAAGTCAGCTTCATACCTTGGAGGCAAGGCTCATTCAACATATGTAAATCAATGAACGTAATCCATTACATAAACAGAGCCAATGAAAAAACAAATGATTATCTCAATAGATGCAGAAAAGTTCTTTAACAAAATTCAACACCCCTTTATGCTAAAAGCTCTCAATAAACTAGGCATTGATGGAATGTATCTCAAAATAATAAGAGCTATTTATGACAAACCCACAGCCAATATCATACTGAATGGGCAAAAACTGGCACAAGACAAGAATGCCCTTTCTCACTACTCCTATTCAACACAGTATTGGAAGTTCTGGCCAGGGCAATCAGGCAAGAGAAATAAATAAAGAGTATGCAAATAAGAGGAAGTCAAATAGTATTTCTTTGCAGATGACATGATTGTATATTAAGAAAATGTCATCATCTCAGCCCCAAAATCTCCTTAACCTGATAAGCAACTTTGGCAAAAATTCAGGATACAAAGTCAATGTGAAAAAAATCACAAGCATTTCTGTACACCAATAACAGATAAACAGAGAGCCAAATCATTAGTGAACTGCCATTCACAATTGCTACAAAGAGAATAAAATACCTGGGAATACAAGTTACAAGGGATGTGAAAGACCTCTTCAAGGACAACGTCAATGCACTGATCAAGGTAATAAGCAAGGACACAAACAAATGGAAAAACATTCCATGCTCATGGATAGGAAGAATCAGTATCGTGAAAATGGCCATACTGCCCAAAGTAATTTATAGATTCAATGCTATCTCCATCAAGCTACCATTTACTTTCTTCACATAAATAGAAAAAACTACTTTAAAGTTCATATGAAACCAAAATAGAGCTCGCATATCCAGAACAATCCTAAGCAAAAAGAACAAAGCTGGAGGCATCACACTACCTGAACTCAAACTATACTACAAGGCTACAGTAACCATAACAGCATGGTACTGGTACCAAACAGATATATAGACCAATGGATTAGAACAGAGCCCTCAGATATAATACCTCACATCTAGAATCATCTGATCTTTGACAAATGTGACAAACAAGCAATGGGGAAAGGATTCCCTATTTAATAAATGGTGTTGGGAAAGCAGGCTAGCCATATGCAGAAAACTGAAACTGAATCCCTTCCTTACATCTTATACAAAAATTAACTCAAGATGGATTAAAGACTTAAATGTAAGACCTAAAACCATAAAAACCCTAGAAGAAAACCTAGGCAATACCATTAAGGACATAGGCATGGGCAAAGACTTCATGACTAAAACATCAAAAGCAATGGCAACAGAAGGCAAAATTGACAAATGGGATGTAATTAAACTAAAGAGCTTCTGCACAGCAAAAGAAACTGTCATCAGAGTGAACAGACAACCTACAGAATGGGAGAAAATGTTTGAAACCTATCCATCTGACAAAGGGATAATATACAGAATCTACAAATAACTTAAACAAATTTATGAGAAAAAAACAAAGAACCCCATCAAAAAGTGAGCAAAGAATATGACCAGACACTTCTCAGAAGAAGACATTTATGCAGCCAACAAACATATGAAAAAAATCTCATCATCACCTGTCATCAGAGAAATGCAAATCAAAAACCACAGTGAGATACCATCTCACACCAGTTAGAAGAGTGATCATAAAAAGTCAGAAAACAACAGATGCTGGAGAGGATGTGGAGAAACAGGAATGCTTTTACACTATTGGTAGGAGTGTAAATTAGTTCAACCATTGTGGAAGACAGCGCGGTGATTCTCAAGCATCGAGAACTAGAAGTACCATTTTACCCAGCAATCCCATTACTGGACAAATACCCAAAAGGATTATAAATCATTCTACTATAAAGACACATGCACACATATGTTTATTGCGACTCTATTCACAATAGCAAAGACTTGGAACCAACCCAAATGCCCATCAATGAGAGACTGGATAAAGAAAATAGCACATATACACCATGGAGTACTATGCAGCCATAAAAAAAGAATGAGTTCATGTCCTTTGTTGGGACGTGGATGAAGCTGGAAAACCATCATTCTCAGAAAACTAACACAAGAACAGAAAACCAAACACCACATGTTCTCACTTATAAGTAGGAGTTGAACAATGAGAACACACAGACACATGGAGGGGAACATCACACACCAGGGCCTGTCAAGGGGCAGGGGCCTAGAGGAGGGATAGCATTAGGAGAAATACCTAATGTAGATGATGGGTTGATGGGTACAGCAAACCACCATGACATGTTTATACCTATGTAACAAATCTACACATTCTGCACATGCACCCTAGAACTTACAATATATTAAAAAAAAAGAATAGGAAGGACCTGATCACACATTTTGCAGCAAGAACCTGGAACATAGCATTTTGCTAGAAGGATAGGTAACATATTATTTAATATTTTATGATTCTGTGTTCAAGTTTATTTTATATGGTTCCTAAGTGGACAAATATTGAAGGCATATATGTATATGAAAACAGATAATGTAGAAATGAAAAAAAAATTATTAATTGGTAACTATAAGTGGTTTTATAAGTGTAAAAATGAAACTGTTTTGCAATTATGGAACAAAGAAGATGGCCATTTTTCTATTCATAAAATCTATAAGGTAAGGGTTTAAAAAAATTCATCAGATGTGCTACATTTTGATGATGTCAGTTCAAGAAGAACCAGAGTAATGATAATTCAGATCCAATTAGGGATGTGTTTGATATCTGGAATCAATATTTATAAGACGGATATATTTCTGGTTCATACATGACAATTGATGACGCATTAGTTGCATTTAGAAAACAATTCATATGCATTCAAAACCAAAACTTTCTAATGAAATTTCACTGCCCCTTTATTTTTACTTGTGTTATGTAAAATGACTTGAATATGAAAATAAAATTATCTCTTACATCTGATCCAGCTGGTGAAAAAACAAATAGAAGAACAGTAAAAACATGTCTTCAAATTTGTTTATTATTCTACTGATAATTCTATGAACAGTGAAATTATCAAATGTCAAGATAGAAGAAATCATTTTTAGGCATCCAAACAATTACAATAGTTGTTTATCATGCATCTTATCTTAGCATGTTACTTTAGGAGAAATTTTAAAGAAATAAATACATAAAAAACTAAAAAAGCAAACAGATTAAATATTTCTCAAAGGAAATTAGTAACTGTAAGAAAAACAAAACTAACACTAAATCATAAAAGTATAATTCTCAATGTTCCAATAATTAATGTTTTACATACTCATATTAACATGATTAATGCATTCATTTAGAATTTTTAAATCAATTTAAAGCCAGAGAAGATGACCTAATTTTACTAACTGAATGAAATCACCCTTGACCATATAAATGTACATGTGGCAAAGTCAAAGGACAAAATGATAATCAAGAAAAGATAATCAGAAGGATAATAAAACCAATATCTTAATATTGTAATGTTTAGAGTAAAAAATACTATAATTCCATAGAGTAAGAAATAAAAATATGAGCAATATTATTAAATTTTCCAAAACTAACTAGTAAAGCATATAAATTTGGTGTTGTAATTATGCTGATAGTAAAAGATGAAGTGAGCTTGACTGAATAAATCGTAACAAAAAAACTCAACTTTATGAAGTTTATAAAGGCAGAAGTAGCAACATTAATATATTATTTTAAAATATGGTCATAACTCCCAGGAAAAATAAAGAATTGAACGTGTGATGGGATGAGGGAAGACAATGTTATGTTTGATTTTTAACAATCTTATTTGATTAAAAATAAATCCATAGAATATTTTAATAAACAGAAAGAAGTTTAAATACATAGATGTATATGTGCACCCTGAAGTTATAAAATTTATTAAATTAGCTAAGCTCTACTCTCTAGTAATTATTTTTTGATGGTAACTAGATAGCAGCCACCATAGGGAATAACTGAGAGTCTAACCATTTTGCAATTCTTAAAATCTAATGAGCTTCATACTCAGTTTATTTGATCCACTCCTGACTATAGCTTACTCATCATTTTTGTGTGTTACTGATTTTCCAAGTACCTCATAACTCAATGGTCTTTATCTTTCTTTCTTTACCACTGCTTTCTATAAGATGTTAGAAGGTATAGACATTTTTGATGACTCACTGTTGGAAATTGTTTATTACCTTATTATCTACATTCTGTGACATTATTTTCTCCTCATTCCTCTTATACATTTTCAGTTTCTTTTTTAATCTCCTTTATAGGTCTCTCTTTGTCTTTATATTAGGTCTGCAGGACTCACTTTTCATACAGTTCGTGGATCTCTACATCTAAAAATACAACTGTACATAATGAGTCCAAAATCTACATTTAAAGTCTCATCCAAACAACTTATCCAAAGTTATTCTTTTATATATGCTACTATATTGTGCCCCTCAATTTGAATAACTCACCAACACTTCAAACTCAACCTGCCATAAACTCATAACTGTTCCTCCTCCACTTGACCTACTTCATCAAGCTACTGGTCCTCCTAAAATAGTTGCATTATCTACCTTTACCAATATTCATAAAAAGTAGCTCTCTAGGATGATCATTGAGCATACCTTCATCAGTTACCATGCTTCTTGTCACCAGTGTAGACCCTTCTTCTGTAGTAACTTAAAAATAAAGGCTCTCAACTCTTTTAATATAATCTACTTACTCTTTTGATACTATCCGCTTTATAAAAGCCTTCAATGACTCTTGTATCTTTCATTTTTCTCATTCAAAAATTATCTATCTCAGCCAAAGTGGGTCTCCAGTTTCTCTAAAAATGTAATGGGCATTTTATCTGCAAGATTTATTCTTTCAATAAAGCTGTTATCTGTTTACTCCACTTGCCTGTATCTTACTCAACCTTCAAATAACACATCTCCTCAATAAAATCTTTACTTTCTCTGCAAATATTTGGACACCACTTACTATTTTGAAGCCTGTGGAACTTACTACCAATACCAGTTACTAAACTTGTTCTATATGTTAGACTGAAACTTCTTTCCCTTAAAAATTATTTATCGTACCCATTAGATGTTAAGGATTTCTTAAGAACAAAATGAATCCTATGCCTCTTCAAATTCCCAGTGTCTGTGTGTCCTACACATATTAGCTTCTCACAATATATTTTTGATGAGATGAATAAAAATCTTTACAGAATATATCTTCCCAATGTTTTCATTGTGGAATAATCTATATATTTAGGGAATTACAGTAAAGCACTAGCTTTGATGAAAAAAAATGTTTTAATGCATACCCTGTCAGCATGTATTTGGAGAAATAACACTAACCTGTATACATTATTGATCATTAGAAGCTTAACATGTGTTAGTTGATGAAAATGTCCTGACAATGTCCATCTAAGAACTATTACCTTTATCATATACCAATGGATTATATTTTTAGACAAGCAAAACCACACATTATGCAAAGATACATATTTTTAGGTTTCCACTAAAAAAACTACCTACTAATTATCTAGGAATTCATTTTTTTTTTTGGGTTTCTGTAAATTTCATGCTAATCATCCATTTTATGAGATGCATGAATCAGGTATTTAGCCAAATTTTGCTCAGTAAAAATGTTAGCTTGAGAGTATGTAGGCACAGTTCAAATCAGATTCAAAAGGATGAAATAATAATAATTAAAGAGATTGGGAAGATGATAGAGAATAATGCTCATCTGAATATTTCTCATCAAAATTATCCTTATAACCCTGATCCGATGATCATCAAAGACAAGAGACTAAAGTAAACTTGAAAGAGAAGTGATAAAGGCACCCTAATATTCTTATCTATGTACTTCCTAAGGCTGAGTTCCCAAATTCCTGGTGGAAAGGGTAATTCCTTCTCAGAATACTGGGTTTTTGTTACTGCTTACATTTACAATTAAATTACACTTAAAATATGCTGCAACTAATAAATAACCTCAGAACCTTAATGGCTTACAGCAACAAAGATTTCTTTGTCACTCATGTTACATACTGATCTCATGTTACTCCCTGTAGTACTGCCACACCTGTCTTCTTTCTAGGTCCTTAACTGATTGAGCAGTCTCCAAGTGGGATAGTGCTTTTATTGTGATAGAAGTAAAAGAGAGAATGGTGGTATGAACTAATGGATATTTAAGCTCTTCAGAGATGACGTGTGCCACTTGTACTCATTTCAATGATAAAAGTAAGTTCATGATCTGCCATAAGTAATGTTATGGCAGTAAATAATTTGAACAATAATCCTTCCACAATTTATTCCTGCTGTCACATATATTCACTTACATTCTTCATATTAAATATTCTCACTTTCTTCCAAATATAGTTAAATTAAAAATTTTATCCATCGCAGCACCAGGCTTAAAGTGTAGGCTCTCACGATCTCTACATTGGTTTAGAATATGAATTTTTTTTTTTTTTTTTTTTTTTGAGATGGAGTTTTGCTCTTGTTGCCCAGGCTGGAGTACAGTGGCACCATCTCGGCTCACTGCAACCTCCGCCTCCCAGGTTGAAGCGATTCTCCTGCCTCAGCCTCCCTAGTAGCTGGGATTACAGACATGCACCACCACACCCAGCTAATTTTTAATTTTTAGTAGAGACAGGGTTTTTCCATGTTGGTCAGGCTGGTCTCAAACTCCCTGCCTCAGGTAATCTGCCCGCCTCGGCCTTCCAAAGTGCTGGGATTATAGACTTGAGCCACCACGCCCAACCCTAAAATATGAATTCTTTCAATCTAGAGATTTCTGCATTAAATGGCACATCATGTCTCCCAAACATGCACTTTACAACTTTGGAAAAGAAAACTGCAATAAATATACCTATTGAAAGAAGGGAAAATGGATGATGCCTAGGTGTTACTGGTTTGTTGTATATTCATTGAGGCCCAGCTCAGCTCCAGCTTAGCTGCATGTGTTTTCTCTCTGCAACTAAGACAGGTAGATTTGTCTCTATCAGAGGCTTCTGGAAAAAAGAGTAAAAAGTATGTTGAAAACACAATCACTCACAAAGATTCTTCTTGAAAACCTACTCATAATTGCCACTCACATTTTATTGCCCAAGAAAGTTACATAGCCAAAGCTCACTTCTAGAGGAATAGAATAAAGAATATAATAAAGGTAGAATGAAGTTTGAAAAAAACTAAAATCTACCACATTAAATTAACATAACTTTAATACAAATGCAAGTGCACAGGAAGAATTGTGTATATGCATTTTTGTTGAATACACAAAACGTAGAAAGAACCAGAAAATCTACATTTTCTCAGTATGTATAATATACATGTATTTCAATTTACATGATATAAAGTAGTTTAAATGAGTAAACGTTTTTAAAACAGACCCAATTTTATCTAGTATATCTCCTTGTAATTTTCCTGACTTCTTTGTAGATACTATAATTACAAAAATAATATCTTTGCCTGAGATGATATGCCGTCATCATTGATAATTGCTCTACATTGTTGAAATCAAAACTAGCCATTGAAGTCCGGCTTCATCTCTCATTTCCTAGCTTCCATTACAAAGAAACATGTACATATAATATACAATAAAATGTTAAGAACTAGTATTGCTTGCCAAAATATTTTTCTTATTGTTCTTTATCCTGATTTAATTTATAAACTTGATGATAAAATCAAGTCCTTATAGAAACGGGAGTTTAAAGTGAATATTCTTGAAATGTGATACATTTATATGCAGTGATAGAAAATTCCTCTGAACTTTTCTGACCCTGGTTTGTTGTCTTACTCATCAATAATTGGTCTTAAAAGTGGTTCCATTAGAATAACTTAAATTTACTAAGTATCCAATAGTTCAAACATCATAATAAACTGCTATATTCATCAACAACTGAAATGGGAATAATTATTTTTATAATAGATCTAGTAAATTATTTGTACTTTCCCTCTTTTGTCTTTAATGATATCTGCTTAAAAATATTAACAAGGTTTGGTTTTGATATACCATATATTTCAAATGTGTAAACCAGTTCAGGACATGAACTGCGCTTAGAGAGCAAATGAATTTACAAAAAATTATATAATTTCTAGAAATGCTGGACTTGGCTTTGGATGCTGGTTTTGTGTTTCAGGAATATTGTGGTTATTTAAAAAATAATGGTCGCCAATATTTACTGAAATCATTTTTTGGCAATGCTAAAATGTTTTAAGAAGCATCTATGCCGGGCGCGGTGGCTCACGCCTGTAATCCCTGCACTTTGGGAGGCCGAGATGGGCGGATCACGAGGTCAGGAGATTGAGACCATCCTGGCTAACACGGTGAAACCCCGTCTCTACTAAAATACAAAAAAAAAAAATTAGCCGGGCGCGGTGGCGGGCGCCTGTAGTCCCAGCTACTCGGGAGGCTGAGGCAGGAGAATGGCGCGAACCCGGGAGGCGGAGCTTGCAGTGAGCCGAGATGGTGCCACTGCACTCCAGCCTGGGCGACAGAGTGAAGACTCCGCCTCAAAAAAAAAAAAAAAAAAAAAAAAAAAGAAGCATCTAATTCATCCCAAACGTATCAGCTATCATTTATATTAACCTAGGGTTGTCATTTCAGACTAAAGTGAATCATAAAAGCATTCAGAAATACAGGGAGTAAAACTCAATGGAAAATTTTTAATTGCGTGTGTCATGAAATATTCATGTTATATATTATGTACAATTTTTAAATTTTTGCATTAAGTTTGGTGCCACAGAGGATGAGAGGTTTTTTTTTTTTTTTTTTTTCTAATTACTATAATTTCATGATGGCATCTATTAGAATTTTTTTCTCTAACAAATACTTCAAAAATAATGAATTAAACAAGAAATTAATTGTATATTTTATGAATACATTTGTTTCTATTTATAATGACAACATCAATAACATTGTGGCCAAAATTAGTAGAATTCCCATTTGTTTACTTCACATATGGGACTTTTCACAAAAATTGAGCCCATTCAAAGCCATTACACTGGCAATAATATCTTTGTATGCTTGGATATAATGAAAAGTAATGGAAAGTATGCTTGGAAGTAATGAAATAATTCATGGTTTAAGAGATACCATTGATTTTTTGAAAATATTAAAAGATAAACTATTATTATTATTATTTTTACTTCAAGTTCCGGGATACATGTGCTGAACGTGTAAGTTTATTACATATGTATACATGTGCCATGGTGGTTTGCTGCACCTATCAACCTGTCATCTAGGTTTTAAACCCCACATGCATTAGCTATTTGTCCTAATGCCCTTCCTCCCCTTGCCATCCCCAAACCCGACGGGTCCCCGTGTGTGATGTTCCCCTACCTGTGTCCATGTGTTCTCATTGTTCAACTCCAAACTATGAATGAGAACACGTGGTGTTTGGTTTACTGTTCCTGTGTTAGTTTGCTGAGGATGATGGTTTCCAGCTTCATCCATGTCCCTGCAAAGGACATGAACTCATTATATTTTATGGCTGCATAGTATTCTATGGTGCATATGTACCACATTTTCTTTTTCCAGTCTATTATTGATGGGCATTTGGGTTGGTTCCAAGTCGTTGCTATTGTAAATAGTGCTGCAATAAATATAATGTGTGCATGTTTCTTTATAGTAGAATGATTTATAATCCCTTGGGTATATACCCAGTAATGGTATTGCTGGGTCAACAATTGTTAAAATACTACATGTCAAATGTAAACAATGGTCATAAAATGACACTTAGAGGGAAAAATATAATCTTGTCATAAAATAGCACTAAAATGACACTTAGAGAGAAAAATATAACCTTGAATAGTCATGTTAAGAAAAAAATTAAAAATTAATGAGCTATACATTTAATTTAAGAAGTAAGAAAAAAATAGCAGGCAAAACAAAAGGGAATTCAATAAATGAAATAATAAACATGAGAAGACTTTAATGCTATTGGAAACAGACCTACTACACAGAAGTTGGGTCTTTGAAACAACTAATAAAAGACACACAACTTGCTCAAATTAATTACAGAAAACAATAAGCAAGATGAGAATGTCACAAATAAATTATAGTTGATCCTTGAATGGGTTTGAACTGCATAGGTTCACTTACATGCTAATTTATTTCAACATCTTCAGAAATTCTTTGGAGATTTGTGACAAGTTGAAAAAACTTGCAAATGAACTGTGTAGCCTAGAAATATAAAAAAAATTAAGAAAATTATATCAGCACATGAAATATATGTAGACAATGCTAGTCTATTGTAGGATGACTACCATAAAATATGCATCAATCTATTATACAAGGTTAATATTTATTAACACATGCACACAAGCACTCACAAATAATACTTGACATCATTTGCAGCCCAGAGAATTGTAAACAAACATAATAATGGAGTATTATGTCATAAACTGCATAATATGTTTGGTACTACTGCTATAGTTTTTTAGCCATCTCTTGTTGCTGTTGTGGTCAGCTCAAGTGTTGCCAGTATCTGCTTAAATACTCTGTGACATTAATTATCTCAGCGTGAGGAGTTTGTCTCTACAATAAATCACCAATTGTGGTAAAAGGTGGTCTTTTGCGGTTCTTGTGTATTTTTCATCTTGTTTAGTGCAATACCATAAACATTGAATAATATCATGGGACCTATACAAAATGCTACTAGTCATGCTGGAAGTTCTCCCAAGAAGCAGAGAAAAGTCATGACATTACAAGAAAAAGTTGAATTACTTGATATGTACCACAGATTGAGGTCTGCTGCTGCAGTTGCTGCTATTTTACAATAAATGAATCCAGTGTAAAAACCATTGTAAAAACTGAATAAGAAATTTATTAAGATTTCACTGAAGCTATGCCAGCAGGCACAAAAAGCTCACACTTTTTTTACAAATTACCTTTTTATCTAATATTAAAACTTCAAATTTATGTGGATGCAAGATTTGTATAAGAAAAGCAAACTTATAGACTAATATAATTTGATAAAAAGTAAAGTCATTATATGAAAATTTAAAACTAAAGGAATAAGAAGGATGTAAAGCTGGATAACATAATGCCAGCAAAGGATAGTTTAATCATTTAAAAAAGAGGTTTGGCTTAAAAAATGTCAAGATAAAGGCCGGGCGCGGTGGCTCAAGCCTGTAATCCCGGCACTTTGGGAGGCCGAGACGGGCGGATCACTAGGTCAGGAGATCAAGACCATCCTGGCTAACATGGTGAAACCTCGTCTCTACTAAAAAATACAAAAAACTAGCCAGGCGAGGTGGCGGGCGCCTGTAGTCCCAGCTACTCAGGAGGCTGAGACAGGAGAATGGTGTAAACCCGGGAGGCGGAGCTTGCAGTGAGCTGAGTTCCGGCCACTGCACTCCAGCCTGGGCGACAGAGCGAGACTCCGTCTCAAAAAAAAAAAAAAAAAAAAAATGTCAAGATAACAGAAGCAGCAGCTTCTGTTGACCAAGAAGCGGCAGACAGTTTCTCAGATGTCATCAAAAAAATCACTGAGGAGAAAGGATATCTGCCTGAACAGGTTTTTAATAAAGACAAAAGTGCCCTATTCTGGGGCCTGTGGTGGAGCTCCAAAGGACATTTATAAGTAAGTAAGAGAAGTAAGCACCAGAATTTAAGGCAGGAAGATATAGGAATGGATAGGCTACCTCTACTCTTTTGTGCAAGTGCAGTCAGGCTTATGATTAGAACTGTCCTTATGTCTAATTCTGGTAACTCCAGAGCCTTGAGTTAAAAACATAAATACAAAAAAAAAAAAAAAAAAAAAAAAAGTTACCAGAGACTGAGAAGGGTAATGGGAAACTAGGGAGTGGGGGTAGTGGAGATATTTAATGAGTACAATAAAAATAGAATTAATGAATAAGGCCTACTACTTAATAGCACAACAGGGTGATTATAGTCAAGAATAATTTAACTGTACATTTTAAAATAACTGAAAGAGTATAGGTGAATTATTTGCAACTCAATGGATAAATAAATGCTTGAGGGGATGGATGCCCATTCTCCATGATGTGTTTTATTTCAAATTGCATACCCGCACAAAAACATCTCATGTATCCTATAAATATATACACCTATTATGTATCCTCAACAATTAGACAAAATCCAGCAGGTAATTTTGCATTTGGAGAAAAAAAAAATGCTGCATAGCATCTCCTAGTCAGTCTTTTGATTATATAACAAGTAGGCCAGGGCAATGAGGACATATTTACTCTGTCGGTTTCACACTGATGCTTTGTCTCTGAAGTTAGGCAGTATTTTGCCAGTAAGAAAGTGCCTTTTAAAGTTCTTTCAGTATTGGACAAGACCCCGGCCATTCTGAACCTCATGAGTTCAATGCTGAAGGTGTCAAAGGGGTGTACCTTTCCCTAAATACTACATCAATTCGACCTCTAGATTGGAGATCATAAGGACTTTCAAGCCTCATTACATACTCTATAGAAAGGATTGACATCACTATGGAAAAGAATCCCAATAGAGAGAACATCATGAGAATCTAGAAGGATTACACCAATGAAGATGTTATCGTTATAGAAAATGCTATGGAAGAAATCAAGTCTGAAACAGTAAATTCCTGCTACAGCAAACTGTGTACAGGTGTTCTGCACGACTTCATAGGATTTATGACAGGACCAGACAAGAAAATCATGAAAGGGATTGTCAATAGAGCAAAAAAAATGGGAAATGAAGTCTTTCAAGATATGGATCTTAGAGAAATTCAAGAGTTAATATACACCACACCAGAAGAGATAACAGAAGATGACTTGCTAGAGATGAGTGCTTCTGAACCAGAGCCAGATCATGAGAAGGACAATGTAGATGAAGCAGTGCCAAAAAACAAGCTGACATCAGAAAATCTGTCACAGATCTGCTTTTGACTTCTTTTCATGGCATAGTCCTTCCATGACAACAGACACTGAAACTAAAGCATATGGTGAAAGAAGGATTGGTACCATAAAGAATCATTGTGAGGATAATGAAAAAGCCAAAAAATGAGCAGAAATTACAATGTATTTCTAAAAAGCTCTGTAAAAGCCTTCCTCCCCTGCCTCCCTTTCCATCTCCTTTACCTTTTATGCCTCTGGCACCCTTCAGACAGCAAGCCCAACCCTTCTTTTTCCTCCCCCTCAGTCTGTTCTATGACAAGGATGGAGACTTTTATAATGACCCAGTCCCACTTAATAAATAGTGAATATATTTCTCTTCCTTATGATTTTCTTAATAACTTTTTTACCTTACTTTATTGTAAGAATACAGTATATAACATATAACATACAAAATCTGTGCAAATAACTGTTTATATTATCAGTAAGCCTTCTGGCCAACTGCAGGCTAATAGTTAAGCTTCTGGGGAATCAAAACTTACGTACAAATTTTCAGTTGTGTGGTTTGTGGGCCATTCTAACCCCCATATTGTTCAAAGTTCAACTCTATACAAGGGGAAAAAGATAAAAATAATGCAAGTATGAGAAACTAAATGTAGACTAAAAGTGTAAATAATTTTATGCCAATAAACTTGAAAGTTTAGATGTAATGGATTCTTTATTAGAAAAAGTAAATTTCAAAGCCAACTCAAGGAGAAACAGAAATAAAGAAAAGTATATAACAATTAAATTAGGAGTTCAAAATATTCCCTCAAAAACACTAAGTTCAGATAATTTTGTAGGTGAGTTATTCAAGAATTTATATCACAGATATTTCCTCCTTTTACAAACTCCTCCAGGGAATAGAAGACAGGGAATATCTGTCTTCTTATCTGAGGCTAGATTTAAGTTCTATATTAAAATCAGATGTCAGGAAAAAAATTAAAGGACTAATAAATCTCAATGATAAGTATAGTTGCCAAATTCCTGAACAACACATTAGGTATAAAAGGCCCAGATATTTATCAAAAGCAAAACTGAACAAAACCAGAATATGTAGTAACCAAGATTCACTTAGTGCAGGAATTTACAGCTGTTTAATGTTAGAAAACATTTTAATAAAATATGTCACTTTAAAAGAGTAAACAATAAAAGCCATGTGAACATATTAATAGGTATACAAAAAGTAAAAATAAATAATATCCATTTATAATTAAAAAAAAAAACTTAGGAAGAGAGGGTCATTTATCAAGCATGAATCAAGGCATTAAACAAAAAGTATACTCCATAATGATAGGTGAATGTGCTTTTTTAAAATTGTGAAGGAGATTATGATGTCCACTTCCACCACATTATCCAACATTGAGCTAGGAGTTCTATCCACTGCAGTTAAACAAATAACAAGAAACAATTGCTATTAAAAATGCAGCAGACGAAACTAACTCATTATTTACAGGTAGTACGATACAGAAACCCTCTCCCACCCAAATCTGAAGACAAGTTATTATAATTGTGAATAGAATTTGGTGAGATCAGTTAAATGAAAAATACAGAAGTCAATAGCTTGTCTATGCCAACTGAGGTAGCTAGAAAATATATCTAAAATAAATATATAAGCACAATAGAAAATAAAAAGTGTGAGCCTTTTATTAAAATAAAGTAATAAAACTTTACTAAATGAATAGAAATACCACCTTTCTAGATAAAGTTGTACAACACTTTAAAATGCAGAATTACTTCATTTGATTTATATTTTATAAACCTGCTTTGTATATTTCAATGTAAAAAGGAAAAACAAACTTGTAAACAAGTTCATTCTCTCCCTGGTGGAACGGATTGGTCCAGGGATAATTGCTGATTATACTGGAACAAATAATTGTAAATATATTTCACTTTGCTAGAGATAGCAAGAAAACCAATATACTAAGCAGAATGATATGCTACAACCAAACAAATTATAACGTAATGGAAGAAAAGTAATAAATATTAATCTAAAGAAAGTTAGAATAAAATTAATGAAGGTAAAAACACACCATAAATAATAACGAAAAAGTATTCATATTGTCAATAAAACACTCCAGCTTTTAAAAGCTTTATATTAAGTATATTTCTATATTTCTATATAAAATGAGTTTTTTTTAATCTTATAAGACAGTTTATTCAATTTACAAAAGAGAAATAGGCAAAATATATTTGTATGACAAATAAGAATATTTATATGATTATTTCAGCACGTGGAATTGATTCAATAAAAGCTAAAACCCTTTCCTCATTTAAAAAAAAATCATTTAAAAATTAGATATGAAGCACTATAAGTTTAACAGAATAATGATCATTATTAGCTGTTAAAACGGTCAGCTAACTGCTATACTAAGAAGTTTGGATAGCAAAGGATTAAGCTTGGTCTCTGAAGATAGACTCTGATATTTCCTTCTCATGTTCTACCATGGACTAGTCGGGTAAGCTTTAACAAATTACTATACTGCAGTTCCTTCATCAGAAATATGTTCACAAAAACAGTACCTCCTTAAGGGTTTTCTCCAGGATTAAATAAGTTAATAAATATAATGCTCTTAGGATAATCCTTGCTACATAATAATTTATCTATAAATGCTAGCTTTCAGCATTACTATACTTAAATGTAGAACTATCAGAGGTATTGCAGTAAAAATAGGAAAGAAAAAATTTTACTGTTACTGCTATAATTATCATACTGTTCACAGTCTATGATACTACAAATTTTAGTTAAAGCCTTCAATTGAATATGTTTTTGTTAAAACCACAATCACATTAAATGTATATAGCAACTATAAGATTTCACCTATATTTCAAAAGTGCTAATGTATAAGAAAGTACATTAGGATGTCAACAATATGTTAATATTGGCCTGAAAATGTAGCAAGTTATAAAAAATTGAATTGAAAGAATACATAATTATTATTCTAAGTTATATAAATTCATATCTAGTATCCTAAGAAGACTAATTTAAAAATGTGAATTAGTAATAGATAAGTAAAGAGGAAAGTATATATTTGTAAAAATAAAAACATTTATAATAACTATCAGGCAACTATTAAAACCACATTTAAAATGCATTCATTCAATTAATATACTTTGCCATGATTATTTATTCATGAATTGTTTTATATATATATATAAAAAACATATGTGTGTGTGTGTGTGTGTATATATATATATAATTTGTATTCATCCGTTTGACATTATCTTCCTTTAGTAACTAATACCTTTATATCTGGACTTTAATTTTCTTTTTCTTTTCTTTGGTGTGGGATTTACTAGAAAAGTTTGAAAAACAAAGGCAATTACCAGGATTTCAAAAATAGGATACTTTTGACAGTTCTAAATACAAACAAAGGTAGATAGTGATAAATTCCATATCCTTTTTCTGAAGTCATATAATTCACTGAAAGACAGCAAAGAATAAAAATGAGATGCTTTCAGAAAGAAAAAAATATATTTCCAAATATAAGTATATTCTCAAAAAAATTAGAAAAAAAAGAGGATTTTTAAGGAGTATTTCATCAAATAGAGAAGCTTAGGAAAATTCATCATAGTGGCCAATTATTTTCATAAGATAACATTCATGTAAATTTTCCTGATCTTTCAATTTGACACAACTTTGAGCACAGATTATATGCAGGTTTTCATTTCTTTTTGTCAGTAACATCAATATGAATAAAATGTACAAGTGCACTTTAACAGCTGTAAAAAGGAAAACCTAGTAGATTGCACTATTTTGACGAGTTATTTAGAAAGAAAATAAAAACCCACTATAAAGTGTTATAGATATTTAGTATTTATAGTCAAGAATATAAATATAATAGATATATTATAAATCTATATTTAACAAAATACCCCAAAATACTTACATGCCATGAAATATTTTGAAAACATTTTCCAGGATGTCTTTATTTGTTACGTATTAAGTACATGGTTTTTCTCCTAAATTTTTTAGAGTTTCTTGGCATTTGAATGGAGTGTCAAAGATATCTTTTAATTCAAAAAAATTATTACATTATCTGCAAATGATTTAATACGGGGGATAACATCATGGGAAGAAAAGGATGTAAGTATAGCCTTGAGAACTGTTAATATTTATTTGCCCTTATTCTCACTCTTTATTTGTTCATTCTTAAACAGACATTTATCTATTCATATTACAGCTCTTCTTCTTTTATCCCCTCTTTTCCTGCTTATTAAAAAAGCTTATTTATGACATTGTTTCACTTATACTGATGTATAACTAATAAAAATATCCTTCCTAACAATAAGTGATTTTTTTTTACAAAAATGACATGAAACTGCTTAAATAGGAAAAATAAATAAATCTTAGACATTAAAATTTCTGTTCTTAATTTTTCAAAGCTGTTTCAATTCCATCTTGACTGTTTAAAATAAAGTAACAGAAGATAGAATCTTGGAGTTAGCCCTGGTTATTAGCCAGTGTCTTTATTTCTCCCTTTATCTTTACAAAGCCCCCCACTCAAATCATTGTACCTGTAGTTTTGCATAGTGAACATCCAAGGTATTCAAGAATCATAATGTTCCTGTGGTAGGGTTCTTTGTATAATTTTAGGTGAAATTATAGGGATTCTACACAAAATGTGTTTACAGAACATCGAGCAAATATCAACGTGGAGTTGCCATTGAATTAATTTATATTTTGACTTAATTTGATATGTTGAGAGCCAAGTCTTAACACATGTTACTTTGTAGTACATTGAGCAGTGTCGACAGAATCTAAATGTAATTTTATAAAACTAGGAAAACGTAGACTACATATGTGAACTTAGATGCTGGAAAAATTATCCCATTTGAGGTTCAGTGACAAATTAAAGCTGACAAAGTAGAAATGAAATTAACATACTTTGAAATAGAAACATGTTCACTCTAATGGATTAATTTCTACATTCACCTGCTATCTTTCTGTTTCAGCAATAAGAAAGGGAAAAATTTAATGAAGTTGGATGATCCTGTAAACTTCAATACAAAGTGAGTTCACTGAGGTGATTATGGCTTCATCATTTCCTCTGTTAGAAGACCCAATTTTCAAATATATGTTCACTTTCACTGAGGATTCTTTATAAATGAAAATCTTATCCAAAATCTCCATTTAGCAATGACATAAAATACATCACATTTATCTGCTTCCCACTTTCAGCTAAAAAAATGCTTCTTCTGACTGAACAAAATACAGCAGAAACTTCTGCAGACTTAAGTGTCCCTGTCTAACAGCTTTGAAGAGAGTAGTGCTTCTCCCAGCATGGAATTTGAGGTCTGAAAACGGACACACTGCCTCCTCAAGTGGGTCCCTGACCCCCAAGTAGCCTATTTGGGAGACACCTCCAAGTAGGGGCCAACTGACACCTCATACAGCTGGGTGCTCCTCTGAGATGAAGCTTCCAGAGGAAGGATCAGGCAGCAGTATTTGCTGTTATGCAGCCTCCACTGGTGATATCCAGGCAAAGAGGGTCTGGGGTGGACTTCCAGCAAACTCCAACAGACCGGCAGCTGAGGGTCCTGACTGTTAGAAGAAAAACTAACAAACAGAAAGGACTTCCACATCAAAACCCCACCATATGTCACCATCATCAAAGACCAAAGGTAGATAAAACCACAAAGATGAGGAGAAACCAGAGCAGAAAAGCTGAAAATTCTAAAAATCAGAGCACCTCTTCTCTTCCAAAGGAATGCAGCTCCTCACTAGCAATGGAACATAGTTGGACAGAGAATGACTTTGACGAGTTGAGAAAAGAAGGCTTCAGATGATCAGTAAAAACAAACTTCTCCGAACTAAAGGAGGAAGTTTGAACCCATCACAAAGAAGTTAAAAACCTTGAAAATAGATTATGTGAATGGCTAACTAGAATAAAGCATGTAGAGAAGACCTTAAATGACCTGACGGAGCTGAAAACCATGGCACAAGATCTACATGATGCATGCACAAGCTTCAGTAGCCAATTCGATCAACTGGAAGAAGGGGTATCAGTGATTGAAGATCAAATGAATGAAATGAAGTGAGGAGAGAAGTTTAGAGAAAAACGAGTAAAGAGTAATAAACAAAGCCTCCAAGAAATATGGGACTATGTGAAAAGACCAAATCTACGTCTGATTGGTGTACCTGAAAATGATGGGGAGAATGGAACCAAGTTGGAGAACACTCTGCAGGATATAATCCAGGAGAAATTCCCTAACCTAGCAAGGCAGGCCAACATTCAAATTCAGGAAATACAGAAATGCCACAAAGATACTCCTCAAGAAGAGCAACTCCAAGACACATAATTGTCAGATTCACCAAAGTTGAAATGATGGAAAAAACGTTAAAGGCAGCCAGAGAGAAAGATTGGGTTACCCACAAGGGGAAGCCCATCAGACTAACAGCAGATCTCTCGGCAGAAACTCTACAAGCCAGAAGAGAGTGGGACCAATATTCAACATTCTAAAAGAAAAGAATTTTCAACCCAGAATTTCATATTCAGCCAAACTAAGTTTCATAAGTGAAGGAGAAATAAAATCCTTTACAGACAAGCAAATGCTGAGAGATTTTGTCAACCTGAGGCCTGCCCTACAAGAGCTCCTGAAGGAAGCACTAAACATGGACAGGAACAACTGGTACCAGCCACTGCAAAAACATGCCAAATTGTAAAGACCATCAATTCTAGGAAGAAACTGTATCAACTAATGAGCAAAATAACCAGCTAACATCATAGTGACAGGATCAAATTCACACATAAAAATATTAACCTTATTTGTAAATGGGCTAAATGCTCCAATTAAAAGACACAGACTGGCAAATTGGATAGAGAGTCAAGACCCATCAGTGCGCTGTATTCAGGAGACACATCTCACATGCAGAGATACACATAGGCTGAAATAAAGGGATGGAGGAAGATCTACAAAGTAAATGGAAAACAAAAAAGTAAGGGTTGCAATCCTAGTCTCTGATAAAACAGACATTAAACCAACAAAGATCAAAAGAGACAAAGAAGGCCATTACATAATGCTAAAGAGATCAATTCAACAAGAAGAGCTAACTATCCTAAATATATATGCATCCAATACAGGAGCACCCAGATTCATAAAAATGTCCTTAGAGACCTACAAAGAGACATAGACTCGCACACAATAATAATGGGAGACTTTAGCACCCCACTGTCAACATTACACAGATCAGTGAGACAGAAAGTTAACATGGATGTCCAGGACTTGAACTCAGCTCTTCACCACGCAGTCTTACTAGATATCTACAGAATTCTCCACCCCAAATCAACAGAATATACATTCTTCTCAGCATCACATCACACTTATTCCAAAATTGACCACATATTTGGAAGTAAAGCACTCCTCAGCAACTGTAAAAGAGCAGAAATTATAATAAACTGTCTCTCAGACCACAGTGAAATTAAACTAGAACTCAGGATTAAGAAACTCACTCAAAACCGCTCAACTACACGGAAACTGAACAACCTGCTCCTGAATGGCTACTGGGTACATAATGAAATGAAGGCAGAAATAAAGATGTTCTTTGAAACCAATGAGAACAAAGACACAACATACCAGAATCTCTGGGACACATTTAAAGCAGTGTGTAAATGCCCACAAGAGAAAGCAGGAAAGATCTAAAATTGACACCCTAACATCACAATGAAAAGAACTAGACAAGCAAGGCAAACACATTCAAAAGCTAGCAGAAAGCAAGAAATAACTAAGCTCAAAGCAGAACTGAAGGGAGATAGAGACACAAAAAAACCATTCAAAAAATCAATGAATCCAGGAGCTGGTTTTGTGAAAAGATCAACAAAATTGATAGACCGCAAGACTAATAAGGAAGAAAAGAAAAGAAGAATCAAATAGACACGATAAAAAATGATAAAGGGGATATCACCACCAACCCCACAGAAATTCAAACTACCATCAGAGAATACTATAAACCCCTCTACGCAAATGAACTAGAAAATCTAGAAGAAATAGATAAATTCCTGGACATACACCCTCCCAAGATTAAACCAGGAAGAAGTTGAATCCCTGAATAGACCAATAACAGACTCTAAAACTGAGGCAATAATTAATAGGCTACCAACCAAAAAAAGTCGAGGACTAGCTGGATTCACAGCTGAATTCTACCAGAGGTACAAAGAGGATCTGGTACCATTCCTTCTGAAACGATTCCAATCAATAGAAAAAGTGGGAATCCTCCCTAACTCATTTTATGATGCCAGCATCATCCTGATACCAAAGCCTGGCAGAGACACAACAAAAAAAAAGAGAATTTTGACCAATATCCCTGATGAACATCAACGCAAAAATCCTCAATAAAATACTGGCAAACTAAATCCAGCAGTGCATCAAAGAGCTTATCCACCATGATCAAGTTGGCTTCATCCCTGGGATGCATGGCTTGTTCAACATATGCAAATCAATAATCATAATCCATCACATAAACAGAACCAAAGACAAAAACCACATGATTATCTCAGTAGATGCAGAAAAGGCCTTTGACAAAATTCAACAGCACTTCATGCTAAAAACTCTCAATAAATTAAGTATTGATGGGACATATCTCAAAATAACAAGAGCTATTTATGACAAACCCATAGCCAATATCATACTGAATAGGCAAAAACTGGAAGCATTCCCTTTGAAAGCTGCACACGACAGGGTGCCCTCTCTCGCCACTCCTATTCAACATAGTGTTGGAATTTCTGGTATGGGCAATCAGGTAGGAGAAAGAAATAAAGGGTATTTAGTTAGGAAAAGAGGAAGTCAAATTGTCCGTTTGCAGATGACATGATTGTATATTTAGAAAACCCCATCGTCTCAGCCCAAAATCTCCTTAAGCTGATAAGCAACTTCAGCAAAGTCTTGGGATACAAAATCAATGTGAAAAATCACAAGCGTTCTTATACAGCAATAACAGACAAACAGAGAACCAAATCATGAGTGAACTCCCATTCACAATTGCTTCAAAGAGAATAAAATACCTAGGAATTCAACTTAGAAGGGATATGAAGGACCTCTTCAAGGAGAACTATAAACCGCTGCTCAACGAAGTAAAAGAGGACACAAACAAATGGAAGAACCTTCCATGCTCATGGATACTAAGAATCAATATAGTGAAAATGGCCATACTGTCTGAGGCAATTTATAGATTCAATGCCATACCCACCCATCAAGCTACCAATGACTTTCTTCACATAATTGGAAAAAACTACTTTAAAGTTCATATGAAACCAAAAAGAGCCCACATTACAGGACAATCCTAAGCCAAAAGAACATAGCTGGAGGCATCAAGCTACCTGTCTTCAAACTATATGACAAGGTTACAGTAACCAAAACAGCATGGTACTTGTACCAAAACAGTGATGTAGACCAATGGAACAGAACAAAGCCTCCAGAAATAATACCACACATCTAAAACCATGTGGTCTTTGACAAGCCTGACAATAACAAGCAATGGGGACAGGATTCCCTATTTAATAAATGGTGTTGGGTAAACTGGCTAGCCATATGTAGAAAGCTGAAAGTGGATGCCTTCCTTAGACCTTATACAAAAATTAATTGAAGATGGATTAAAGATGTAAATGTTAGACCTAAAACTGTAAAAACCCTAGAAGAAAACCTAGGCAATATCATTAAGGACATAGGCATGGGAAAAGACTTCATGACTGAAACACCAAAAGCAATGGCAACAAAAGCCAAAATTGACAAATGGGATCTAATTAAACTAAAGAGCTTCTGCATAGCAAAAGAAACTGCCATCAGAGTGAACAGGCAACCTACAGAATGGGAGAAAATTTTTACAATCTACCCATCTGACAAAGGGTTAATATCCAGAATCTACAAAGAACTTAAACAAATTTACAAGAAAAAATCAAGCAACTCCATCAAAAAGTGGGCCAAGGATATGAACAGACATTTCTCAAAAGAAGACATTTATGCAGCCAACAGACACATGAAAAAATGCTCATCATCACTGGTCATCAGAGAAATGCTAATTAAAACCACAATGAGATACCATCTCACACCAGTTAGAATGGTGATCATTAAAAAGACAGGAAACAACAGGTGCTGGAGAAGATGTGGAGAAACAGGAACACTTTTACACTGTTGGTGGGACTGTAAACTAGTTCAACCATTGTGGAAAACAGTGTGGTGATTCCTCAAGGATCTAGAACTGGAAATACCATTTGATCCAGCCATTCCATTACTGGGTATATACCCAAATGGTTATAAATCATGCTGCTACAAAGACACATGCACAGGTATGCTTACTGTGACACTATTCACAATAGCAAAGATCTGGAACCAACCCAAATGTCCATCAATGATAGACTGGATTAAGAAAATGTGGCACATATACACTATGGAATACTCTGCGGCCATAAAAAAGGATGAGTTCATGTCCTTTGTAGGGACATGGATAAAGCTGGAAACTATCATTCTGAGCAAACTATCGCAAGGACAGAAAACCAAACACCACATGTTCTCACGCATAAGTGGGAATTGAGCAATGAGAACACTTGGACACAGGGTGGGGAATATCACACTCCAGGGCCTGTTGTGGGGTGGGGGACAGGTGTGGGGGAAGGGATAGCATTAGGAGATATACCTAATGTAAATGACGAGTTAATGGGTGCAGCACACCAACAAGGCACATGTGTACATATGTAACAAGCCTGCATGTTGTGCACATGTACCCTAGAACTTAAAGTATAATTTAAAAATAAATCAAATAAAAATATAAAAATAAAAATAAATAAAACCTAGATGATGGGTTGATTGATAAGTGCAGCAAACTCACCATGGCACAAGTGTACCTATGTAACAAACCTGCAAGTTCTGCACATGTAACTTAAAGTAAAATAAAAAATAAATAGAACAGGCGCAGTGTCTCACGCCTGTAATCCCAGCACTTTGGGAGGCCGAGACAGGTGGATCACGAGGTCAAGAAATCGAGTAAATGACGAGTTGATGGGTGCAGCACAGCAACATGGCACAGGTATACATATGTAACAAACCTGCACGTTATGCACATGTACCCTACAACTTAAAGTATAATAATAATAAATAAATTAAAAAAAAAAAAAAAAAAAAAAAAAAAGAAATCGAGACCATCCTGGCTACTAAGGTGAAACCCCTTCTCTACTAAAAATACAATAAATTAGCTGGGTGTGTTGGCACGTGCTAGTAGTCCCAGCTACTCGGGAGGCTGAGGTAGGGGAATCACTGGAAACTGGGAGACAGAGGTTGCAGTGAGCCAAGATCACGCCACTGCACTCCACCCTGGGCCACGGAGCAAGACTCCATCTCAATAAATAAATAAATAAATAAGCTATAAAATATTTGTATTAAATCCTGTAAAATTTGCAGCATAAAAAGATGTCAAGGCCCAGCGTGGTGGCTCATGCCTGTAATCCCAGCACTCTGGGAGGCCGAGATGCCGGATCATGAGGTCAAGAGATCAAGACCATCCTGAGCAACATGGTGAAACCCATCTCTACTAAAAATACAAAAATTAGCTGGGTGTTGTGGCACATGCCTGTAGTCCCAGCTAGTCAGGAGGCTGAGGCAGGAGAAAAAAAAAAAAAAAGAAATGTTTCTTTTGTGCACAGGGCTAAAATAATCTAAACTTGAATCCTATTTATGTTCAAATTGACCCAACCTGTATCTAAGTAAAATCCTTTGAATTGGCCGGGCGTGGTGGCTCAAGCCTGTAATTCCAGCACTTTGGGAGGCCGAGGCGGGTGGATCACGAGGTCAGGAGATCGAGACTATCCTGGCTAACATGGTGAAACCCCGTCTCTACTAAAAATACAAAAAACTAGCAGGGCGTGGTGGCGGGCACCTGTAGTCCCAGCTACTTGGGAGGCTGAGGCGGGAGAATGGCGTGAACCCGGGAGGCGGAGCTTGCAGTGAGCCGAGATCACGCCACTGCACTCCAGCCTGGGAGACACAGCGAGACTCCGTCTCAAAAAAAAAAAAAAAATCCTTTGAATTAAACTGTAGTTGTTATTGTACTCTCTCTTAAATTCTTATATTTAGAAAATGTATGACATAATGCTAATAATTTACAGGAGCTTTATGAAACATTCGATTTTCTACAAATATAATTAATTATTAGAAGTACCCTAATGTATTCCAAAAAAGGAAAATCTACATATTAAAATTATTTTATTTTTTGGAGTCGATTCATTATTAAAATGATGATTTAGTTCCCATTATTTTTGTAGTTTGAAATTATTATCATAATTCTTAAGATGATAGTTTAAAAGGTAATTTCATCAAAATTTTATTAGCTTGTTTTTCTCCTAGAAACTTTAGGTAACAAAAAGACTAAACATGGTATATACTTTTCCTGTCAGATCTCACTGACTTGATATTTTGTGTGTTTGTGCATTTATCTTATAAAATTATAATTTTATACTGTACCCTTTAAGCACAATTATCATAGATAAATAAAGTGAGGCATTTGATTTGTATTTCCTCTTAACATACAAAAATCAAGGCTTTAATTGGTAATGGTGGCAGTGATGGCTAGGTTTCCACCAAGATCCATCCTCTTCCTTTTTCATTCTAGTAGTTTAGTAGTGGAAACATGGATAGATGATGTTTTCCAGCATCCCTTGCAGTAGATGTGGACTTCATTTTCTCTACTCTAATGTGAGCAACACTAATGTGAGTGGTTTTTAGGCTGGAGCTTTTAAGAGAGAGGATGTTTCTTTTTGTACTTGCTTTCTCTCCTCTCTGCTGGGTAGAGGTGACAATGTGGCCCAAAAGGATGGTAGAATACAAATATAAAATGGTCTAGGCTCTTGAATCAGTATTTGCAGACTAGCTCCTCAAAATACTTGTCCTGCCAATTATATGAACAAGAAGTAAGCCTCTATTGTCTTTGATATTTCACATGACTCATAAGAATACAGGTATTTTCATTGGAAGGGAGGATGTTGCAGTAACAAAATCAAAAGATGTGACATTTATTTAGTTGACAAGAGTACAGGGAAAAAATGAACATTAGAACATGAGATATTTCTGCCAAACCATAATAAACATTTAATAAAGCTGTCATATGAGATAACTTAGAAGGTAGAACATGATTTGAGCTTTTAGGTCTATGGGAAATAGTTAACAAATGGAAGGTCACTGTGTTTTGACCTCTGTTTGCAGCATTTAGCAAGATATTAGAGGGGATGAGGTTAAGTTGGGATTGATAGATTTGTAAAGAGAGGAAAGGAAACCGTCCATAAAATGAGGGCCATAGGGACTTGAAATGACTAAGCTCACTATTTCAGGTAACTTCCGTGTGTAGTCGCCATTAAGTTTAGAGAGAGAACTAACAGCAAAGTAAGGCACAAAACAATAAAAAACAAAAAAGCAACAACAAAAACAAAAACAATGGAACTAAAATTTTTATCTAAATTAGAAATTTAGTTGTGGCATTGGCACACAGAGCTTGCTGGAGAGGAAACACAGGAGAGAACTATTCAATTTCTGAAGGAATTTTTGCCAAAGAGTTCATCAGCTTTGTCTAAAAAGGCTGTGACTGTTGAAACTTATCTATCATTATTCTGCCAAACTTTCACAAGAAGAGAATTGTGAAAGCAGTAGGATGACACTTTCCCACATGCCCACTGCAGGTGTGGTCCCAGGGTAGAATGCACAAAGAAGAACCTCTGAGATGGCACAGTAGAGAGTCAAAGAGAGAAGGGGCAAAGAATTACTAAGTGTGATCAGAGAGATAATAGAAGCCAGATCACATAGGCCTTACATGCCATTGTGAATAACTTGGCTTTTACTCTGAGTGAAAATGGGAGGTTTCCAGGGATTTGAGTTGAATAGTGACATGATCTCAATTAAAATTTTATCCTTTTTGAAAAGATGGCTCTGGCTGCTGCATTGAGAATATACTATAGGGGTCAACCACAGACAAAATGAAGCTATTTTAGAAGTTATTATAATTATCTAAAAGATATCATGGCGGATTGGACTGGATTAGTATGAGCAAAGTTGTGAGAAATCCTGGGATTCTGCATATTTTGTATGTAGAATCCAACAGATATTCATTTAGGTTGGCTGTGGAGTGAAAATGAAAGGAGTAAGGGACATTGCATTTTGACTTTAGCAACTGAAAGGATGGAGGTTTCTTTAAAAAAAAAAATCAACTGAATTGGGGAAGCTATTAAAAGAAGCAGCTTTAGGAGGGGAGATCACCAGATAAGTTTTGAACATGTTCAGTTTGAGATATCCATTGAAGGTACAAATGAAGAGGTGGATAAAAATGGCAGGGGTTCTTGAGAGAAGTTTGAGTTGGATACTTTTGGAAGCTATCAGCATATAAATAATATTTAAAGCCACAAACCTGGGAAAGATAACCCAAGAGCTGAGACAGAGATGAGAGTAGGGCTATAGGGTTGGGTCCTGGAGAATGTCAACATTAGGAGTGAAAGATAAGGAAAGCAGTGAAGGAAACTGAGAAAGAATAGCTAATTAGATAGGAATAGATTCAAGACAGTATGGAATCCTACATTCCGTTATGTAGAAGGGTGTGTTATGGATGTCCCATGCTGCTGTTGATAGATAATAATGTAAGATAATGTCTAGAAAGAACTTTTCATTAAGTGAGTTCATGTGGCTATATTATTTCCAATGGAATATGAACAGACGTGATGTGAACTATTTTCAGGTCAGGGTTTTTAAGACAGCACCTGTTTCAACCAAATTCTCCTTTTCATTAAGGTGACATAAAAGATGACATGAGTCTAGGAGATGCTGAAGCCATCAATGTGAAAGAAGCCTGAATCCCTGAATCGCCATGTGGAAGACAGGCAAAAACAAGCCTAGAATACCATCCTGAACTGTTAAGTGAGCGAGAAATAAAATCCTATTGTTTTTAGTGACTACATTTTCTGTCTATTTTTTTTTTACACTTGTTCAGCCTGCTCTAATTAATGCAGTAAGTTAATATAGCTTTCTCCTTAATTTCTCCTCCCATCAAGGATGGTATAATAAAACCTTAACTACTCAGTAATATGATCACTTACTGACAGGTTTTCAAACAGTTTTATGTTTTTAAGTAAATCAATGTTGATTTTATTATATTTTAGGTCACATTAATGGCTTCTCAGACACCACTATGTTGCTCAAAAGGAACACTAAAATTTTATTTAGTGATACCACACTGCTTAATAATAAAAAGAGGAAGTACATTCAAGTTATGGGTAAGCTTAACAGCACCGTATCTGATTTCAATATTGAGGGGCTTTCTTTTACTTTCTACCATATTTTGCTTCCAATGTGCCCTTCTCTCCACTTAATTTTTGAATTTTCTTTATTTCTTGTACTTGTTTTCTCCATCATCTCATCTCTTTTAGTCTTTTGTTTTCTCACTTTTCCCTCCTTTTTCTTTTCGATTCTTTCTCCATGTTTCCATAACTTCTATTTTTTCCCCTACTGTATAGTTCTCCTTCATTTTGATTCACAAGAAACGAACACCAAAATCTCAGGGCCAAGAATGACATCCAGGGAGAGTATAAATTGGTGTTTTAGATAGCCCACAGCAAATGGTGCAGCCAATTAACAAAAGCAGCAGACACCTATGTATGATGTTAAAATTATCCTGGATCTACGTGACCCTGATTTAGAATGGATTCTCTTTATATTTTGTTTGAGTATTTAACCACAAATTAAGATAAATATATCTTACCAGAAGATCTAATGCTTTCCTCCTACAAACACTTAAAAAATTGAGAAAAATCATATTTTAAAAATAGATGTTATTTGATCTGCAATGTCTTCCAGACTATCAGTGTCCTAGAAATAAAAAAAAAGTTATGAAAAGTCACTCATATCCTGGAAAGAAAAATTAGCTTGTCTTAGCAACAAGCTAAGCCTGAAGTATTATTTCAGGCTATTTTGCTCTGTGCCACCTCTGATTTTCACTCTACCTTGTGCCTCCTTATTCCACACTCTCACTGCAATAATGCGTCACCAGCTCTCACTATCCTCCTGGATCCTACGTTTCCGAAAAGACTGGAGTGGAGTAGGAAGGGGTGTGTGAGTGAGCGAGCATGGGGTCTGGCCACTGTGCACAGTCAGGCACTCTGTCTGGGCTCACTGCAAAGCTGATGCTGGACCAGGCAAACCACAAGCAGTTTCCATGGCTAACACCAGGGAATGCAGTGGTGCCTGGAAGCTTGGAGACTCTAGGAACCACAAGGCCCAAAATGGGGAGTCACACCCCTGACTTGGTGAGCTCCCAAAAGGTCCACAGCTCTTCTCTTGTTCTCTCTTTTCTCCTTATTTCTTCTTTCCTTCTTTTCACCTGCAACATGGTAAGCAAGAGAGGTATTTCAGCACTGTTTGTATTACAGCTCTTTGAGCCCACCATTCTGTAGATCCCGAGTTCTTGTCCTACACCAGAGAAGAATGAGGTATGTAGATAAGTGGAGGATGAGCAAGACAAAGAGGAGCTTTACTGAGCAACAGAACAGCTCAGAAGAGACCTACAGTGAGCAACTACTCTCTGTAGCCAGGGTGTCCTGACAGGTGTTCAGTTCTCATCAGAGAGGGTAGTTCCTCTCTGCAGCGGGTGGTCCCCCCATCTCCTTAGCTCCCAGCAGAAAGGAGACCATGACAGGGGCAGCTCCTCCCTGCAGCTGGTCATCCCATCCTCTCACCAGTGACTGAGTCAGGGGCTTTTATGGGCCTCAGAGGGGAGGAAGTGCACACCAGTTGTTCCATGGGTGGTCATATGCAGGCCCAGAAAAGGCACCATAAGTTCCCGTTCCAGTCTATAGGACTGGCAGCCTGGCTTCTAGGCTTCAAGCCCTCCCTATCTTGAAAGTGGGCTTCACTGGGGACCAGCCCCCTTCCACCCAGGAGCCTGTCTGCTTCCTGCTGCTGCTAAAGGCACCCAAGCTGTTCATGTCAAGGGACACCTGCAAGCCAATGCCAGGCTGTCCTCAGCTCCCCTTGAGGCTCCCTCCTGTGCTTGTCAGTGCCCAAAGTCTGGAGGGAGCCGACGAGGCAGGGGGCTGACATGTCAACACTGCTCTGAGCATGTCACAGCCAGCAGGGCTGCTACAGCATCCAAGCTTGGCCCTGACTTTGCTCAGAGAGTGGAAAAGGCATTGACAGCTGGAAGGAGCCAGGCAGCAGTAAAAGGCACTTCTGAGCCTGTTGGGGGCAGGGAGGCTTCCCAGGCTCCAGAGAATGTAGAGTTGGCTGGGTCTCCAGCTGCAGCAGAGTGGCTGCAGCTGCGCCTGAGGAGCTCTCACCCTGCTAACCAGCAAGGGGCGGGGCTCCCACTTGTCTCCAGTTCCTGCTGGCTCCATGGAATGTGTAGCCTAGGCAGTGCCTCCTCGGACCCTGGAGTGGGGGCTTCAAGTCCTCGCTGGGCCCCTCTCTGCCTGCTCCTCGGTGCTGGTCCATGCTGTTCTCCCTCAGGCTGGCAGCTCAGCCTGGGCCTATAATGGCGGCTCCCAGGGAGGCAGGCTGAGGGGACTGCCTACCTCCTCTCCTCATTTTCCCTGCAGTGCACGTGGGTGAGAGTGGTGACAAGGGTTCAGGGTCCAGAGTGGTGGAGACTCTGGGCCTGGGAGCAGGTCCTCCCAGTCGAACAAGGGTGGGGGACAGTTGGCTGCCTTGGGTGTGTGGAGCACAGAGGTCCCACCATCACCACTGCTGCTCCCACAGCTGCTCCTGCTGCCACCTCTGGCACCTCCCCATTACAGCTGGTGCGATGGCAGTGGCAACTCCAGATGGCCTGCCACTGCCATTATTACCACCTCTGAATTATGTGACAAAATGGCACGCTTTATGTTTTTCTTACAATTTTGGTGTGGGAGAAGCATTCACATAGCTTTTTCCTTTCTTGTTTCTCTTGTGAACCTGTTCCATTGCCCGAATTGTTTAGGCAAATCTGACAAACACAATATCCACTACCATTGCAGTTTACTACATAGTAGAATCCACAACTGACACAACTGCCTTACTAAAGGGATTCTATGGAACAGAGTTTGGCGTTATTCTTCAACTTTGATTAAGCAAATAAATATGCCCAATTATCCCTTAAATTAATATTGAAAAAGATGCTTCTATCTTTGTCCTTGGGAATCTAACTCTGTAGTGAAGGCATAATTCAATTTCAATGAGAAGATCTGAATGATGGAATTTAGAGAGAACACTATAAAGCACAAAAGGAAGGAAAGTTGTGATTGTCCATGGGATTGTCAGAAGCAGCTCTGTGTGGAAGGAGTAATTTTCTTGAGTTGGACATTTCAAAAATGAATACAAGCTTACCCAGGTTTCATATGATAGCAGTGGGGAATACACTAGCAATCCGCAAATGTTATTTGAATGAAGGAATAAAGAGAAAAGCACAGTGGAAACTCAAGAAATACAGGAACCCTGTTTTGCAGAATCTTTTCATAGTCAACGCTTAGTGAAGTAAAACATATTTTTAAATGACAAAACACAAATATTTATCTGTCACTGATATATCTATCGCTATGATCTATCTATCTATCTATCTATCTATCTATCCATCCTCTATCTATCTATTGGTTTTCTATACTATTAGTTTAGTTTCCTAAACTTTTAGCCTTACAACTGGGCAGAATTTCCCATGATTAAATGATTTAAAATGTTGCAATTCTGTCTTTAACTATAACTTAATTTTTTTTCCTACTGAGTGCCATTGTATGCTGTACTTTTCCTTCATGATTCTGACAGTTGCAGTAGTTTTCCATCCACAGTTCTTTCAAATAGAGTAAGACTACAGCTCAGAACAAAGAAGCCAGAGGAATTTCTGATTGGATTTTTAAAGCTCCATGGCAGAGTCAATAGATTTGAAATACAATGCAGGTTTATTCACAAAAGCTGGGAGTTTTGACTTAGAATAAGATTTAGTGCCTAAAATCTCAGTATAAAGTTGATCCATAAAGAACAAAGTCAGGAAGAATAAAAAATAAAATAAAAGATAACTTTTGTGTTACACAAAGAAGAACTTAAAATTCTTTCTGCAACCAAGAAGAAATGTTAAGAGAATTGAAGAACAAGGGAACTTAGAGGCCCAAGTGAGGTTTGAGATTGCATCATAGCAAATGAGAAAATAGAAATCCCTTCTTACATTGTGCTTTCTTTAAGGAACTAGCCCACGAAGATGGCATGCTACTTAAAAAAGCCCCATTCCATTAAGAAACTAACACTACAGTTACAGTGCCCAGAAAAAGTGTCCTGAGAATGAACTCAGTTCAAAGTATTAAACTTTTGAGAGATAAAATAAAATGATTCAGAGTGGAGCAGAAGGCTTTCAGGAGTCAGGGGTTGAGGCCAGAAGAACACACCTAAAATGACCTCTGTAGATCTGATGACCAGAGCCCATGAGGCATCGTAAGAAGATGCAGGCAGAAACTACTTTCTAACGATTGTGGGGGTGTTGATAACTCAGTGGTGGCCAGAAGAGGAGAGGCGAGAAGAAGATGACTCCTCACCAATGCCATGGCAAATCACAAGCTTCCCCATCCATCCCCTACTCAGAAAATTATATAACTGAAAAGAATGAGGGAAAGAAAAGGGTGAATGTGATAATCCTGACTTGATCAAATACTCATAAGAAATTTAGATTAATTAGGATTTAAAAAAATAGCTTTATTAAAATTTAATTTATATACCATACAGCTCACCCTTGTAAGAGTATATAATTCATTGGTTTTTAGTATATTCACAAAATTGTGCATTGATCACCACTATTTAATGACAGGATCTCTATATTCTTTTAGATTAAGTATGGACGTGGAACTTTTAAGACAAATGAATAATTTGAGAAATTCAATTCTGTTGTCTTAGGGCTAAATTCACTTGAAAACAAAAATTGGTGACTTTTGGTAAGGATGGTGTTGTAAACATTTTGTCTTAATATTGTGAGAAGACTACTCCCAGGGCCTTCATTGCAGAATTGCCTACCTCATTGAAGCATATTCTCCCTTCAGATGTAATTCACAATCAGGGCTTTCATTCATTTGTTCAGCAAGTATTTATTGAGCTGTTACGTTTTGCCAGAGTCACTGCTAGGCACTGGCAGTCCCAACTCAAGTGAGATTTTCTCAGAAACCCTACGGTCACGTGGGTGGAGAGATTGCTAAAGCAGTTCTGGCCTTCATGATGCCATCTTGACGCTATACTTGGGAGACAGGAGGCTGTGAGTGGGGATCCCATGTCTGTGGACTTGCAGCAGGGAACTGACTGTATCTGTAAAGAAGATTCTGAGGACCATCTGAATGTTTCATGAGGACCCAGATTTCCTTGGAGGTTAGTTTCACACAGATACAGGAGAAACCTCTAAACTGTTCTGAGAAGAGGATGCAGATTCTGAGAAGTGCAGTGAAGGTACTGCAGTGTAGTGAGATATGAATAGAAAGATTCCTACTGCAGCGTGGTGTGCATCTTCACTTCTTTCAGATCACTACTTCAATATCACTCATCAGAGCGGCCTTCTAAGACCATTCTGAAGTAGAATCCTATCTTGCTCCATTTTGCTCTGTTTAAATAGCAAATATTTTTGATAACATCAGAGGGAATTGGACTCACAGGGTGAGTTAAAATAGAGAAATAGAGGTACATTTTTCCACACCTTCATTTTGCGGCTATTGTGGTTGTGATGTTTATTCCAGCTACTAGCAACAACAACCATTTAGAGAGTACCTCCAATGTGCCATACGCGAGTTAAATGTTCATATACACTATTCATTTTATCCTTATGAGATAGTAACAATAGTCACCAATTTACAGGGAAGGAAGCTGACATTCCTGTCTCATATTACACAATCTGCAAGTAAATCGTGTAGACGTAATTCTAAGAAGCTTGATTTTAAATTCTTAATTACTATGAAAACATACCTGTAGCAATGCACTCAAAACAAAGAGAGAGAAAGAGAGAAAGGACATTTAGTGCACATTAGTGATGCCAACAACCTTGCCCATGAGTGAAAGGAAGGATGTCACAATCAGCTGTACTTCTAGCCCAGAATATATACTATATAAATATATATAATAATGTTAATTATATAAAATGCATAAACATATAACATTCACTGATAAGCAAGAAATCTGTAACTCATTTTTTTCTATTGTGACACTGTATGCTGCTATGATAATAACTGCCAAAATTAGAGGTCTTACCAAGCTAGGTATTGTAGAACCAAGACAATGGTAAGAAGTTGAAGGGAAGAATGTAAGAAAATAAATGTAAAACAAACCAACACAAAAAACCCAACTCCAATAAAAAAAGTTAAAACGCAACTAATGAACAAAAAATACATGAAGTATTTACTTTTCTATGAACTTAGAAATGTCAAAAATAGTTTGTCCCTATGGAGTAGTAACACATTTAACTGGAGTTTTTGAAACTGCTTTAATGGAATAGAGATCCAGAATGAAGCCGACATGTTTCTTAACACAATTTGTCAAATATGTCATATTCTTACTACTCAAGGATGTCCGTGGATGTAGCGGTGGAATAAACCTCGCCTGAAAGCTTGTGAGACATGACAACTCTCAGGTGCCACCTGAGACACACTGAATCAGAATCTGTATTTCAATGAGATTCCCATGGAATTTGCATGCACATTTATGCTTGTATGTACAATATAGTTTCTTTGAAAAAAATAAGGCATGCTAATTTTTATCAAAGATAATATGTTATCAAAATTAAACTTTTTATCCTAATATGCCACTCATGGGCATTTGGTTCACAACATTCTTTCTGCCTTTTATGACACTTTGCCCCTTCTTTAGCTAATAAATTTGATTCTCCTCATACAGCCTGGGTTCCCCATTCTTTCTTCTTATAAGCCATCCTGGACTCTGGTCAAATTTGGTTGTTCTCTTGTTTATGTTACCATGAAACTTAGTTTAGGTAGCTCTAGCAATGTGTTTGAATTGGATTATAATTCTTTGTGTCTCACACAAAAAGTCATTCTTCCTATTTTCTTCATAAGTGAGGTAAGATATAATTTGGTCATCTGATTATTTCTTCAACATACATTATCTTTTTTATAAGAAGTTCTAGTAGAAGATTGGTTTTGTTCTATTACTTATTGAATTCATATATTTAAGCTTTGCTATGAAGGAATATGTTATAAACTAGATAGCTTTTTTATATTCTGGAGTCATTTGTATTGTATTGCTAGAGATGCGGATAACACATACCTTTTAAATTACAACGTAATATAGGCTTGAATAAGTAATTCAGATATCACTGATAAGTACTAAGATGAAAAGTGACAATGTTATTAACCTACTCTTTCCTCATTAACCTCATTCTTTGCCTAAGAGGTAATCATATTAACAGTTTGGTATGTATCTTCCACACTTTTTCTGTATGCATTGATACAGACAGAATAATATTGTTGGCTAACATTTTAAGTGCTTACTTTTGACATCTCCTTTTGATACATATAATGAAAATATTTCTTCAAATCTTTTGTCTTTTATATATTTATGACATCTTTTGCAGTGTGGAATATTAAAAATTATGTAGTAAATTACGTTAATCTTTACATCATCTGTTTTTTTTCCCCCCCTCATCTTGTGCCTTTGATTCTGACTGCCAGAAGTGTATTTTACTGAACTGTAATTATAGGGATCGTGTCTGGCTTTGCTTCTTAAAAAACATGTTTATTCATAATTATCCAGTACCGGTGCTGACACATTAGAAGGACTCAGTAGACATTACTGGACTGACTGACTACTTTTCTACTAAAATGAGTTTCACTAATTGAATATACTTTAAATTCGATACCAAATCTCATTCTAAAATCCTATGGAGTGGGTGACATATTAAGAACACTTGAAATGATTAAGCAGAACCTCTATAATTAAGGTAAATTTTATTATCTATCATTTTGAAAATTATATCTTAATCCATGTCAGAATGTACTTATCCTTCAAACTTTAAAACCTTGATTCTGTTCAGAGTGAACTTATTAGCAGAGTTCTTAAATGAGAGGCTAGATGCTGAAACAAGACTATTTTCAACATAACTCTCAAGCTGTGAAATAAAATTATGACTGATTTCATTTTCTTGCATTTGCTAATTTGTTAAAGAAACATGTAATTTTTTTTAAATGTAAGAGGATTCATAGCTAATGCTATTATTGAAACAGCACAAAACCAATTGCTATTATTTAAACATAACAGCTAATGACTTACAGCACTAATTCCCAAACTTCTATATTTGAAACATGGCTGTATATCATGACACATGTCTGTGATTGTCTACTACTTTTGAAGGCAAACACAACTATTCAAAAGTATATGGGAGTTAGGGGTGGGAGTCACATGTAGGCATGGGAGAAAATTTTTTTCCACCCATATTTATTATTCTAAAATCAATTTTTATTTATTTTGCAGTTTTGGGTAGTTCAATGTGTCATTCATTTCCCATTATGCACATTCATGGATACAACATTAAACAGCAGCCACCATACTTGGCAGGCTCCATATTCCACCTCATTTTATTTTTACATCAAATGAAAGTAATAAGTGTTTCCATATCATGTGACATTTGAAGAAACTGGTGTTGGAAGATATTAGGCAACTTGCTCAAGGTTACATAGTGAATAAATGGCAGATCTAGAAGAAGTGGAACTCAGCTCTGTTGTGCTGCAAAACTCATGTTCTTTGTTTTATCCTCCCAGGAGTTTCTGTTCTCCCAGCAAAATCTGATTTTGCCCAGTGCTTACAGTGTTCCTTATAAGAGTCCACAGTTTCAAAAGAACTTATTTTCTCCTTTTCCTTTTCTCTGTTTGCTTTTTTTTGTTGTTGTTGTTCCATTCTCCCTCCCTCTCTCTTCTTTCTGGTCTCTGGAATCCACTAATTTACTCTTTATCTTCATGAGATCCACATTTTACCTCCCATATATATGAGTAAGAATATGTGATATTTGTCTTTCTATGCTTGGCTTATTTCACTAAACATAATGACTCCCAGGTCCCTCCATGTTGCTACAAACAAAAGATTTCATTCTTTTTTATGGCTGAATAATATTCCATTGTGTATATGTACCACATTTCTTTATCCATTCATTTTTTGACAAACACTTAGGTTAACTCCCTATTGTGAATAGTGCCACAATAAACATGACAATGCAGAGATCTCTTATTTTTATTAATTTTTTGGATGTATATTCAGCAATGGAATTGCTGGATCAAGTGGTAGTTCTACCAAAGGCACTTACTTTTAGGTGCATACTAAAACACATACTAAAACACAATTACAAGGATGAAATTCAAATAAAGAGCAGAAAATTTTATTCACTATTGATCCAGAATTAAGGCAGGTTCAGTGTTTTTGAGGTTGGCTACTAGGGTCATAGTTCTTGTAATATGAACAAAGTTGGTGGTACAGCAGGAGGCCTAATCATCATCAGCAAAATTGGTGTGGTAATCAATGTCAATTTTTTTCTAGCATTGTTCCATAAACCTGCAATCAGACAAAAAGATTTATGACATATTTAGTGGGAATTAATTTTTACTGCGAGTGTTTGGCAAATTGCATTTTGCAAAATATTGTGGGCAAATCTTAGCAAGACTAAAACAACCTTGAGCCAAAGTAGAAGCAGATATTGGGTATGAAGGTATTGGAGTAGTTAGACTCTTCTAAGTTTTGAAATTGTGGATTTGAGATAAGATTACCTAAATCCTCAAGATCTCAGGAACCCTCAGCGTGTTTTTACATCACCTTCAACACCATATATGTGCCTCTGGAGAGAATGAAAAGCAATGGGATTATTGTTTAAGCCACGAATACTAACGGACTATCTACCTGTCAAGTTCCAGCACAGTGCTAAGAGTTTAAGATAGAGTGACATGCAGTAATGGCTGAGACAAGCGGGGTCCAGCACTCCTGGTGCTTTTCAGGTGAGCAGGAGTAAATGACAATGACAATAATTTTAGCAAGAAGGCAGCTGCAGAACTGTCTCAGAACTCACCATATTTATTCAGTTTTAAGATAACAAAAATAGTCAGGCATACCACTGATGTAATCATATATTTTTTTAAATTTGTAAAATAGAAAAAGAATACATTTTTTTTTTTTTTCTCAAGACAGAGTCTTGCTCTGTCACCCAGGCTGTAGTCCATTGGTGTGATCTAGACTCCCTGCAAGCTCTGCTTCCCAGGTTCAAGGGATTCTCCTGCCTCAGCCTCCCCGGTAGCTCTGATTACAGGCATGTGCCACCATGCCCGGCTAATCTTTCGTATTTTTAGGAGAGACGGGGTCTCACCATGTTGACCAGGATGGTCTTGAACTCCTGACCTTATTATCTGCCTGCCTTGGCCTCCCAAAGAAAATACTATATTGAATGTGCATATCAATTAGAAGATGAGTCTGGATTTTAGAAATGTTTGAATGTGGCTCAGAATTAAGAACGTCAGGGAAAATTTTCACGAGAATTAATATTTAATTGAAGGCTAGAAAGATGAGCAAAAACTGGAAGTTGTTGGTGCATGGTGGAGATAACTGAGGAAGACATGCAGCAGGCAGAAGGAATGACTTAGCTAATGTTCCTAACATGAAAAAGTATAGTGAGCTAGATAGCGCAGAAAGACAGACAACCCCTGAGGCTGGTCATCAACATCAATAAGTAACTCAAAGTAAAGTTGAAGAGCTTGCAAGGATTCAGCATATGAAAGACTTGTATATCATGACTCAGATTTCACATTAAGTCCACTAAAGAGTTTTAAATAGGGGAATGCCATGATCTAACAGCTATTAAAAATATTATGAGTTCAATGTGAAGAATGCATTGAATGGGGACAGAAGTCAGTGTGAGGAGATACCAATCAGAATGGCATTAACCCTTTTCAGAGAGAGGGGTTTCTATGCCACCTGCTTTTTAGGGTTACAGGGAATTAGATATATTTAAAAATACATGAAAAATGATGAACTGATTAAGAAAGAAATTTCTGAGCGTAAGTTTTGTTAGACAATAGGTTATCTATAGTGATGTTTGAGAATCCTTATCTGCGGAATGCTATACACTTACAACAGAGTGTGTAGCTAACAGCTGGCCAGGCTAGTGCACAGGCCTCTGGAGAGTTATACATCTATCGGTGAATGTACACCCCACACTTGTGCAACCAGCATTGTTTTGGTTGATGAGAGGATAACAAAATTTGGAAAATAATTACTGTATGTTATTGACTTCTAGAGTATGAAAGCTGATAAAAACAAACAACAATCTAATGAGTTAGGACAAGAAAGGGTATGTGTTAAAAGAGTGAGGGATTGAACTGGACATTGAAAATTTCAAGAGGTTAATGCAGATGGTTGAGGCATTCTTCATGGGAAGAATAAACAGAGAAAAAGGAAAAGAACACAAGTTGTATCTGAGACATTAACTTAATGTAAGTGAAGCAAAAATTACATAACTGGACTTTGATCTTGATGTCTTGCTCTCCCTTAGGTGCCATGTAAAATCCTTCACATAATCAAAAAGGCCTATCAGTTCTGCTTCTGGGTAGCTCTCAAATCCATATTCTTCTGAACTGTTTTTCTAAAGTGCATACCTGATCATACTTTTCATACTTTTCATGCTCTTAACATCCTTCAACATTTCACCCATTTTCTGTAGAGAAAGTCCATACTTCGTAATATGACTTATGAGACCTAAATGACTCCATGATCGGTCTCATGCTTAGCTCTCTGGAATCTTCTACTGCTCAACCTGCTTCCGTCTCTTTTCCACTATGAGTACTTTAGTCAGAAAAGATTTCCTTCCTTTTCACAGACAAGCCAAGTTCTCTCTTGCCTGTCAAATGTTGCATATAATTTTTCTTTCTTCTTGAAGGCTTCACTCCTTTATTTATCTTTCTCCCCTCATTTGTACATCACTTTCTCGAAAAACTTTCATATTTTCTTCCCCAATGAGACTGAGATAACAGCATCCCCCTTTGTTCCTTGTTAACCTCTTGTTTTTACTTGTATCTTCGCACTTTCACCATAAATTCCTTGCTTATACTCGTATTCGTATCTCTCCTGAAACACAACAACAACAAAAACAAACCCTATAAACTTTCGAGTGTATACACTAACTTACATTTCCAGTATTTGTAATAATACCAGGAATTTAGTAAACGCTCAACATGTGTGCTTGGAACGGATGACTGGCTGAATGGTTATCATTTTGAGAAGTGAGAAGTTGGCTTGGCTACTTGGAGAGCTCCTTATAAGAGCCTTTAAATGCAACTTGAACAAGTTTCATGTTTTTATTATTTTTATACTAGGGGTCTGCAATCATAAGCCAAATCTGGCACATGACTTACTTGGTTATATCCTGTGAGTTAACAGTAATTTTTACATTTTTAAAGAAATGAAGAAGGAGGAGAGGAGAAGAAGAAAAGAAGAAGACTGAGACTTTATGTGATCCATAAAGCCTAAAATATTTACTATCTGGCCCTTTACAGAAATAGTTTACCAGCGCCTGTTCTACAAGAATAAGTAATACGCCATCTTTGTAAACATTTCTCTAGAATAATGTTGATATTGATGTGCTTTTAACAACACTTGGCTATTTATATACTGAGTCTTTATTGGTCATGTTTTCAGTGTTATGATATAGCAGCTAATTTTCAAAAAACCTATTACCTAAATTATTTCTCATTTATCTGTTAGTTTTTTTCCAAAAATCAGGGAGATGAACTGGATTACTAATTTTTCATTACTTGTGCTGATATGGTATCATAATAATACAACTAGGTTTAAATTATGAAGTCCTTCTATAGTATAAATATGTAAAAAAGAGAAATGGGAAGTGATACTTCTGAGATTTACTTTTTTCAAAATTAATCCATTTACTTCTCAAAACAATGCATAAAACAAGTGACATACTTTTTGCTAATAATTTTTTAGTGACTATACTTCCTCACACATCATAGTTATCAAATAAATGATTGGTGGATGACTGGATGAGGGAATGAATGACCTAGACAGTGTATATTGGTTCAGAGAGTGTAAGTAAATCAGTCTCAGTCATATGACTAGTAAGTGACATAATTGGATGCTTTCACCTAGGGCTTCTCCTAAGGCCCATAACCATTTTGTGTTGCTCAAATATGGATGCCTTTTATCTTAAACCTTCCTTAATGAACATGACAATATAATATATTAAAATATTTTAATATTCATATTTAATATTCATTGAGTTAGGTATTATTATAAGAACTTTACATGAACATGTTTATTTAAACCCCACAAAATTGGAAGGAGTAGAAAATATTACCAACTCAATTTAATAAACCAGAAATGGAGGCACAGAAGGAACAAAACTCTACCACAATCAAACTGTGAGTAAAGCCCTTATGTGAAACACCTTCATTTTCAGAGCTCTTATCTACAGCTATATACAACTGAAGACTTGCTTTAGGGTACATACCTACTGTTATGTGTATAGCACTATGCTAGGTAATGTTTGCCTAATGATTAGCCTTCCTTTATGATCATAGTGTAGGTTAGCATAATTTTCCTCTTTTGGAAGCTGTGCAATGAGTTTATTTGTAAATCAATACAAATTCTATGGAGGATGAAATTGAAACTTAGAGGTTAAGTCATGTATTTACAAACGAATATTAGTATAAGTAAAATGGATTCATAGACCTTAAAGAAATATGCTATATATTTTTCTCATGCTAATATCTTACGGTTAGTTCCTAAATTAGAGATCCTGAGAATTGTGCTTTTATTATTTATTGTCTTCAACTTGGTGATAAAGTATCAGTTTGATAATGAAGTAAATGTGTGATATTTTGAAGACAGCAGTTTCCAACTGATGAAAGTTTTTTTATATATAGTTACAGATAACCAACTACTTTTACTGACAGTAATTTTAATTTTTTATAAATAATAAAACCAGTTATGGAGCAGAAAATATCTTTATTTTTGCGCTGAGAAAGTTATTTGGTGATACCAGAGAGATACAAGCAATAAACTTGTACACCTGCAAGAAATGATACTTACAAAGAATGTCTTTTTGTGTTTTATTTATTTTTAATTTTACTTTTTAATTATTATAGGTACATATTAGTTCTATATATTTGTGAAGTACATATGATGTTTTCATACAGGCATACAATGTGTAATGATCAAATCATGGTAAATGAGGTATTCATCACCTTAATCATTTATCATTCTTTTGTGTTACAAACATTCTAATTCCACTCTTTTAGTTATTTTAAAATATACAGTAATTATTGTTAGGCATAGTTACCCTATTGTGCTACCAAATACTAGTTCTTATTCATTCTAACTGTATTTTTGTACCTGTTAACCGTGTCCACTTCATCTCCTCCTTCCTGTTGTCTTTTCCAGCCTCAGATAACCATCATTCTGCTCTCTACCTTTATGAGTTCAATTGCTTTTTTTTAGTTCCCACATATAAATGAGAACATGTGATATTTGTCTTTCTGTACCTGATTTATTTTGCTTAACATAATGTTCTCCAGCTCTATCCATGTTGCTGCAAATAACAGGATTTCATTATTTCATTCAGTGGTTGAATAATATCCCATTGTTTACATGTATAATAATACCACATTTTCTTTATCCATTCCATCCATTAATAGCACATCACCTGATTTTATATCTTGGCTATTATAAATAGTGCTGCAATAAACATGGGAATGCAATTTATCTTTTCGATATACTCATTTCCTTTCTTTCGGATATATACCTAGCAGTGGGATTGCTGGATCATATGGCAGTTATGTTTTTAGTGTTTTGAGGAACCTCCATACTCTTCTCTATAGTGGTTGTACTAATTACATTCCCACCAACAGGGTATGAGGGTTCCTCTTTCTCCACATCCTCACCAGCATTCATTATTGCCTGTCATTTTTATAAGAGTCATTTTAGCTAGGAGAAGATGATATCTAATTTTAGTATTGATTTGCATTTCTTTTCTTTCTTTCTTTTTTTTTTTTTTTTAGAAGGAGTTTTGCTCTTGTCACCCAGGGAGGAGTGCAATGGAGTGATCTCGGCTCACTGCAACCTCCCTCTTCCAGGTTCAAGCAATTCTCCTGCCTCAGCCTCCTGAGTAGCTGGGATTACAGGCATATGCCACCATGCCCAGCTAATTTTTGTATTTTTAATAGAGACGGGGTTTCGCCGTATTGGCCAAGCTGGTCTCAAACTCCTGACCTCAAGTGATCCACCAACCTCGGCCTCCCAAAGTGTTGGGACTACAGGCGAGAGTCACCGCTCCTGGCCTTGATTTACATTTCTCAGATGATTAGCGATGCTGCGTATTTTTATATATACCCGTTGGCCATTTTGTATGTCATCCTTTGAGAAACATTTATTCAAATCTTGTGCCCATTTTAAAATCAGATGATTTGTTTTATCCTATTGAGTTATTTGAGCTCCTTATATATTCTAATTATTAATCTTTTGTTAGATGAGTAGTTTGCAAAATAAAAAGACTGTCTCATACTGTTTGCGATTGTATGTGCATGCAACTTTTACATGGTGATTACATATATAGATTAGAACAATGTATAGTAAAATTTATCCAGGTTAGATTTTGAGTATAGATCACATATAAAACAAGGGTATTATGTTACTGTCTTGTAAACTGCTAAATTAATGGTAAAAGAATATTTAAGAGACAAATCAATAAGGTCAAAATAAGGGAGGGAGGAGAAAAGAACAATAAAATTATGGAAGTTAAATATTAGCTAAAAGTGATGCCTGACTTATAAGAAGTAAGACAGCAGCATTTTAAAATGGCCAGTTGAGGGCTGGAAAATGGCCCAATTTATTCCACAGAATCGTTAAAAGTTTTCTGAACTGATGGCACCATATATATGTAGTTGCAATTATTTTATATATTTGTGTGTATGTACATATATATGTAATAATTGGAACTTTTATTTTGGATTTGGGGGTACATATGCAGAATTGTTACATGGGTATATTGTGTGATGCTGAGGCTGGGGTATAAATGATCCAATCGCTCAGGTAGTGAGCATAATACCTAATAGGTGCTTTTTCGTCCCCTGCCTTCCTCCTTCTCTCCCTGCTCTAGTAGTCCCCAGTGCCTTTTGATGAGATACAAGATAGGAAAGGGATAATTGTCTGGAGTCAGAACTTGAATTTTTACTCCCATAAAAACACGAACTCAGGCCGGGCGCGGTGGTTCACGCCTATAATCCCAGCACTTTGGCTGAGGCAGGCGGATCACCTGAAGTCAGCACTTGAAGACCAGCCTGGTCAACATGGTGAAACTCCGTGTCTACTAAAAATACAAAAATTAGCAGGGTATGGTGGGGAGCACCTGTAATCCCAGCTACGTGGGAGGCTGAGGCAGGAGAACCGCTCCAACCCCTGAGGTGGAGGCTGCGGTGAACCGAGATCACGTCATTGTATTCCAGTCTGGGCAATAAGAGCGAAACTGTCTCAACAAAAATCAAAACCAAAAACAAACAAAAAAATAACTGAAATATCCTAGATTATTTGCCTGCTAGCCAAGGGACTGTAAACTTTTATTTGAAAAATCTTTCAAACTGTATTGAAAAATTATAGAGCAATACTATATTCATTTAGTAAACATTTTGAACTTAGGATATTTTATTATTAAATCATTACACATGACTACATTATTTCCCAGCAGAATATTTCCTTAAAAACGTATGTGTCTTAGTTATCTTAAAGTTCCTTAAATTCAGTGTATTTCAAGATACTTACCAATGATTTGTTAAAGACGTTTATTGAATATGTATTGTGTTAGACAGTGGTAATAGAAAGCTAGAGATATGCTCTGACTGGCTGGGCGCAGTGGCTCACGCCTGTAATTCCAGCGCTTTGGGAGGCCGAGGTGGGTGAATTACAAGGTCACGAGTTTGAGACCAGCCTGGCCAATATGGTGAAACCCCATCTCTACTAAAAATACAAAAAATTAGCCAGGTGTGGTGACAGGCACTTGTAATCCCAGGCACTAGGGAGGCTGAGGAAGGAGAATGGCTTGAACCCAGGAGGTAGAAGTTGCAGTGAGCAGAGATGGCAGCATTGCTCTCCAGCCTGGGCAACAGAGCGAGACTCCATGTCAAAGAAAAAAAAAAAAAAAAAGAGAGAGAGAGAGAGAGATGCTCTCATGTCGTGGACCTTACATTTGAATCTGCAGTATATGTTGTTTGGGGTTTTAAAAAAATGTGGAAGAATCAGCCTCACTTTGAAGGTTTAATTTCTATAATTTATTTGTTTTTTTCTAATTTTGCCTTGATTTTTCACTAGGCTAACATTTTACCCAAATTTTATTGTCTGCTAATGGTTAAAATGTGATTTTTTTTTTTTTCATTTATACAGCATTTTGCCTTGGAGCAACCTGTGCATTTGATTTCATATAATTGCGGCAATTAATCAAGAACTAATAAATCACAATACTTTTTAGGCAAACCCATTGCCATGTTCATAAAGCAAAAGAGAAAAGCAAGTTATATTTATGTTTAAAATATTCAGGACAACAAGTACAGAGTATAAAGTTATTAGTCTGATGAGTTGAGGAAAAAAATTACGCATGCAAAGAACAAAATTTGTCATGTTTAAAATATATACTACTGAATTTTAGGATCTTGAAAACGTCCTATGTAGCATGTCTCTTTTTTGTAATGAATTTTGTAATCTTCAAATTAAAAAAAAAAAAAAAACTTTAAAAATAGAGAATAGCATAGAAAGAAATCAAAAGTTATCTATGATTCTTCAAACCTAGGATAGTCATTGAATGTGTATTTCTGTTTATGTTGAGCATATTTTTGGTAAATATATATGTAAATATATTTATATAAAAGTGAACTTGTACCCGTCTCTACTAAAAAATACAAAACATCAGCCGGGCAAGGTGGCGGGTGCCTGTAGTCCCAGCTACTCGGGAAGCTGAGGCAGGAGAATGGCGTAAACCCGGGAGGCGGAGCTTGCAGTGAGCTGAGATCCCGCCACTGCACTCCAGCCTGGGTGACAGAGTGAGACTGCGTCTCAAAAAAAAAAAAAAAAACAAAAAAAAAAAAACCAAAACGTGAACTTGTTGCACATTTAGTTTTATAACTTGAGGCTTCAAGTTAGGATTTTTTACCTTATTTTCTTAAATCATAGAGAATTTTTATAAGATATATTTTTAAATGACTGCATAATATTCCATTTTATGGCCATTCCCTGAGTCACTGTTATAAGGGATATACCTAATGTGGTTGGTTGTCACAGACATATTCACAATATTATGCAAAATTTATTTTCACCCTTTAGATTCAAAGATGACATCATATGCCCTATTTCTTGTGTGAATATTTGTAACAGATGGTCACAATAGATTGTTCATATGTTCTTGTTGTAGTTTGTTCAACCATTAATTACATACCCTAAAACTGACTATGTTTTGAGTATGAGCACCTAATGCCTGTTAGGTGCACAGAAAATAAATTTATCTCTGATCCACTTTTGATCATTCTTTTGATTATGAGTTATACATATATGTTCACTCAGTATTATTTTTTTAGCTAACCAGTTTATTAAGTGACCATCTATTCTAGTTAGGGCAGAATGTTAGCTTTGGAAGATGGAAAGGGTAACAATTTATTTAATTCTTTCCAGGAAGATCCCAAACACTTAATCAGAGCACGATGAGCAGAAGAAACAATGAGAGCCTGTGGATCTACGGAGAGTCCTGAGTTGACATCACCACAGAGTCTCTTACTATGCTTTAATGCTGAGCATTTCACTTAATGTCTTTAAACTCAGTTTCTTGTATTATAAAATTCATATACTTACAGGCAGCTTTGTAGAAAGCACTATAAATAATCATCATAATTCCTTTATAACACTGGCGACACATAAAAGTTGTGCCACAAATGGTGATAATTATAATTAGTGTAATTAGGATCTATAGGGATTAGGCCCACTTTCAGAAAGTCAACATCTGATCAGTTACAGATGAGAGACCATATGAGGATACTATAGAAAGACAAATGGTTGTCTGTAAGGGCAGTAATGAAATCTGTGACTGTCATTTTATAGCAATATCCTTCTTCTTCTAAATCTCACTCAACAGCAAATCAAGAACCAGACAATTTTCATTATATGGGCCCCATGGAAAGTAATAAATGGTTGTTCATAAACACTCCCGGTGATTTTCATGAGCTAAAGATAAATCTTTGGATGTGGACTTCTGCTTTTTTGGGTGGTGCTTACAGATGGGCAGTTGATTATGATGCATTAGTCAGCAAAGGTTAATCGTTTTCAAGGGAAGCTTTGGGCCTCCCTTAGAGGATAATGAAATCCACTGGAATCGCTCAGAGCAGCATTTGCAGAAAGATGTATCACCCTCACTTACCATAGAACATATCTGTCTAGTATTACTAAATATAAATGGATTTCTATTTACCGTAACTATGGAGTTCCTTTGCTTTACTGAAGTTTTCTGTAAAATTAGGAAAAAGAATGATTAAACAAAGGTTTCCTACATTCTTACTAAAACGTTAATAATTGATAAACTTGTGCAGTGAGCTTTTACTTCTAAAGCCACTTTATAATATTTAAAATATATATGAATACTTCATTTTTGTTTCAATTCAGTAAAATTAGGCATATATAAATACTTTTAACAATAAATCATAAAGTTTTCAGCTTTAGTTAACTAAAACACCATTAGTTGCTAGTTAATTAAAATAGCATAACAGAAGCAAGTAATAGCTCAGATAATGGAACACCAAAGAAACAACTTTCCTTCCTTTTTCTTTTTATGGTCTGTGTATGATAAAGCTAAAATTTATCTCTAATTCCAGAGCAACACTGCTAGCTCCAGTAGCAAGAGGAAACTAAAAAAGCTCAATGTTTTCTTCAAACTAATTACACTTTTAACCAAGCAATCCCTTGGGGTACTAGAAAAAGAAGCAGCTAATCTTTTGCTATAGAATGCATGAGCATTTTCATTTTTTTGTGTGTGTGTATATATATATACCTGTGTGTGTGTGTATACATATATTTTGTTCATATATAACATAAAAGAAGAGCTTGAACATGTAAGTGGGACTTTTTCTTTAGAACTACTGTCTGATTTATTATGAGTTTCATGCAAGCTGACTGATACAAACCTTTGCACAAGGTATTTCTCTTTGACAGGTATTTCTCATGTACATTAATGCTTTTAATTATATTGCAACAAATTTCAAATTTACTTTAATGTACAAAATATTCCAAAGACCTAAAATATTGTAAAATGCTTGTTTTGTTATAAAGATTCATACATAATTCATACTTAAGCCACCAGTAACTTTTCACTAAAAATTCTTCCAAGATGATTAATATTAAAATCTTGGCCGGGTGTGGTGGCTCACGTTTGTAATCCCAGCACTTTGGGAGGCCGAAGTGGGAGGATCACAAGGTCAGGAGATCGAGACCATCTTGGCTAACATGGTGAAACCCCGTCTCTACTAAAAAAATACAAAAAAGTAGCCAGGCTTGGTGACGGGCGCCTGTAGTCCCAGTTACTCGGGAAGCTGAGGTAGGAGGATGGTGTGAACCCAGGAGGTGGAGCTTGCAGTGAGCTGAGATTGTGCCACTGCACTCCAGTCTGGGTGCAGAGCGAGACTCCGCCTCAAAAACAAACAAACAAACAAACAAACAAAACCTTAAGATATTGATAGCTTCAAAATTTTATTGAAATATTTTAATTCATAACTCATTTATTCATCTATATCTTAAACACTTAGGGTACATATGTGCCAGTCATTTTCTAAGTGATGAAAATCAAGATAGATATCATTTATTCGTAATCTACTATTTTAAAATAGTTCATCCATCGTTACTACATTAGGGGCAATACAGTAAAGTAGTTAACATGAGGGTTCTTAAAGCAGACTAACTAGTTTGAATACAGGCTTCCCCTTGCTAGCTATGTAATCTTGTTTATTGCCTCTCTATACTTTACTTTTCTCATCTATACATTGAAGAAAAATGACACCTATCTCCACTGTTTTTCTATGTAAATGGAAATACTAGAGCTTCATTCCAGGTGTTTTGGAAATCTAGGTGTGTTACTAGCGTATATCCTTTTGGTCACTCCAAATTCTTAATACTATTTATTTATTTACTTTCTTATTTTCAACTTTCACCCATCATCTCACAACATATCGAGTACTGTGCCATCCTTCTGTTAATGCTTTTCTTTCTTCTTCAAAATTTTCTAAGGCTTTTTTTCTTTTTTTAAAAGGTTGGTTTTGAAATGTAGAATGCACATAACCAAGACAATAATAGGAAATGACTTAAAAGTATATACTAGACATAATGATTTTATAGGTTTCCTGACCACTTTCTGGTGAACTATTGTAGGATCCCTGTGTGTTATTTTAAAAATTAATCTCTTCCGCCTAAAACCTATCTCCCAGTTTTCTTGTCTTTTCTAGGATACATTCTACCACACTTTTCCCTAATAGTCACACAAAAATAGTTCAAAGGAAATCAACACATTTTAAAAAGTATTTTATATGAAGTTGGAAATGCAATCTAGGAGCATGTTGAATAAGATGTGCACAAATTCTAATTGGGTGACTATGAATTTTTATAAAGAGAAACAACAGTTTAATATGCATCCAGATCAAGAAACTCAGTATAATCAGAGACCCAGAAGCTCTACAAACTCTTATGTGACATGCCATTGTCACCCTACCTTTAACCCTCCTTTGGCACTAAGGTTAATTATCATCTTAACTTCCAACATCAAACAGTAGTTTTGTCTGGTTTTGCATTACCTCCTTTAACTCCATCAAGAATACTTAAATGTAAACAAAGCCAGTTTCCTTCCCACACTCTTATGTACTGATAAAGAAAAAATAACATTAATTCTCATTGGAAAGCTATGGAGATACTTCTAAAAAAAACAGATTCACTGATAGAAATACTATTTCGAAAGAGAAAAACAAAAAACAAACTTGTGTTTTTGAATCTGACTTCATTTCTTGCTAACACTGGAATTCTGAGCAGTTTATTTAATGTCTCTGATTCACAATTTCCTCCATCTTAATGAAATTGTTGTAAGAATTGAGTAGGATGTGGAAGAGCTTACTAAACTATAAAGTGCTATAAAAATGCAAGATATTAGCAGGAGCAGCAGTAGTAGCTTTGCAAAAAAAGAAAAATGAGAGACAATTTTGAGCACAGCTGGTCAGTGTAGGATGTGTTCTGGAAATGGCAAGTACCGTATACAGATGAGATTGCAGTTATAGTGTCAGGTACATGGTGGAGAGATTAAATATGGGCCATTAAATTAAAAATGTAGTTTTGACATATGTTGAATCAATCTCTATTAACATGTGGTATCACCTAAACATATTTTTTAAAGTTACTTATTATTTAAAGTTATTGCTTTTCTTGGTAACAATTGAAATTATGTTTTAGAAACTTAGGTATGGTGAACATATTTTATAATTTTGAAACAAAAAAATAATTTTAGTTCAGCATCTGTACTTCAGAATATGAAGGTTAGTATAACTTGTATTATTGGGAAGAGAGACCTCTGGACTAATTTCTTCTCCTTAAAGATCCTGGTGTGGAGTCGGGCGCCGTGGCTCACGCCTGTAATCCCACCACTTTGGGAGGCTGAGGCGGGCAGATCACCTGAGATCAGGAGTTCAACACCAGCCTGGCCAACATGGTGAAACCCCATCTCTACTAAAAATACAAAAATTAGCTGGGCGTGGTGGCAGGTGTCTGTAATCCCAGCTACTTGGGAGGCTGAGGCAGGAGAATCATTTGAACCCAGGAGGCAGAGGTTGCCGTGAGCCAAGATCGTGCCATTGCACTCTGGCCTGGAGAACAAGAATGAGACTTCGTCTCAAAAAAAAAAAAAAAAAAAAAATCCTGGTGTGAATGAGAAAGGAAAAAAAGTACTTCTGCGCCCACTGAAAAATATTACTTGGTGATCAATAGGTAAAATTTAATTATCTAAGACCATGGGCTTAATACTCATGTCTGCATAGGAATCACTTGAGTGGTTTGTTAAAATGCAGGTTCTGAAAACTACCTTTGGAGATTCCAGTTCATTATGTCCCTGAATGGGCCCAAGAGATACTGATAAATGTGGTCCAGGAACAACATTTTAACCATCACTGAATGACAAAATCAAATATTCTGATTCTCATTTTAGGGGACAAAGAACTTGAAAAATACGCAACTCTCAGGCTACAGGCAGGTCAGGAGGGAGGACAAATACTGAAGCACAGTAGAGCTTAGGAATGAAAAGAAGGGTGGAAATATGAGTATTCAAGTGAACCAGGCAAGAAAAGATGCAGAACCCCAGAAGAGCATTAAAAGCCACGTGAGAATCACATAAGACAGAAAAACTGTGCACATGAGAGATGCTTCAGAAGAGTAAAATTCCAGAAGTTTAAGAAAGTGATCATTCAGAAGACTGTGGAGGCAGCTAATCTTTAGTACTCTGTGTTAGTATGTTTTCACGCTGTGCTGATAAAGACTTCCCAAGACTGGGAAGAAAAAGAGGTTTAATTGGAATTACAGTTCCACATGACTGGGGAGGCCTCAGAATCATGGCGGGAGGTGAAAGGCACTGCTTACATGGCAGTGGCAAGAGAAAATGAGGAAGAAGCAAAAGCGGAAACCTCTAATAAACCCATTAGATCTCATGAAACTATCACAAGAATAGTATGGGAAAGACCAGCCCGCATGATTCGGTTACCTCCCCCTTGGTCCCTGCCACAACACATGGGGATTCTGGGAGATGCAATTCAAGTTGAGATTTGGTGCGGACACAGCCAAACCATATCATACTGTAACATATGACACTTGATAAATGTGAAAGAAATCTATCAGCTCTGTGATTTAGACACAATTAAATAATAGAAGAATAACATGCAGTTCCAAGGCATCACTCATTCATCGCTGGAGAATGTTCACTAATGCTGAGGCTGACTCAGGGTTTGTGGGTCTGGAGTGTATTCAGTAACAAACAAAAGAAACAAAACAAGAATAGAAAATTATGGATCCAAATGCATTTTTCTTTAGAAGGAGAATATAAATTACAAAATATAAATTTTAAAAAGCTGACATTCACAACATTTAGAATAGTAACATAAAATAACTATAGCAATTGACTGGCACATGTCTACGATATTCTCCTTAATTTATTTTGGCTGCATACTCTTGAGTCTCTTTGTAATTTGACAATTGTCTAATACTGCTTTTTCTTTTTCTTTTTCTTTGAGACAGGATCTTGCTCAGTCTCCCAGGGTGGAGTGCAGTGGTGCAATTCCAGTTCAGTCACTGCAGTCTTGACCTCCTAGAATCAAGCCAATCCTCCTGCCTCAGCCTTCAACATAGCTGGGACTATAGGCTCATGTCACCATGCCTGGCTAATTATTTTTATTTTTTGTAGGGATAGAATCTCACTGTGTTCCCAGGCTGATCTCAAACTCCTGGCCTTAAGCAATCCTCCCACCTCAGCTTCCCAAAGTGCTGGGATTACAGGTGTGAACCACCACACATGGCCTAATATTGCTTATTAAAATAATAGAAAGATAATACATTCTTGTCTGCAGCATTAGTTATTGAATTGTTAAAAGTTGTTATTATTACTATTGGTAGTTTTGAAAAGTTTATTTTGGCTTCACAGTTCTATATCCACGATGCTGCATCTGTACCTTTCTTGGCAGCTCCTTGCTCAGGTGAATCTCTTGCTGGGAGAAGGTCTCAGAAAATTCAGGCCTTTGCTTTTTCTTGGGCCCTGACACTTGCTGCTTCTTGCACTTCCATCTCTGCATGATCCTCTTTGCTGCTACGTTTTCAGGGTTTGTGGAGAGGCTGAGTGTGGGGTGAGATGGTCATGAAGCTATCCCTACAAAATGTAGAGAGCAGAGTGAGGTCTGCAGTCTGCTTTTCCTGGGGCTTCTTGATGCTCGTTTAAGTTCATAAGGAACACGTTGTCGCTGGCTGTGTGTGGATTCCAGCCTGCAACCTGGAGACAACCACCGGGTCAGGGAAGGCCTTAGGCTGGGACAATGACTATGTCCTTTATATTCTTGGAGAATAACTCTCTATCCTGGGGTGTCAGGCGTTTGCTAATGAAAATATGGTTTTAGCACTGGTTTGAATCCCTAACATAGTAATTGGTATGTCATACATTTCCAAATCTCAATGGTCCCCAGAGATCACTTAATGTTTGGATTCATGTTCAGACAAGGAAGGGATATCAATGATTGGGTTATTTTGAAGCACTACATATCTTGCAGAAAAGTGAATTACCTTCATAGGCACAGAGGCCTTATAGGCATATAGGCACCAGGGCCATTTTGGTCCCAATATAAATGAAATTTTCATGATTGTTTCCAAACATCAATTAGCTCAGGCTTATGGGATAAAAAGCTATTTATCATTACCATATCAAAGTCTAAACAGAAAAATACACTTTCTGTTTAGACAAGAAAATACAAGTCATCAAAAGATTAGATAATTTGCTTCAAATTAGAACCAGACATAACTAAACTGTTATTTTGAATGGTGTGTACCATGCCCTCCCCCAATTTTGATAGTTGGCTGACAAATAAAATGATTTAATTAAATATCTTACAGTTGTGCTGTATTACATTACATTTTCTGAGAACTTTTAGAAAGTTGTTCTTCAACTTAGTGTTCTAAATTGTGGGTTATCATAATCACCACTGATAATTTGTTCCATTGATTGAACCACTTAAGGGATTCTGCCAGTCAAATGATGAGCATTTTTAGGGGATAACATATGGAATAATTGAAGTGTTTAGAAAAACTGACTGTGAGTAATAATTCTAATTGTATTTGACTGACAGAAGAAACGCCTCATGATTATTTAGTGTAGGATCTAAAGCAATGCTTATCATTAATCTGATTTTTCCTTCCTAGCTAAAGTCAAAAAAAAATCATACTGTTGAAAGAATGTAGAATACAGAAGGAAAGCATGGGTTTTTGTAAGGTATACTGCTGTTAAAGAACAAAATATAATATTCTGATGTCCTAGGTATTGTGGTGTTGGTAGTGTTCATGTCTAGTATGGTGACTGGGCATTTGACCAGTGGTCTCACCAAAGAATATTGTATATGTGTGTGTGTATGTGCACACGCATGTGCATGTGAAGAGATACAGTGGGAATTGGAATTGGGTGAGTTCATGTAAAACATGGTCACAATCTCTATCAGTGTCTCCTTCCCCTACCCAAAACCACCTTTGAATATCCATATTCATTAAAAGTAAACATGCAGATTAATTAAAATTCATGTACATGCTATGCAGATCAGGATTAAGATAAATCATAGAGCCCTTTCAGCTATATTCCAACTAGATTTTCGCCATTAAGTGTCTCCTGTATAAGAATTATTGATTAGTATTCTTGTGTGGCATCCATACTTGATAGAACTGTAAATGGGCAGGAGGAAAGAATGGCAGACCAGCTTGTATTATGTAACTAGTGGGCTCTTGTACATTACTGATTAGATCTCATGTGATACATTGCACTGAGTGTCTTCTTCATGTACCTATGGCATCATATCCATGTTCTGCAGGCTGTTCGATGAGAAAAGAGGTGAATCACACAGTCAGGTATGATGGATTAGACCGGAGTAACCAAGAAGTACAATCTTACAATTCCACTTTTCAAGGGTTGTGTTGAGTGGATGGGCAAAAGCCTGGATCGAGGCCTCTTTTGTGTACAGACATATGCGCGCACACACACACACACACACACCCCCACTGAGTTTTAGGAATTTCTTGGATCCCTTCTAGTAAAATTAAATCTAGTCAAAGTATTGGATTTGTGTTGTATATTCAAACTTTAAACACAGTATTTCCTGGGGATACTAAGATTTGTTCTGAGGTTTACATGTAGCAACTAATGGGTAAAACTTAGCATCCAAGTGTTGAAATTCTCTTCACTGTTTTAAGTTAGAAACAATCATAGTAAGAATTGATTAATGCTGAATGATCAAGATACAGTTAATTATCTTTAATAATTATAAGAGGAAAGAAATTAAATGTAGAGTTTTTATCTAATATAGTATAACCTTCATATGAGTTTTTTCATAGTCTTGTGTTATTGCTTATACTTTTAGTGTTATACTGCTATTGGTCATGAACTGAGTGTAGCAACTAGTTTCATATTTCTTGGTATCTCAACCGTAGTTTCCTGTCATTAGAGATGCTTAATAAATGCATGTAATAATGTTATTTAAAAATTTCTAGAGCTACCACTGCTCTTTACTTATTTTTAGGATAACTCCCGTGTACAGAGGACAAAGAAGCAAGATGAACAATTTTACAATGAGCTCTTTACTGTTCCACCAAGCTCTGTTCTCTATGTAAAGCAATGAGTCAATAACATTTATTAAATAGCAATATTGTGCCTGGCTGGGTCCCAGCCCTAATGTCCACTTATAGAACCTTGGCAACTTTCATGTCTGTGCTAGTTGTGATACCATTAAATTGGGAGAATGGTATTTAAGATTTCCGACATTGTAGAAATCAATATTGCTGTCTGGCATGGTAGGAAATTGTGAATTTGTCGTATTGTATTTTTTTTTAATAGAAAGATAATAATTGAACTTTTCATTACTAATAGATGTTTATAGAAAGAGTTACATGGTACCAAATCAAGATTGTTAAGATGTAAAAACCATTCTCAATGTTTGACACTCATCAATACTTTATATTCATAAAAAATAGTATTAACATTTCATATGTATTTTATTTTTATCTGCATAAAGGTGAAATGTGTCATATATACACATTTCCCATTTCTTGAGGGACATAATAGTTAAGGAACAGTGCAAATCTGGGGTCTTGGAACTCCTAGTGCAGGTGCTATTTGTTTCACACTCTGAGTTCATGAGCGTCATCAGTTCTAATCTCTAATTTGAACATTGCCCTCTCTCTCACTTAGGTTGGCCCTTATCCTTCTTTATTTGTTATTATGATTGCCTTTTACCTATTTTTTCCCTCCACTATCCCTATGACCTCATTTGCATTTCAGTTGTAGAGAAACTTCTCATAACCCATAAAGGAAAAGGAGAAAGATATGATTACAACTTTCAAGCATGTAGTTGCTATTATAGATGGTATAGAAGAGTATATTTCTTTAGGATGTTTGTTGTTCTGCCTTTGTAACAGATATTTCAGCATATTGAAGTCATGTCTCTGAGTTGCCCTTGTCTTTTACAATTAAGTCATCCCTCTCCTAGGAGACATGCTCCTGTTTTGCCAGCTGATTTAATGATGATTGTGTGAATAGTGTTGAAAGTGACACTCTGCCGTCATGTTGGTTGCAGAGAGGTCATCAAAAGTATAGATGGCAAGGAGCAATCAATACATCTCTATTATACACAGATGGAAGGGAAGTGTTTAAGACAGCAGTTCTATCATCTAAAGGTGCTTGTATATTCTCAAAGTAGCTGTCTTTAAAAGAATCAATTTTTAATGGGGTTAGGGCCTTATCACTTTAAAACTGTTTGGCCAGTCTATAACTTTCACAAACACCTCTATGTCATTTCTCATTTGTGGAGTTCTGTTTCAGCAAAAGTGCCTAGAGAAAAATTTACAAACAAACAAAAAACCATCTAGTTTTTCTTTGAAAGAAATTTCTTATACAACAATTCCAATTTTGGGGATTTTGAAATTAATAGCTCCCTATTAAAACAAAATACCAGTTGTCAAAAATAGTCAACACATTATGAAAAGAGCATGCGTTTTTAAAACATCCTTAAACTTAGAAGTAAAACATAAATAAATCCTTCCTGTAGATGGCTTAGTAATTGGATGGGAGTAAAAATTGAGTTGGTTAGAATTGAGTAAGAACTCTTTCAAGCTGGATAATGACAGTACTGATATGAAACTAACTCAGGCTTTTCACCAGAGCTTGACATCTTAGCATTAGCAGCCTCAGGGACTCCGCTGTTGTTGCTGAGACTTACTGTGGTTATCCGCTATATCTGAGTCTCGCTGGCATTCCAAAACAGTTCTGTTTTAACACAGTAATGTTGATCTAATGGCAGTAACTTTTGGCTTTGTGTTGAAAGACTTGTGACATCTATTACATATAAAATGTACCTACTTTAATTTTGTCTACATAAAATTTTACCTTACAAATTTTTTAACATTTTATTGGTTTATAATTGGCATATAATAAATCACATATATTTAGACAGTAAAATTTGACGTTCTGTCATATGAACCAAGTCCACATTCAAGAAAATGAAAGAATGTATCAACTTCAAAAGATTTCTTATGTCCTTCTGTTACCCTTCCTTTCATTGCACTCGATCACATTGTGCCCCTTTTCCTTAACAAGCATTAATCTGCGTTCTGTCACGATTAGATTGTATTTTCTAGAACTTTTACATGATCAGAATCATAGAACACTTTTTTTTGTGTAGATTATTTCTCATTTTTTCTTGAGATTTGTTTCTGTTGATAAGTATATCAATACTTCATTTCTTCATATTGCTTAGTAGTGTTCCATCATGTGAATTTATCTCATTTCGTTTGTTCATTAACCTGCTGATAGATATTTGGACTGCTTCCAATTTTTATTTCTTATATATAAAACTTCTATGATCATTCATCTTCTAATCTTTGTAGGGATATATTCTTCCATTCTTCTTGAATATCCAGAAGTAGAATCTCTGAGTTACATGGTAAGTATATACTTATCATATTAAGAAATTATCAGATCAATTTATTTTTTGAGGTGGTTGCACCATTTTACATTTCAACAAGCAGTATATGAGGGTTTTAATTGCTCTATATCTTTGCCAAGAATTTGTATGGTCAGTCTTTTTTGGAAAACTTTATAGTTAATATTATTTTTGATTGCCAAGGCATAATTATGTACATTTATGGGGTACAATGTGATATTTTGATATATGCATACAAAGTGGAATGATTAGATCAAGCTAACTACATGTGTAATGGCATCTTGCTGTGGTTTTAATTTGCATTTCCTAATAACTAATGATACTGAATATCTTTTCCATGTGCTTATTTGGCACTCATGTATCATTATTGATGAAATATTTATTCAAATATTTTGCTAACTTTTATATTTGGGTTATTTGTTTTCTTATTATTTAGTTTGAAGTAGTCTTTATATATTCAGGATACACCTTCTGTTTTGGATTTTTGATTTGTAAACATTTTCTGCCTTTTTGTAGATTGCCTTTTCTTTGAATAGTAATTTTCAAAAAGCAGAAGTTCTTAATTGTGTTAATGTTCAATTTTTACATTTGTCCTTTTGTGAAAAAATTTCATATTATTTAACTTTTCAATTGCATGCATTTGATATTGTGTCTAAGAAATATTTGGTTTAAAAAGATTTATAATCTTTCTTTCCAGAAGTTTTATAGTTTTAGTTTTTATATTTCAGTCTAAAGTAGGTTATTATTTAATTGTTGCAAATAGTGTGAAGTACATATCAACATTTTATTTTTGCACATGCATATCTAATTATTCTAACATAATTTGTTGTAATGGTTGAATGGTTATTCTCAGAAGTGCCTTTGGACTATGGTCAAAAAATATTTTTTCAAGTTGATATGGGTCTATTTTGGAACTCTTTATCATTTTCCATTTATCTTTTTGTTTATATTTATGAGATTTCCATAGCATCCTAATTACTTCAGCTTTATAATAGATCTTGAGATTAGATAGTGTATGTCTTCCAATGTTCTTTCTCAAAGATTTTTGGCTAGTCTAGGTTCTTTCTATTTCCATATGAATTTTTGAAACATCTTGTAAAATAGTACCAAAATGTCTGCTTGATGTTGGATTGGGATTGCATCCAGTCTCTAAATCTATAGACAAATGAAGGGAGAATTAACATTTTAACCACATTCTGATCCATGAACATATTATACCTATTTAAGATTTTTAATTTACTGACTCTTTTGTAGTTTTAAGAGTACAAGTCTTGCACAATTTTGTCAGTTTTATCACCATGTATTTAATCTTTTTAATACCATTTAAATTTTAAAAATTTGACTACAGCTAGTATGTAAAATTCAATACAGTTAATTTGTGTAGTTGGTCTTGTATCCTTCGACCTTGCTAAGTTCAGTTATTAGTTCTAGGCACATCTTTGGAGCTTTTTGGACTATTTTTTAATAGATGATTATGCATTCTGTAAAATCAGTTTACTTCTTCTTTTCCAGTTTCTCATCCAGTTGAACTAAAATGGCTTATTACATAGAAATACTAAGAATGGATATCCTTGACTTTCTCTTTCTTTCTTTTTTTTTCTTTTTAGATAGTCACTTTGTCACCCAGATTGAAGTGCAGTGGCGCAATCTCGGCTCACTGTAACCTCTGCCTCCTGGGTTCAAGCGATGCTTCTGCCTCAGCGTCCCAAGTAGCTGGGATTACAGGTGCCTGCCACCACACCTGGCTAATTTTTGTATTTTAGTAGAGATGGGGTTTCACCATGTTAGTCAGGCTGATCTCGAGCTCCTGGCCTCAAATGATCCACCTGCCTCAGCCTTCCAAAGTGCTGGGATTACAGGCGTGAGTCACCGTGCTTAGCTGACTTTTTCTTTATGTTGAGACAAATATGTAGTATTTCACTATCAGACATGACATTAAATGTAATCTGTTTTCTAGATTTTCTTTGTCAGGTCAAGGAAATTCTCTTCATCTGTCTTATCTCAAAAATTCTTTTATTGGTAACAGTGGTTAGATGTTTTCAATATTTTTTGCATCTATTAAAAGTGTACTTTTATTTGTCTGTCATAAAGGCAAATTAATCATGTTAACTTTTAATTGCTAAGCTAACTTTGCAGTCCTAAAGTGAACGTCACTTGGTCACGATTTACTTTATTTATATAACTACGTTTGAACTGTAAGGCTTTGTTAGGAATTTGTGCATCTATGTTCAGATTATACTGCTCTGTAGTTTTATTTTCTTGTAATGTCTTTGTCTGGTTTTTGTCTTACAGTAATAGTGGTCCCATAGATTGAGTGGTCTCATTAAATATCTGGAGATATTCAGTAGAAATCTCCAGTGATGATATTTAGGGCTACAATTTTCTTTGTGGAGAAATGTTCTCTACAAACAATTCATTTGCTAGAAAATGAACTGTTACCTATGTGTTCTTGAGTGAGTTTTGGTCATCTGTCTCTTTCAAGGCTATATCCATTTCTTCATTGCCTAAAGTTGTTAATAGTATTCCTATACTAAGTTATCTTTTTAAAATGTGCAGAATCTGTGACTATATCACACTTCCATTCCTTATATTGGTAACTAGCATCTTGTTTTTTTTCCTTCCTGATTAGTCTGGCTAGTGATTCTTCGATCTTCTTAGTAATAATGCATTTGGCCTTCATTTAAAAAAAATAAATCAAATCTAATAATCTCCACTTTTGTAAATATAGTTATATAATTTTTATTCCTTAAAAATGTTTAAGGTATGTTTTGTGGGCTGAAATATGATCTATCTTTGTGAGTTTGAGAAGAATGTGCATTCTGCTATTGCTGTGTGGAGTGTTAAGTAAATTTTTATTAGGTTATGTTGGTTGGTGGTGTTGATGAGGCTCCTTTTATCTTTTCCGATTTTTTGCCAAGTAGTTCTATCAATTGAAGATAGAGAACAGTTAAAGTCACCAACTATAATTACTGGTTTCTGTTTCTCTCCTTGAATTTCTATTCATTTTTGCTTTCAAATTTAAAGATACTTTATTTCTCTCTTTCTTCCTTTCTTCACATTTATTATCAGTAAGTATTCTGAAGAATTTAAGTTTTATCGTTATGTAATTTCTCTCTTTCTTTCTGGTAATTTAATTTGTGCCAAAGTTGAATTTACCTTATATCAATGTTGCTACTACTTTTTCAAAAAATTAGTGTTTGGCAAATATGTCTTTTTTCATTTTTGTACTTTTAACCTTTTAGCCAATGCTGTCTTTAGGTTTGATGTGAGCTTCTTAAAGATAGTATATAACTGGATCATGTTTTTATAATACACTCTGTAAATATGGGTTTTGTGCCTTAATATTTATTTAATATAATAAGACACCGTTCTCAATTTTGCTTATGGGTAGCATTCTGAAACATTTTTATGCATGTATTTTTATTTTTAAAATTTTGTTAATAAAATTGTATACTTTAATGTGTACACTGTGATGTTTTGATATACATACATGTAATCAACTGATTAGAACAAACAAATTAATATAGATATATTAAGTGTATAACTTTTGTTTGTTAAAACTATTTACAGAATAAAGTGGTTTTGCTAACAACAAAAAAACACATATTCATCTATTCACATAGTTACTTTTTTTTTTTTTGGTGTGTCAAGAACACTTAAGATAGATTCTCTTAGCAAAATTCATGTATACGACACAGTATTATAAACTATGTTCTCCATGGTCTACATCAGATCTCTAAAACTTTCACCCTACATAATTGAAAATTTGTATGTTTTGACCCACATCTCTCGATTTCTCCAGCTCTCCACACCCCTAATGCAGTATTTCTTTCTGTATCTGCCTTATTTCATTCGGAATAATATCCTCAAGGTTCATCTATTATGTCACCAATGACAAAATTTCCTTCTTTTTTTTCAGGCTGAATAACATTTCACTGTACATACATACCATAAGTTACTTATCCCAATGGATACTTAGATTTTTTCCGTATTTTTGGCTATTGTGAATAATGTTATAATAAACATGGGAATGTAGATATCTCTTTGAGATACTGATTTCATCTAATGTAATTTCATTTGGATATATACCCAGAAGAGGGATTGTCTCCATTACTTCCAGCTGAAACATCATAGGTGTTTCCTAAGTTTTAAGTCTTGTATAAAAACTCCACCAGTGTCTACCATTCACCATGAACCCTGTTAAGGAAGCTTAATTTTTATATATTCCCCCTCTTGTCTCTTCATTTCTGTATCTTCTGTGTAATCATGCCCTCTTGCTAAGTAATTCCAGCATAAGTTCTTGGAATATTAAAATCACAAGCTTAGGAGAAAGAGTAAAATTGCTATTTCCCCTCCTCCGCCCTGCCAAAAAGGTGCTTTTTTGTTTTGTTTTGTTGTTGTTGTTGTTGTTTTAAAAAGTTAGGACTCTTTATTCAGGCAGTAGAGTAAGGAGCAGCAAAGCGGGAGGGCTACACCATCACCACGGCAATAGAAAGCTTCATAAACGTAAATCTCTCGACTTCTGTTGGGCAGACTCTTCCTAGTTCAAGAGAAACACATTTTAACTGACTGAGAACAAGGCCAGGCAGCCTGGCTACAGTGTGGAAGGGCGGCTGGATGTGGTACCTCTGGTCATTCCTGGAAGTGCTTGATGAGGGTTTCCAGCAGCTCCTGCTTCTTCAGCCCACTCTTCAGCCTGTATGCCCAGGGTGCCCCTTTCAGCTTGGGCAAAGTGAACTTGCCCAGTGTACCTTTGCTGGTGTGGGTCTTCAGCTCCTCTTCTGAATACTCTAGCTTGGGCCTTTTGCTTCTGGAACCTTCATTATTGTGTTTTCTCTTGGTAACTTTCCCGTCAGGATTGTCATCTGGTGGGTAGACAAGTTCCTCAAACTCATCCACCAGGGAATCCAGTCATATAGTAGTTCTATTTTTAATTATTTGAGGAAACTCTATGATATGTTCCATAATGGCTATACCAATTTACACTGCCACTAATAGTGTACAACCATTGCCTTTTCTCCACATTCTCACCAACACTTTTTTTGTTTTTTTTTGGTAACAGACATATGAAGCGATATCTCATTGTAGTTTGATTTTCATTTCCCTGATGATTAGTGATGTTGAACACATTTTCACATACTTATTGACATCTGTATATCTTTTTTTTTTTGAAAAACGCTCTTCAAATCCTTTACCTAGTTTTGAGTTATTTCTATCTTGCTATTGAGTTGCCTGAATTCCTTATATATTTTGGATATTCAGTTCCTTATCATATATATGATTTGAAAATATATTCTTCTATACCATAGGTTCCCTTTATGTTTTATTGGTTGTTCCCTTAACTTTGTAGAAGCTTTTTACTTTGATGTAATCTCACTTTTTTGCTTTTGCTTTTGTTGCTTGTGCTTTTTCTGTCATATCCAAAAAATTATTGCCAAGATCAATGCCAAGGAGCTTGTCCCTATGTTTTCTTCCAGAAGTTTTGAGGTTTCAGGTCTTAAGTCTTTACTTCATTTAGAATTAATTTCTGTATATGGTGTAAGGGTTCAATTTCATTATTTTGCATGTGGATATCCAGTTTTTTAAATGCCATTTGTTGTAATGACTCTCCTTTCCCCATTGTGTATTATTGATGCCTTCATCAAATCTTAGTTGCCTGTGTATGTGTGGATTAATTTCTGGGCTCTCTTTTCCGTACCATGGTCTATGTGTCTATTTTTATGACAGTGTTGGCATCCGTTGATTATCTTCCATTATTCAAGCTGTGATTTTCCTGGTACTTTGTATGGTGAGTGATTTCAATTGATCCTGTTTTGGGTACTATGTTGTTTGATTCTTCATCTTACTTAAATCTTGTGTTTGAATAAGTGGCCACCTTGCTTAGGTTTAGTGTATAAGTCCTGGCTACTTCTATGGGCTGTGATTCAAAGGATAATTTAGTTTTATAATCCTTGTGATGCTATTATTGTCTGCTTCATTTGTGTGATGGCCAGAAGCTGCTCCACAAATGCAGAGGCTCTTATACACGGTCGTTCAGTTATCAAAACTTTCGCTGCGTTGATTCTAGTCAACATCAATTGCACATCAATAAGGCATCTACACAGGAATTCCTATTCAGGTTTTTTGTTTGTTTGTTTTTGTGATTTTGACAGAAAATCACTCTGTTACCCAAGCTAAAGTGCAGTGGGCAATCTCGGCTTATCACAACCTCCATCTCCTGGCTTCAAGTGATTTTCCTGCCGCAGCCTCCCAGGTAGCTGGGATTACAGGCACACGACACCATGCCCAGCTAATTTTTATATTTTTAGTAGAGAGGGGGTTTCTCCATGTTGGCCAGGGTGGTCTCGAACTCCTGACCTCATGTGTTCTGCCTGTCTCAGCCTCCCAAAGTGCTGGGATTACAGTCATGAGGCACCACGCCTGGCCTCTATTCAGGCAATTTTCTCTAGCTCTCTCCTTTCTTAGATTCTATCTCCAATGCCTACTTGGGGTGAGAATGGATTCAACTTGCCATCACTGGGCTGTAATTGGAAGACTACAGTCCCTGCAGTCTCTACTGCCACCACACCAGAGGGTGAGGGCAATGCTGTCTTGGATCATTTGATGCCACTCCTCCCCATTGACACAATGGGTAGAGGGGTCATCATCTGTGGTGTTTGTTCCTGAGTCCTAAAGTCCCTAGACCACCCAACTTTATAGCTCCATCTTTCATAACCCTCACTATTTTCTATTGTATTATGTCCTTAGTGAAAAAGAACAGAGAGAGAAATAAATGTATACTACGTTTGGTCACTAAAATAGATTTTTTAAAAATCAAGAAACATTAATATCTTGTGGGAACTGCATATCTGTGGAAACTAGTTGTGAAATACTACTGAATTAATTTATGAAGGAGTGGAGAAAATTAGGGTTTGTTTGTTTGTTTGTTTGTTTTTGAGAATGAGTCTCACTCTGTTGCCCAGGCTAAGGTATAGTGTCACAATCTTGGCTCACGGCAACCTCCTCCTCCCAGGTTCAAGCAATTTACCTGCCCAGCCTCCTGAGTAGCTGGGATTACAGGGGCCTGCCACCACTCCTGGCTAATTTTTGTATTTTTAGTAGAGACAGGGTTTCCTCATGTTGTCCAGTCTGGTCTTGAACTCCTGACCTCAAGTGATCTTTCCGTCTAGGCCTCCCAAGGTGCCGGGATTACAGGCACGAGCCACCATGCCCCTTCAGGAAATTATTAGTTTTCTTATGCTCACTACTTTCCAACTCTGTCTACTGGTATTCCTTATTTAAGAATAACACATGATGAAGTAGATTATTCCATATATTCTATAAATATTATTATTGAGAATGTTTATATACTATGGCATAGATGCAGTTCCCAATTAGGAGCCATCACTCCATTACTGCAGGACAATAGGAAAATGACTTAGCTTCTCACTCTTGATTTCATTTCCAGAAAGAAAATGGACATAATACTATGTTGTATTCCTCAAAGTTTTCTTTTTTTCATTTCTTGTGCTCATTCTTAACCAATTAGGATAGTTACATCCCTCTTGCTTTAGTGAAGTAATCTAATTTAGTCCACTAAGGTATGAGGAGAGGAATACTCAAAGAAAGGCCAATCTTTTTCTAGCTGGATGGGATTGAGAAACATATTAACCCAGCTGCCTCTTTAAGCCAGTTTGCAACCAGAAGGTAAAATAGACTTAGGATGAAATTCATACTTTTTAAAGAAGAATGAAACTAGGAAAAACATGGATCATTAAGAACATTAAGGAAGTACTGCATCAAGCAGCCTTGAATTCTGTCCTTTTTCTGGATATCTTCAAATGTGATATAATATTTTTTAAAAATGATAGTGAAGTCAATTGGAATTGCATAATTTGCAGTATCCTAAGTAAAGCAGAGAATAATAATGAATCTTGATTTATAGTGTGGTGAAAATTAAATGAAATAATAAATGTTGAGTACATATCACAATTTCAGGCACATGGAAGGAGTTCAGAAACTGTTATTGATTATTTTAGATTTGGGGAGGTTAAGATTGGAGTGAGGGAGATTAATATCATATAGAGCATAAAAATTCAAGTTATTGTAGGAAGGACATATGATGAACATTTTCCCCTTCTTTGCACTCCAGATAAATCAGGCAAATTAATTTCCTATTTGAATATTGAGCCTGCCACATATAACTTTCAACTGCTCTAAGGCAGAGCTATCTCCATCTTTGTGGTTCCATTTCAAACTATTTGTTCTGTTGTGGCTCACTGAAAGCCTCTGAGTTTAGAATTCCTTAATTGAACATGGTTACTTAACCATCCATTTTGTTCCAAAACTAGGCATTTAGTTATCTAGGAATTATTACTTTCAAATTTGCAACTGTTTAGAAATAATAGTATCTTAAGAAACAAAATATATATTAGAAAACATATTAATAGGCTTGAATGTGCCCAAAACATCACAAATTTAAATGATTAGACTCTCACAAATAGTCTGTATTTTAGAACCAGACTAAATATTCATGCTTTACAAGATCTGTACTAAAATATAGATATCAATAGGGTGAAAAAGTCATGTAACATATCTTTGCCTTCCTTATGTATCCTTATTATGATTAGATATTAAAACAATGGCAGGGCTCAGAAATACAGCTGATTTTTCAGTGAACCAAGATGGTGAAAATTACCACAATCATTGGCCCTAGAATTTTTTTAAAACTTTTAATCCAGAATTTAAATTTCTTTGAATAAAACATATTATTTTCTGTAATAACATCATACATATTATAAATATATTTATATACTTATGTAAGGAACTCTAAGGTTTAATTAGTACATTTTAAGTAACTTGATTTCCTAGGGTGGAAGTTAGTTTTAGAAGAGAAGGGTATTACATTTTTTAAAAATTACTTAAAGCCGAGGCAAACATTAAAATCACCACAGTTTAATATTATGCCTTGCCTTGATTTTATTGTACGGCATTTATTTTATTCAAACCATTTCTATATCAACAAGACTGCAGGATAGAACTGATCGTCCCAGATGTCATTGCAAGGTTACAGAAAATTGTTAAAATTTAGAGATATGTGGCTACTAAAGGTATATAAGTGAATGCTATTTTTAATATTATTAATGCACTTGGTTTAACTTATTTTCCTGTTTTGAATTGCACAATTCTGTTAAAATATTTTTAAGATACCTTAAAGTATAAATTTAGCCAAAATTCAATCTGTTATAACACAGGTGTTATATCATATGAGGGACATCTGCTGAACCAGCTGTTGTCACCATTTAAGTTCAAGCTGTTGCCAGGGAGCATTTTCCCCCAATTGTTTTACTTGTTCATTTGGGGAGAATGATCTGGGACTGAGTACCAAGGCTAGATGTGATTATCACAGTAAAGAGTGATTTGGTGGGCCTCAAGTGGGCCGTCATGTCTTTGCAATTCGAGTGGTCTGAATTGCTGCCAGGACATATTGGAGTACAGTTGATAGGTATAGTGAATGGCACTGTTAACAGTGATGGTGAAATATTTTGCTTTAGTGAAGGTGAATATGAACTCTGCACAGGAACCTGCTATAAGTGTAGTCATTTAACCAGAACAAAGTACCTGTTACCTATTGAATTCGGGTAATAGAGCCAACAGTCTGACCTACACAGTCAAAATGAATTGCAGGTTGAACATGAAACTAAGTTAATTTTGGTGGTTCAATGAAACACCCACATTATCTAGGTTAGCTGTCTACATTTTATTTCCTCTCAATTATTGCTAATCTCTTTACTTTTGTAAACAGTAAGAAAGGGTTGAGATATGACAGTAGTTTAATTTAGTTGCAAAGATTAAATAGAAGCTCAAATATCTGTGAGAATTACCTCCAATTATTCAGCATGGGAATGAGGTCAGAAACATAGAATTATTTCTTTTTCAATTTGTCTCACAAATATATATCTAATTAGGAGAAAGCAGTGATTTGTATGTCTTTCTTGTACATTTGCCCCAGGAAATCACAAACCTCTGAACTGACCTGTCCATCATGAGAAAAGAGAGCTGAGACTAGATGTTAAACATATTACGTTCAACTTTTTAAACTGTGATACAAGCAAAATTACACCAAGGAGAATAATAACAAAAAATGCTTTTTACAAATGCTTTTAGATGGTGCTGGGGGAAAAGAAACCACAGGATAAAGTGACCTGCGTGTCAATGGCTTTACAGAAATACCCACTTAAAAACATTGATGCTCTATTGAGTTAAATGCCTTCCTTGTCAAGACAAAGGAAATACATTTCACACTACTGAGACTCTTTCTCTAAGACATCTCAGGGACACAGGTTTGCTCTTCTCCGGAATTGGGTCACTTTCTCTGGAAAAGTTAGAGATGTTGCAGTACTGCCAAGTAGTGATACTCTGACTTTATGTGAGGAAATCCAAATTCAGTTATGCTGGGTTTCAATTAGGACATAGAACAACTTTTCTTATGATTAAAAATCTTGATAAAAGGCCAGGCGCCGTGGTTTATGTCTGTAATACCAGCAGTTTGGGATGTCGAGGTGGGCGAGCACTTGAGTCCAGGAGTTCGAGACCAGCATGGCCAACATGATAAAACTCTATCTCTACTAAAAATACAAAAATTAGCTGAGTGTGGTGGCACGCTCCTGTAATCCCAGCTACTTGGAAGGCTGAGATAGGAGAATCGCTTGAACTCGGGAGGCGGAGGTTGCAATGAGCCGAGATTGTACCACTACACTCCAGCCTGGGTGACAAAGCAAGAGTCTATCTCAGAAAAAAAAAAAAAAAAAAAAAAAAAGAGTTGGTAATTTGCAATTTTTATGCTAAAAAAAGAATAATGTCATTAGGGAGGCAGTACCTAAATCCTTGGGATCATTTGGGTCAGGTCTTTATTCCTCTCCCTTTTCTAGAATTGTCACTTTGCCATTATCTGCTCTTCCTAGGCACTGCTCTGTCAGTGCATACTTCCAATGACTATTTCTCCTAGTTGCTCTCCTCTTCTACACCTTTAATAATGAAATGGCCCTCACTCCGCCTCACCACATGAAAACATCATGCTTTCAATTTGGCTGAGATTAGAGTAAGAACATTTTTAGATGTCACACTCAAGAGTTTGGAACTTGCTTTTATATGAAGGGAGACAATAAAAGATTTTTGACCAAAGTTTAAGTCAAAAAATGACATGCTCGGATTGAATTAAGTCATTGCTAAATAACATATCCCTATTTTTCATGTAACAAAATCTGCCACAGAACATTTAGCATATTTGTTAAGTTGGGTGCTAGAATCTTGGTGGTGTGTAAAAGCTAGACATTGTGAATTCAGGAAGACTCTCCAAAAAAGCCCAGTCATTCTGAAGAATGATGAGGAAAAAGAATAAAAAGAGGATGTATTGCAGAGAAGGTAATTAATTAATATGAGAGACTTACTGAATATGACTTAGTTAATGGCTAGAGACTTAATGACTGGAGAGCTTTCTAAAACACATTGAAGAGAAGGAAAAAATTAAAAAAGGAAAAACAATTCAATGAGGAAACATGGAGGAACCTTATTTATATTATTATTATATTATTATAACCTTATTATATATTATTAAGTTAAAGAAGCCAATTCAAAAAGGCAACGTTCTGTATGATTCTAACTATATGACGTTACAGAAAAAAGAAAAACTATGAAGACAATAAAACGATCAGTAGTTGCCAAGGGTTATGGGGATGAAGGAATGACTAGATGAAATACAGAAGATGTTTAGGGCAGTGAAAACATTGTGTTATGATATTGTAATTGTCATGGTTAATATTGGGTGTCAACTTGATTGGATTGAAGGATGCAAAGTATTGTTTCTGAGTGTGTCTGTGAGGGTGTTGCCAAGGGAGATTAACATTTGAGTCAGTGGGCTGGGAGAGGCACACCCACCCTCAATCTGGGTGGGCACCATCTAATCAGCTGCGAGTATGGCTAGAATAGGGCAGGCAGAAGAATGTAGAAGGACTTGACTTCTTGAGTCTTCTGGTCTTCAGCATTCTCCTGTGCTGGATGCTTCCTGCCCTTGAACATCAGACTCCACTTTCTTCAGTTTTTGGACTCTTAGACTTACACCAGCGGTCTGCCAAAGACTCTTGGGACTTTGACCACAGACAGAAGGCTGCAGTGTCAGCTTCCCAGGTTTGGGGTTTGGGGACGTGGAATGGCTTCCTTTCTCCTAGCTTGCAGACAGCCCATTGTGGGACTTTACTTTGCGATCGTGTGAGTCAATATTCCTTAATAAACTCACCTTCGGGCCGGACATGGTGGCTCACGCCTGTAATCCCAGCACTTTAGGAGGCCTAGGAGGGTGTATCACTTGAGGTCAGGAGTTCAGGACCAGCCTGATCAACATGGTGAAACCCTGTCTCTACTAAAAAAAATACAAAATTAGCAAGGCATGGTAGCTCATGCCTGTAATCCCAGCTACTTGAGAGGCTGAGGCAGGAGAATTGCTTGAACCTGGGAGGCAGAGGTTGCAGTGAGCAGAGATTGCGCCATTGCACTCCAGGTTAGGCAACAAGAGCAAAACTCTGTCTCAAAACAAATAAACAAACAAACAAATAAACTCCCTTTCATATGTACATCTATCTTATTAGTTCTGTAGTTCTAGAGAATCCTAACTAATACAATAATGGTGGACACATGTCATTACACATTTTAAAACCCCATAGATATGCAACACCAAGCGTGAACAACAAGTGCAACTCCAAGAGTGATAATGGTGTATCACTGTGGGTTCATCAATTGGATTATAATGAAGAAACCATTTTAGTGGAAGATGTTGATAATGGGAGAGGCTCTGCCTATGTGAGGGTAAGCAGTATGTTGAGTCTCTGTACCTTCTGCTCAGTTTTGCTATGAACCCAAAATGGTTCCAAAAAATAAAGTCTATTAAAACAAACAAAAAAAGAGAATACAGCAAAACATTGGCAAACTATGCCTTGCCAGCATTTCAGCTTGCCAAGAGAGTTATCCAACCTGGTGAGAGGAAAAAAAATAGGAGATAGGAGATAAATGATGCTGGAAAATCTTCTGTAAACTATTTTATTTTATTTGCCTCTTCTGCCCAGTACAGAGGTTGAGTTCTCCAAGGAAAAGTTCTGAGCATTGCAGAATATTTACTTTTGGCTTTTGAGAAGCAGAAATTTAGATGCTGCAATAATATTTCAAGACACTTTAATAGCAGTCAATTTTTATGACTCTTGCCCGCTGCAAGCTCAAGATGATCAGGGCATGGTGGCAGATAACTGGGTAGTAACAATCTTGTACCCATTAAGCAGCAGAGTGCATGGATGTTTGGGGATGAGCCTGGGTGGTCTTTAGTCAATATCAATGCTGTCATATGAAAAGTAGGTGTCATACAATGTTCCTGTATCGCAGGAATTATCTCTATATTCTCAAATCAGAGATAAAGTATATAAGAAGTCCAAGCATGGAATGCCTTTTTCCATTAATTACACCTTAAATATTCTGTCCCATACTGACATATTGGGGAACTATGTACTCTACCTATTTTTGAAGTCTTCTAATCTGTGTCAAAGCACAGCATTTAGAAATGCAGGGAGCTGGTTCTGAAAAAATAAATCTAATTTTATTAGTTAGTTTTCATGAGATTATTATTTTGCAAACCCAAAAATATAAGAAAGGATGCTGGGGAGGCAGAATTAGAGACATAGAAAGCAAAATGACTTATTTTCATGCATGGATTAAGGTAATGTGGGCAGAATTTAAAGTTATTTTTACATGAAGATTTTGGAGAGATACTGAGCAAAAACAGAACATCAGTGGACCATTTAACAGATATAAGTTTTTTTATGCATTAAGGTATTTAGAAAATCATATGAACAAAATGCAGTAATCGGTTGATTACTGGGTCAAGAAAAAGTAATTTGCAAGAATGATTTCTTAACTGTTTTGCTTGACAATAGGATGAGGCATGACTCTATACTCTTAGGTAAAAGACAGAGGGATAGTTGACTTGAGGCTAGGGAAAGAGAGAGAACATGAGTTCAGATTTGGATGTGTTGAATTTGTATTACCTTTATGATTGTCCAAGAAAAGATATCAACAAGGCTTTTGAATATGTGAGCTTGGGACTTACAGGAATTCACTGTGGTGATACATCAATTTGGAGTCCTCCATAGCTAGAGTTAATTGAGACAAGGGCCTATTACTAAGACTTGAAGAACTCCTACAATTAATGTATGGTAAGTGGAGGAAAGAGTCCTGTGGAATGTGAGAACAGCAACCGGTGAGATAAGACTATCATCAAAAAAGTGTCTTCATAGAAATCAAGAAGTGAAGGTTTTCAAACAGTGTATCATTAAGATTGTAAGAAGCTACTCAGAGATCATGAGCAAGACTGAAATTAATACCCTTGGTACTTAACACTAGAAGACATTGGTGACTTCACCAAGATGTTGAGTGATGGAGGCGGATGCGTGTTAATGTGGGTTGTGGAGTGAATGAAACATGAAGAGATTAATACACTGAGGACAACATTTTCAAGAGCATGGCCTTGAAGGATCAGTGATGCAAAAAGAAAGATGACAGGTATAAAATGAGGGGACATTTTTCATTAGTTTTGTCTTGTTTTAATGTGAGAGGCATAGTCAAAGTTTGATGTTTTAAAAAACCCCAGTTAAGTCAGAGACAGTATACAAGAGAGGGAAAAATAATGAAAAATATAAAGTTCCAGAAAAATCTAAAGCTATGGTGTCTAAAAGGTAGGTTAGGGTCAGAATCAGAGACAGAATGCTTGTTCTGATTATTGTGGTCTTTTTTTTTTTTTTTTTTTTTTTTTTAGTCTTTAGCCTGAAGGAGACTGGGAAAATGTAGAGAACATTTTATTCGGAGAGACAATTTTGTTTTTATTTTTTCTTGCTCATTTCCCTGGGTTTAGACATTGGATTTATGGAAGCATATTGGTATAGTGGAAAGACCACGGCATTTGAATCCGCATAGTTGTCTTTGAATGCCAGCACTGCAGTTTAGCTCGTTACATGATCTCTGGAAAATTATCCAATCTCTCTGAGCCCGTTTTCTCATCTCAAAAATTAAGACAAGAACATCACTTTAAAAGCCTTAAACGGAAGACTAAATGATATAATGAAATGCAAAACACCGAATGGTGTGTTTCTCACATACTAGGCACTTAACTAATCTTAATTCCTTTCTCAATTGAGCCTCATGAAATATTAAAATTTTAGTTTCAAGGTTGAAGTTAGAATGGGATCTGTTTCCTCTAAACATAGACTTAAAATCTGTGGCTTGTGGTTGGTTTGTGTCTTGTCTAGGTAACAATGAACTTTATTAATGTGGGATCCTTCCTTATTTTGCCAAAGCACCTACAGTTTTGTTTTCGGTTTTTTTGAAACAAGGTCCTTCTTTGTTGCCCAGGCTGGAGTGAGGTGGTGTGCTCATAGCTCACTGCAACCTCAAATACCTGTCTTCAAGGGATCCTCCCACCTCAGCCTCCTGAGTAGCTGGGACCACAGGTGTGCGCCACATCGTCCAGCTGTTTTTAGCCACCAGGTGGCGCCATTTAGCTCAGACTGGACTTGAACTCCTGAGCTCAAGCAATCCTCCCACCTCAGCCTCCCAAAGCGCTGGGATTACCGACGTGAGCCACCAAGCCTGGAAGGAACTACAGTTTTGATCAAAACATCTTGGACACTTATACTGGCACGTAGGAGTCTTCTGACATGGCCAACTCAGTGAATTTCTCTCTCTGATAATGTGTGACCAGCAAGTATTGGAAAGTGATGAATTTAGCTGTGTTTCTCAATGCATATAGTCTGTCAATTCAAAGCTCACCCAGCAAGGCCTTTATTCTGGCCTCCAGGATCACCTGCTTAATGTTCAGAGCTCAAGCATCCATGAATCTCATAGATTCTATACCACTCACAGAATCCATTCCACTTTAATCATCCTTGCCTGGCTTATAGTGATTTGGTTGGATCTTAGAACAAGACTACCTGTATCAGAGCATAGCTTCATCAAGAACCAACTATGTGACCTTGGGCAAATGCTTTAAAATATTTGTGTTTCAATTTCCACATTGGTAGAACGAAGATAATAGTACAGGGCTATCTTGATGATTAAATGATGCAATATATTTAAAGCCCCTCAAGCAGTCTCTGCACATGGTAAATGCTGATCACATATAAACTAAGAATTTTCTTGCTATTGTGAAGTCTCTGCTGTTCGCACACTGCACTAGTTTTCACTTTTTTTCTTTTAAAATCTAGCTTAATTTGTAATTGAAACATATTTTTAAGCAAAAGCTTCAGTCTAGGAATTGCAATATGATCTCAATATCCCAGCCCAAACTTTTATTCCAATTAGAAGTTAGAAGATAGGCTTTGATAGATCGCCTTAAAGGAAGGGGGAAGTAAAGTGAAGGCCACTTTTTTTGTCAATGAATGAAAAGGAAGGAAAATAAAAAAAGAAAATAGAAAGAAAAAGAGACAATTTAATTTTTAACTTTCTCTTTCATTTAATTATTTATATCTTATGAGAATTTTAATAATTTAACATTATGTCCCTTTACATAGTAAAAAACTTAAGTATACATGGTACTTTGTGATGAAGATGAAAATTAATTGAGCATGTCTGGAAAAAACTTAGAAATAAATAAAATAATGATGCTTGGTTGTTGAATTAATTTAAGGAAATCACAGAAACATTGTGACATTTAGCACATATATGTGTTGACATGTAAGAGAAGGAAATGCTCATGCAAAGTCATGGAGAGAAACTGTGGGAGGAAAATATGGCATTTTGGAAAAAGAAATTAAATTTTGAAAAGAAAAGATGTGACATGTTGGCAAGAATTAATGCTTGTTCTTTGGAGAAAGAGATGATAATTCTATCTTCATTTACATTCCTGATAAACAAAGTATTATTGTTTTTATTGTTCTAGAAATGCAAAGCAGCTATTTATTGAATTTTCCACAAAATTAAATGTATCAAAATTTACCCCACATTTCTTCTCACGCAAAAGCAGAAAAATGCAAGCCTTTAAAATGTGGAAACATTTGGAAGAAATCCCCCTGGGTGGCATACACAAAAACAATTCTGGATTTTTCTGGGTCCTAGAATAAATCATCACTTGAACATTATAAAATCACATAACTGGCCAGATGCAATGTCTCACACCTGTAATTTCAGCACTTTGGGAGGCTGAGTCAGGAGAATCACTTGATCCCTGGAGTTCAAGAACAGCCTAGGCAACGTGGAGAAACCCTGTCTCTATGAAATACAGAAAACAATAAAATATTAGCTGGGAATGGTGGAGTGCATCTGTAGTCCCAGCTATTCGGGAGGCTGAGGTGGGAGGATTGCTTGAGCCCAGAGAGGTTGAGGCTGCAGTGAGCCTCGCACTGCACCCAGCCTGGATGACAGAGCGAGACCCTGTCTCAAAATAAATAAACAAAGGAATAAAAAGTAAAATTGCACAAGTGAGTCACATAGAAGCTTAGGCTTTTTTTTTTTTTTTTTTTTTTTTTTTGTCTAGACAGATATTCAAGAAGAATCATAAAGAATGATAAAGCTTGATTGTTTTCTTTCAACACAACTGTGAGCTAGGTTAAATTAAGTAAGAACCATGGTTAATATTTTATTGTACTTTATTTCTCTCTTTGGAGTTAGGGTTTTCATTCCCTAATCATTTATTTTATCTCATCTATGTACTTTATATGTATGCTTAGTTTTAAGATTGTTCTATATTTATTTCGTTGTTCATCATGTCAGTTAAAGGAGTGAAAATATCTATCTAGCTTTCTCTCTTTACGTCTCAATCTATTATCTATCTGTATCTGCCTATCACATCTATCATCTCGACCAAAGATTATAATTTAAAAGATAACCTTATGTGAATATGTATAATTATTTTTCCATAAACAGTAATACTACTGTTGCCTAATTCTTAATTACTTTTTTGTCTTTGTTTACTTCTTGATTAGCCTACACTAGAGTTACTTGAGATTACTGAATAACGGGGTTGTGTTTATATTTAAGAAGACTGATAACTACTTCTATACATCCTGAATTTCTAATAGATCTTCTTAAGAACTATACGTAAACAAAATAAGAATATGTAGACAGACAACTTCTAGACATGCTCAGTGACATGAAGAAAAATGGGATTCTTACCTGTAGAACTTTACCAGGTTCTTGGTCATTTTATGAGTTGTGTGTATGAAACATACTATTTATAAACCTATTTAACCAAAAGATCTTTCTTTACAGAGCCTTCTGTGTAACTAGTTTTGGAAGAAAGGGGTTGTCAAATGTTGAAACCTGTCTCTTCATCTCGTTGTATATATATGCCATAGTACTGCTCTGGTCTCAGATATTAGTATGTGATTTTCTTGACATAGTTTTCCCATTTGTAAAATTAGAGGCATGATAAGATGACTTCCAAAAGATCTATGTGTCTTGGATCAAAGATATTCTATGATTATATAATTTTATATTACATGGCATCTTGACAAATGCATGCAGCAATGTTAAGAATGAATAGTTCATTTTTTCTCTGATAAATTTGATTTGAAATAAATTCCATGTAGGTCACAATTTTTAACTGAAGTAAAACTAATAAAATTTTGACTACCATAAAAGATAGCACAACCTTTCACTCTGCCAAGATGCACCCTTCAACAATACTGTGCTCCACAATACAGGATGCGAATTACACCTATGTTAGTGTCAGCAATGTCACAGTCTTTACAGTGCATATCCAAATTACTAAATATAAAATGGAACTAAAGAATCTTTTATTTCTTCCCACTCTATGTTATTGTAGCCTGATATTCCCCAGTAAAAGAGTTATGTGAACAGGAGCAAAAAGTTATGGTAGTAAAACCATTGACTAGGATAAAGTGTTACTAAAGAGAATTAACTTATTCTTAAACTTTATCACTGTAAAATGGGAGAATAATCTGTATTCTTTCAATCCAACAGTAGGGTGACTCTATAGCTTATCATCCAAATCATGTTACTTTTTAGAGTTCAAATGGGGCAATATTAATAATTATGCCAAGGTGATAGGTCTAATCATATCTGTTCTGAAACACTCAGTAGTTGTACAAATGCAGGCTACTGTAAACACTGGTAACACAAATGAAATTTGATGAAAAGATAGAGAAATAGTTGGGCTATTTTCAATTTATAAATGAAGAAACAGGGTTATAGCAGAGTTAGTAATTACCCAGATGTATACTAAGAGGAGGCTATGAAACTAGAAAGTTCCAGGATTACTGATTATTAGATTAATGTTCTGAGTGCCTTAGTGACTAGCTAATTACTAGAATAATACCCAATGTGGCAAAGGGGATATAAATATTATTTCAGCTATAAGGGAACTTCTATCTGGCCTTGCATCATAGCTGAGCAAACAAATTATGTATTCAGTACTTTACAGGGTCCTTTTCTCAGATTAAACTATATTTTAAAATTTATGGATAGGAGCCCTCGTTCAGAACCATTTAGGTTATTTGTTATTCTCTTATTGTCTTAATGAAAAATACTCTCTCCAATCAATATAACTTCTGTTGGCCTCAACAGATATATCTACAATAGAAATATTTATATGTAAATATTCAAGGACAATATAATAGTGTTTCTGATTTAAACTGCTTGTATAGTCTTTATTGAATTATGAGCAGTTTGGGAAATCTAGTCTGAATTACAATAAAAGATGAAAAAGTTAAATATTTGGTTTTCCACATTATATTCATAGCATTCCAAAAATAAGATATTTGAAATCAACTTTCTATAGGTATCTAAGAACTTTTGTATAGAGGTCGTTCATTCCCAGAGCAAGCCTTCTTAAGCTGTTCGAAAGTTAAAATAAACTCTGGACACATACATTGCTTTGACCATCACACTCACTAAACTTGTCTTCCAAACAGGGACTATTTGTTACACAGGAGTGTGAATAACATGAACACACAGATCAGTGCTAAGATCATGAAATCCATTTCATCACTGTTTACTCTAGCAATCTACTCGAAGTAATTCTTAGACAAATCTTATTAGTCTAGATATGAATATCAGTCCCTGAAGTAAGCCATCTGTGATTAATTTATGCAGCTACTCAGTTCCAGTTCCTATTGATAGTGTGTTTATCATATAACTGTATTCAAGAGCTTAGCATTTTATCTGATTTATAAACACATTTAATACATTTGTTGATGCAAGTTTTCATGTATTTAATAAAATGCTCTATAGAGTTTATTATTAATGTGCAAATTTCATAGATAACTGAGTAGAGACTATATCTTCTATTTAGGTCATGCTTTAAACACTATACAACAACTTTTAATGTATTATTTAGATGTCTTCTGATTTTGGAATGAAGGGTTTGAACTGAGCCTGAGGCAGCTAAGGTAGCATACTTATTTCTGGGGGTAGTTTTACAATTCTAATAGAGATTTCATGAATACAGAACCTCTTTGGAAAACCTATATTTTAAGTAGATCTGGATATCAATAGAACATTTTTTCTCAGAAATAAAAACCATAAGCCAAATAAACTTCATCCTTTTCCCTCCAACAGTATCTAAGTTACAATGTATTTCTTCTCCAAAATTTAACTTTGCCTTGTTTAATATCAAATTTAATTTCTGGCACATATTCTAGATGCAAGAAAGAAAATTATAAACAACAACAACGCATGTCTATCTTTTTGCTCTCTTGAAATAAGTGTGAAATGACAGCTGACAGCCACGTGAGACAGAGATTCAGGTTAGGGTCTAGAAGGGTCTAGAAGATAATAAGAGAGAGAGAGAAGCTAAGGAAATTTAAATACCATAAATGGGACAGGCTGTCACAGAAATGAAGATAACTAAAGAGAGTAATGAAAATATACAAGGAAGCTTAGTGGCCTTGTATAATCTAAAAAAAAGCAAGAGGCAAAGAGTTTTGATCAAGACACCACACATTGTCTTTTTAAACTTAATAGAGTGACTGTTTCTTTAGAAAAATGCTGACCTAGACTACGTTTGATTGTTGAAAATATCACAGAAGACTAATACACTATATGTTACATTTTATGGATAGGAGCCCTTGTCCAGACCCTTTCTGGACATTTTCTTTTCATTTGTCTTCTTAAATAAAGAGATGGGTCAGTTCATGAATCTATCCAGATTGATCAGTAGTTATATTTGTCATGTACATTATCTAAAGGACTTCTTATACAGAATCTTTTTGTATAAGTTCAGAAAACCTAAACCCCTTTTCTCAATTCAGATACTCCTTGGAAAACTGCCTTTCTGAAGTGCCCCAGCTAAGCAAACAATCAAACTCTGCTAGTTAGCACTCTGTAATACACAGCCTGGTCTTTGCAGTCCTTTGTCTCCATAGAAGCAGGCATCCAAGAACATTCTAACATATTTGATACTATATAAATGCATGCTTCTGAGGTTTATTTCCTATTTCCTATTGAACAGTCAGCAACAGATAATTGTCCTGTCTCAAAGATCAAGAGAGGAAAACTAAAGAAACTAAAAGCCATTGCAAGGCTATAAGCTAATTTGTATGCTGAATGATTGGATTCCTAGACCTTGTGCCTGAAAATGAAGCTGAATTATTAAAGGAAAGGTTTGACGTATCATAGGAAAATAGTTTAAAGTAGTTTTGACAAGGTTTTTGGTACAGAAGATCAGAAGAATTGGCTTATATATTTTAATTATAAACCTCACTACCCATTTTCCCTTTGGGTTGTTGATTCCAATGATGGCTGGTTAAACCTGGGCTGAAGATAAAATTTTAATACGAAGATAGTTTTGAAAAATTGTTAAGAAAATGGAGCTAATATTCGGTTGAGTGCCTACAATATGTGAAACATTTTATATATTACTTCATAGTTTCTGGGTGAAGGAATTATTATCATCTTCACTATTTAAATGAGAAAACCTCCCCAGTTTAGAGATTATTAAGTAGCAAAGGTAAGATCAGTTTGAACCTGTTAAAATTCTGGCTCTTTGGCCCTAGATGATATATTAGGATTTCTATAATAAATTGAAAATGAAATAAAGATTTTTCAAATGCTACTGCAAAGCACTAGGTAAGCATGAGAGTTGCTAAAACAAAACCATCTGGTATTTCTATAGAGGTACCATGTTAGCCAGAGAAAAGTTAGTGACCTATATTGAGCATGAGTCAAACCACCAGAAAGGGCAGGAGAGAACGAATCAGAGATGTCCTCACCAAGCTTCCTTCTTTGTTCCCAGGCTTTTTACTCTTAGTGACAGAGACTTCAGACTTCTCTGCGGAGATGACAAAAAAGATGAAAAGAGTTGAAAAATAAAGTGTGATTCAAGAAGTGAAGAAACTTGTAGTCTGTAGAAATACGGTTATGTTCATGACTCTTATCACTTTTTTTTTTTTTTTTTTTTTTTTTTTTTTGAGACGGAGTCTCGCTCTGCCGCCCAGGCTGGAGTGCAGTGGCCGGATCTCAGCTCACTGCAAGCTCCGCCTCCCGGGTTCACGCCATTCTCCTGGCTCAGCCTCCCGAGTAGTTGGGACTACAGGCGCCCGCCACCGCGCCCGGCTAGTTTTTTGTATTTTTTCAGTAGAGACGGGGTTTCAACGTGTTAGCCAGGATGGTCTCGATCTCCTGACCTCGTGATCCGCCCGTCTCGGCCTCCCAAAGTGCTGGGATTACAGGCTTGAGCCACCGCGCCCGGCTACACTTTATACTTTTTTAAAATTCCAAATGTAGAAGTAACTCATGTTCATTTCACATCATGAAACAATGTAAGTATTTTTTTAAATGTAATCTCCCCTTGCCAGTCCTTTCTAATAATAGTAGCTTAATGGTATCTCTTATGGACTCATCTATATGCATATGTGGGGTTTATTGCTTTTTTAAAATGTATAATAATTATTTTGACTCTTAATTTCCAATTAAAAAATATAGCTTAGTCATCTTTCCAAATTAAGATATACTTCTAATTACTTTTAATAACTATTAATACCCAGAATATAATCATACCATAACATATTTAACAATTTCACCAGTGAAAAACATTCTAATTATTTTCAGTTATATTGCTGTCACAAATAATGCAGCAATATTGAAATATTCTGTAAGTATAAGTACTGCTTTAATTTTTTTCTTTTTTTTTTTAAGAGATGAGGTCTTGCTGTGTTACCCAGGCTGGAGTGTGGTGGCTATTCCCGGGTGCTATGATTTTCAAAGACTCTGATTACTTTTAACAAAACAGTTATTTTATCTCATGGGCATTTTCATAATATTTGTCAACCTTTTCTGATTTGCATGATGTTTGCATCTTAGGACTATTGTATTGATGCCTAGCGTGACGTAAAACACATTTTTTTTAAATTGACTTTATCGCAGTCACTAAATTATTCAACATATTCGACAAAATGTTTTGAAACTTAATATTTTAAAAAACCTACTACAAAAGCTATAAGACCAGTACCAATTATAACAAGCGATTATATTTTTTATTTCTATTTTAAAAAACTGAAACATTAAGTCCACTTAACATTTCATAAAGATTTTATTAAGACCTTGGTCACTTTAGTTTCTATATTTGACATATGAGTTAATATCTTATCATAATGTAATATCTTATGTCAAACATAGAAATTAAATATCATATATATCATATCATATGTGTATATAAATTACATCCTCATTTATCATTAAATTGGAATATCTGTCTTGATTTTTTTTGTTTCAATATTTTCTTATGCCTGAAGATATCACGTCAGAGCTGATGAGATTCGGCCAGGAGCTGGACTTTAAAGAGTAATATAAAAATAGTTTGATGACAATTGTACATGAAATCCAAACTAAGAACAACAACTTTATTAGCATTCACCAGAGAGACAGAACCAATAAGATATGTACATACATATATAGATATATGAGAGGGGATTTATTAGGGAAATTGGCTGATGGGATTAGGGAGGCTGAGGAGCTTCACGACAGGCTATCTGCAAGCCAGAGACCCTGGGATGCCAGCAGCATCTCTCAGTCTAACTTTAAAGGCTTCAGGATCAGGGAAGCTGATGGTGTAAAATCTAGTCCAAGGCCTGAGAACCTGAGGGCTGCTGGTCAAAGTCCTGGAGTCCAAAGACTGGAGAGCTTGAAGTTCTGATGTCCAAGGGCAAGAGTGTCCTAGCTCCTGGAAAGAGAGAAAAAAATTACCGCTTTTCTTCTGTCTTTTTTGTTCTATCCAGCCCCCATTGAATTGGATGGTGCCCACCCAGCTTGAGTGCTGAAATTCCTCACTTAGTTCATGGATGCACACCCAATCCTCTGGAAATAGCCTCACAAACACACCCAGAAATAATAATATACCAGTTCTCCAGGTATTACTTTATTTAGTCAAGTTGACACCTAAAATTAACCATCACAATTACAAAATAAAATATCCAAGTAATAATGGGAAGGACAGGAAATAAAACAAAGGAACATGTGCATTTCTGAGGTTTTGAGATGGTTAGGAGTGAACTCAAAATATTATTTATGTGACAACTGTTTTATTTTTAAGCCATAATTCTTTGTAGGTGCTATTTTTACCATCGAATTAAAGAATGAATGTGGAATATGCACACCATAACTAAACACACCTATAATCAAAGTATTTCACAGCTTAATAGAAACTTATAGTCAATTCACCTTATTTTATGGAATGAACCTAAAGAAATTTTAAGCAAGAGTTTCAATTTTATTGTCATTTGAAGCTGTCTTCAGGTATTAGTGAAGAAATAGCATGCTGAGAAAAATTAAATATCAAGGGAAATGAAGAGTCCGCCAAACAATTAGCATGACTTAATTATTTCTTCCTTTTAGGACAACCATTAAAGGTCAAGATATTTCAAGCTTAAGTGAGTTAGAATGACCTGTCTCAAATTCTCTACTCTTTATCTTTTCCTGCAAAAGACAGCAAGGCCACTGAGCATATGGAGACTGCTTGTTTGGAAAACATTTGAAATACATTTTAATTTGTAAATCCAAACACAACAGTAAAGTCAGTCCACTTGGTTTCTGGCTTCACATCACTTCTGCCGTGAGCTGCACTGTGTGCTATCAAATAAGTAAACATTTCTCACTTGGGGCAGAACTCTGAAGCCAAATTAGACTGAAGCCAAGTGCTATTAAATGATAATTTGCTTGAACAAGACTAGCATAATTTATCTCTTTAAACTTGAACAATTTAAAATATAACATTTAAATATTGCTATTACCATAAACATATTTAAAAGATTCTTAGACTTCTTCAACAATGTGTCTGGACAATGACTACAGGGCAGTAAGGCTTCATTCCCTGGCTCTGATATTTTGATACAGCCAAGCCAGAGTTAGTATTTGTCCAGCTGCTGGAGTTCCCCAGTGGTGCTCTGATTGGAGGGACTGTAACTTCTATGGCATTTTAAAAAGGTAGCTGATACTTTCTTACATGATTAGCATGACTAAATATAGAACAATAACAACAAAGACTCATTATACTGACTATTATTTCTTCACTTGTGAACCAAATATGCCCCAAGTCAAAAAAAAAAAAAATAATAATGGACTGAATTGGGAGTGTAGCTACTAATCCGATGGATTAAAAGGTAATTATAGAGCTGCCCTATCTGAAAGCTATGAATCACATATGGCCAAAAGTTTAAATTCATTTTTCAAAATTTAAAATTCTGCTTCTCAGTCATACAAGCCACAATTCAAGCTCTCAGCAATATGTCATTAGTCATCACAGTACTGGACAGTGCAGACATAAAGCATGTCTTGCAAATAGGAAAATTCTATTGGACAGTGTTGCTACACAGAATGAGTACATTGCCCAGTGATTTGTTCTTTGCTGCTTCTCATCTACCTTGCAATGCTGTGCTTTTCTAGAAATGCTAGAGATTCAGAGTGATGGATCATATTGCACTCATTCCCTACTGAGCATTTTAAAGTCATGTTCTGGTGCCAGAATCAAATCTGTAGATTCAACCGTCTATTCCAAATTACCATTCTCATACCATTTCCCAACTAAGAAATTTGTGTGTACTTATAGGTAGTTAATTTTTTAATTCTATTAATTTAACTGTGTGCTTTGTGTTTTCAGGTCTAAAATTAAAGATTTTGCCTTATGCACATATTCATTTGGGCTCTAGAAGCTTCAAAGAAGTATGACTTTGCATTATATTTATTGTCAATCATTGATTTTTGGCTTTGGAAATTGTATTAACACATCATTTGACGTGTGTTTGGACATGCATCAGTCTTATACATAATAGAATATATATAAGGTTTAATTAATCTGTAAGACATCACTGTTTATTTTGTGTCTCTATCCACAACTTTAAATATAGTTTTTCTTATCTTTAAAATTATAAACAATGCTGATAGTCATTTTTTTTGAGAAATACAAAAACAGTTTTTCCACTAGCTGAATAAAAGTATAAAATGTTTTAATATTCTGTCTTAAGTCTAAAAATAAAACTTATGTTAGATATCAAATGTGAACCAACATTAAACAAGAAATATTTGGGTCTTATTCATATTATAAAAAAAAAAGAGGCATTATTGATTCTTAAGCTTAGAGGAATAAAATTGTGCAATTCGTTATTATGATACAATACTTTCGACTATTAAGATTGTGTATTTCTTTTCATATTTGATTTTTAATACTTTTAATTCTTCATTTATTTAAAATTATGTTTTAAACATCTACTTGAGCATAAATGTTAACATCTGACTGAAAGATTTGATAGATTGGAGTAAGTAAATTTTTACATTATGACATTTTAGGCATTCAGATTATATATCTCCATACATATGTGTCTGATGAATTATAAAAGTCTTTTGTAAAAGTCCTTCAAGGTCATTCGCAATGCATATACAACAATTAATGAGGAAACAGAAATTCCACAAAGGCAAACTGAAAAAAAAAATACCTGTTACCAGCTAAAGACAATTTCTGTTACTTTTTTCATGTGTGGTTTTATAGGTGTCTATCACATACTTACGTATACATATGTGAATATATATTTTTGGATATTTAAGTATTTAAACAAATTTTAAAATGAGATTATATTTTAGACATTTTATTTTATATATATGCTTTGTCTGTAATCATTGTGTCTCATGTAATGTCTTTTAAACATCCTTGGTTCTATTATCTACCTTCTATAACAGCATTTCAAATAGATATATGTTCTTCCATATAGGAAAAACAGCCAAGGACATTAGTTTACACCTTTATCAAGGTGTGTCTATTTAACAACAGCAGAAAGATATGTTTTCTGAGGAAATCGGAAACTTAAAGATTTTACAGAACATTGTCCAAGCTCAGTCAAAGTTGCATTAATCTCGGAACAGGGTGTCGGGGCAGTAAGACTGTGGTTACAGTGTACCAACCATTGACTGGTCATTTTGGGTTTAAAAAGGAATACAAAAGAACAGCTGGGGAACAAGGTCTTGCAAGAATCACAGTGGAAATTTTTTAGTCCTTAAGGGTCTTTCAGAATGCATACACTGTAATTCATTTAATAAAAAAATAGTCACTCTTAGGGATATTATTTTTCTTATTTAATAAATTAAAGTCCATTAGCTGAGCTTTTCCAGCTAAGTCTTTGGACCCTCTACATATTTTTCTTAGGCCTTTATAATAAAGATAAATATTTATAATAATTGAACCTGGATCAAACAAGTGTATTAGGTACACTTAATTAACGTATTAGGTGCCTATGGTTATATTTTTTGTACATAAGGTAACAGCTTCTTTCTTGCTTATTAAGTTTGCTTAAACTGATCATCTGATTATCTGCATTTCTCAGAAATCCCTGATTACTTTCTAGTGTTATTGCTGGTAAATGCAAGGTCTAAGCTAACTCCAATAGAGGTTTGAAGTAGTGCATGCATATTTTCATCTCTTTTCCCTCCATGTGATCTCCCTGAGAGTGTGTCTGGGCTAGTCTTTCACAATCACAATAATGTAACAGACTTACGGAGGAGAGTGCAGTGACACAGTTAAGGAAGGCCCATCTAGACCAGACAGCACCCAGCTGACCCACTAGTTTGCCAAAGACCCATGAAGAAGCCCAGCTGAGATCAGTTAAGTCAATCCTTTGTCTGGAAAACCAGCTAACTGACCCATGGACTCATGCAGAAAAGAACATTTATTGCCATATGCCACTGAAATTTGTGGTTGTTTGTTATGCCACATTATTATGGGAATAGATAACTGATAAATTGGCCAAATAGAAGTACAAGCAAAGCCAATCAATATACTCTGTTACTTCCAGCCATTGCAAATCTCTGGGGGAACTCACACAAGTGGGAAGTGTGTGTGTGTTTGTGTGTGTATTAGAGAATAAGAACACCCCAACATACAGACACACACACACACACACACACACACAGAGAGAGAGAGAGAGAGAGAGAGAGAGAGAGAGAATCTTAATAACACTAGAAAACTTGAAAGTCCACTACAAAACATTATGAAGACTTTCTGAAAGGAGATAGAAGATGGCATTAGACACACAGAATAGAAATTCCTGCAGAAACTAGTTTCAAACCTGCAGAAGAAATGCTGCAAAGTGTTAAGAAACATTAAAGGACAATTCTTATTTTAGATGGAATAAACATTAGGTGCAACAGGCATCCAGAGGCAAACATGAAAGAGATGAATTGGAGCATTGCTTTAAGAGAAAGTGAATCCTGATTCTGATGTATATGCTTTTAATGAAAAGATGCTTCTGAAAATCACAAAGAAGAGCAATGCTATTTTGAAAACAGGATGTGTACTTACCATTAAAAATACAGTATTGTTCTGTTGAAGTTCACATCAATAACAAGATAGAGCATTGCTTCTATATCTAAATATGTCCTCGTAGTAATATAAAACAAGTGGAGTTTATTTTCAGTTGCTGTGGTTTTGATGAAGTTGTGCACAATTGATCTAATTTTGTGTTGATTGACAAAGTCAAAGTAACTGAACCTGATATTCTGAAGACCATTTCACTTGGACTATTTAACACTGAGCTGGATCTCCGCAGATCTTAACTGAACATTATAAATAAACTTTGGCAAACAGTCCAACTTTTATTTGAGAATTGAAAAAAATCCCCTCATATGGGCAAGTTGATATTAAGTAAACATTTGAAATCTCTTTTCTCACATTGGTAACAGCCATCCTCCCACTCAAAATTCAAGTGTTTTTGTTCTGTAACATATAAAATATCTCTTTGAAGGGTACGCAAAGCTTTTGCTATTGCTATTACTCAACCTAGAACTGATTAAATCAGGAGCAGTTAGCTGTTCTGGGCTAATCTAATCAGACTATTTCTTAGACATTTTGAACTGAGAATCACAGAGAATATGTAAACTGAGAGATACGTACACATCATGTTACTTAGATACTTTGGGGAGGAGGCTTATGGGAAAATCCTCATTTCTTTGCTTTCAAGTCTTCATTGTTCAACAATTCCACAGATTTTATAACCCTGCACCCCTGTGTGCATACTTAGGCATGCACACACACAAACACACCTCCACATGCACACATTTTAAGTTGTTTCCTGGTTCTTATATCCAGATTTGTTCTGTATTCTTGTTTTATAGGTTTCACAATTGAAATTACAATATAGTGTTCATGTAATAACAATTTATAATAACAATTAGCATCCTGACCTGAGAAGACATTCTTCACCTACATGAAAGTATCAATGGCTCAATAGGCTGGCTCATCCTTGGAACCAAAAAGCAACCTGAACATTGAATAAAATATTTCCTTTAATAATTATGTGTTGACTATTAAGAAGCAGTATATATCTGATACAAGCAACAAAATAGATTTGATCTTTTATTATATATACCACTATTATTCATGTTACTCCTGTAGAAAAATATAAAATTTAAAAGCGGGCTGGCCGCAGTGGCTCATGCCTGTAATCCCAGCATTTTGGGACGCTGAGGCGGGTGGTTCCCCTGAGGTCAGGAGTTTGAGACCAGCCTGGCCAACATAACGAAACCTCATCTCTACTGAAAATACAAAAATTAGCCAGGCATGATGGCATGTGCCTGTAACCCCAGCTACTAGGAGGGCTGAGGCAGGAGATTGCTTGAACCTGGGAGTTGGAGGTTGCAGTGAGCCGAGATCGTGCCAATGTACTCCAGCCTGGGCAACAGAGCAAGACTCTGTCTCAAACAAAACAAAACAAAATAAAATTTAAAAGTAGCTGTACTTAACTTAGATATGTTTTGGGTATCTTAGGGACTATTCCTTACCTGGTTTTGAATATGTCTAACTGAATCCAAGAAAAGTTCTCTTGATGAGTTCTGTGGATGAGCAAAGAGAAAACTGGAGCTATGGTTTTTTACCCTAGGTAAACACTCTTTTAGCAACAGCTAAAAACTATCTTAAAAATAGCTGAAGAACATATTCAGCATTAAGGCCTCCCGTCTAGTGAGTTTGTCTCATTACTAAGCCAGTTAGACTCTGAAAAACAAAAATCACGAAAACAAAAAAACTCCACTTCTGTCTGTGTAGCCAATGTAATATAATTAGGTTGATGTGGAATTGTTTAATTGTTACTGTAGAAACACAACAGGACACCTGCAGAATCAAATTTCATCCTAGGTAAATCTAGCCCTAAAAAACCAAAACCAAAACAAACAAACCCCACCAATTTCATGCTTAGGCCAAAACAAGTTTCAGAACATCATATGCACTCTTGAAATTTAACTGATTTTTTAGAGATTCAACAATATTTTGAAAGAAAGAAAATGACTGTTTCATTTATAAGGGGAAAAAAAAAGCAATGATATTCAAGATTAATCCAATTGTAAAAACTTTTTTTTTTTTTTTTTCCTGGAGAAGATACCAGTGATTTTCATGTAAATTCACATTCCTGCAGGCTTATAATCTCAGGAAAAGAAAGCAAGGGATCCTAAGTACTAAACAATAATATTACTTAGAAATTACCTTTTCAAGAATGCATACATCTGGTTATCTTAAAATAAAATTTGGAAAAAAGGAGAGAAATCTTACTTTTGTCATTTTAATGTGTGAATGAAATTTTCATTTAAAGATGACATATTTGAGAAAGAAAACAGAAATAATATTCTTTTACCATGCAAATGTAAACATCTACTACATTTGGGTACATGACTGAAGATTTGTTCTGTACTCTTGTTTGATAGGTTTCACAATTGAAATTACAATATAGTGTTCATGTAATAACAACTTATAATAAAGATATACAAGTTCTACACATTTATTTTTATTGTTACTAATCTGGTTCATAGTCATAGCTATAAACATGAATGAGTGTTTTAGAATATATAATTTAGTTATGCAACTTCTAAATTGGAGAGAGAAGCAAAAAATATATAAGAAAAATTGTACTGGTAAGATAACTTTCAGAGAAATCATGTTTCACTTGCACTTTTCTTTTTGAAAGGTAAATTAAAAATAGTGGAAGAATTTTTTTTCATATAGAATAAACCAAGAGACATTTCAGGAATTTGTTAAGAACTTAATTTGGGCCAGATGCAGTGGCACATGCCTGTAATCCCACGACTTTGAGAGACCAAACTAGGAGGATTGATGGAGGCCGGGATTTCAAGGAACACAACAAGAATTCACCTCTATATGGTTTTTTTTTTTTTGTTGTTTTTTTTTTTAATTAGGCAGACATGGTGACAAGTGCCTGTAGTCCTAACTACTCAGGAGACTGAGGTGGAAGGATTGCTTGAATCCAGGAGTTCAAGGCTGCAGTGAGCTATGATGCTACTGCACTCTAGTCTGGGTGACAGAGCAAGACCCTATCTCTCAACGAAAAAAAATGATTTGTTCAGTAAATAGAGATTCAGTTGCTGAGTTCCAGGCAGAATAGTCATAGCTGTCAAAGCAAATCTACTTTAAGAAAATGAGATTGAGCATTTATGTACAAAACTATAATATCTTGTGAATCAATCCATAATATAATTTTCCCTACATCAAGCTATATAAAGTCATCATTTACTAATTAATTCACATCAAGATTAATTAGGTAAGCCAGAGGGTTATTAGTCTTCCCACTTTGCAGATGAGGAAGCAAAGATAAGAGAAGTTAAGATATACACCACAGGCCCCAATAAAATGATGGCACTTTTTATTTACTCATGTCATGTAAATTCACATTCAAAGCACTAGACTAAATCACTCACTAATCCTTTTAATTTTACTGTGCAGTTGGTAGGGGACAGGTACAATTATCTTTCTTTTACCTTTAAAGAGAGTGTACTCCTCTCAGACAAATAGTTTGCCAAAGGTATTTGGCAGAGTTTAGAATTAGCCTCAACTTTAATTTGCAAAAGTTATTCTTTGTGTCAGCATAATCCATTGTCTGTTAACTGAAGTCTTACACTTTAGAAGCAAGTAAAAGTGTTTTTGATATTCTGTCTTGCTCTTAGCTGTTATTTAACAGTTTCTTCCAAAATTTTTCATGAGTGCATCAACATTTAACATAGTGTCATTTCAAAATAATAATACATGCAAGAAAACTATAACCAGAGGAAATTAGTATTGGCTTAAATATATGAAGAATGATGTAGAGAGCCTGGGAAGCATTTAGGTAAAAGACTGATCTTGATTGTACATCTCAACTTTACTGCTAATTGCCCCTGATGAAAGCTTATACTGTATTAATCAAAATATTTTAAAAATATACAAAATGGCTATGAATAACCACCAGAATACCTCTCTCTTGGTCATTAATTTTAATTTTTAGTACTGGGTCTTTGGACATTGTTGAGAGTATTTAGTCATTCAAGATAGAGGATAAATACATTTTAGAAAATGCAACTAATTTATACTTAAGCAAAGAGCATTTTCAAAACTATTTTCCATAAGTTAAGCAAAATAGCAAAAGAGTAGTAAAATCATAAATTTTTAGAGCTGGAATAACCAAAAACTTATTTTTAAATTCCTCCTTTTAAGTGAGGAAATTGAATATCTGAGAAATGACTGACTCAAGATTACACAGTTAGGGCTAGAACCACGTTAAGAATGTAGGGTTTCAATCCTTCCAACCCAGTACTATATTTAGGTCAAATTAAAAAAAGAAAAATAAAGCCTAAAAAACTGAATAATGTTTGTCTAGTAACACATATACAAAGCACCTTCTCTTAACTAAAGCAAACTTAAAATACCCCATATAAGCCATAGAAAGCATCATTCTCACTCTCAAAATGGATTAAAGTTAACATAATCAGAACACAATTTTTAGATGCCCTGTCTTCCAAACATCCTCATTTTTGCACCTGACAATGCTGTCAAGTAGCATCATACAAACTTAAACTTTTGAATTCAATTCAGTTTTTACTTTTCTCTTTACCTTGGTAGCTCACAGTTAAGCAGCTACCCAATCTGATAGTTTCATCTCCAAAATATCTCTCAATATGGCTGGTCATTTCTTGGCCATTCTGAGATTGACTTAGGGAAGGATTTTACTACCTCTTAGATTGGGTACTACAAATAAATTTCAGCTAGGCTTTTCTAATACCCTCCCTATACTCCACAATTTTTATATTGCCCTGAAAGTAATACTGCTAGGTACAATAATATCAGCCCCCCTCCCACATGAAAGCAGTGCATAGTGGCCCATTACCAATTGATTTCATACTTTCTGTTCTACAAACATATCAAGTATGTTTGGGCTTCAAGGCCTTGCCTGTGTCATTCCCCTCCCTGGAATGTTCTTTCCCCCATCTTTTTTATGGATGGCCCCCTTTTCTTGTTAAATCCCTTCTAAATATTATTGTCCCATTACTCCCTCCCTCAGTCAACCTTCCTTTACAGTGAAACCATCCCTATAAATTTTATGTAATTAACAGAGAAGAAGAGATGGGGGAGAAATGAAAACAAACCAAGCTTGCAGGGAATTCAGCAATAATCATTAGGTCAGCTTGCTCTCTAACCTGCTTGTTCAGAGTTGTTTGCCCCTGAATGACACAGAAGCTGTTGCATGATTAGAGCTCCCTTTAACTGCTCCATAGATAACAACGTAAACATTTTGAAATGTTTAAGTTTTCCATTTAAGATATTGCAGGTCTTTCATGCCAGTGAAACTACTGATGGCTACTGTTCTGAAGGACTCAACAAAGAATATAGTTTTCACATCCTGATGATCTCATCTCCCTAACCCTGACCAATCTGTAACCCCAGTTTTCCAGCCCTTCACCTTCCATGACATCTTTAAAAGCCCACAACCCAGAACTCCTCAGGGAGATGCATTTGAGGGTCTCTCCCATATCGTTACTTGGCTGCTCTGATATCACTAAAAATTTTCTCTGCTTCAAATCGTACTGTCTCAATGTATTGGTCTGTTACTGGACAGTGGGCATAGGAACCTGTTGGTCCTGTAACAACAGCACACAGTGCCTGAGATAATCTTGCTTTTTTTTTTTTTTTTTTTTTTTGTATTTGCTTCTTGTTTGTCTGTCCTAACTAGCATGTAAGCACCACAAGAACAAATATCTACTTTGATCATTGCTGGATCCCTAAAAACCAGAATAGCAATTTGGGTCTCAAAAAACATTTGTTAAATACCAGAAGTATTGGCCTTGTGTTCAAAAGGCTCACTCTCCAACAACCATTTAACTTCTACATTTATCAACCATTTCTTCTTTATAAGAACCTATGTGCCTTCAGTTCCACTTACTTAATGATTCCAGATTCCAGATCTTGTTGAGCCTTGTGTCAACTTGTTATAATCCAGGGGCGACAAGCACCACTAACTTGTAGATATCCACTTTATTGAGGTCATTTGTAAAAACGAAAAAACCTTGGCCTCTCTCAAAGCTCTTCATCAATGAACCACACCAAGATTCTGATTCAGAAGTCTTTGAATCTTTATTTAAAATGTTTCCGAGAGGGCGGAGCAAGATGGCTGAATAGGAACAGCTCCAGTCTCCAACTCCCAGCGCGAGCGACACAGAAGACCGGTGATTTCTGCATTTTCAACTGAGGTACTGGGTTCATCTCACTGGGGAGTGCCGGACGATCGGTGCTGGTCAGCTGCTGCAGCCCGACCAGCGAGAGCTGAAGCAGGGCGAGGCATTGCCTCACCTGGGAAGCACAAGGGGGAAGGGAATCCCTTTTCCTAGGCAGGGGAACTGAGACACACAACACCTGGAAAATCGGGTAACTCCCACCCAAATACTGTGTTTTAAGCAAACAGGCACACCAGGAGATCATATCCCACACCTGGCCGGGAGGGTCCCACACCCACGGAGCCTCCCTCATTGCTAGCACAGCAGTCTGTGATCTACCGGCAAGGCAGCAGCGAGGCTAGGGGAGGGGCGCCCGCCATTGCTGAGGCTTAAGTAGGTAAACAAAGCTGCTGGGAAGCTCGAACTGGGTGGAGCTCACAGCAGCTCAAGGAAACCTGCCTGTCTCTGTAGACTCCACCTCTGGGGACAGGGCAATAACAAACGCAGCCGAAACCTCTGCAGACGCAAACGACTCTGTCTGACAGCTTTGAAGAGAGCAGTGGATCTCCCAACACAGAGGCTGAGATCTGAGAAGGGACAGACTCCCTGCTCAAGTGGGTCCCTGACCCCTGAGTAGCCTAACTGGTAGACATCCCCCACTAGGGGCAGCCTGACACCCCACACCTCACAGGGTGGAGTACACCCCTGAGAGGAAGCTTCCAAAGCAAGAATCAGACAGGTACACTCGCTGTTCAGAAATATTCTATCTTCTGCAGCCTCTGCTGCTGATACCCAGGCAAACAGGGTCTGGAGTGGACCTCAAGCAATCTCCAACAGACCTACAGCTGAGGGTCCTGACTGTTAGAAGGAAAACTATCAAACAGGAAGGACACCTACACCAAAACCCCATCAGTACATCACCATCATCAAAGACCAGAGGCAGATAAAACCACAAAGATGGGGAAAAAGCAGGGCAGAAAAGCTGGAAATTCAAAAAATAAGAGCGCATCTCCCCCGGCAAAGGAGCGCAGCTCATCGCCAGCAACGGATCAAAGCTGGACGGAGAATGACTTTGACGAGATGAGAGAAGAAGGCTTCAGTCCATCAAATTTCTCAGAGCTAAAGGAGGAATTACGTACCCAGCGCAAAGAAACTAAAAATCTTGAAATAAAAGTGGAAGAATTGATGGCTAGAGTAATTAATGCAGAGAAGGTCCTAAACGAAATGAAAGAGATGAAAACCATGACACGAGAAATACGTGACAAATGCACAAGCTTCAGTAACCGACTCGATCAACTGGAAGAAAGAGTATCAGCGATTGAGGATCAAATGAATGAAATGAAGCGAGAAGAGACACCAAAAGAAAAAAGAAGAAAAAGAAATGAACAAAGCCTGCAAGAAGTATGGGATTATGTAAAAAGACCAAATCTACATCTGATTGGGGTACCTGAAAGTGAGGGGGAAAATGGAACCAAGTTGGAAAAAACTCTTCAGGATATCATCCAGGAGAACTTCCCCAACCTAGTAGGGCAGGCCAACATTCAAATCCAGGAAATACAGAGAACGCCACAAAGATACTCCTCGAGAAGAGCAATTCCAAGACACATAATTGCCAGATTCACCAAAGTTGAAATGAAGGAAAAAATCTTAAGGGCAGCCAGAGAGAAAGGTCGGGTTACCCACAAAGGGAAGCCCATCAGACTAACAGCAGATCTCTCGGCAGAAACTCTCCAAGCCAGAAGAGAGTGGGGGCCAATATTCAACATTCTTAAAGAAAAGAATTTTCAACCCAGAATTTCATATCCAGCCAAACTAAGTTTCATAAGTGAAGGAGAAATAAAATCCTTTACAGATAAGCAAATGCTTAGAGATTTTGTCACCACTAGGCCTGCCTTACAAGAGACCCTGAAGGAAGCACTAAACATGGAAAGGAACAACCGGTACCAGCCATTGCAAAAACATGCCAAAATGTAAAGACCATCGAGGCTAGGAAGAAACTGCATCAACTAACGAGCAAAATAACCAGTTAATATCATAAAGGCAGGATCAAGTTCACACATAACAATCTTAACCTTAAATGTAAATGGACTAAATGCTCCAATTAAAAGACACAGACTGGCAAACTGGATAAAGAGTCAAGACCCATCAGTCTGCTGTATTCAGGAGACCCATCTCACACGCAGAGACATACATAGGCTGAAAATAAAGGGATGGAGGAAGATTTACCAAGCAAATGGAGAACAAAAAAAAAGCGGGGGTTGCAATACTAGTCTCTGATAAAACAGACTTTAAACCATCAAAGATCAAAAGAGACAAAGAAGGCCATTACATAATGGTAAAGGGATCAATTCAACAGGAAGAGCTAACTATCCTAAATATATATGCACCCAATACAGGAGCACCCAGATTCATAAAGCAAGTCCTTAGAGACTTACAAAGAGACTTAGACTCCCATACAATAATAATGGGAGACTTCAACACTCCACTGTCAACATTAGACAGATCAACGAGACAGAAAGTTAACAAGGATATCCAGGAATTGAACTCATCTCTGCAGCAAGCAGACCTAATAGACATCTATAGAACTCTCCACCCCAAATCAACAGAATATACATTCTTCTCAGCACCACATCGTACTTACTCCAAAATCGACCACATAATTGGAAGTAAAGCACTCCTCAGCAAATGTACAAGAACAGAAATTATAACAAACTGTCTCTCAGACCACAGTGCAATCAAACTAGAACTCAGTGATAAGAAACTCAATCAAAACCGCTCAACTACATGGAAACTGAACAACCTGCTCCTGAATGACTACTGGGTACATAACGAAATGAAGGCAGAAATAAAGATGTTCTTTGAAACCAATGAGAACAAAGATACAACATACCAGAATCTCTGGGACACATTTAAAGCAGTATGTAGAGGGAAATTTATAGCACTAAATGCCCACAAGAGAAAGCAGGAAAGATCTAAAATTGACACTCTAACATCGCAATTAAAAGAACTAGAGAAGCAAGAGCAAACACATTCGAAAGCTAGCAGAAGGCAAGAAATAACTAAGATCAGAGCAGAACTGAAGGAGATAGAGACACAAAAAACTCTCCAAAAAATCAATGAATCCAGGAGTTGGTTTTTTGAAAAGATCAACAAAATTGACAGACCACTAGCAAGACTAATAAAGAAGAAAAGAGAGAAGAATCAAATCGACGCAATTAAAAATGATAAAGGGGATATCACCACCGACCCCACAGAAATACAAACTCCCATCAGAGAATACTATAAACACCTCTACGCAAATAAACTGGAAAATCTAGAAGAAATGGATAATTTCCTGGACACTTACACTCTTCCAAGACTAAACCAGGAAGAAGTTGAATCCCTGAATAGACCAATAGCAGGCTCTGAAATTGAGGCAATAATTAATAGCCTACCAACCAAAAAAAGTCCAGGACCAGATGGATTCACAGCTGAATTCTACCAGAGGTACAAGGAGGAGTTGGTACCATTCCTTCTGAAACTATTGCAATCAATAGAAAAAGAGGGAATCCTCCCTAACTCATTTTATGAGGCCAACATCATCCTGATACCAAAGCCTGGCAGAGACACAACAAAAAAAGAGAATTTTAGACCAATATCCCTGATGAACATTGATGCAAAAATCCTCAATAAAATACTGGCAAACCGGATTCAGCAACACATCAAAAAGCTTATCCACCATGATCAAGTGGGCTTCATCCCTGGGATGCAAGGCTGGTTCAACATTCGCAAATCAATAAACATAATCCAGCATATAAACAGAACCAAAGACAAGAACCACATGATTATCTCAATAGATGCAGAAAAGGCTTTTGACAAAATTCAACAGCCCTTCATGCTAAAAATGCTCAATAAATTCAGTATTGATGGAACGTACCTCAAAATAATAAGAGCTATTTATGACAAACCCACAGCCAATATCATCCTGAATGGGCAAAAAGTGGAAAAATTCCCTTTGAAAACTGGCACAAGACAGGGATGCCCTCTCTCACCACTCCTATTCAACATAGTGTTGGAAGTTCTGGCTAGGGCAATTAGGCAAGAGAAAGAAATCAAGGGTATTCAGTTAGGAAAAGAAGAAGTCAAACTGTCCCTGTTTGCAGATGACATGATTGTATATTTAGAAAACCCCATTGTCTCAGCCCAAAATCTCCTTAAGCTGATAAGCAACTTCAGCAAAGTCTCAGGATACAAAATTAATGTGCAAAAATCACAAGCATTCCTATACACCAGTAACAGACAGAGAGCCAAATCATGAATGAACTTCCATTCACAATTGCTTCAAAGAGAATAAAATACCTAGGAATCCAACTTACAAGGGATGTAAAGGACCTCTTCAAGGAGAACTACAAACCACTGCTCAGTGAAATAAAAGAGGACAAAACAAATGGAAGAACATACAGTTCTCATGGATAGGAAGAATCAATATCGTGAAAACGGCCATACTGCCCAAGGTAATTTATAGATTCAATGCCATCCTCATCAAGCTACCAATGAGTTTCTTCACAGAATTGGAAAAAACTGCTTTAAAGTTCATATGGAACCAAAAAAGAGCCCGCATCTCCAAGACAATCCTAAGTCAAAAGAACAAAGCTGGAGGCATCACGCTACCTGACTTCAAACTATACTACAAGGCTACAGTAACCAAAACAGCATGGTACTGGTACCCAAACAGAGATATAGACCAATGGAACAGAACAGAGTCCTCAGAAATAATACCACACATCTACAGCCATCTGATCTTTGACAAACCTGAGAGAAACAAGAAATGGGGAAAGGATTCCCTATTTAATAAATGGTGCTGGGAAAATTGGCTAGCCATAAGTAGAAAGCTGAAACTGGATCCATTCCTTACTCCTTATACGAAAATTAATTCAAGATGGATTAGAGACTTAAATGTTAGACCTAATACCATAAAAATCCTAGAGGAAAACCTAGGTAGTACCATTCAGGACATAGGCATGGGCAAAGACTTCATGTCTAAAACACCAAAAGCAATGGCAGCAAAAGCCAAAATTGACAAATGGGATCTCATTAAACTAAAGAGCTTCTGCACAGCAAAAGAAACTACCATCAGAGTGAACAGGCAACCTACAGAATGGGAGAAAATTTTTGCCATCTACTCATCTGACAAAGGGCTAATATCCAGAACCTACAAAGAACTCAAACAAATTTACAAGAAAAAAACAAACAACCCCATCAAAAAGTGGGCAAAGGATATGAACAGACATTTCTCAAAAGAAGACATTCATACAGCCAACAGACACATGAAAAAATGCTCATCATCACTGGCCATCAGAGAAATGCAAATCAAAACCACAAGGAGATACCATCTCACACCAGTTAGAATGGCGATCATTAAAAAGTCAGGAAACAACAGGTGCTGGAGAGGATGTGGAGAAATAGGAACACTTTTACACTGTTGGTGGGATTGTAAACTAGTTCAACCATTATGGAAAACAGTATGGCGATTCCTCAAGGATCTAGAACTAGATGTACCATATGACCCAGCCATCCCATTACTGGGGATATACCCAAAGGATTATAAATTATGCTGCTATAAAGACACATGCACTCATATGTTTATTGCAGCACTATTCACAATAGCAAAGACTTGGAATCAACCCATCAGTGACAGATTGGATTAAGAAAATGTGGCACATATACACCATGGAATACTATGCAGCCATCAAAAAAGATGAGTTTGTGTCCTTTGTAGGGACATGGATGCAGCTGGAAACCATCATTCTTAGCAAACTATCACAAGAACAGAAAACCAAACAACACATGTTCTCACTCATAGGTGGGAACTGAACAATGAGATCAACTGGACTCAGGAAGGGGAACATCACACACCGGGGCCTATCATGGGGAGGGGGGAGGGGGGAGGGATTGCACTGGGAGTTATACCTGATGTAAATGACGAGTTGATGGGTGCAGCACACCAACATGGCACAAGTATACATATGTAACAAACCTGCACGTTATGCACATGTACCCTACAACTTAAAGTATAGTAATAATAAATAAATTAAAAAAAAAAAAAATGTTTCCAAGTGGTAAACATATACCATATGGTTGGAAACCAGGTTTTTACCTACACTCTCTCTACCAGTACTAAATGATCCATCCATTAATACCAAACTCACCTGTTACATCTTTACTAAAATATTTTATATTATCCTTGAATAAATTTAATTTTTCCTTTTTCTAAGGCTGTGGCACTCTTGGTGTGTCCCATTTTTATGGTTCTAATAAATCTTTCTTATCTGGTAGGGCTCTGTTAATCATTATTATGATTATCATCACAGATGGATTTTTGTGTTCTGCCTTTCTCTTCTTCCTAAGGGAAACACCCGCTACCCTTATAGCCTCATATAAGGGTATATGAGGGTATATGTACTAGATAGCTATTTTTAAAAAGGAAAGTTTTTTGGTTCTTTGGTGTATTAGTTCCTTCTCATGCTGCTAATAAAGACATATCTAAGACCAGGTAATTTACAAAAAAAAAAAAAAAAAGAGAGATTATTTGACTCACATTTAAGCGTGTCTGGGGAGACCTCAGGAAACTTACAATTATGGCAGAAGGGGAAGCAAACACGTCCTTCTTCACATGGTGAAAGGAAGAAGTGCTGAGCAAAACGGGGGAAAGCCCCTTATAAAACCATCAGAACTCTTGAAAACTCACTCACTATCATGAGAACAGCACAAGGGAACCACTCCCATAATCTAATCACCTTCCACAGGGTCCCTCCCATGACATGTGGGGATTATGGGAACAACAATTCAAAATGAGATTTGGGTGGGGACACAGCAAAAACATATCAGTTGGTTAATTTTATTTAAATCCACATTTTCTACAAGTCATAGTATGGTACTTTTCACACACACAAAATTAAATATTTGATATAGAAATGGAAGAAGAAGGAGGGAGGGAGAAGAAAGAAAGATTTGGTAATATGTACAAAAAATACAGTTAGATAGAATAAATAAGTTTCAGTATTCGACAGTATGGTAGGGAAATTATAGTTAAAATAATTTATTGTATATTTCAAAATAGCTAGAAGAGATGAATTGTACTGTTCCCAACACAAAGAAAAGATACATGTTTTGTGTGAGGGATATCCCAATTATATGGATTTGATTATTACACATTACATACATGTATCAAAATGTCACATGTCCCCTAAAATAGGCACTACTATGATATATCAATAAAACAATACAAGAAAAAAAGGAATAAAATTAACATATTAGAATAAACTAGACAGAAGTAAAGAGGAAAAAAGAATAGAAGAAAGAAGGAATTACAGAATGGAAGAAGAAAAGAAGAAAAAAAGAGCTGATACAATTTTTGAAAAACAGTTACTGTTTCCTTACCTTCGCAAATATAAAATATGTTTTTATATAAATTAAAATATATTATTCATTATTCTAACCTCCTATGAAAACAGATGGACAATATTTGGGACTGCCTTCATAATGTATTTAGGAACTGAAAATGAAAATGAGATTCACTAATTTCAGGCTAGTGTTCCAAGGTCACCGTTTCTGTCCCTAATTGCCACTCTCTTCCTTCTCCACCAGTTAGTGGAGAGTGGCTAGTACAGTCTATTGCCCTTTCAGTTCTATACATGGTACAAATTGAAATAATATAAGGAGTACTTTAGTACTATAGTTCACTGTCTCTGAATGACAATATTAGTGAGTGTCTGAGACAGCAACAAAAAATGAAGTAAGTGCTTTGGAACATGTATAACATATGGAATGACACAGAAAATTTCAGGCACAATTCAAGAGTTTGAAAGGTCTAAACTTAAAAATAAAGGCAGAGATATAACTTACTGACTCCATCTCCTTACCACTCAAAATGCATGACAGGTGTCGATAAGTTGAAAATGACAAGGTCACAAAATGGTAACCTTGTCAGTCAAGCTGAATATGTCTTATCAAATATTTGGAAGTATATAGACAGATGTTCATGCACAACTGACAAGCACATGCTAAAAATGTAAGACAATGAGAGTGTAAATAACTTAAAAATTGCTAAGTAACTTGTTTGGCCTCTTATAGGGCAGAGTTTAGGAGAAGTTATTTCCTTCTTCCTTTTCATTTTTACACTAAACCAACCGAAACAGATGCTCTAACTAGCTCAAATCAGGGATGTGCTAAATATTAGTTTGTTTTCTGTACATACAAATTTAAAATATCAAATATTAAGAGTGTGACTCTTCTGTGTCAAACCCTGAACTTATTGATAAATGTATAAACAAACAAATACATAGGTGCTGTGTCTTAGAAACATTCAAAATGGAAAATGGATTAAGAAACAGAATAGTAAATTAATACAAAGGAGTGACCGGCATCTTTGACACAGCATGGATCCTGGTATTGTTAACTGAGAGAGATGACATCTGTTTTCACAACCGTCAAGAGCTGTGCACCCATAAACAACTAATTGTTGCATAATTAGATAAACATTACACAGGTAGTATTGATAGCACTCTGGAACTTGGAAGAGAATGTCTGTCTAGGGGTTTTAGGAAGAAAATGTTTTATCTAAACTTAAAGAATGACTCAAAGTTTATGATATGGAAAATAGGTGAAAAGTGTCTTTCTTATAGACAGGAAGTAAAAGTACCAGTGGTACATCTAAGCAGCTATTTAAGAAATGTCCAATAGCTAGACATTGTGAAAGGTAACTACAGGAGATGGTATGAATGAATGAAGGTATGGGATGCTTCAGTATATGAGTTTAAAATTTAAGTTTGGGCAAGATCTAGTGGCTCTGCGGGTCATACTAAGCAAGTTCAATTGATCATTGTAGGCTTTTGGGATGGAGATCAAAGATTCCAAAATAGGGCAGTAGCATTTTTAAACTGTGCTTGCAGTGCAGATCATAAATTAAAGGAGAAAATCAATTAAGGAACTATTATATTATGTTGGTGCAACGTAATTATTATTTTTTCCATATATTATCCCAGGTGAGGAAAAATGAAAACAAAATATAGAACAGGGGCACCAGTTTTAAAGTTAGTTCAGAATTGAACTTTAGCAGATATAGAGCTAATACGTAAATAATACCTATTTGAATACATATAATATAAAGTATATACGAAGGTTTATATATAATGTATATGTATGTATATACCTTTCTATATGTGTATATATAAATCTGTACAGTATTCATACAGTATGTATAAGTATACTCAATCTCAAATCAGGGATATGCTGATATATAGACAAAACTAACATTGTGTATCTATTCATATAGTATATGTATATATATGAATATAGTGTATATATATATATGAATAGATACACAATATTAGTTTTGTCTATATATCAGCATATCCCTGATTTGAGATTGAGTATACTTATACATACTGTATGAATACTGTACAGATTTATATATAGTGTGTATATATAGTGTATATATAGTATATATATAGTGTATATACGGTGTGTATACTATATATGTGTGTATATATAAAGTGTGTACATATATCTATATGTAAACACACACACAATATACTTTATAGATAGATACACTATATTAGTTTATACAAATTCACATTATATGTTTCAGGTATTTTGTTAGGAGGTTTATTTACATTAATTCATTTAGCACTTTAGGAAGTATATATAATTTCTCCCTATTTTATAATGAGGAAACTGAGCCCTGATCTTGTATAGCTAGTACATGGTGAATTCAGGACTCAATTGACACTGCTTTTATACAAAGATTTTTTTTCCTGCTAAAAAGAGATAATTCTGGATTAAAATATGCAAATAGAGGAATGGTGACAAGTGTACTAAATACAGTGTTTAGGGTTGGGTGCACACATTCATTTTTCAGACCACTAGGGGACCATTTAGTGGGGTGCAGTAAATTAGAAAAATCCAGCTTAATACTAGGGAATGTCATTGATACTGAAAATTATGAATCTCCAAAGAATCATAAAACCCTAGCTCCAAGAAATCCTAGACTATTCCTACTTCTACTAGGACTGGCTGTACAAAAACCACCTCTAAGAGATGAGTATAACCTCGTGTTCTAAAACTAGATTGTGCAAGCGTGGAAAAGGACTCAGTGATACGGTACCCTGACCCCTCATCCTGAGATCATCAGGAATTAGAGTGAGTCTAGGATAATGTACTTGCATGTTCTGTAGTTGTTAAATGAGATCAGATGATCAATTTTACAAGTCTTAACATTCCTCCTTTATTATTCCCCTCCCCACTACTATTGTCAGAGGCATTTGAACCAGAGTGACAACATCTTGAATAGGGGCTGGGTAAAAAAAATGCTGATACCCACTAGGCTGCATCCCCAAGTGGTTGGGTGTTCTAGTCACAGGATGAGATAGGAAGTTGGCACAAAATGCAGGTCAGAAAGACTTTGCTGATAAAATATGCTGTGGTAAAGAAGCCAACCAAATCTCACCAAAACCAAGAGGGCAACAAAAGCGACCTCTAGTCATCCATGCTGCTAATTACATGCTAATCATAATGCATTAGCATGCTAAGAAACACTCCCACCAGTATCATGACAGTTTACAAATGCCATGGTAATGTCAGAAAGTTACCCTATATGGTCTGAAAGTGGGGGAACCCTCAGTTCTGGGAATTGCCCACTCCCTTCTGGGACAACTCATGAATAATCCACCCCTTGTTTAGCATATAATCAAGAAATAACCATAAAAATAGCCAACCAGCAGCCCTCTGGGCTCCTCTGCTATGGAGTAGCCTTTTTTTTCTTTTACTTTTCTAATAAACTTGCTTTCATTTTACTTTATGGACTCGTCCCAAATTCTTTCTTGAGCAAGGTCCAAGAACCTTCTCTTGGGTTCAGTAACTATGATGATCTTATTTTCTTCTAGGAATTACAGCGTATACCTTTGCTCTGCTCATCCATAAAAATGCCTTTAATGGGGTAAAAAAGAGAAAAACTACAAACATGCTATGGTGCAATCTGGAGCTAAACCACACGTATTTTGTGTACAATTTTTATAATACATCACTCTTAGATAGCATGATCATAATCATCACAAGTAAGAAGGAAGCCAGGTAGTATAGCAGAGAGAGATAAGATGTCTTTTGAGTGTCAAATCTCTCATTTCACTTCTCTGAAACACACCACATATAACCCTGAAAAAAATATAGAAAATTGGTCATGCCCTCTTACTTTACAGAGTTGTATTGTGTCAAATAAAACAATTAAATAAAAGAACTCTGGGAGCTGAAAAGTAACATGGCACATACATAGAGTGTATTCAAGAATAGAACATTATTATGTAATGACCACAGCTTATCTAGTCTACTCTTTGGGACACAGCACATCATAAACCAAAACTAAAATTTCAAATGCCCCAACCAACTGAATGGACCCCTCCTCCTGGCCCAGGGCGTTATAAAGTAAACCTGAAACACTAGTTCAGGCCATGATAGGAATGGGTATTCAGACATGCCTCATTATATGTTCCTCCCTTTGGATTTCAGGCTCAGCTGACCAGCATTAACATTAAAGCCGCGTCCTTAAGACTGACAAAACCGACTTTTTGTAGTAATAAGATACCAAAATGAAAAATAGCAGGCCCTGAAAAAATTAGAAATATTTTATCCCAAAATGTTTCTATGACATGCAAAGCTGTCTCTTGTAGGGGAAAATCTACATTCTGTAGAGAATCCCCTTTCCTTTCCAGCTCTTTTCCCTAATTCAGGAGATAATTAACTAAGAGTTGGGTACATTTTTAAGTATGATAAGAAACATTTACGATCTATTCTCTCTGAAGCCTGCTACCTGGAAGCTTTATCTGCATAAGAACCTTGTTCTCCACAACCCCTTATCTTAACCCAGCTACTCTGTTCCATGGATTCTAGGTCATCAGATAAATTCTTTCAAACAATTGCCAATCAGAAAAACTTTCAGTCCACTTATGACCTGGAAGCACCGTCTTTGAGTTGTCCTGTCTTTCCAACCCAAACTAATACACATCTTACAGGTATTGATTGATGTCTCATGACTTCCTAAAATGTGTAAAACCAAGCTATAGCCTGATCACCTTTGGCACATGTTCTCAGGATCCCCTGGGGCTGCATTATTGGCCACAGTCACTCACATTTGGCTCAGAATACATTTGTGTAAATATTGTACAGAGTTTGACTCTTTTTGTCAATAATATTCTTGCCTGTAGTTGTTACCTGGATCACAGATATATTTAGGTTAATAAGGAATGTTGTGCATTTAATTTAAAATTCTAGCAGAAATTATTGGCTAGTGTAACTGCCAAATGGGTTCACCTTGCCCGCTGCCTAGACAGAGCCTATTTATCGAGACAGGTGAATTGCAATAGAGAAAGAGTAATTCATGCAGAGCCAGCTGTATGGGAGACTGGGGTTCTGTTATTACTCAAATCAGTCTTCCTGAGCATTTAGGAATCAGAGTTTTTAAGGCTAACTTGGTGGATAGGGGAAGGGCAGTGAGTCATGAGTGCTGCTGATTGGTTGGGTCAGAGATAAAATCATGGGAAGTTGAAGATGGCCTCTTGTGCTGCGTCAGTTCCTGGGTGGGGGCCAGAAGATCAGATGAGCCAGTTTATCCATCTGAGTGGTGCCAGCTGATCTTTCAAGTGCAGGATCTGCAAAATATCTCAAGCACTTATCTTAGGAGCAGTTTTGGAAGAGTCAGAATCTTGTAGCCTCCAGCTGCATGACTCTTAAACAACTGTTATGCCCAGTCCGTTTATTCCCCGAAGAAGACCACCAGAGTCCAGAGTTGAAGCTAAGCAGCAAGGATCTTTATTACAGGTTCGAACCCGGAACTCTCACTTGCTCTCGAAATGAGAAGGTCAAGAGAGGGAGAGTTCTCCCACCCAGCATTAAACAGTGTTATATAGTCTAAGAAGAGTGGTTATAGAATCATTATACAGATCAGATGTATGATTGGCTGGTGTTTGAACAAGGCGATTTGGCTAACTATGATTGGTTCCCGCCATTTCTGGTATCTCAGTTCAACCCTTGAGACGGAAGAGCAGTTTCTGCACAAAGGCAGTTAATTATATTGCGTCAGGTTGCACAACTGGTTTATGGCAGCATGAGTTTATCTTACTTAAACATGTCTTGTGACCTAGCCCCAGGAAGAAAAACAGGTACTTACAGAACTTTCGAAACCTCTGGTACGTGCAGAGATAAGAAAGCAGAACAAAGGGTGTAGCAATAGGGAGCAAGGATGGTGGGTATGTCTTTGTGTTTTTGTGTCCTTTCACAACAATTTCTAATCTTGTTACTAATTTGTTAGTACTATAAAGGTAGTCCAGTCCAGGCAAGAAGGAGGTTTGCTTTGGGAAAGGGCTGTTATCATCTTAGTTTTAAACTATAAACTAAGTTACTCCCAAAGTTAGTTCAGCCTATGCCCAGGAAGGAACGAGGGCAGCTTAAAGGTTCGAAGCAAGATGAGTTGGTTAGATTAGATCTCTTTCACTCTCAGTCATAATTTTGCAAACATGGTTTCACTAGGAGAGAGTAATAATTCACTAGGAGAGAGTAACTAAGTTCAAACAATTAATAATAGCAAATACATTGACAAAAGTAAACAATAAATCTAATGTTAAAGTATGTAATAAATTAAAATTCCTATTTAATAAGATATTTGTGCAAGTTTATATAGTTCAATTACAGAAATTAACCTCTGATGAAAAAAAATTAGAATGACTACTCTGAAAGCTATCAATTGGAAAAGGGAGCAATAAAGCTTCTGGGATGAAAAGATATTTTATGTCTTGAACTGGATAGTCATCTAACTGGTATATACAAATGTAAAAATTCATTGAGCAATACCTTTAAGATATGTAAAATTTACTTTATGTAAATGATAGTTCAATAAAACCTTTCCCTGGGTTCTATTGTTGCTACTTACTTCTTGAAGCACATTATTTTCTTTTAGTGAGCTTTGTCTATGTACTATCCAAGTAGCATGTAGGAGGGCTGAGTGCTTCTTTGGAAAAAAATAATGACTTTTGTGACTGTCTAGATTCTGAGTACAGAGCCCTTAACGTGTTAATTTCTATATAAGTACTGCAGTTCCTACATTGTCACTAAACATAAAGGTACCTCAGTGCTACTTGAGGCAGTCTATTATGCTCCAATGAAAGGGATGTTGAACCTACTTCTGACAACTTTTGATTTGCAAATTGTCTCTATTGCTGCTTTTAGGAGAGTAAGAAAAGTTGTGTAAATATATTGGTTGTCTGAGCTTAGAGAAAAAACTTACAGGCTGAATTTTAACTGGTAACTCTCCTCCCATGCGCAAAAACATTAAATTATATTGCTTTCTGAGTCATTCCACCAGATTCTGCTCCAAATCGAAGCAACCTGAGGTTTTGCTCTTTTAACTCTGTAATGACCCAAGGCATGAATTCAATATTATTGTGTAAATATTGACTATTATTATTGTCAAATTATAAAAGTCCCCAGTCCTTTAGAAGTATATAAAGTACAATTCACATACGTGATTGTCGCTTTTTTGTAGGATACCATTTGATATATTTCTAATAAGTGACATACATGAAAGGAAAGTTTATTAATATTATCATCCCCACCCATGTATGAATTCTATATTTTGTGCCTTACCCATTGACTTCTGTCAATAAAAAGTGTCAAATTCTGTAAAATATTTGAAGGGATTTATTCTGAGCCAAATATGAGTGACCATGGGCCATGACATAGCCCTCAGGAGGTCCTGAGAACATGTGCCCAAGGTGACTGGGGATGCAGTTTGGGTTTATACATTAGGGAGACATGAGACTTCAATCAAATACATTTAAGGAATACATTGGTTTGGTCCAGAAAGGTGAGACAACTTGAAGTGGGGGCTTCCAGCTTACAGATAGATTTAAGCATTTTCTGATTTGACAATTGTTTAGTTTATCTAAAATCCTGGGGTCAATAGAAACGAATGTGTGGGTTGCAGTAAGATGTTGTGGAGACCAAAGTTTAATCATGCAGAGGAAGTCTTCAGATAGTTGCCCTCAGAGAGAATAGGTTGTAACATGTTTCTTATGACTTAAAGTCCATTGTTGATGTTAATGCAGGAAAGGTATAATGAGGCATGTCTGACTCCCACTTCCTGTTGAAAGGACACAAAGATAGATGTGTACCCCCCCCCCCCGCTACACCCTTTGTTCTGCTCTCTAATCTTTGCACATACCAGAGGTTTCATAAGTTCTGTGAGTACCTGTTTTTCTGCACATACCAGAGATTTTGTTTTGCACATACCAGAGATTTCGTAAGTTCTGTGAGTATCTGTTTTTCTGCACGTACCAGAGATTTTGTAAGTTCTGAGGCAAGGTCACAAGACGTGTTTAAGTAAGATAAACTCTTGCTGCCATAAACCTGCTCTCCCGCCTCAAAGGTTGAACCGAAATATCAGAAATGGCGGGAACCAATCATAGTTAGCCAAATCGCCTTGTTCAAACACTAGCCAATCATATATCTGATTTGTATAACAACTCTATGCCCACTTTTCTTAGACTATATAACACTGCTCAGAGCTCAGTGGGGGAGCTCTCCTGCCCGTCTCGTTTCGCGAGCGAGTGAGAGTTCCAGGTTCGAACCTGTAATAAAGATCCTTGCTGCTTAGCTTTGACTCTGGACTCTGGTGGTCTTCTTCGGGGAATAAACGGTCTGGGCATAACACTGTCATGACCTGAACTAGTCTTTCAAGTTAAATTTTAAGAGAGCCCTCATCTGGTTGGGGGCCTTAGAATTTTATTTTTGGCTTACATTTCTCTCTTTACTTACGTACCTGTGGTCAAATAGCAGGAGAAAAAGATCAAGGGTGGATGTTGAGGTGGTTAATCCACTCATGTGTGTTGATTAATAATAAAAATATGAGCAGTAGTAATTAGATTGCAGTTTGTGTTCCTTGAGCACCTACTCTGGGCCAGGCACTCTCCTAGGAGATTTACATAGAGCAACATTCCATAGAATATTAAAGCAAACAAGCAACAAAAACAACCCCCCCATAAGTTAAGTAGCATTGTCAAACTTGTTCCTCTATGAGAAAATGGAGACAACAGGTTAATTTTTCTAAGAACACACACAAAGACGTGGAGCCAAGACTAAATATCCAATCCTGTTACTTAAACTTCAAGAATATAACATGTTATACTCCCTATTGAGATAGTCAAGTAAAAAGGGGTCCCTGAAGAATCTCCTAGCAGCCTGCACACTGGGAGGATGGAGTGGAGCCTCAGGAAATTCATGCCATTTGAAGGGGTGAGGAGCCTGGCCCCTCCTGTTCCTGTGTGGTAACCTGGAATTCAATCTGTGAGGTGGAAAACCTGCTAGCAGGACTACCTCTCACTTGGTGGAGAGTTATTTTTTTTTTTTCACCCAGTAAGCCCTGCCCTACTTACCCTACACTGTGTCTGTGTGCCTAACTTTTCCTGGTCATATGACAAGAACTCATTTTTTTTTTTTTCTACAATGTTATTACTGTGTTCTGACTACTTTGCATATAAAATTGAGGGAAATTTTAAACAAACTGATAGTTTGGATTACCAATCTGTTGTCCATATAAAAGAAACAGAATTCAATATATGTGAAGACTGAAGGGCCCTGCTTTTGAAATACATTATGTAAATAAAAGAATTTATCATCGTGGGACTGTTTTCCAAATATTTTGATGACTGTAATACTGTGACCAATAATCTATATCAAATACATTTCTACAGTAATAATTAACTTGGCCATGTACAAAATATATCCAATGAATGTTTGATAAATGAAAAGTCAGAAAGATGGTTTACTTGCTATATCTCCATATAATTATTATATTTCCTTGTTTATTTATACCTGTTAATTCTCAGCCAGAGTTATAACTTTTCAATGAAACTTCATATAACTAAAAAGCATAGATATTTTCTGTGACAGAAACTCTTTTGAGGATTTTTTTCCCAAAGCGAAAGGAAATAATTAAAGTAATTATATTTTACCAACTTTGTTTACTAAAATGAAAAAGAGTTTTTCTACCAGATTCTAGAAAAAATAACACTGAAACTGAAAATAAATTAGGCAATGACTCATCCATTGACATCCTCAAATAAAAACAAAGAAACACGTTTTCTATACATGCTAAGGAATAAATGATTCCAGCACATTTTCAAAGCATAAAAACAAGTATCAAATTTATAATCACAGATACAGAAATGACTCTTTCTCTGCCATTGTAAATTACATAACTCTCTTTTTGGTTCTAAGGCTTAATTGTAACAATAAAGATTGTTGTATTAATATATGCTTCCTGTATAACTCTACAGGGGGAAATTAGTTCATATTGCTAAAAGATGTTTGATATAAAAACCACAGCTTTAATTAAAAAGGGCAGTTTAAATCTTTTCTTTCTCTTATGAATTACTTACAATAGTAGTTCTCTTATATATATATATATATGCTATTGTCTACTATAGCAACACTTTTATAACCCCAACTTCTCTCAACTGTCTCTCATTTTATAGTGAAGAAAACAAGAAAAAAAAAAAAAAGCAAAAGACTGTAGGAACACAGTTTATACAATTTCTTTCTAAATTTAAAGAAGAAAAAAGATTGTGAAAGCACAGCAAGTGGTGAAAATCTTTTAGATTACAAGTACTATGACATTCTTATTGGCTCTGTAACTTGTAATTTACATTTTCATTCATTCATCTTTTCTTCAAGGAGGAAGCAATTTAGAAGGGGTGACAGACAAGTTAACAGATAATTACCAGACATTGTGATGAGTGCTTTCTTAGAGAGAAGCAATTTGAAATGCTATTCAGTTTAGCAAATTGCCCTCACATATATCACACCAATGCTCAAGGTGTTACTTGGAAGTAGGTAGGGTACATACATATTATCTAAAGTATCCCCATTTTATAGTTGAAAGAAGCTGAGGTTGGTGTTTAATTTCCCCGAAACCATATAACAACAACAACAAAAATATTGCGTTTGGGATTTAAACCAGGTCTTCTAACTTCTATTCCTGTGGCCAATCCAGTAAATATATCTGTACTTGTTAATACTCCTTAATAATCCAGGGATTCACATTTCTATCCAAGTGACTCCAAGGTCTGGGTGAAAACCATTTTGTGCTATGTAGAAGAAACCTAGTATTTGTATTTGTATTTTGTGCTATGTAGAAGAAACCTAGTCTAAAAAAAGAAAAAGGATGTAATATAACCAATCATGGTGCAATGGATAAAAAAGAATAGGTAACAAATATTCTCCTTAGGTCTAGATAATAATATAAAAATCTTTGTTCAATACCTTTACCAAATGAAGTTTATAAGATGCAGTAATGTGTTTTACAAGCTTTTAAAGCATACAGGAAACAGAGTGGATAAATAATATATTTAGTTCATATGAGACAAGAATAGAAAAGTAAGTTTTAGAGCAAAAATTAATTGAACAAAGTACCTGTTTCTAGAAAAATACTTCAGAATGCCACTGAATAAAAATTAGGGATCTTTTAGAGAAAAATTCATAAAGCTTTCAAACAAACACCCAGCTGAAGTAAAAGCAAAAAAAGATGATAAAATTTTATTGGCATAAAATGGGATACAATTCTAGAGAGAGACTATTATTTTGATGCTTAGAATTTGTATAAATTCTGGATAAATACTGCACAGAAACAGTTTCAATGCTATATTTCTTGCATCTCTTCTGTTTACTCCCTGAGAACTTTCAGGCTAAAATAACTCTGAGTGAATACTCAAACTTAGGGATTACGTCTCCCTTCTTTTTCTAGATATTAATGTATGTTTACAGCTTTCTAAGTTTAAGATATTTTAATTTTATGTAAGTCCAGGCAATTCAATTAATTTAGAAATCCTCTGTTGTACCCATGTGGCAGGCCAGGTCTCACTAACACAGGCCTCCAAAACAACTATTTCAGTACTGACTGAGTGGTTAAGTTAAATATTAAAAGCCAGTACCCTTATATAAAGTCTGGAATGTAACAAAAGCCCACCAAGAGCTTTGCTTAGGCCTTTCCTGAACCTTAAAGCATGATTAAACAAGGTTTACTGGGGGTATGAAGAAACTCCCACGCCTCCACAGACAAGTATATTGGGAGTCTGAAGGAACTCCCCAAACCTCCGTGATTTAGCAGGAGACAAGATAAAGGTAATCACCCCAGCACCTGGACCCATTTAGATTAAGTAAATTTTCTGAGGTTCCAGAGGAAGCTCTTTAAAACTCAGACCTTAGTTATAGATTAAAAGAAGTTAATTGCTTATGTCTTTAGACGAACACACATTTATACATAGACATATAACTTAGAAGATACGTAAGCTCTGGAAAACTTTGTAATTTTGAGTTCGTCTGGTGTTAATTTTCAGGCCTTCTTCCTGTAACTGGTTACTGAAATAAAAACTCTCTTCCTCCCCAGTTCATCTGTATTTCATTATTGGGCCACAAGAAATGGCAGCCCAACCCTCAGTTTGGTCTAGGAACATCCATGCATTATTATATAAAACATTACCATGAATTTGGAGGGATTCGATTATTCATTAAAGATATTAATTAATTTAATGCTTCATATTTTCCATGATCTAAAATAGATATTGAGTGAGAAGTTTAAAGAACATTTCAGAATTGCAGTATTAGGCACTGTGTCATTTCCTTTACTTGCTTGATTTAATTCTTACACAAATGCTGTGAAGCAGAGTGCTAGCTAGAGTTCTTAGTAGAAAGCAATACAAGTTGAACATGGATAATTTAAACAGACAAAGAACATTTTGCAAGGGATGAGACTACCTCATAGATGTCTATCTCATGGAATCCACAGAAAGTTTATACAACAAAGCTCACAAAATAGCATAAGCAAAGAGGAATAGACAGCCAAACCAGAACCACATTTCCAACACAAAGAGTGTTTGGAAACAATAACAGGATTCCACAGCTCCAGCTACTTCACTGCCAGCAGGAAATGTTGAGCTGATTGCTGGCTTTGTTGTTAATTTGTCTCTGTAAACTTCATTTTTTCTGGTGGTGTCCCTGTGGCCAAAACTAATTCTCTATTCCTCTTTACTGCTGCACTTTTTAAAAACAGTTCAGATTTAAAATCCTGGGTAATTGTAAGTAACTGACTTAGCCTTGATCATGTGTCCATTTCTTCACAATCAAGGAAGTTGGGGAAAATAAACATTTAGTCTTTTGGATTCTGCCTCTTGGCATTACTCATACAGTGGGATATAAAAATCAAAAGAAGAGCAAGGTCAACATGAAGTAATAAACAAAATTAGTGATTAATACAATTACATATTTCTTCATAATTTTACGGCTAAGAAAATATCCTATTGAAGAGGCTTACTCAAGTTCATAAAACCAGTAAGTGGAAGAATTAGGTTTTGAAGTCAGGATCTGCTTGATTATGAAGACTGGATGCTCTTTCCATGTCCTAATTTGTATTGAAAAGCCATTCTTTCAAAATAGATTCGAATGTTATAAAATACTGAGGAGTAATTTAATGACCTATGTGTAAAAACTCTATATAGAAAACTGCAAAACATGGGTGAAAAAAAAAAACACCCAAATAAATAGAGAGAAATACTATGTTCATGGATTGTAATACTCAATTTTGATGTCACTTTTCAAATTATTTCTAGATTGACACTAACCCCATTGTAATCACAAATGATAAGTTTTAAAAACAATTTATGAAGTTATTGCAACATTTATATAAAACCTGAAGGATTTAAAATATCCAAAGCAATTTTAAAAATTTACTTTGAAGATCTATGTAACTAGATTTCAATAGTTATTATATAGATATAGTAATCAACACAGTGTGCTGCAGTTTTAAAAAAATCAACTGACCACAGAAAAAAGTCCTGAAACAGACTAATATATATACATTCAATTGATTTGCAACAAGTGCTTCAATGTAATTTACAGAGAAAAGAACTGTTTTTTGACAAATGGGGCTGTACATAGAAAGTAAGAACATAATAAAAATAAGACATTTATTTCATTTATATGAAAACACTCACATATAATAATTTTATGTCGATTATAAACCTATGAGTAAAGATTCAAAATTTGTAGCCTCGAAAAAAATGGGAGAGAGCAATATCTTTTTGATATTGGTATAAGCAAATGATTATCATTCGGGACTCTCTAAACATTAACTATAAAATAAAAATTGAGATGCTAACATTCACATTAATAACATTTGTTTTTCAAAAGATTCCATTAACACAGTAGTTATCAAACTGTAAGCATAGTTACAATAAAATCAGTTATATCCAGAATATACAGTAAGGATAAGACATTTCAAAAATAAATTGTAGGTGGTCACATGTGGTGACTCATGCCTGTAATCCCAGCACTTTGGGAGGCCACAGCAGGCAGACCACTTGAGATCAGGAGTTTGAGACCACCCCGGTCAACATGGTGAAACCCCATCTCCACTAAAAACACAAAAATTGGCCAGGCATGGTGGCAGGTGCCTGTAATCCCAGGTACTCTGGAGGCTGAAGCAGGAAAATTGCTTGAACCAGGGGGAGAGAGGTTGCCGTGAGCCAAGATCATGCCACTATACTCCGGCCTGGGTGACAGAGTGAAACTCTGTCTCAAAACAAACAAACAAACAAACAAATAAAATTGTAGGAGGTGGGGCAGAGCAAGATGGCTGAACAGGAAGTTCTACCAACTCTCCCCTGGCAAAGACACCAATTTAATAACTATCTACACAAAGAAAGCACCTTTATAAGAATCAAAAATCAGATGAGCCCTCACAGTACCTGGTTTTTAACTTCAAGTTGCTGAAAAAGGCATTGAACAGAGGAGGAAAGGCAGTCTTCAATCAGCAACACTACCGTCCCCCATTTCCTGGCAACAGCCATGTGGCATAGAGAAAGAATCTACACTTGGGAAGGGAGTGCACAGCAATTGTGACATTACATTGAACTTAGTGCTTCCCATCACATCAAAAGACAACACTGAACTGTACCAAACTCAACTGATGTCCAGGGAGGGAATATTTAAACCACCCCAGCCAGAGGGGAATCATTCATCCCAGTGTTTGAAACTTGTGTTCCAGCAAGTCTTTCTGCTATAGGATAAAGTGTGCTGGGGCTCCAAATAAACTTGAAATGCAGTCTAGGCCACAAAGGCTGCAAATCCTAGACAAATCCTAGTACTAAACTGGGCTCAGAGCCAGTGGACATGGATGGCTAAGAGAGTGCTTGTGACATCCCCCACTCCAACCCCAGGCTACACAGCTCTATACTCCAAAAGAGACTCCTTCTTTCCACTTGAGGAGAGGAGTGAAAAGAGTAAACAGGACAATACTAGATCAGCCACAGTAGGATGGGGGCCAATCAGAGCCATAAGTACCACTTTCCAGGACTTTGCTCCCAGATGATATTTCTAAGCACACTCTAGGCCAGAAGAGAATCTATTGCTTTGCCTGGAAGTGCAGGGTCCTAGAAGAGCACATCACCTGCTTATTAAAGAGCCCTTGGGCCCTGAATAACCAGCAGTGACCACGGGTAGTATGCCATGGGTCTTGGGTGAGACTCTGAGACTTGTTTGCTTCAGATATAAGCTCAACCACAAGGAGTAGAGCACTAAGTGGACTCTTGGTGTACCCAATTCCAGGCCTTGGCTTTCGAACAGCATTTTAAAATCTGCCCTGGGCCACAAGGGAGCCCACTGCCTTAAAGGAGGAGTCCTGGGCCAGCCAACATTCACCACAAGCTGACTAAAGAGGTTTTGGTCATGAGGGGAACAGCAGAAGTAGCCTGAAGCTACTCCCCATGGGCCTGTGGTGGTGCTGGCCATGAGGTGAGGCACTTCTGCCTTTGAAAATGGGAGGGAAGAGTGTGAAGACTGTCTCATGGTTTGAGTGCCAGCTTAGCCACTGTATGATAGAATGCCAGGAAGATTTTTGAGGTTTTTTTGACTCCACTCCCTGGCTCTAAAATGTCAACTCTCTACCAATTTACTCCCCAGTGAGTTCTGGGGGAACTCACTGCCCTAAAGGGAAGGAAAGACACAAACCTGGCTGGCTTCACCTCCTGCTGATGGTAGACTCCTCCCCGTCCTTGAGCAAACATAGATAATAGCCAAGTAGTGGTTATAGTGGCCCTTGGTTGAGACCAGTCCTATACTGGCCTAAGGACTGACTCAGCCCAATACCAGTGGTGGTAGCCGCAGGGGTACTTGTCTCACCCTGCCCCAAGCTCTAGGTGACTCAGAAGAGAGAGACTCCATTTGTTTCAAAGAAAGCAAGAGAGGAAAACAAGAATCTCTGCTTGGTAAGCTGATAATTCTTCTGGATCTTATCCAAAATCATCAAGGTGGTTCATCTATTATTAGTCTGCAAGAATTACAGTGTCACTGGCCTTTGGGTACTCACTAATGCAGATTAATTCAGATAAAAACAACCATATCCTTTTGAATACCTGGAAAGCTTTCCCAAGAAGAATGGGTGCACATAAGCCTAAACTGCAAAGACTGCATTAACTACCTAACTCTTCAATGCCCGTACACAGAATTCAAGATAGCTTTTTTGAGAAAACTCAAATAAATTCAAGGTAACACAGAGAAGGAATTCAGAATTCTATCAGATAAATTAAACAAACTGATTCAAATAATTAACAAGATCAAGCAGAAATACTGGAGTTGAAAAATGCAACTGACATTTTGAAGAACACATGAGTCTTTTAATAGCAGAATACATAAAGCAGAAGATAAAAAATAGTGAGTTTGAAGACAGGTGATATGGTTTGGCTGTCTTCCCACCCAAATCTCATCTGGAATTCTCACATGTTGTGGGAGGGACCCAGTGGGAGGTAATTGAATCATGGGGGCAGGTCTTTCCTGTGCTGTTGTCATGATAGTGAATAAGTCTCATGAGACCTGATGGCTTTATAAGGCAGAATTTCCCGCACAAGCTCTCACTTTCTTTGCTTGCTACCATCCGTGTATGATGTGACTTATTCCTCGTTGACTTCCACCGTGATTGTGAGGCCTCCCCAGCCATGTGGAACTGTAAGTCCATTAAATTTCTTTCCTTTGTAAATTACTCAGACTCAAGTATGTCTTTATCAGCAGCTTGAGAGCAGACAAATACAACAGGCTGTTAGAAAATACACTGTCAGAGGAGACAAAAGAAAAAAAAAAAAGAAGCATGCCTATAGGATCTAGAAAATAAACTCAGAAGGTGAAATCTAAGACTCATTGGCCTTAAAGATAAGGTAGAAAAAGAGATAGTCGTAGAAAATTTATTGAAAGGGATAAAAACACAGAACTCCCAAACCTAGAGAAAGGTTATCAATAACGTTTCTTGTACTTGGTTATCAAATATCAATAACCAAGTACAAGAAAGTACAAGAAAACACACAGTAGATCTAACCCAAAGAAGACTATCTCAATTCATTTAATAATCAAACTCTAAAAGACAAAGGACAAAGAAAGGATTTTAAAAGAGAAAAGAAACAAATAACATACAACAGAGCTCCAATATGTCTGACAGCAGACTTTTTAGTGGAAAACTTACAGGCCAGGAGATAGGGGCATGAGATATTTAAAGAGGTGAAGGAAAAAAAAAAAAAAACAAAAACAAAACAAAACAAAAAAAACTTCTACCCTTCAATAGTATATCTGGTAAAAATTTTCTTCAAACATAGAGGAGAAATAAAGACTTTTCCAGACAAACAAAAGCTGAGGGATTTCACCAACAACAGACTTTCCTACAAGAACTGAAGGTACAAAACTCACTAATAGTAAGTAATAGTACATACACTAAAGAAACGCAGAGCATTATAAGACTGTAACTGTGATGTGTAAACTACTCTTAAGTGTGAAGACTAAATGATGAATCAATAAAAAATAATGAGAACAATAACAACAAATTTTCAAGACAGGCAGTACAATAAGATATGAATAAAAACAAAAACTTAAAAAGCAGGAGAACAAATTAAGGTGTAGAGTGTTTATGTTTTCTTTTTGCTTTTTTGCTTGTTCTTTTTTTTATGCAAAGTGTTAAGTTGTTATCAGCTGAAAAAATGGCTTATAAAATAGTATTTGCAAGTCTCATGCTAACCTCAAATGAAAAAACATACAATAGAAAACAGCAAAAAAAAAAAAAAAAAAATCATACTACCATAGAAAATTACTTTCAATAAAAGGAAGATAGGAAGGAAGAAAGAAAAGGAGAAAGAAAAGATGAAAAAATAACCAGAAAACAAATAACAAAATGGTAGGAGTCAGTTTCTACTTATCAGTAATAACATTGAATGTAAATTGATACAATTATCCAATCTAGAGATAGAGTGGTTGAATATATAAAAAACCAAGATTCATTATGTTGCCAACAAGAAACAAACTTTACCCATAAAGACACACATAGGCTAAAAATAAAGGGATGAAGAAAGATCTTTCATGCCAGTGAAAACCAGAAAACAATTGGAATAGTTATATTATATCAGGCCAATAACTCTGATGAATGTTGATGCAAAAATTCTCAACAAAATACTAACAAACAAAATTCAACAACATATTAAAAAGATTATTCATCATGACCAAGTGAGATTTATCCCAAGGATAAAAAGATGGTTCAACATACCATCCTTTTCTCAATTATTCAATAGATAATCAATTAATAATTAATGTGATACATCATAATGACAAAATAAAGGACAAAAATCATATTATTTCAATTGTTTCCAATTGATGCTAAAAAGCACTTGATAAAATTCAACACACTTTCATGATATAAACATTGTTTCCAATTGATGCTAAAAAGCACTTGATAAAATTCAACACACTTTCATGATATAAACCCACAAAAAAACTGTGTATAGAAGGATGATAACTAACATCATAACAGCCTTGTATGATAAACATACAGCTAATGTCATACTGCATTGGGCAAAAAACTGAAAGCCTTTCTTTTAAGATTGAGAAAATGACAATGATGTCCACTTTCACCACTGTTATTTAACATAGTGTTGTAAGTCTTAACTTGAGAAATCAGACATAAGAAAAAAATAAAGGGCATCCAAATTGGCAAGGCAGAAGGCTAATTAACCTTCCCTGCAGACGATATAATCTTATATTTGGAAAAGTCTAAAGACTACACTAAAAAACAATTAGAACTGATAAATTTAGTAAATTTTCAGGATACAAAATTAACACAAAAATCAGTAGCATTTGAATATTCCCACCATGAACTCTCCGAAAAAGAAATAAACTAATCACATTTATAATAGCTACAAATAAAATAAAATATGTAAGAATTAACTAAAGAAGCAAAAGGGCTCTACAATCAAAACTGTAAAACACTGATGAAACAAATGGAAGAGGATACAAAACAACAGAAAGATATTTCTTGTTCATGGACTGGAAGAATCAATATCATTAAAATGTCCATACTACCCAAAACAATCTACAGATTTAATCACATTCCTATTAAAATATCAATGACATCCTTTACAGGATAGAAAACACAATCCTAAAAGAAATATGGAGCCACCAAAAACCCACAATATGCAAAGCCACCCTGAGCAAAAAGAACAAAACTGGAGGAATCACATTACCTCACTTTAAATTATACTACAAACATATATATATAAAATACATATATTATATACAATATATATTACATATAATTATTATATATTATATATAATACATAATTATTATATATAATATATAGTATATATAATGATATAATATATACATATATTATACATATGTATATACTATATATAATTATTATATATTATTTAGTCACCACAAGCTGACTAAAGAGGTTTTAGTCATGAAGGGAACAGCAGAAGTAGCCTGAAGTTACTCCCCATGGGCCTGTGGTGGTGCTGGCCATGAGGCGAGGTACTTCTGCCTGTGAAAAGGGGAGGGAAGAGTGGGAAGGACTGTGGGAAGGACTTATATAATATATATAATTATATATAATATATAATACAAAATGATCTGGTAAATGCCTAAAAATAGAAACATACATCAGTAGAACAGAATAAATATTCCATAGATATCTCCAGTGAACTCATTTTTGACATAGATGCTAAGAACACACATTGAGGAAAGGACCATCTCTTCAGTAAATGCTTCTGGGAAAACTGAATGCCCATATGCAAAAGAATGAAACTATACTCCTATGTCTTACCATACACAAAACTCTAATAAAAATGGATTAAAGTCTTAGAAATCTAAGACTTCAAGCTATGAAACTACTAACAGGAAACATTGAGGAAATTCTCTGGGACATTGACCTGGGCAAAGGTTTCTTGAGTAATATTCCACAAGCACAGGTAACCAAAGCAAAAATGGACAAATGGGATCACATAAAGTTTAAAAGCTTCTGCACAGCAAAGGAAACAATCAATAAAGGGAAGAGAGAACTCACAGAAAGGGAGAAAATATTTGCTAACTACCCATCTAATAAAGGATTAATCACCACGATATATAAAGAGTTCAAACAACACTATAGGACAAAATCTAATCATTCTATTTAAAAATGGGTAGAAGATTTGAATAGACATTTCTCAAAAGAAGATATACAAATGGAAAAGAAGTATATGGAAAAGTGCTCACATTGATTACTCAAGACATGCAAATCAAAACTACAGTGAGATATCATCTAACCTCAGTTATAATAACTTTAATCCAAAAGACAAGCAATAACAAATGCTGGGGAAGATGTGGAGTGAAGGGAACCTTTGTGTACTGTTGAAGGGAATGTAAGTTAGTACATCCAATATGGAGAACAGTTTAGAGGTTTCTCAAAAAATGATCAGTAAAGCTGCCTTATAATCCAGCAATCCCACTCCTATTCCTATTTATATATCCAAAAGAAAGGAAATTGGTATATAGAAGAGATAGCTGCACTCCCATGTTTATTGATGCACTTTTCTCAAGATTTGGAGACAAGCTAACTGAACATCCACAGATGAATGGATAAAGAAAATGTGGTACATATACACAATGGAGTACAATTCAGTGATAAAATGGAATAAGATCCTATCACTTGCAACAACATGGAAGGAGCTAGAGGACTTTATGTTAAGTGAAATAAGCCAAGCACAGAGAGTCAAACTTTGCACATTCTTTCTTATTTGTGGGGGCTAAAAATGAAAGTAATTGGACACATGGAGATAGAGCATGGAAGGATGGTTACCAGAGACTGGAAAGGGTAGTGTATGGAGAGGGGTGGAAGTGGGGAGAATTAATAGGTACAAAATCATAGTTGGAGAGAGTAAATAAGACATAATATTTGTTAGCATAACTGGGTGACTATAGAGGAAAAGAATTTAATTGTACATTTAAAATAAGTAAAAAATTGAGAAGAAGGTACAGAGATTTCCCATATTCACTTTTTTCTCACACATGTATAACCTCCCCCATTATCAACAAGCCCCACCAGAGTGGTACATTTACTACAATTGATTAATCTACTTTGATAAATCATTATCACCCAAAGTTTATAGTTTACATTAGGGTTCACTGTTAGTGTTATACATTCTATGGGTTTAGATGAATATCTACCATTATAGTATTATGCAGACTACTTTACCCTAAAAATTCACTGTGTTCCTTATATTCATCTCTCCCTCCCCCAATCCATGACAACCACTGATCTTTTTTTCACACTGTCTCCACAGTTTTGCCTTTTTCAGAATATCATATAGTTGGAATCATACAGTATGTAGCATTTTTAGATTGGCTTCTTCAACTCGCTAATATGTGTTTAAGGTTCCTTCTTGTCTTTTTGTGGCTTGATCGTTCTTTTTTTAAAAAGTGCTACATAATATCCCATGGTGTGGATACACCAGTTTATTTACCCATTCACCTACTGAAGGACATCTTCACGATATCTTGGTTGCTTCCAAGTTTTGGCAATTATGAATAAGTCCACTAAAAATATTAATGTGCAGTTTGTTTGTGTAGACATAAGTTTTAAACTTCTTCAGGTAGATGCCAAGGAATGTATTGCTGGGTCATATGGTAAGAGTATGTTTAATTTGGGAAGAAACCACCAAATTGTTTTCCAAAGTGGCTGTACCATTTTGTGCTTCTACCAGCAGCGAATGAGAGTTCCTATTGCTCTACATTTTCTCCAGCATTTGGTACAATTAGCGTTCTGGATTTTGGCCATTCTAACAAGTGTGTACTGGTATCTTCTTATTATTTTAATTTGCATTTCCTTGATGACATGTGATGTGTAGCATGTTTTCACATGGTTATTTGCTATCTGCACATCTTCTTTGGTGAAGTATCTGTTAAGGTCTTAAAATGCTCTCTTTAGTTTATACCTATTGTATGAAGTAAATGTAATGTGAAATATAGCAATTTAGTTCTCACTATATTTTATACTCTAATAAATTCAAATAAAATTAACTTAATGCTTAAAAGTAGAATGTAAATATACATACTTATAGAATATATGTATATTCTATTTTGGTGAACTATATTCCATATAGGCTATGGCAGGCATCACTCACAAAGGGCTTCTGGTTTTTTTTTGTTTTTTTTGTTTTTTTTTTTTTTCTGTTTTGTACACTTTCCTTGTGCTGAGATGCCATTTTTGGAGAAAAACGTACCTGTATTGAGCTCAGACACAGTGAAGAAGCATGAGTAAAGAACAATTGCTTTTCAAAATGGTTAGAAAAGCATATCAGTGCTACTTGGGCATCATTTCAAAATGAGAGGTGGCAACAAACAATAAGAAAATACATGATCTTTTCCAAAAATCAGGAAGACTGAGCCCCTCGGTTGTCTAGATTAGATACTCCAGGCATTATACTTCGATATTAAAGAAAACTTAATTGTGGAAGTCTCTATACTTTTCTGTGGCTTGTGTACTTTATTTAAGAAATTAATTGCTTCAGGCTGGGTGCAGTGGCTCACACCTGTAGCAAATACATTGGGGGGCTGAGGTCAGAGGATCACTTGAACCCAAGAGTTTGATATTGGCCTGGGCAACATAGTGAGACGTTGCCTCTAGAAAAAAAAATTAACTAACTAACTAACTAACTAAATAAATAAATAAATATCTAGGTGTGGAAGCACATGCCTGAAGTCCCAGCTATGATGGAGGATCACTTGAGCCTGGATAGTCAGGTCAAGGCTGCAGTTAGTTATGGTAACGCCACTGCCCTTCAGACTACACAACAGAGTGAGACTGTCTCGAGAGAGAGAGAGAGAGAGATTAGTTGCTTAAATATTAAATTATTATTGTTATTTTTTTTTACCCAGTGAGGCTGGAAATAGAGCTATGTATAGGTTGTGGGGAGGGTGTACATGGGCTACAAAGAAAGAAAAAGAGAAGCAGTGTAAGAACATAGACTAGAATCATGCAAAACTATGTTTGATTTTTTTCACTCTGTGACTTATTAGCTGGAAAATGTTGACCTTCATTGTTTCATTGGCACAGTAATTGTGGTAGTTACATGAAATGATGATTGTAAAGTTCTAATACGATACCTATTACATGACTATAGATACGTCAGCTCTCTTTTTTTTAATCTCTTCTCCAGTGTTAAGGTAGTCCCTTGAAGAATTAACTATCAAAGTTGCAGTGTAAGCAGATGGATCTTGTTCAATTCCTTCCTTAGTAAGGGGAGAGAGAATATTTGAAGGAGATTATGAAGATAAGGGGATGGAAAGAGGGAATGACTTGCTTCTCTGCTGTTTTGTTGGGGAGTGGAGCAGGTTCCTTTCCTCTTCCTGGAGAACTGAGGAATAAGAGTAGCTTTTGGAAAGGTCAGTAAACACAAATAGAACCAGAGTGCTGAATATTAGGTTTCTCAAAAATGTTGAAGCTAATAATTTTAAATTATGATTAAGTAACATTTTGTAAAAGAAGATGAGGTCAGAGCAAATACTCAGAGTATTTTTTGTGTCTTTTTATAGCCATCAATTAGTCACTTCTGGCTGTAGAAGTTTGTCTGTGGGTGAAATGTTTCTTGTAGTTTCATGTTCTTTTATTTTCCTTCAATATCACAGCTTCTCATCTTGCTACCAAATTCCTAGTGTGCAGATTTTTAACATTTTGCTCATGAATTAGAATTGCAGAGACAATGATGAGAGTTGGAGAAACAATAGTACTATATCCTAACTTCTTAAATCATATTCAGGGTTTCCTAATGCCAATTAAAACCAACTCCTTTTACTTTTAAGTGAAGAAAGAACTCATAGGTCAAAAAAGGTAATGGAGAAACACTTTCAGATGCACTAGTAATAAAGTGGCTAAATCTCAGTAAGAAAAGACGACTTTTTCATGTTTAATTTGCCATAGTTCTGCAGTTGACTTGAAAATTGCAGTCCTACAATTATAGAGAAAACCAGCAGCTTAGCAGCCACTGGAGGGAACAGAATGGGTTTGAAGCAACTCAAAATGTCCCACTTCTGCAACATTGTCACAATTTGACCTGCCAGGAAACTCACATGAAAAACTCCTTTCACAGGAGTTGTCTTTATTTTACTTGACTGGAATCTTTGAAGAAAGACCTTCCCTTAAGGCATTTAATTCAACATTGGCTGCCTATGGCAGTGATACCAGTTGAAGCAAACAAGAGGATTGCCAAAAAACTAAAAATAAAAACTTGTAGAGTGAAATGTCCACAGGAGGCTTAAAAAACTGCAGTATATTCCTGGGGCTCTAGAAGGCCTTGAAGGTGAGCAGGGCTTGTGTATGACTAAGAAAGACTTCAGAAAGCCTAAGAATTTCACCTCCGGCTAACATTGGGGCTCTATGCAAACAATAAGTTAGCCAGATAAGACACAGTTGTAAGCTCCTGGAATGATGAAAACATAACCCAACACTCACACAGCATGTCTTGGCAAAAGGTGGAAGACTTACTGTTTCAAGGCATTTAAGGAAATTTCTATCTAATTATTAGGTGACCAGCAAGCTAACTGAGTCTTCAATGGTCACACACTATAAAGAATACATGTTTTACAGAATTAGTCCAACAAATTCACTAAACAAACAGAAAGCAACAATGAAAACAGTATCAACAACAAACCCTTAGGAAGAGTGAATTTATTTCCAGAATTTCCACATTATGTTATTTAGTTTGCAACAAGAAACTTTGACACACAAATAAACAGGAATATTTTGACCTATAAAAAGAATAACAAGTGTAATTAATAGAAACAAAACACTACAGTTGAACAATACTCTAAAGCAGGCTAAAAATCAGGAGAAAACTTGTTATTCTGAAACATTTATTTGGGGGAATGTTTGCTTTTTCTATGTGTAGAAGGTTCAATTAATATTCTAAAAATATTTCAAACTAAGGGTGTTTATCAAATATCTGGACTGTATTGCTTAAATAGTTCTTAACACAAACTAGGTTTTGTCTATTAAATGACATATTTAAGCAACAGAAATTAAGCATTGGCTTTCCTAAAAATGCAACTATTGGGATTGTGCTATCAGAAATATAAAGCATAAGACTACTCATTCATAGTGAAAAATAGAACAAAATTTTAGCTGCTATTAATAACTGTTTCTAAATTTTAGTTATATTTCTTGCAGCTGCATATTCTTTGAAATTCAAAGCAATCAGTGCATTATTTTTTCAAGTAATCAGTGGATTATTTTTCAAAAAAATTTTATTCTTGGTCAATATTTGTGTCAACAAATTATCTCAACTCTGGGACATGGAGTAGATATGGTGGTCATTAAAAGCAACCATGGAACCTAGGTGGGAGGCCAGAAGGACAAAGAAATGTCTTGTTGTGATTGCCTGGGGGTATAAAATAAATAATTTAGGTATTCTATGACAGAAAAGGTAACATTCCAGGAATTATGCTGAGATGACTACAGGCAAATACGTGATTTTGAAGCAAATTTTAAACTCTCTCTCTCTCTATATATATATTTAAATATATATTTATTTAAAATTTTTCCTCAAATTATCACAGTCTGGAGAAATGTTTTTCTCTTTTCCTTCACTCTGAGAAATAAATTGTAGGGCAGACTATCTCAGAAAACTTTTATATAGCTTATTTTTGAATTTTATAAACAAATCTATTAGGGTAATTTAGGCAGTTTACTTTTTTAGCAAAATAATCATTGAGTAGTAATTATAAGCACTTTGATAAATATATTGGGCCTATAAAACATCTAACAAGTAGTGAGCCCTTCTTAAGGAATTATTAAATTAGGTACAGTAACAATAGTCTACAGGAAATTTAAATAATAAAATAAAAATCTGTCTAATAGGTACTGCCAATCAAAAACGCTGTACACATTTTTGAGAGCAATTTACTGTGTCTCAGTGGTCAGATAACTTCATAAAGCTCAATGTGAGCTGGTCTTGATTCAGATAGGAAATGAAAAGTGTTTTAAACTGAGTAGAAAATGTGTAATAAAAGGTAGAAAGATAATACTTTTACTACTTAGGGTTCTCCAGAGGAGCAAACAACAGGATGGATATACAAGAAGAAACTTATTATGAAAATTGACTCGCATCATTATGCAGGCTGAGAAGTCCCACAATATGCTGGAGAACCAGAAAAGTAAATGGTGTAATTCCGTGCCGGTCTGGAGGCCTGAGAACCAGGAGAGCCAATGACATCATTTTCCGTCGGAGGCAAAAGGTCTAACAATCAGGGAGGTGGAATGCTGGTGGCAGAGGTATGCCAGCATAAATCATGAAGTCTGAAGCCTTGGGTACCAGGAGCTCTGATGTCTGAAGAAGGAGGGAGATGAATGTCCCAGTTCATGAATAGATGGAGAAATTCTCCATTCTTCTGCCTTTTTGTTCTATTTGGGCCCTGAAGGAATTGAATGACGCCCACTCCGTATTGGGGAAGGTGGAACTTCTGTACTTAGTCTACTGATTCAAATGCCAATATCTTCCAGAAACACCCTCAAAGACACACTCAGAAATAATGTTTTACCAGCTGTCTCGACAGCACTTAGCCCAATTTGACATGTAAAATTAGCCATCCCAGTAGTGTGTAAGGAATAGTAAGTATTGCAACCTTAATTAATTTAGGAATTTAAGGATGCCATTAGTGATTAATGAGATTGGAAAGGACTGTTAATTGGATGCCAGGCTAAGTATTCAGTTCTGGCTACATAATATGCAGAGCCCAAGGCAAATTGAAAATATGGGATCCTTTGTTTAAAAATATTAAGAATTTCAAGATGGTAGCAGCAGATCAATAAACCAAATATGGAGCCTTTCTAAGTATGAGACTCTGATTACACAGTTAGCATGCCCATGAGGGCAATTCTGTAAAGAGCTTAATCCTCTTTTAATAGACAATGGGGAGGTTCTAATGGGATTTCCTTAGGGAGAGAATATGATCAGTATGATGATACATTTTTAAAAAATCTGGTGATTATTTGCTGGCTAAATTAGAGAAGGTCAAGAGAAATGAGTATATTATCCCAGAAACGTACAACTAAGACTCTGGTCCCTGATAGAAACAGAAAGGAAGAAATTTTCAAGAATTAAATTGGAAAGATTTTTGAAAGTCTAGAAAAGGGAATAAAGGAAGTAGGGGAGTAAAGATGTGTGAAGGATTTCAAACATGCTTGTCTGAGAGAATGATTTGAAACAGGTGTGGAACTGAAATCATTTGCTATATTTTAGAAGAGCTTGTACTGAATGGTGGTAGGGAAACAAAATGGAGACACTCAGTCATTATCTACCAATACATAGAGGGAGGAGCAGAGTGCAAGAGACACGTTCATTGTGAGATCTGCAACATGATGCAAACACTGCAATCAGCTAATATTTAATGATACTATGTCATTGTAGATCTTAGTAATGATAACGACTTATTTTATTTATGGATTTCATGTTTCTCCTCCAAAGAGTTAATATGTTTTTTCCTCTCAGAAATAATATTTGACTGAAATCAATGATTGAACATTCAAAGAACAAAATAATTATATGAAAAAAACCTCCACCATTATTTGATAAAGTAATTGCATCTCCAAGACTCCATTCTATTATCTCTTTTAATATTTCCAACAACCTTATAAGATATATACTATTTTAGTTCCTACTTTAACGATTAAGAGACTTAATAATAGGTAAGGTAACTAAGTTTATCAGTTATTTGAGGACTGTTTATTGAGTGATTACTAATCATACTGTTCCAAGTGCTAGATATGTAGTAATAGATGAGACTGTCAGCCACCCAATTCTCACAAATGTTATAAGATAATATCAGTAATACCAAGTGACATAAATAAAATAAAGTAAGAATATAATAGAAAAAACTCAATAAATACTTTACATTAATGGTTGGAGGAATAACTTGCCCAAAGTGATAGAGTTAACTAATGTAAACCAAGGTTTGAACTCATTTCCGCAAGTGTAGAGACTTGTCTCTCTTTTTCACTGTTACATTGCCAGTAACCAGAATACTGCAAGTGTATGTTAGGCACTCAAATAGTTGTTGGAAAAAAATGAGTAATAGCTCATATTTATTGATGACATGTCATGCATTGTACCTATTATTTCCATGATATTTTAATATTCATGAAATCAATATTATTATTTGTATTTTAAATATTTTAAATCTGAGGTACATGACGGTAAAATAAATTGCCCAAGGTTAAAAACAGCTGTGTAGAAGTTGGCATTTGATGTTCATAAGAGTCCAAAGACAGCAATTTCCCAGTAGACACTCATTTGCAGTGATTGCATTCGTCTTTATACCCCCTAGGCTTGGAGACACTGTCATTGTGTGAGTCTTCATGGGAGGATGTGGGAAAAGGCCAGATTCTTGTATTTCAGAACACTGGCAGCTAGTGGGTGGATGTTTCTCTAAAATAAAGCCCTGGGCCAGTGCTCTGAAGAGAAGAGAAATTCAGTAATACTTGAACACATTGATGTATCAGTTGATGAAAAAATAAATTATAAAACTTTTAAATATTTAAATATGAAATTAGTGCCTATTTCATAGCACAGATTGAGTCACAAATACCTCTTTTGCTTTCAAATGACATTTTGCTAAAATCTTAGCATGAAATTATTAATGATTATTGAGTTTGTTGATGTCTATGTGTTCCTGACAAACTGAGTTGTGTTTTAGATGCTGGAACTGTTCTGACTCTTGCAATATGCCAAAACAATGGGTAGATCCTAAATAAATCCACTTGGCCATGAAGACAGGAAAAAAAGAAATAGCTCAAATAGTACTTTGTTTCCTCTACTATAGATATTTAAAAATCTGGCTTTTTTGTAATAAAAATTAATTACAATATGTAATGCTCAAGAATCATAAAATTATCTATGTGAATAATATACAACTGTATTTTTAATTGTATTAAGAGAGAGAAAAAGATAATTTGATGTCTTAGTAATGGTTGGTATTATATCTCATATAATCCAAGCAAAGTTAGAAAATCTATTAACATTTTAGCCTGTAGCCAGGAAACATGCTGCAGAGAAGGCTGAAGATAAATCACCTTTAAGTGCAAGGATCAGTTGATGGTAATAAAATGCCTTATTTTCCACATTATAACTAACCCCTCCTTAAGCATGCTGAGGAAACACCACAAATTGGGCAAGCCAGGATAGATCAGAAGGCTGTTCTGCATCAAACTGTAGAGTAATTTGGTTTGCTGCAACACGGAAGATATCTACCAGCTGCTTTCTAAGAGGGAATACATCAAAATACTCTTTAGATTTTTTGAGTTATTAATAAAAATAAGCTGCTTTTTAACTCCATAACACAAAAAGTATATAGTTATTCTCCACATTCCAAAAATGTTTTTAGAGCAGATACATTGTGAAAGAGTCTAATACATTCTTTCTATATGTATCATATAATAGTTCACACATGGCTTCCATAGGCTGGGACTAACTAATATTTCTCTCCCACAGTGGCAACTCTCAAAACCAATTTAATACATATCTATTGAGATCTAAGTGGCACATTCAGTGGTTGGCACTGGGAATACAGCGATGAGCAAAACCAATGACCATTTCTGTTCTTGAGGCTCCTTGTTAGGGAAAATCCATAGCCAAGCTAGTTTTTTTTTTTTTTTTTTTTTTTTTTTCCACATTAAATTTTTACATATTCTCTGTCTATTTAATTCTCTCAGGTGTCTTATTTTTTGTCCAGACCCCAAGACTGTCTATATACAATCATGTTTGCCAATGAGCTAACAAGTTCAAAGCGGCAAATGTAAATGGAAGAAATGAGCAACGATGTGAAAGGTAGTTAATTCTAGCTCATTCAAACCTCCAAAGTTAAACCTGAATCTATCTGAATTATGGTGTCAACTCCTCTCTTCATTTTAATTGGATAAAATACAGAGAAAAAAGATTGTTCACTTGCATACTTATTTATAGTTCTAGGATAAGACTGGGCGGAGGCAAAGTAATCTATCACCTTATTTTTCATTGCCTGTGATCACAGCATATTTTTATGATCCTCTTTTTCATGCACATTGATTTCTCTCATGTTGCAACTCAGGAAACTGTAAATGATAAATGATTGTACTCACAATTAAGCCATTAAGGTAACACAGTCTTATAATATGAAGATGTATTATAAAACAAGTCTTAAGTGAAGAAGTTGTAGAAGTTCAGTTTTCAATTTCATTTTTGGACAAATATGCAAAGACCCCATATTAACCTAATTTTAAAATTATATTTACTGAACTCAATTTTTACTATAGATTTTGAATGTGGTCAATATTTCTTTCATATTTTCAGCATCTATTTCTTCTCAAAGATATTTAATTTAAAAAAAAACTTCTTATAAATGCAAACTAGGTTTTCAGTTTTGGTTTTTAAATTTCTAACATTTTGAGATGCTATTTCCCAGTACTTTATAAGCATTTAAAAATATTATGAGAAAACCATTATATAATTAATTAGGAAATAAAAAGAAAAAGTTTTGTTTCATTTATTTTATTTCTAGCTTACTTTTGGTCCATGATTGTTGACATTTTCCAACATATTTTATCTCGTATTTCACTCATGAAAATCATTGATTAATTAATTCACAAATATTTATCAGCATCTACCTCGAATTATCCAATGCTTTGATTTCTGGGAACTAAACTTTAAGTTCACAGGGTTCTTGGTTTTACGAGATGAGGAATTTAAAATGCGTAACAAGGACACAATATGCTGAAGAAAGTACAGTTAGAGCAGGTGGAAGAGGTACCTAACGCACTCTATGTATCCCTTTCTGTCATATCACCACACTCTAAACATCAAACCATACCCATTTTCAAGTGTCCAAATATATATTAGTCACTTGGTAAAGAGTTACTTGGATAAAGTGTAGACCTTCTGTTTCAAGGCTGTAACAATTAATGTCATTTGAAAATATAACTTTACATCTCTATGCCTGTATCTATCTCTCAGGTATGTGTTTGTGTGTTTATATCTGCATCATATTTATATCTGTATCTATATATGTATTTTTTTTTTATCCTGGATCAAGCCAGATGATACAAGTTCTTCAATTTTATATTATAGTGCTTTTGAACTTCATGGGTCTGCCTTTACTAAACTGAAATTTTGACGTTTTACTCTGAGATTGCCTTGAGGTACATATATGTCAGAATTCATATAAAATTTTGAATTCATGATTTTATTTATTGTAGTGGCATTTTGAAGGATACTATTTTCCACATCGTGTAGGGTATTCTTTTATAAAAACTCTATGAGGATGGTAGTTGGAGATTATTCTCTGGCTTCATCCTTCTCATGAACCAAGGCAATGCTTTTAATCTTTTAAACACAGTGATTTTTGAAATGATCACATTTTTACTGTTCCTTGAGACACTGGAAACTTTAGAATAAACTATCACTTCACTTCAAATAACTGTATATGACTTTATATGTACATGTCTGTGTCTAGCTTTATCTTTAACTTCTTTTATTCTACCTTTAGTTTTTTTCATGATCTTTCTTTTTTCAAATGCTTTGTTTTCATAGGTAATGTCTTATGTATAATTGTATGTATTAATATGTATTCCATATATATTTTCCTTATTGAGGTTTTATGAACAAATTGAATATTAGCATATGAAATACAAATGTACACTGCTTTTTATGATTTTTTAATATTTATTTTAATGGATTCTCATTTTATCAATGATCAGTCTAAATTTTTCTTGATATATATAATATATATTTAATTTTATTATACTACCTGTATTAGTCCATTTTCACGCTGCTGCTGAAGACATACCTGAGACTGGGCAACTTACGAAAGAAATAGGTTTAATGGACTTATATTCCTACATGGCTGGGAGGCCTCACAATTATGGCAGAAGGCAAGGAGGAGCAAGTCACATCTTAAATGGATTGCAGCAGGCAAAAAGAGAGAACTTGTGCAGGGAAACTCCCCCTTATAAAACCATTAGATATTGTGAGACTGATTTACTATCATGAGAACAGTAAAAGAAAGACCTGCCCCTTGATTCAATTACCTCCCACAGGGTCCCTCCCACAAGAGGTGGGAATTCAAGATGAGATTTGGGTGGAGACACAGACAAACCATATCACTACCTTTATTAGGATGGTGCTTGTAATACCTATTTATGAAAGCTGACAATAGAATGCTATTTATTTATAAGATTTTGTTTATTTCAATAAAAATAATTTTGGGCCCCCTTGTACCCAAAAGTATTCTGCTGCTGTTCAGGGAAAACTTTTGCAAGTTTAATTTATCAATGTAAATGAGATTATATCTGGTTTAAGTATCTGAGGACACTTCGGTTCACTTCTCTGCAGACTAAAAAACAGTAAAGGAAACCATACGAGCTAAAGGTTCCTTTTTTCAGGATTTGCTTTTATAATGAATTGTTTGCATTATTGATTGACTCGTGTTCTCATATGGTTAGAAGTACTTCATTTCCCCTTGATTTATTCTTTACCGGCTCAGCACTTTTCAGTAGCCATGCAACGTTTCACACTAATCAAGACTGCCTTTATAGGCTGATCCAGTAATCATTTGGTAAAAGTGAGGGATGAAGTGACAGCTCAGGAGAGAGTAGAGAGAAGGAATGGATATTGAAAATATTTCAATTAAAAGGTACGATTTTCTTTTTTTCTCACCTTGTTCTACATGTTTTTGTGTGTATATGTGTAAATTAATTTTTGGCTTATAAAAGTAGTACATTCAGAGAGATCAAGATAGTTTAAAAAAGAGAAACAATGGAAGAATAAGAGCAGTACTCTACATTAAGAACATTTTGCACATTCAGTTCACAAGGAAAAGCATTTAGCACACTAGAAAGTTTTACTCTATTAATTGTTGCTTAATAACAATGTGGTGGTCACATGTGAATTGAAGAGCTTTAAATCTTTAAATGATTCAAGTATATCCTAGACGTTGCTGGATAAACTTTGTATATAAGCAAGCTGTGCTTTATCATCTCTTTTAAAAATAATTAACTGTAATTATAGAATTAGGCTTAACAGTATGGATTCTGTGCTCAAAGGCTACATATATATGTGTGTGTATGTATGTGTGTGTGTATATATATATACACATACTTGCAAGTATATATGTATACACACACATATATACACATTTCTTTTAATGAAATTAAGTTTATTTTTAGGTCTTCTTAAAATCAGAAAATATTTGCAATTAATTTGTGCTGCATATTTGAAATGTCACTTGAAGCTACAAGAATAAAATGTTACTTGAACTTCAATGACATCAGTGGTATTTTGTAGGATGTTTATACTTGATAATACATATTCTAATTTACATTTAAAATATGAAATATTGAAGAAACAGCTGTTGGTGTGAATCTGCACTTACACTAAAATGAAAATGTATTAGTGGCTCACTGTTATTAAGAGCAGAAAGAGGTTCTCTTAATGCTGGCTTGTAAAACATTGGCCCTTAAACTACAATTTGATCCTTACGTGATGGCAAATTCAAGAATTTACTTTTAGCCAGAAAATGGAAAATAGAACCAAATTAATAAATATCCTTGTAAAAGAATCTGTCATATAGATTAAAAAAAAAAAAAAGATACGCAGCACAGGTATTCAGAAACTTCAACAAATCATGATCTTGAGTGAAACTTAGAATTAGTTCACAAACATTTTAGAGTCCTAAAAAAGCTTTATCATTTCATGAAAAATAAATTTGACAATTGCCTGGAGATACTTAGTTATGTGGGTGCAGCTAAAGATTATTGAAAACAAGAAATTTTTTCTATACATTTTTCTTCCTAAAGAACAGAAATTGGTCATTGATTATTATTTAAAATTAACATGAAAATCCAAATTGTAGAATGTCTCTCTTTGTAAAAATAATTATACAACAAGCATTTATTGGATACAGTTAATAGATAAAATAAAAACTTAACCTGTGGTATTTAATAATTTAAGACCCCTATAACTGTATAATCTCTCTTGTTTTGATCCACATTTGTCCCAAATTATTACCGAACCTTAAAGTGGGCACCTGGATTTTGGCAAACATAATTTATTTATTTTTTAAGCGATTGGTAAAGCAGAATGGTAAGAGGTAAAGCAAAACGCTAAAGTAAATGTAATTACACAACCATTTATTGGAAATAATTTGTGGAAAGCATGGACATAATACATTTTATTGCATAATGATACAAGCCCTGTAAGGAAGAGACATATGTCTTAATTGTTAAGAATTTTGACCACATGCACACACTATAAATACCTAACAAGCAGTGTAAAAAGCAAATATGCTTGGCCTATAGCATAACACAATGCATTCCATCAATAATTAATTGCAAACTCTTCTAAAATTCATTTCTTAATGTACCTATAATGTAGTCTTCCAGACACTAATGAAAAGTAAGAAAATCATACATATTTTCAAGATTTATCATGGTGAGTTTCTTGAAAATTTTTGGTACCTGAGATTCTGATTTCTGAAATGGCAGGAACCAACTATAAAAATGAATTAGTAATATCCAAAATAAAATGAAATGGGCTTCATAAGTAGCTATACCTGTAAACTTTCAGGTAAAACAATAATTCAAATGATTTGGTGAACAAAAATAAGAAATGTTAATAAAATAAAAGCATAGTCATAATAAATTAATAAAACAGCATCCTTGGTAGCTTCTATATGCATGTGTTATATACACTTTGTTTATGAAGATATATTTAGTGTTTACAAAGTGAAATTTGAAATCAACAAAGTTTTTTATAATACCTATATTTTTACAGTACAAATAAAAATTATTTCTCATGTAATTGGTTAGAGAAGTGAAATGACTGTACATCTAGAATGCAAAGATTTATTCGATGGCCAAAGATTTTCATGGATTTCCATTTAAAAGATAGCCAAAAAATTTAGAACATTTTTATGGCCAAATAAAAATTCTGTGTCTGACTTTTTCCATACAATTATTGAAGAATTTGTACCCTTTTAGATTTGACTACTTTATTATGGTAGCTCCCAAGTAGTCACAAGTCATTAATTATTCACATCAATTTTCTAAAACAAGAGTGATCAAATTTGTAAAATTATAAACTCCATGATATAACAAAACACACATAGCTTTGCATATATGTATTATTTTTCTGGAAAGAATCTCTTGGGTTTGGAATAAATGTATCTTAGCATAACAAAGGCCATCTATTACAAGCCAACATGTCTAACATCATACTCAACAGTGAAACGCTGAAAGAATTTCCTGTAAGAGCAGGACAAGACAGGGGTGCCCATTTTTACCACTTCTATTCAACTTATTTCTGGGAGCTCTGGCCAGAGCATTTAGGCAAGAAAAAGAAATAAAAGACATCCAAATCAGGAAGAAAGAAGTTAAATTATCTCCATTTACAGATGACATTATCTTGTACATAGAAAACCCCAAAGACTCCACCAGAAAACTATTGGGTCTAATAAATGAATTCAGTAAAGCTTCAGGATACAAAATCAACATACAAAAAGCAGGTTGCATTTTATACACTAACAAAAAACTATCTGAATATAAAGAAAATAATCTTATTTAAAATAGCATCAAAAAGAATAAAATAGAATTTTTCCTCATGCAAAAGAATGAAATTAGGCCTCTGTCTTAGTCCATTCTTGCATTGCTATAAAGACACCTTAGACTGAGTAATTTATAAAGAAAAGAGATTTCCTTGAGTCACAGCTCCTCAGGCTGTACAGAAAGCATGGTTGGGGAGGACTCAGAAAACTTACAATCATGGCGGAAGGTGAAGGGCAAATAGGCACATCTTACGTGGCTGGAGCCAGAGAAATAGAGGGGAGGTGCTACACACTTGTAAATGACCAGCTCACTCACTATCATGAGAACAGCAAGATGGGGTAAATTCGCACTCATGATCCAATCACTTCCCACCAGGCCCCACCTCCAACACTAGGGTTTACAATTTGACATGAGATTTGGGCAGGGACACAGATTCAAACCATATCAGCCTCTACCTTTTAACACTCACAAAAATTAAATCAATATAGATTAAGGACTTAAATGTAAGATGTGAAACTGTAAAACTTTTATAAGAAAATATAGAGAAACACTTGTCATTTGTCTTGGCAATAACTTTTTAGATATTACAACAAAAGCATAGTCAACAAAAGCTAAGTAAACAAATGAACTCCATCAAACTAAAAGCCTTCTGCATAAGAAAGGGAACAATCAACAATCAACAGGTTGAAGAGAAAACCTATAGAACAAGATAAAATATTTGTAAGCCCTACATCTAAAAAGAGATTAATATTAGAAATCTGTGAGGACCTCATATGAATCAATATCAACAATAACCATAATTATCTGATATTAAAATGTCTATTCAAAAGAACGGAGTAGACATTTTTCCACAGAAGATATGCAAATGGCCAACAGGTAGATGAAAACAATGCTCAACAACACTAATAATGAGGGAAATGTAAATTATTACACATTGTACTTCTGTATCAAAACTTCACATGTACCACATAAATATATACAACTTTATGTACTCAGAATAATTAAAAATAAAAAAATTAAAAATCAAAAAATGATAAGACACAATAAGGTATCAGTTCATAATGTTAGAATGGCTATAATAAAAATTATGAGAGAAACTAGTGTAAGCAAGGATATGGAGGAAAGGAAGTTTTGTACACTGTTGGTGGGGATGTAAATTGGTATAATCACTATGGAAAGCAGTATGGAAATTCCTCAAAAAATTAAAACTACCAAATGATCCAGCAATCTCACTTTGGAATAAATAAAAAAAAATTAAAATAGTACTTGAAGAGATATCTGCACTTTCAGGTTCACTGCAGCATTATTCACAAAGCCAAGACAGGAAAACAACCTAAGTGCTCCTCAAGGAATGAATGAAAAAATAAAATGTGATATATATCTAGAACATTACATATTATAATATCACATATTATAATATATATGAATACTGTATATATACGTGTATATGTGTGTGTGTGTGTGTGTGTGTGTATGTATATAAAATAAAATATTATTCGGACCTTAAAAAATTCTACCCTTTGCATCATGAAGTGACCTGGACAGCACAATGCTAAGTGAAATAAGCCAGAGAGAAAAAGATACACACGGCATAACCTCACTTTTCTGGGCAATCTAAAAATATCAAGCTCATGGAAACAGAGTATAATGGTGGTTGCCAGGTACTGTGGGGTAAAGGAAATGGGGAAATATTGATTACAGGATACAAAGTCTTAGTGTTAAGATGAATAAATTCTGGGACTCTAATGCACAGCATGGCAACTATAGTTGATAATAATTTTTATATGCATGAAATCTATTGAGAGTAGATCTTAAATGTTATCACCTTACACACACACACACACACACACATACACGCAAATGATGATTTTGTGAGGTGATGGATATATTAGCTACCATGATTGTGGTAATCATCTCAGTTTGTAGGTACCTCAAATCATCATGTTGCACACCTTAAATATATGCAAGTTTATTTGTCAATTATACCTCAATAAAACTTTAAAAAGTTACTATTTCATTTTGTAAATTACCAATGATCTAAAACAGTTAAAGAGCAATGAATCCGTGTGGGGATAAATATGTGCTTGGAAAGACATGTTGGAGACTTAGGATGGTAGAGTCTTAACACTGACCCAACAAGTAAGAAAATATACTGATCAAGTGGAAGAATATAAAATGTTGCTCAATTCTATTAAAAGTTAAGTGGACACTCCGGTATGACTTAATGAACATTAAATTGTTGATTCCATCTTTTTTTTCCTCTCAAATGCCACACGATCAAGTCTTATGAAAATCAATCAAGTTAACTATAACAATTATCTTTTAAAAATAATAACTAATTATATCACAAGTAGGAGCCCTTATATGATTTTATTGTTAAACTTTTATTTTAGGCTCAAGGGTTCATGTGTAAATTTGTTGTATAAGTAAATTGTGTGTCGTGGAGGTTTGGCATACTAACTATTTCATCATCCAGGTAATAAGCATAGCACTCAATAAGTAGTTTCTCAATCCTACTAACTATTTCATCATCCAGGTAATAAGCATAGCACTCAATAAGTAGTTTCTCAATCCTCACTTTTCTCCCACCCTCCACCCTAAAGTAGGTCACAGTGTCTATTGTTCATGTCAATATGTACTAAATATTCAGCTCCCACTTATAAGTGAGTACATGTGGTATTTGGTTTTCTGTTCCTGAGTTAGTTTGCTGAGGATAATGACTTCTAGCTCCATCCATGTTGCTGCAAAGGGCATGATCTAATTCCTTTTTATGACTGCATAGCATTCCATGGTGTATATGTGCTACATTTTAAAAATCCAGTCTACCACTGATGGGCATTTATGTTTATTTCATGTCTTTGTTAATGTGAATAGTGCTGAGGTAAACATACATTTGCATGTGTCTTTATAGTAAAATGATATATTTTTATTTGAATATATACCCAGTTATGAGCTTACTAGGTCGAATGATTATTCTGTTTTAAATTATATCAGAAATCGCCAAACTGGTTTCCACAATGACTGAACCAATTTACATTCCCAGAAGTGCAGAAGTATTCTCTTTCCTCCACAGCTTCAACTGCATCTGTCATTTATTTACCTTAATAATAGACAGTCTGACTGGTGTGAGACAGTATGTTATTGTGGTTTTGATTTGTACTTCTCTAATGATTAGTGATGTTGAGCTTTTTTCATAGGCTTTTGACTATATGTACATCGTCTTTTGAGAAGTCCCTGTTTATATTGTTTGCCCACTTTAAAATTTTTTTTTAGCTTCTAAATGTGTTTAAATTCTTACAGATTATGGATATAAGACCTGTGTTAGATGCACGGTTTGCAACATTTTTTCCCATTCTGTAGGCTGTCTGTTTACTCTGTTGATAGTTTATTTTGCTGTAAAAAAAACCTCTCTAAATAGGTACAACATCTCAATTTTAGCTTTTGTTGCAATTGCTTTTAATGTCTTTATGAAATCCTTACTAGTTCTTATGTCCAAGATGGTACTGCCTAGGTTGTCTTCCAAGGCTTTTGAAGTTTTAGGTTTTACATTTAAGTCTTTAATTCACCTTGAGTTATTTTTTTAAATATGAATTAACAAAGGAGTCCAGTTTCAATCTTCTATATATGGCTAATCAGTTATCACAACATTATTTTTTTTGAAGAGGAGGTCCTTTCCCCATTGCTTGTTTTTGTCAATTTTGTCAAAGATCAGGTGGTTGTATAAGTGTGCAGCATTATTTCACGGCTCTCTGCTCTGTTCTATTGGCCTATGTGTGTGTTTTTGTACCAGTACCATGCTGTTTGGTTACTGTAGCCTTGCGGTATAGTTTGTATCAGGTAATGTGATGCCTCCAGTTTTGTTCTCTTGCCTTAGCTTTTTGGGCTGTTTTTGGTTTCATATAAATTTTACAAGTGTTTTCTAATTCTCTGAATAATGTCATTGGTAGTTTGATAGTAACAGCATTGGATCTGTAAGTTGCTTTGGGCAGCATGGCGATTTCAACAATATGGATTCTTCCTATTCATGAACGTGGAACATTTTTCCCTTGGTTTGTGTCATCTCTGATTTCTTTGAGCAGTGTTTTGTAATTCTCTTTGTAGAGTTCTTTTGCCTGCTTCATTAGCTATATCCCTAGGTATCCTATTCTTTTTATTACTATTGTGAATGGGATTTCATTCTTCATTTGAATCTCAGCATGAGTGTTGTTGATGTATAGGAATGCTATTGAATGCTGTACATTGATTTTATATCCTAAAACTTTGCTGAAGTTGTTTATCAGATTAAGGAGCTTTTGGGTAGAGACTATGGGTTTTTCTAAGTATAGAATTCTATCACCTGCAAACAGGGATAGTTTGAGTTCCTTTCTTCCTGTTTTGATTCCTTTTATTTGTTTCTGTTGCCTAACTGCTCACTGTAGTACTTCCAGTACTATGTTGAATAGTAGTGGTGGGAGAGGGCATCCTTATCTAGTTTTGATTTTCAAGGGGAGTGCTTATAGCTTTAGCCCGTGCTGTATGATGTTGGCTGTGGGTTTGTCATATGGCTCTTATTGTTTTGAAGTATGCTGCTTTAATGTCTAGTTTATTGAGGGTTTTTAACAAGAAGTGTTGAATTTTGTCACAGTCTCTTCTGCATCTCTTGTGTTGATCGTGTGGTTGTTGTTTTTAGTTCTATTTATGTGATGAATGATATTTACTGATACGTATGTTGAACTGACCTTGCATTCCAGGGTTAAATCTACTTGATTATCATAGATTAGCTTTTTGATGTATTGCAGGATTCAGCTTGCTAGTATTTTGTTGAGGATTTTTGCATATATTGTGCAATGCACATTTGAATAATGTGCATCTATTTTAATCAGGGATATTGGCCTGAAGTTTAATGTTGTGTCTCTAAAGTTTTCTTTTTATTGTTGTATCTTTTATTGTTGTGTCTCTTTTTATCGTTGTGTTTTTGCAACTACTTTAATTAGAGATATTGGTCTGAAGTTTTCTTTTTATTGTTTTGTATCTGCAAGGTTTTTGTATCAGAATGACACTGGCCTCATAGAATGAGTTAGGGAGGAGTTTCTCCTCCTCAATTTTTTGGAATAGTTTCAGTAGGAATAATTTCAGTTCTTAATTGTACATCTGGTAGAATTCAGCTGCAAATCCGTCTGCTCCTGGGCTTATTCTGGTTGCTAGGCTTTTTATTACTGATTCAATTTTGGAACTCATTTTTTGGTATGTTCAGGGATTCAGTCTCTTCCTGGCTCAATATTGGGAGGGTGTATGTGTTCAGAAATTTATTCATTTATTCTAGGTTTTCTAGCTTGTATACATAGAGATGTTCTTAATATTTTCTGATGGTTGTTTATATTTCTGTGGTATCAGTGGTAATAATTACTTTGTCATTTCTGATTATGTATATTTGAATCTTCTCTCTTTTTTCTTTTATTAGTCTAGCTAGCAGTCTGTGTATCTTATTTTTTAAAAAAAGAAACAACCCTTGTATTTACAGATCTTTTGCATGGTTTTTCGCATCTCAATTTCCTTCAGTTAAACTCTGATTTTGGTTACGTCTTGCCTTCTAATAGCTTTAGGATTAGTTTGCACTTGCTTCTCTAGTTCCTCCAGCTGTAATATTACATTGTTGATTCGAAATCTTTCTAACTTTTTGATGTGGGTATTTAATGCTATACTTTTCCCTTTTAACACTACCCTTACTGTCTGTGAGATTCTGGTATATTGTGTCCTTGTTCTCATTAATCTCAAAGAATTTCTTGATTTCTGTCCTAATTTAATTATTCACCCAGAACTCACTCAGTAGCAAGTTGTTTAATTTCCATTTAATTGTACGGTTTTGAGTGATTTCCGCAGTATTGATTTCTGTTTTTATTGTGCTGTGTGCTCTGTGAACACGGCTGATAGGAGTTTGGCTTTTTTGAATTTGCTGAGGATGTTTCAAGCTTGATTCTGTGACTGACTCTATGTATGAGCCACATGCCCATAAGAATAATGTATATTCTATTGTTTGAGGGTAGAGAGTTCTGTAGGCGTCTATTAGGTCTATTTGGTTTGCGTTGAGTTAAGCTCCTAAATATTTTTGTTGATTTTCTACCTCAATGATCTTTCTAACACTGTCAGTGGGGTTTTGTCACCTCCCACTATTATTGTGTGGTTATCTAAGTCTCTTCATAGGTCTCTATGAACTTGCTTTTAGGAGCGTTACGTCTTCTTGGTGAATTGAGCCCTTTACCATTATGTAATGACCTCCTTTTCCCTTTTGATCTTTGCTGGTCTAAAGTCTGTTTTGTCTGAAATTAGAATGGCAACTCTTGCTTTTTTCTGTTTTCCATTTGCTTGATAGTTTTTTTTTTTTTCCTCCATCACTCTACCTTGAGACTATGCATGTCATTGCATGTGAGATGTGTCTCTTGACATCAGCATGCCATTGGTTTTTGCTTCTTTATCCAACTTGCCTTTTATTCGGGAGCACTTAGACCATTTACATTTAATGTTAGTATTCATATGTACTGATTTGTTAGTGCCATTATGTTTTTAACTGGTTATTATGCACACTTGCTTGTGTGGTTGCTTTATAGGGTCTCTGGTCTAGTAATTAATCATTTTTGTAGTGCATGGTAATAGTCTTCCTTTTCATGTTAGCCCTCTCTTCAGAACCCTCTTGTAAGGCAGATCTGGTGTTAATGAAATTCCTTATATTTGTTTGTCTGAAAAGAATTTTATTTCTCCTTCACATATGAAGCTTAATTTGGCAGGATATGAAATTCTTTGTTGGAAATTCTTATCTTTAGAATACTGAAGCCCCCATTCTCTTCTCACTTGTAGTGTTTATACTGAAAGATCTGCTGTTATTCTGATGAGGTTTTCTTTGTAAGTGATCTGCCCCTTCTCTCTAGCTGCCTTTAACATTTTTTTCTTTCATTTTGACCTTTGAGAATCTGAGTGGCTCTATGTGTTCAGGGTTATCTTCTTGTGTATTATTATTATTATTATTATTGAGATGGAGTTTCATTCTTTTTACCCAGGCTGGAGTGCAGTAGAGCTATCTCGGTTCACTGCAACCTCCGCCTCCCAGGTTCAAGTGATTCTCCTGCCTCAGCTTCCCAAGTAGCTAGGATTACAGGCTCCCACCATCAAGCCCGGCTAATTTTTGTGTTTTTAGTAGAGACAGGGTTTCATGGTTTCACCACGTTGGCCAGAATGGTCTCAAACTCCTGATCTCAGGTGATCCTCCCACCTCGGCCTCCCAAAGTGCTGGGATTATAGGTATGAGCCACCGTGCCTGGTCTCTTACGTAGTATTTTACAGGAGTTCTTGGCATTACCTGAATTTCAATATTGACTTCTCTAGCATGTTAGGGAAATTTTCATGGATGATATCATAAAATATGTTTTCCCCATTGCTTGCTTTCTCTTCCTGTCTTTCAGGGAAACATATGAATAATAGGTCTGATCTCTTTGCATACTTCCTTATTTCTCATAGGTTTTATTTATTTTTGTTTTTTGTTTTGTTTTGCTTTTGTTTTTTTTTTTTTTAATTGCCTGACTTAGTTATTTTGAAGAGCCAGTCTTCAAGCTCTAAGATTCATTCCTTACTTTGGTTGATTCTGCTGTTAATACTTGTGATTGTATTCTGACATTCTTGAAGTGGGTTTTTCAGCTTTATCAGCCCAGCTTGGGTCTGTCTTGATGTGGAAAGTTCATCTTTCATTTCCTGTTTTATTGTGTTCCTTAGAATCTTTGGATTAAGTTTCAAATTTCTCCTGAATGACGATTATCTTTATTCCCATCCGTATTCTGAATTCTTTTTCTGTCATTTCAGCCATTTCAGTCTGGTTAAGAACCATTTCTGGTAAATTAGTGTGATTGTTTAAAGGTAAGGAGACACTTCGGCTTTTTGAGTTGCCAGAGTTCTGTGCGAGTTCTTTCTAATTTTTGTGGGGTGATGTTCCCTCAGTCTTTGAAGTTGCTATCCTTTGTTTGAGTTTTATTTTCTTTTATCCTCTTTGATGTCCTGGGGGTTTGATTATGGTATAAGGTGACTTCAGTCAACTGGCTTCATTTCTGGAAGATTTTAGGGGGCCCAGGCCCAGCTCAGGACTGCTGGGCTGCATGCGCTAACTCTGGGGGGCTGGTATTGGGCCCCCAGCTTTGTTCTCTTCTCCATCAAGGTTAGCATCTTGCTGTGCTGGAGGGTCTGCTGTGTTCCTGGACCACTAGTCACAACATTCCCATGGGTGGTGCCAGCCAAATTGCTTCCTCAGGCAGTGGCAATGGGATCGGTGCTAGTTCATATGTGCCAGCAGCAGTGGCACTGTGGCAGGATGCACTCTTGTTGGCTGCATCAGGGTGCTCGCAACTTCAGGAGTGCTGACTTCCATGTGAGCATTTGCAGGAGTGACAGTAGCAGTGTGGTGTGGGCTTGTGTGGGGCCACCAGCATCCGTGCATGCATTTGCACAGAGAGTGGTGTTGGCACCTGGTGAGGCACGCAGAAGTGGGACTGGCCCCCTCTGTGTGTACCTAAATGCAGGCAGCAGGACCTGTGCATTGTGGGGAGTCAGGGCCACTAGTCTTCATGCGTAGTTTCTCACCAATAGCAGTGTCGGCTCAAGGGTGAGGTGCTGGCAGCCATAGGGCGTGTGCTCTCTAAGCTTGTGAATGCACCAGCCAGAGACAATGGTGGCACAGGGTGGGGAGCAGGGCTGCAGTCCTCCTGTGTGCTTCTGCATTAGCAATGGTTGCATGGTGGGGGACGGCGGGGGGCAGGGTGCATTCACACTGGCAGCAATGGCATAGTGGGTTGCACTTGTACATGTGTGCCATTAAGGAAGGGGCGATGAGGTCCACCCTAGCACACATATGCTGACAAAGTGATGTGGGGGTGGCTGTCGGTGAGTGTCTGCTGCAAAACAGCATGGAAAAGGATGCGGAGGCAGGAGGGTGCTGATGGGCTGTTGTACATTAGTCTGAGTTGCTCTGCTGGAGCTCTCCAACAGTCGGACACAGGCGACCAGGCACAGGAGCTATGATTCAGGACTCCAGAAGGCACCTCAGCTGGTCATCTGAGGCTGCACTACAAGCAGGTGGGGCCAGGCTAAGCCCCAGGACAGGCCAGCAGACACAGGAGGATACTCAGGTGGGATCGGCCCCATTTCATCAGCAAGATACACCTGCACTGTTCAGGTCTGATAGTTCCTCAAAGGCTAAATACCTGGGGGGCAACCCTTTGGGGATGGGTATCTCTGGCAATGCTCTACTACAGAGGCTTCCACACCAAACCCTCTGGGGTCTGTACCAGCTGGAATTCTGCCCCTACCCCCTCTCTAAGCACCTCTTCCTGTCCAACTCATGTCCATGGAGGTTGTGAGGTCCTCTGCTGCCAGGATTTGAGAGATTCCTTGTGAGAGTGAGTTGCTCCTATCCTTCCCAACTCATCCATTTCCCAGGAATCATCAGGGGGCCAGGAATGAGCCCTGTGCACAGTAGCCTCAAGCAGGGTTCCCAGCTTCCTCCCCTTTCAGCCCAGCATCTGTGTCTTCCCTTTATTCACTCTTAATGCCTTCCCTGTCAAGGTCTGCTCCGAGTGCACCAGCCTTCCCAGTGTCCTAGTCCCTCAGTGGCAGTTGTTCCTCCTGGTTGCATCTAGTTGGCCATCTTGCTTCTAACCCTTATATTCAGGATCACTTATTTTAAAAAGAATTTATAGAGATGTACCATTCTCTCATGCTTGAAAAAAATCAGTTATATTTTCCCAGATAAAATTATGTTCAGTTACTGTTTTTTGAGAAAATGATGTTTAAAACAGATTTTAAAAGTATTTGTAAAAATTAATACATAATTTTCAACATCTAAATTTTCATATTTTATTTGCATAATACTTAACATAGATTTGCTGATGGTGACAGAAATCAATAAAACTTATTTATTATTTTTACTACTTTGATATAATTCAGCATAAAATATATTTTTTAAGTAAGAGAGCATAATATGAGAAACCATCTTGATGCAAAAAGTTATTTAGAGAAAAATTCAAACTACTTCTAATATTTAACTCAAATCTGCATTTCTAAATTTAGCTCACATTTGAGTTCCTAAAAATTTAATTGAATATTTTGTCTTTCATTATCTATGAAGATCTATGCTACATCAGATGTTGAAGTACAGAAAACTTACAATAGGCTCTGTTATAACATTTTTTGACCAAGATTAAACAGGAGAAACTCAGAATTTAAATATATAACTTAAAATATTGAATTTTCATAACAGTTTTTAATCAAATGAAGTTTGAATAAGTTCTAATTCATTTTGGGACTCTTTCAAAATTGATTTCTATAAAGAAATGTGTCATAGTTGCTTTTATCCAAACTTATTAAGCAATCCTTTTTGGAACCAATCTTGACTTTTAATGAAGAGTAAAAGGTAAAACTAGAAACAGAGACATGCTATATTCTGTATCATAAAATGATCAAGCAATAAATAATTTGAAATACTTGCTTTATTTGAGGATAGAATGAGATTATTATTATTATTATTATTATTATTATTATTTTGCTTTAAACAGTATTATTCCCCCTTTGTCATGAAATAGGAAGATTAGAAGATTCCACTTTCACTCTTAAAAGAATTTCAGGATTTAATAAAATACATACAATTGCCTTAAAATTGATGATTGTTATTACTCAAGAAGTAGACATTTTCACTGGGGAAGGCTTTACCAGTTAATCTTATGTGTACTTTTTGTAACCCCCTATATAAATGTACAAAACTTTTAAACTTTAAGATTATCCAACTCTAGTAATAAGTTTGTAGAAATTATTAAATACTCATTGTACAAAGCATTTAAGTGGTAGAAGATACCTTAATGTACATCATTTAGATAAAGATACACATTAACTCAAATACAACAGAAACAACTATACTTTTGAAATATGATTCTGCTAGAATTCATTACAATATTCCAATTCTTCTTCACGTGTTTATCAACTGCATGCATTGATATTGGGATGACCTCATTAATTATAGTGACAAAGTAATGGATAAGAGTTGTATTACGTAATCATTCATGACTATGGCAGAAAGGTAAAGTGTCATTTTCAATTCCTTTAACATTAAGTATTAGAATAACATAAGGATTAAAAGCTGAACACTAGTATAATTGTCAGTTTTCTATCTAAATCCTTTCAATCTGAGGAACAGAATGTTTAGACTTATGTTACACTACAGTGATCTACTTGGGATGATGAAATTACTGAATCTGTGTCATCTTTCTTTATGTAAGAAGAAGTAGGACATGTCTATTTATGCTTTAGAGTAGAGAAGACCATCCATTCCTGACATGGAAAACAGTATTTTTTTTTTCAGTATTTATAAAAGAGCATTTCTGAATACAGATTTCCAGCAGACTAACATATTTAACGAGGTTGCAGAATTGAATTGTTATGTTGTAAATCTGTAAGAGCAGTAAGTCATAATAGATTATAATAATAGATAACCTCATTTACCTGTTTTATAAAATATTTTGCAATAGAGAAATGGAAAAATATTTTAAACAATTAGATGACAGATACATAATAGTTGTTTTAATATTCACCTTCCTTAAAAAATAATATTTATTTGCTTTTTATTTTTAAAATCCAAAAAACATCACTTTTTAATAAAATTGCTATGAAAATTTATGAGCCATTTTTAACTTAACAAATATTGTAAAATCTTAGATTTTTTTGGAAATGTAAATCCACAGGTTTTTATAAGCTTCTTAAGTAGGAAGTAGGATGTTAAATATAATAGTTATTTCCTTTAAATTATTACAACACAATTATTTCTTCACTCCAATAGTACCTAAGTACTCATAAAATCTACACATTTCAGCAGAAAAAAATAAATTGGTTCTATTTACACTTCTAGAAAGTGAAAGGTAGGAATTCAAACCTAGGTCTCACTGGCCTAAAGTCTGAGCAGTTGGCAGATAGTGCTTGGTGAAGAGTAAGTAATTTGCTATTTTCATTTGTTTCTCAGAGTGGAAAGTCCTTCATTACCTGATACTAAATAAGAGTAAAAAATGTTTGGCTGTGTCTTCTGGAACAGGTTCTTTGGATGTGTCAGAAACTGGCTAATTTTTAATTACACGTCTTTATTCTTCTTGGGCAAAAGCTAGATGACCTTTCCTATTAAATAAGGCATTGTGTATGGATTCTAGCCAGTAGAATATGAGCAAAATTAGAGTTTTGGGGAGGCAAATTTTAATATTTAGTTAAAACAAGGTTGAAATATTTAGTTTATATTTTCAAAATGCAGGAATATCCGTATACTCATGTATGTTAATCTCTATATGAGATTACTTCCAAATACACTGCTCAAAGCCCTCGTAAGTAAATATTATAGACGCATTATTGTTTATATTTTCAGTCAGTTTTCTCCAAACACTTTGCCCAAATTTGTTAAAAATTTATTCTCAGTTTCAGGTACCGTTGAGAATGGAGACCGTCTGCCATTTATAACTCTACCCTACAGTTAATTTTAAATGCTTTTTAAAAAGAAATAATCCATCCCAAACATACCTTCTAAATTTCTATAAGACCACATATTTGTTCCCTTGTTCTATAGTGAGTCTATAAGAAACCAAGTATATCAAGTAAAGCATTGTATACTTTTAAATTGTTCACTTATTGTAATAGAGGTATTTCATTTTTGGAAAATTTAGGTAAACAACACATTCAATTAAAAAAATATATAATAAATAAAAGGGCTTTGTTTTTTGTCTACCAAAATGAGGGAGTTGTGTTTTGTGTCTTCGTGGGGCTTGTGTTGGGAAGATAAACTGAAATAAGGTACTATAAAATGTAACTTTCACATCAGTGAAAATTGAATCCCAAATGACAAGTTTGAGTGATTTCTCAAAGAGATAAGAAACGGCCTCTGGCGATATTGTGTGGGGAAGGCTTTGTGATTTTCACCTTTGAGAGTCATGGAAAGAAAAAGATGTTCGATAACTAAATCATAATGGAATGATGGAAAAAGTCACTGCTTTTATAGGTCAATAAAACCTTATCATCGGGGGATTTTTGGTTCTAAGTTACAAAACTTTGTCTCCCTAAGTAGAATAAAATGGTTTTGCTGATTTTAATAAAGTTTCCACTACAAATAAGTGTGAGAAGTAAGTGATAGAACGGCTTTAAGTGCCCTCACCCCTTCTCAAATATCAGCTGTAGTGGGTAGGAGCCATTGAAGAGGAAGCTTATGTCAGATGGCATGAGAAACCACAGGGAGACTCACTTGAGAAGGCACAGCCATAGGGGATGCTCGCAATATGCATTCTCCCTGTTGAGATACCAAAATAAAACTGTTTGATTATTTTGTGTTTATATGATTAAGCACCATCTTTTAAATATATTTTTGGTATCCATAGTTTTAATTTTTAATCTTTTTTTAACTTTTATTTTAGGTTGAAGGGTACACATGAAGGTTTGTTACACAGGTAAACTCATGTCCTTGGGGTTTGTTGTACAAATGACTTCGTCATCCAGGAATTAAGCCCAGTACCCAATAATTGTCTTTTCTTCACCTCTCCCTTCTCCCACCCTCCACCCTCAAGTAGACCCCAGTGTCTGTTGTTTCTTCCTTTGTGTTCAGGAATTCTCATTATTTAGCTCCCACTTATAAGTGAGAATGAGCTATATTTTGATTTTAGTTCCTGCGTTTGTTTGCTGAGGATAATAGCCTCCAGCTCCATCCATGTTCCCACAGAAGACATGATCTCATTCTTTTTAATGGCTGCATAGTATTCCGTGGTGTATACGTACCACATTTTCTTTATCTAATCTGTCATTGATGAGCATTTAGTTTGATTCCATGTCTTTGCTATTGTGAATAGTGCTGCAATGAACATTTTGTGCATGTCTTTATGGTAGAATGATTTACATTCCTCTGGGTATATACACAGTAATGGGATTCCTGAACTGAATGGTAGTTCTGCTTTTAGCTCTTGGAGGAATCGCCACACTGTTTTCCACATTGGTTGAACAAATGTACACTCCTACCGACAGTGTCTAAGTGTTCCCTTTTTTCTGCAACCTCACCAGCAGCTGTTATTTTTTGACTTTTTAATAATAGCCATTCTGACTGGTGTGACATGGTATCTCATTGTGGTTTTTATTTGCATTGCTCCAATGATCAGTGATATTGAGCTTTACTTCATATGCTTGTTGGCCACATGTACAACTTCTTTTCAGAAGTGTGTTCATGTCCTTTGCCCACTTTTTAATGGGATTTAATGGGAATCCTGTTTAACAGGATATTTTCTCCTGTTCTATAGGTTGTCTGTTCACTCTCTTGATAGTTTATTTTGCTGTGTAAAAAATCTTAAATTTGCTTAGATCCTACTTTTCTATTGTTGCTTTTGTTGCAATTGATTTTGGTGCCTTTGTCATAAAATATTTGCAGATTCCTATGTCCAGGATTGTATTGCCTAGATTGTCTTCCATGGCTTTTATAATTTTGGGTTTTTTATGTAAGTCTTCAATCCATCTTGAGTTGATTTTTGTCTATGGTGTGAGGAAGGGTTCCAGCTTCAGTCTTCTTATGGCTAGCTAGTTATTACAGCACCATTGTGATGGCAATAATGAACTGTGTGAAGCAGCTGCTGTGCAGATGCTGGCTGCAATAGGGGAGTTGTGGCCAGGGCTGCATGCTCCATGGACCCCACAAGAGCCTGGGACAGGTGAGAGACCTGCCCCCTTCCAAGTTTGAGGGATGGAGGCTCTTCCCTTTCTGGCACAGCTGCAGCTGTCGAGCAGTGGCTGTAGACCTGGGCTGTGAACCCAGGCATCCCTGCACTCTTGGGGCCCAGGAAACCCCTCTAGCTCCTGCAGGCTCAGAAGTGCCTGCTCCTGCTGCCTGGTCCTTCCCCTCTCCCAGTGCTCACTCCTCATTTGCAGCAAAGTTGCGGCTGAGGCCAGGCGTTGTCAAGCTCAGCCAGGTGTGTGCACACTCAGGGTGGTGCTGACCTGCCAGCCCCCTGCCACCTTGGACCCTTCCAGACTTTGAGCTCCAGTGAGCACAGGAGGGAGGTTGAGGGGGTGCTGAGGGCAGCACAGTGTAGGCCTGCAGGCAGTCTTCCACGTGAATAGCCTGGGCACTGTGGATGACATGATTGATTGTGGCAGGAGGCAGACAGTCTCCTGGGCAGAAAGGGTCAGGTTCCTGATGAGACCCCACCTTCAAGCCAGGGACAGCCTGAAGCCTGGGCCTGGGCTGCCAGTCTACAGACAGAAGTGAGAACTTGTGGTGTTTTTTCTAGGCCTGTCCATGGCCACCCATGAACCAATCAACACACACTTCCTCCCCTCTGAAGCCCATAAAAACCCCCAGACTCAGCCACATTCAGGCAGATGACAGGAAAAACTGCCTGCAGATAAGAACTACCCACTCTGGTTCTCCTCTCTGCTGAGAACTGCAGAGATGAAAGGACAACCTGCATGTGAATAGGAGCAACCCACTCCGGGTCTTGTCTCCACTGAAGGCAGCAGAGATAATAATGGGATGACCTGCCTGTGGATAGGAGCTACCCACTCTGGGTCTTCTCTTCACTGAGAGCTGCAGAGATGACAGGACAACCTGCCTGGGATAGGAACTACCCACTCTGGGTCTTTTCCCCATTTAAAGCTGCAGAGATGTTGGGATAGCCTGCCTGTGGATAGGAGCTACCCACTCTGGGTCTTCTCCCCGCTGAGGGCTGCAGAGATGTTGGGATGGCCTGCCTGTGGATAGGAGCTACCTACTCTGGGTCTTCTCTGCACTGAGAGCTGCAGAGATGTTGGGGTGACCTGTCTGCAGATAGCAGCTACTCACTGTGGGTCTCCTGAAAGCTGTTCTGTCCCTCAATAAAGCACCTCTTTTCCTTGCTCACCCTCCAGTTGTCTGCATACCTCATCCTTCCTGAATGCGGAACAAGAACTCAGGACCCCATGAATGGTGAGGTTGAAAGACCTGTAACACCACAGGGCTAAAACATGCCTCCCACTTGCCACATTGCAGGTGATGGGAAGGAGAGGAAAGAGGAGAGAAGAGCTATGACCCTTCCAGGAGCCCAGACCTAGGGGCTCCTTGAGCCAGAGCTCTGACACCCTCTTTGGGGCTCTGCAGTTTCTGATGTCTTCAAGCTTCTGGGCACTACCACATTCCCCTTGACCAGACCCAGGCCCACAAATGAAGCTGCTGCTTGTGGTGAATCTGATCCAGCCACAGACTTACATGGAACCTGCACCTGTGCTGACACCTGGAGTTGCCCACCCTGCCACAGCAGCCAGCATGCCTTCCTGTTCGTGGCCAGATCCAACATTCACTCACACACCCCTCACCACTCTATGCCTGGCTTGTCCTTGGCAGACATGAAATCTGGCCCGGTAGCATGAGCCAAGCACAGTGTGCCAGGCTGAGTGGGCAGAATGAACCCAGTGGGCCCAAATAAAACTTAGGCAAAGGGGCCACTGGCCACAGAGGCTTCCAGCTGGAAAAATGACCACCCAAGGATGACAATTTATTGCATAGGTAGTCTTTTCCCCATTGCTGGTTTGTGTCAAAGATCAGGTGGTCATAGGTATGCAGCCTTAGTTCTGGGTTCTCTGTTCGGTTCCGTTGACCTATGTGCCTATTTTTGTACGAGTACCATGCCATTTTGGGTACTATAGCCTTGTAGTATAGTTTGAAGACAGGTAACATGACACCATCGGCTTTGTTCTTTTTGTTTAGGATTGCTTCAAGCTGTTTTTTTGTTTTGTTTTGTTTTGTTTCATATGAATTTAAAATAGATTTTCTGGTTTCTGTAAAGAATGATGTTGTTAGTTTGATAGGAATGTCATTGAATCTATAAATTGCTTTGGGCAGTATAGACATTTTAATGATATTGATTCTTCCTATTCATGAGCATGACCAAGGAATATTTTTCTATTTGTTTGTGTCTCCTCTAATTTCTTTTAGCAGTATTTTGTAATTCTCATTGTAGAGATCTTTCATCTCCCTGTTAGCTGTATTTCTAGGTATTTTATTCTTTCTATGGCAATTGTGAATGGGATTACTTTTCTCATTTGGCTCTTGGCTTGGATATTCTTGGTATAGGAATGCTAGTAATTTTTCTACATTAATTTTGTATCTGACACTTTAATGAAGTTGTGTGTTAGATTAAGGAGATTTTTGGCCAAGATTATGGAGTTTTCTAGATATAGAATCAATCATGTCACCTGCAAACAGAGATAATGTTATTTCCTCTCTTTTTATTTGGACTCATTTTATTTCTTTTTCTTGCCTGGTTGCTCTTGGTAGGACTTCCAATACTACATTGAATAAGAGTGGTGAATGAGGGCATTCTTGTCTTGTGCCAATATTCAAGAAGAATGCTTCCAGCTTTTGCTCATTCAGTATATTGGTTGGCTATGGGATTGTCATAGGTGGCTTTTATTTTTCTGAGGTGTGTTCCTTCAGTACCTAGTTTATTGGTAGTTTCTAACATGGAGTGTTGAATTCTATAGAAAACCTTTTCTACATCTATTGAGATAGTCATGTTTTTGTCATTAGTTTTGTTTATATAATAAATCACATTTTTTGATTTGTGTATGTCAAACCAACCTTGCATTCTGGGGATGAAGCCTACTTGGTTATGGAGGATTAGCTTTTTATGTGCTACTAGATTTGGTTTATAAGTATTTTGTTGAGGATTTCTGCATCAATGTTTATCAAGGATATTGGCCTGAAGTGTGTGTGGTGTGTGCGTGTGTGTGTGTGTGTGTGTGTGTCTGTGTCTGTCTGTCTGTCTCTCTTGTCTGTCAGATTTTGGTATCATGATGATGCTGGCCTCACATAATGAGTTGGGGAGGAGTCCTTCCTCCTCTTTTCTTTTTTGAAAAGTTTAGGTAGGAAGGATTACCAGCTCTTCTTTGTGCATCTGGTAGAATTTAACTGTGAATTCATCAGGTCCTGGGTTTTTGTTTTGTTTTGTTTTGTTTTGATTTTTGTTAGGTTCTTTATCACTGATTCAATTTCAGAGCTTATTATTTGTCTGTTCGGGACATTAATTTCTTCCTTGTTCAGTCTTGGGAGAGTGTATGTATCCAGGAAATTATCCATCTCTTCTAGGTTTTCTAGTTTGTTTGCATGGAGGTATTCATAGTAGTTTCTAATGGTTATTTTTATTTCTGTTGAGTCATTGATAACATTCCTTTAATCATTTCTAAACAACCCTATGCCATCCAGTTATAGTTCAAAAGTGGTCATTTAGAATGTATTACAGACATACAGACTCCTCCATTCTTAATTCAGTGTACCTAAGAAGCCTCTTCCTTTCTTAATTGCCTAATGTTGAGTACTGGAATCTACAATACTCATGGCATGTGGCACCCTAAGGAGTGGGAAAAGCTGTTTCTTACAACTTTAAGTGACTTCCTTCTGAGGTCTGACTAAAGTGGTTTCAGTGTTCCTCTCAGCTTGACTAAATTTGGACAGGCTTCTTCCTGACTCTAGGCCTCTAACCACCCTTACCTTAGAGGATTTAATTGAGAAGAAAATGTAACTTTTTCCTCAGTCTCTTTGAAATGTAAATCTTTCTAGCCGCTCCCACACCCCCACTGCTAGTCTTATGATCCAGTGAGGTCTTTTTCAATGACCTGTAAGTCATCTCTTTGAAATGTAATAATTAAGGAAGACAACACGTTATCTCCCAGTCTCTGTGAAAGGGTAGATACCTAATTGTAGAGGGTGGGGGGTTCCTTGCTCCAAGCTGTAAAACTGCCTTCTGCCATTAAAATAGGAGAAAGTTTCCTTCTCTTTTAAGCCAAACCAATTAGCAAGCACATGGCTTCTTACCTCAGTCTTTAAAACTTTTCCCACTCTTAATTTTAGCAGAATTGAGTTCAGATTTCAGTTCTGGCCTCTCCACCCTATTGCAAGGCACTTAGCTAAAGACTTCTTTTCCTATGTAATTTTGTCCATTGTAATTTTATTTTGACAGTTCCCTTGCAGGTCCTTCCACTGAAGAAGGGTCACCTGGAGTTTGGCTTGTCTTTCCAAGAATTTGTTTCAGGGAACTTTGGACCTGTTCATCTTCATGGATGATGATGAGGGCATTACTAGTGACATAAACCACAGTTATTAAAGAACAATTTTGTAAAAGAAAACATTTATTATATAGTCTTACTGAACCAGAACTTAGCTGGTATTCAAATTCCTCAGACAATTTTGTAGTCAGTAGCCTTCAAAAATGTGGAACTGCTTCAGTAGTAATCACAAAGTTTGGAATAAATGATGTATCTTTACAAAATAATAGTTTTCCCTACAATTATGAAGGATATAAAAATATGTTACCTCCAAATATTTCTCTGACATATTCTGAAGTGGCTGCCACAGGGCTAGCAGACTGAGCTGGCTCTGCAAAGCTGTCTTTTGCGGGGGAAATTTGCATTCAGAGAATCTCCATTAATGCAGCCAAGCCTTCTCTTTCTAGGCCTTTTCAGGATCTAGGAGAGATCTACTGAGAATCTGACACCTTTAAAGGTCTGAAAAGAGATATTTACCATCTATTCTCTCTGAGATCTGCTACCTATGAGGCTTCATTTACATATCAAGGCCAACTTTGCTAGGCAAGCTTCTTCCTTTCTCCATCTTATAACCTGTGTTTCCACTCATACCTGATTTACCAACATAAGTTATTTGGGGTCAAGCTCTGAGTCTACATTCTTTCTACAACCTCAAGATGGTATATGAGCTTCTGTGCATCACTGGGGTGTTGGGTCTTCATTCTGAAGCTTCGCATGTATACATGTGAAATAAACTTGTACGCCTTTTTTCCTATTAGTCAATCTGACTCACATCAATGATTTTCAGTGAACCACCAGGGACTCAAGGGCCTTGGTCCTCACGGGTACCTACTAAATTAATGTATTGATGTATTTACTTGTTTAGTTATTTATTATGCATGTAGAACTTGGTCTTTCTCAGTTATGTTATGAGTTATTTTGATTATTGGTTTGTCTCTCCATTAGAACAGCTTTCTTACAATGGCTTATGCTTGTTAACTCAGGTCTGTGGAAGTAAATTCCTTCTAACACTTCCCTGGCATAATGAAATTGGAAGGCAATCAGGATGGTAATGTTCTTGGTTTAGTCTCTGTGCTGGTTGTCTATTGTTGAATATCAAATTATCACAAACTTAGTTGCTTGAAACAAACTGTTTGCCTCATAGTTTCTAGTTAGACATCAAGACATAGATTAGGTGGTTCTGCATCTTCATGGCTTCTCACAGATGTTGAAATTAAAGGTTGGGCAAAGTTGAGGTCTTGTCCGAAATCTAAGCTGAGGAAGACTCACTGCCAAGCTCACGTGGGTGGTTACTGACAAAACAGCAGTTCCTTAAGGGCCCTTTAAGAGAAATTCCTTATTTTTCTTGGAATGAGGATTTCAGTTTATAGCAGACGTAGGCTGGAGGCTGTCCTCAGATTCTTTTCATGGAGGCCTCACTAACATGTAGGCTTACTTCATTAATGACAGCAAGTAAGAGAGTTTGCTAGTAAGACGAAGGTCATTATATTATACGATCCAATCATATAAGTGACATCCCATTACTTTATTGTTTAGGAGTGCTAGAGGATTAAGCAGGACATGAATACCAGGAGACAGGGAAATCTGGGGGCAATCTTAAAAGCTGTCCGCTATAGACCCAGTGGTAGGTAGGATGGCATTAGAGGATTTCCTTTTGGTTTCTAACACAATATATTTTATTTTCTTGTTACATCCATCAAGTTACAATGTTATCAAAAGGTGAACTTTAGAATGCAGATGATTAAAATATGAACTGAAATAGAATGTAGATAGTAAAATAACAGGAGAGTTATTAGAGTTTGCAATCTCATATTTTTCAAATTGTAATCAGTGAAGTCATAGAACTTCCCTGATACTAAGGGCTGATATTTGTTTCTATGGTTGTTGGAATAACATATCAATTATAATCCATTGAAATACCTTGATAAAAGTTATCATGACTGGAGAAAGTAATTCAAGAGAGAAGCTCATGAGTACTTCTTGAAGTAATATCATTGTTTTCTAAAATGCTTTTAATATCTTATACTGAATACTTAGTTTCTTTGTCAGGATAATTTTGATAATATTGCTTAATTCATAGAGTTGCCGTAAGGAGAAAATTAAGTAATATAAAATATTAAAATACCAAATACTACTGCTACTACCATTAGTCACCATTTTTGGGGAGGATAGAGGGCTGGTATGGGGATAAAAATGTTGGCATTTATGTTTGCATATTCTACCCTATTCTACCCTTATTACCAACATGATTTGTAAAAACTTTAATGGCCTCATATTAAGGCAAAGTAGAGATTATATTCACTCGAACAAGCAGAATTTCAAAGTGTTTAAAACATGAAGTCCAACTGCTCAGTTTTAAATGTTGGTTTCACCAGTTATTCACACCACAGAACTATCATTAAAAGTTTTTTTCATAATAGAGATAATAACAATAATAGTTCTTAGTTTATACATATAAGTTTATTAATATGTTATATATGTATTTATATGTAAATTATATATTATATATTACATATAATTATATAGTTATATATAATTATATAATTATACCTCATCTTCATAATTTATATATGATTATATATTATATACAAATGTATATATACACCTTTTTACATTAAGTACTGTAATGTATGTAAAGTGATTAGTCCTACTATGTAGTACATAGTGAGTCCTCAGCAGATATTAATTACTATCATTATCATTAATAATCTTATGATAGTGATTTAGTAGATCCAAGGCTATGGTTTACATATCTTCTGTATCAGTATCTTCCAATCTTAGCACAATGTCATAGAAGTACCAAGTGGTATGGGATCTTTGACAAAAAATCAGAGAGAAAAGCAAACATGGGAAATAATAAGGATATTACAAGAAGGAATATGCACACAAAGGACATAAAAGATGGCAGAATTTGGCTGGGATGAAGGTGGAGAGCCATCTATTTGGCTCTCTTCACTTACCTACTTACCTACCTTTTTCCCCCACCATAGCTTGGGACCCTGCTACTTATCTCATGTCTCCATTTCTTAATCATATTTATCCGTCCTCCTTCTATAGGGTGTGAATATTATAGATTCTAGTCTCATTCTTAATAGTCAGAATCAGGGCAGATGAAAATCAGGACAAATCATATTCCGCATCTTTAATTAGCATATTAAAAGAGTATCAATAGTGTTGAAAGCAGGACATGTTATAAAATGTTGACGTGCTCTGTTCTCATGATGGGTAAAAGGTTTTATAGGAACGAGACTTTGTGTGTGTGTGTTTTATTTTTCAGTGAGTTTAGGAAACCTGTTTAAGGCATTTTGTTATTTCCCTCTGCTGCAGTTTAAACCTTCTCAGGATGAGCAGAGTGCCTGATTCCTTAAGCTTCTAGAATGCCCAGAGCATTAAGATCAGTTTGGCACTAAGTTGTCACTGAAGCAATTAGCTGAGATTAGATGCATTCAGGGTGGTATAGCCATAGAGGGAAGCAATTAGAAATGTTTAGCCACTAATTTTCACCACACTGTTGGGTACTGTTTTAGGCAACTGGACATTAGGACGTTTTGCCCTCAAGTCTTCCCTTCCCCTCCCCTATCACTTCAAGCCATTTAAAACACACTAACACTTAAACTCACGTTTCCTCTCACAGAGACTCCATGCTGTTTGGCATTATTCCTTTTATAATCTTTTTAAAAAAATTTATTTAATTTTCTCTTTCCAGTCCCCATGCCACATCTGTGGCCAGGTTGTGTTGTGAATGAGGTATGTGTTTGAAGGGATAGGAAGGAGAACTGTGACTCCCCGCTGAATGAACTTTTTACCTGCTGCTCTTCTGATTATTTGTGCTAGGATGAGGCAGATCTTAAAAAGATCTAAGATTAAGGATGCTCAGAGGGAAACTGAACTGGGTACCATGAGAACACAGGAGAGAATTGAAGAATTACTTGCTATAGTTACCTCACCTCAGCAGCATATTTAGAAATACCTGTATTTGCAAATTTATTATATCTGGCACTTCTCCCTCTGCATCTATCGTAAGTAGAGAGAAAAGGCAACTGAGATACCTGATCCTAGAGCCTGTGTTTTCTTCATAGGCTGTCTATAACATGTTTGTTGACAGCCTCCTGTCGTGCAATTTCCTCTCACTCCACAGATTTCTCTTTCCTCAGATCAGATCCAAGGTTACTATTTTGATAGAGGAAAAAATGTTTCGAGGAAAATGAAAAAATCCTTTACTGACCCCATTCCATGTTTGGTAGTAGGGAATAAAAAGACTGGGCAAGTAGGAGAAAGGCAGTAAGCACTACGAGGTGGACTTAGCTCCAAGTGGACAGACGCAGTATTGGACAGAGAGGCTCTGGCAATACCAACTTGCAGCCACCATAACATAAATTGCAGATCCAAACATTGACCACCCCTCTGCCTGCAAACATCATACAAGTCCATCTTTCTCCCTTTCATGATTTCCACTATATATCTGCCATAGAGCTAAGCATCCACTCCACAACTCTAGGTCCATCTCACTCTTATTCTTCCTTATGTGGCATCTACATGGCATCCACATTAAACTTCTTAAAGGCACTTCTGGTCATCACATTCATTCTGTGAAACGCAAATGTTCATAAAAGTTATATTGTCTAACAAACTGCCTGAACTCGTTGGATTGAAACCCCTAATTCAAATCAACACACCCCTTACTTCTCTCCTTGTGGAGAGAAGTTTTGTTTTCTGTCTCCTCTCTTTCTCTCTTCATTTTAATTTTCTCTATCATTATGATGCTCTCTGTTCAAGGTTTAAAATACACTCTTAGTTTTTATATGTATTAATCTACTTGAACCACATAATAATAATAATATTGTGAGATAGATACTATTTTAGTCCCATTTTACAAATGAAAAAAACTGATGTTCAGCAGTTTAAACTCTTTAACATAATTCCAAAGCTATCAAGAGGTGAAGTTTCAACTAGTGTTTCCATTAGTTATTTTTAAACGTATCCTTTAGAAGTAATAAATTAAACAGGTTTTTTAGATATATATATATTTACTTGGATATATACTAAGTACATCCTAGTATAGGATAGGAGATGAACTATCTACTGTAGGATAGTAGCTATACTATCTATTCTAGGATAGTAGACATACTATCCAAGTACATCTACATGGACATATATGGTATCTATGAAATGTAAAGTAGAATCCAATTTATTATTGATAGGTAGTTGGATATATGTCTCAATTTTAAGGGAAATGTTTGGACTACAAATATAAACCTAGGAGCCAGTCATAAAACAAGATGAGATCAACTATGAATTACCATTGACAGAAAAGGAAGAGATGAAATACAGAGGCAATATTGCCTTGGTGTCAGAAGGTTGCTTTTGAATCCTGGCTGTATTCTGTAACCATTATTCTAATCTTAGAAAATATACTTACTACTTTAAACATTAAGTTGTGAGAGGCAGTGTATTTTAGGTTTTAAGAATATAAATTTCCAGCTTTGCCACTGTGTAAAAGTGAGCAAGTTATTTAAATTAGCCGAGTGTCAAATTTGTCTCATCCAGAAAATGCAGAAAATAATTATATCTACTTCAGACGATTGTTTTGAAGTTTTACATAAATTAACATTTGAAAAAATATTTAGCGTATGTATAGCATCTAGTAAGGCTCCTATAAATTTTGCTGTTTAATTTTTCTACTGCTTAAAATGTAGTTGGTTATATCATCTGCCCTCAAAATTAAAATACATTGTAATTTTACATATAGGGTACAATTGGATATTTTGATGCACATTTATGTTGTATAACAATTAAATCAAGGTAAATATATTTATCACCTCCTGCATTTATCATTTTTTTGTGATGAAAACATTTAAAAGTTCTCTTCTAGGCTGGGCGCCGTGGCTCACGCCTGTAATCCCAGCACTTTGGGAGGCCGAGGCGGGCGGATCACAAGGTCAGGAGATCCAGACCACAGTGAAACCCCGTCTCTACTAAAAATGCAAAAAACTAGCCAGGCGAGGTGGCGGGCGCCTGTAGTCCCAGCTACTCAGGAGGCTGAGGCAGGAGAATGGCGTGAACCCGGGAGGCGGAGCTTGCAGAGAGCTGAGATCGCGCCACTGCACTCTAGCCTGGGGACAGACCGAGTCTCCGTCTCAAAAAAAAAAAAAAAAAAAAAGTTCTCTTCTAGCTATTTTGTAATATGCAAAACCTTGCTGTTAACCATAGTCACCCTACTGTGAAATTGAACACTAGAAACTATTCCTATTTAATTGTAACTTTGTAACTGTTGACCACCCTCTCCCCACGCTCTCTTTTACATCCTCACCCCAGTTTCGGGTAACCACTGTTCTACTCTCCACTTTGATTAGATCACATTAAAAAAAAAAATTCCACATAGGAATGAGGTTATATGGTATTTGTCTTTCTATGTCTACCCTATTTTACTTAATGTCTTCCAGTTTCATCCATATTATTGCAAGTGATAGGATTTTAAAAAAAAATTTTGGGCTGAATAGTAATCCAATGTATATATTCACCACATTTCCTTTGTCTATCCATCTATTGAGCACTTTGGTTGATTCTGTATCTGGCTATTGTGACTAGTGTTGCAATAAATACGGGGGTGCAGGTATATTTTGACACACCGATTTCATTGTTTTGGATATATACCCAGTAGGGGGATTGCTGGATCATATTTTATTTATATATATATATATATATAAAATTTTGGGGAATCTCTATACTGGTTTTCATAATGGCTGTACTAATTCACATTCCTGTCTACAATGCGTAAGTGTTCCCCTTCCTCCACATCCTTGTCAACAAGTATCCTTTTGTCTTTCTGAGAGTAGCCATTCTAGGTGGAAAAATGTGGTATTTCACTGTGGCTTTGATTTGTGTTTCCCTGACAATTAGTGATATTGAGCATTTTTATACACCTTTTTGCCATTTCTACCCCATATTTTAAGTGATTAAATGAGATAAAGCTCACACATAGAATAAATATTAACTATCATTTATAAAATCTTGCATATCCCAGTGAATTTGCTGTGCATAATAGATTCGTTATTAATTTATTACATTCTTTTACATAACTTTAGTTCTGTGTAGATGACTATTTAGTTCTTCTCTTGTCTTAAGATTTACCCTTTGATAACTCCTGAGAGGCATATGTAAGTGGTTCAGGCACAGAACTGTCTGTGAACATTTTAAATATCCCTTTACCTTGCTATGGATTTGAGTTTATGTTCATTTTCTTGATTCTTTTAGTGGAATCATTTCAGATGTTGGAAATCAGTTTTTTCTAGTTGATGCATAATTCATTGAAAGTGTCCAAAATATTGAATTTAAAGGACTTTAGACCTCTTACTTTTCTTTACTTTTAAAAAATGTATCTAATATTTTCTTTAATTAATACTTTATGTTATCCAATAAGTAATCTTCCATGCTAGTTTAGATTTGGTTAGATTAAAATGCCATAGCCTTGTGTTAAATTTGGTAGTTAAAAAAATCTTTTTCCAAATTGGATAAATGTTTAACTTCTAAATAATTTGGATACATTCTGTTAGTCTTCAATACATGTTATCAGTGTTTTTACAGTGGGGGTAGGCTTTTTTAAAATACAAAATCATTCTCACTACAAGGATTTTTTAAATCCAATCTGTGATTAAAGCCCTTAGCCTTAATGGCTCTTACTAGTCTCACTACCACAAAACAATATCACTTTACAACTGACAAGGGAAGCTAACTTAGTTGTCTGGAGACATCTATGAGGTTTTCATTGCACCATGCTCACCTAACTGCATATTCTCTAAATACCTCTCCAAGAAATTTGATTATGTTCTTAAATAAATAACATTAAAATAACAGTCTGCAAAGGGATTCCTAGGAGATTTTCAAAGAAACACCTCGAAGTAAACAGTATTATTAAATAGAACAACTTCTTGGATTTAGTCCACGTACTGCAGAATTTCTGAGCAGCTTAAAAAGTGTTAGCAATCCCACTCTTCCCTTGATGTGAAGTGCAGGGATTACAACTGGATGGACATAGGAAGCCAAAGGGAAACTGATACTATTGGAACACTAAAGAAGAGACAACAGTGATTGTTGCTTTTGTCTAATTCTTGGTCTTCCTTGGTAGAGTGAAGGGGCACATCTAAGTCTGCATATCTTCCAAGATTTCCAAGAAACAGAACAGTCGTTGGATTCAAGACACACATTCTTCTTACTTGTGTGAAATAGTATGACACAGAGGGAGTTGGGAAAAAAAATCTGATTGTTGCTCAAGATATCATATCTAGAATTTCTTCCCCAAAACTAGCTTTTGAAAATTTAAAGAACAAATGGAATGTGAAAGGTAATAACAAGACATAAGAAGTGCTGGAAAGAGGTGAGGAGTTTAGAATATTGGCAAGTTCAGTTGGATAGGTACAAATGGATTCTCTTGATACCAGCATGTAGAGACATAAGGAGGTGTGATGGAAAAAACATAAACATGGAGGAAAGAAGCCTGTGCCCTATTTTAACCATCATTAAGCTAGCCATGTAACACATTTCAACTTGTGTTCCACAGTAGCCTATTTAAGAATCAAGATGGGCCGGGCGCGGTGGCTCAAGCCTGTAATCCCAGCACTTTGGGAGGCCGAGACGGGTGGATCACGAGGTCAGGAGATCAAGACCATCCTGGCTAACATGGTGAAACCCCATCTCTACTAAAAAATACAAAAAAAAAAAACTAGCCGGGCGAGGTGGCGGGCACCTGTAGTCCCAGCTACTCAGGAGGCTGAGGCAGGAGAATGGCGTAAACCCGGGAGGCGGAGCTTGCAGTGAGCTGAGATCCGGCCACCGCACCCCAGCCTGGGCGACAGAGCAAGACTCCATCTCAAAAAAAAAAAAAAAAAAAAAAAAGGAATCAAGATGAGGGTTCAAAGTGGTTCCAGCTGTGTTCTTTGGGCTTTGGGGGTTATAGGATGCTTTTGAGGTCTTAGCATATGGGAGATTGGGGATGGAGCTGTGATAAATCTGTTAGTGGAGTCTGGTGTCATCAACTTGATTTTAACTAGGAAAGGTTCATTTTCATTTTTTCTTTTACTTTTTCCCCTTTGCATTAGGATAGATGATCTGAGGACTCCTGGGGCTCTTAGAAGATAAACTTCTATATTGTAATGACTGATAAAATGCTGAAAATTAATTTTCGATAGAAATTAATAATTTATTAATAAATAATAATAAATAATTAATAAATTAATTATTCTATTGAAAATTAATTTTCACAATATCATTACAAACTAGAAAATGATCTAAATATTTTACAAAGAAAAATAAAGTATAAATTATCAAAGATAATTAAAAATTTGTACAGTATAGATATCATACTATACACAGTGATATGTTAATATCTAGTAATGGAACTGATAAATGTAGTATAGCTGAGTCAAAAATAATTTTATGTTTGTTTCAGAAAGAGATATTTAATTGAAAGTTCTCATAAATATGAGTATAATTTTAATATAGATGTACTCATTATGGTCATAAGTTAACTTTTATTATCAGCCAGCTAAAAAATAACAACTGCGAATTAAAGCTTATTTATAATAAGGTCAAAATATTCTTATTCTATTAACATTGAGTTGTTAAAACTGAGTATGAATTATAGCGTCTATGGAAATGAGGAATCTTTTATAACTTGGAAAATGAAGTCATACTACAGAGGAATCCTCCGCTATAATAATTTCCTGATAGAACAAAGAGATTCACATTATGAATATAAAGTAAAATCAGATTTATTAATCACTAAGTTGAAAAAAACTTCACATAATAATAAAAGGATAGTTGAATTTTTATGTTTTGTTTGAACTTTAATAAATATCAAATATATGCAAATATAGCACATAAAATATTAACAAGAATAGAATAAACATTCTTGTACCAAAACCTAATTTAACCTTTAAATTTTAAAAAATATTTTAAATTTTATCCTTACCTTTAAAGATTACCTTTAAATTCCGTAGCCTTTGAATCTTATCACCTTCTCTCCTGACTCAAAAAGTAATAATTATCCTCAATTCAATGTTTTCTCACTTTGTTTCCTATATATTTTACCACTTATATTTTATCAGTGTAAATCAAACCACCTATGTAAATACTGCAACTTTCTTTCGCATTGTGTATCTGACAGTTATATAATAAATTCTGAGATTTATAATGAAATGCAGCTACAATGCATTCATTTTAATTATTTTAATAAAATAATGAAATACTAATTGATACTCAGCTTTTTGGTCTCAACACTTTTCTAAACTCTTAAAAATTATTAGACTTCAAAAGGCTTATGCGAATTATATCCATTGACGTTTGCTCTGTTGGCAAATAAAACAGAAAATTTAAAACTATTTATTAATTAATTTAAAATAACATATTTTTAATGAAAATGCTGACATATGCTAACATATTTTTATGAACAGTTTATTTCCAGAAAATACTTAATAAAAGCAAGAGAATTGACTTACATTTTTGAAAATATCAAATACATCATATTTCTCAATTATAAATACCATTTTTTTTTTCTGTAGATTTTGATGCTCTGCCATAGAACAAAAATGACTCCATCTACTACTAGTGTTACTGGAAGTATTTTTTTTTAATCTAGGATAACTGGTGAATTTTTTCTAATGTGTTTTATAATCTATTGTAATGATTACATGTTTTTTCCTGTTATTCTAGTAATTTCATAAATTACATAATAATTTTCTATAAATAAAGCAAGTTTTTACTCCTTTTCTATATTGCTGGACTAGTTTGGTCTATAACTTTCGTTTCTCACAACATTCTTCTCTGATTTTGATAAACATTACGCTATCCAAAATAAATGAGATACATTTTTGTTTTTTAAAATAATAAATTTTGCATGATTAGAAAGATGATTCCTTTATATTTTAATAGACATTTTCTGTAAAACCAGCTGTGCCTAATGATGGGAAGATTTCTAACGAATGACACTATCGGTACAATTTTTATAGGCTCATATGTATTTTCTGTTTCTATTTTGGTAGAGGTAAAATATATTATTTACACTAATTTATCTCCTACGACTTAAAATTTGTGATGACAGAACACCATTTAATTTATTTTGTTGCATTTTTTTCCTCCGTGACATCTGTAGATAGTTACATATTTTTTTCTAGTGTTATTTTATTTGTACCTTCTCTCTTTTATTCTTGAATTATCCTCTCACGATAAATATCTTACATGTCAGTCTTTCAAAGACATACTTTTGTCTTTACCAATACTGTGTATTTTACATTTGTATTTTGTATAATTTCATTTGGTATCATTAATTTTTGATCTTTTGATATGAATTATCAGTGTAATATTTTAGATCTAATTTTTGTTTGTTTTCTTTTTTTTTCTTTCTTTTTTATTCTACTTTAAGTTCTCGGGTACATGTGCACAACGTGCAGGTTTGTTACATATGTATACATGTGCCATGTTGTTGTGCTACACCCATTAACTCGTCATTTACCTTAAGTATATCTCCTAATGCTATCCCTCCGCCATCCACTCTCCCCACAACAGGTCCCGGTGTGTGATGTTCCCCTTCCTGTGTACAAGTGATCTCATTGTTCAATTCCCACCTATGAGTGAGAACATGCGGTGTTTGGTTTTCTGTTCTTGTGATAGTTTGCTGAGAACGATGATTTCCAGCTGCATCCATGTCCCTACAAAGGACATGAACTCATCCTTTTTTATGGCTTTATAGTATTCCATGGTGTATATGTGTCACATTTTCTTAATCCAGTCTGTCATTGATGGACATTTGGGTTGGTTCCAAGTCTTTGCTACTGTGAATAGTGCCACAATAAACATAGGTGTGCATGTGTCTTTATAGCAGCATGATTTATAATCCTTTGGGTATATACCCAGTAATGGAATGGCTGGGTAAAATGGTATTTCTAGTTCTAGATCCTTGAGGAATCGCCACACTGTCTTCCACAATGGTTGAACTAGCTTACTGTCCCACCAACAATGTATAAGTGTTCCTATTTCTCCACATCTTTTTTATATTTCTATTATGCATTCTTGTTTGGTGAGTTATTTAACAGTATGTTTACTAATTTGTAAAATATGTATTTTTCTGGTTTTGACTATTTTTTAATTTAATAGAAAATTTAAAATGAGTATAATTTCAATATGGATGCATTGATTATGATATATGAATGTAAGAGTTATTTTTTATAGATGTTCCATATGTGGTTGAAAGACTATCCGTCATTTCGTTGGTTGTGACAGCTTATTTATACATTATTGTCATTACTGTTAGTATTTTTGCTTGAGCTATTAGTTACTGAGAGGGTTGTGAAAGCTTTACACTATAATGGGAAATTTGTCTATTCTTATATTCTTTCTATTTTTTTCCACAAATATTTTGATTACAAGTTTATAAATGTATAGACATTCAGATGTTACATTTTTCTAACGAATTAAACTTTTCCTCTAACTGCTGTTTTATTTCCAGCCATTTTGCTTCACTCCAAATCTTCTGTGTCTAATATTAATAGTAATATACAGATTTAGCAATACTTTATTTAGATTGCTTCTCATGGAAAATATTTTTCATTATTTAAAAACATCTGCTTGTGCTCTGAATAACATATATTTGGCCATACACTCTATTTATGCCTGACAGTCCTTAACTAGATAATTTAATCTATATATATATGTATTACAGTAATTAGTAATTGATATTTTTAGCTTACTTTTATTTAGTGCTTTCTAAATATCCCGCATTTTCTCTCTTCCTATCCCTTCCTTTTTTCCTCTTTTAAATCAACTATTCTTTCTCTCACTTACTTTTTTCTTATGTGTTTGCAGTTTATATAATTTGTTTCTAGTCTTTTTATGGTTATCTAATACATTTAACATACATAATTAGCTATTCAAATTGGAGGAAATCAATTGCTCTCTACCTCCCTGACTCCACCAACAACAAATAAGAAACTTTAAAGTATTTTGCCAGATCATACCGTTTCTAACTGATATAGTTATTCAGTATTTTAGTCCCATATTGTTGTCATTCGAATATCAAACAATATCACTATTATTATTGTTTGGTATTCGAATGACAACAATATAGGACTAAGCACAGCATAAAACCAATATTGGCTTAGACTTATTTACATTTTTTCACTTTCTTTTCTCTTCATTCCTTCTTGTATCTCAGATGTTTTATCTGAAACACATTCCATCTGGGTTTTAGAACGTCCTTTATCAAGACCCTGTTGTTCGCAATTTTCCTGTTTTTGTTCATCTTGTCTGAAAAGTGTTTACATAGCCTCCATTCTGAAAATATTAGTTTTAATACATTTGTAATTCTAACTCAATAATTATGTTAATATTATTTTAAAAATTATTTTATTTTTCAAAATTATTATTTTGAAGGTATTATTCCACTGCCTTCTTATTTGCAGTGTTGCTGCTGAAATCTTGCACTTTCAGTAAATATTTTTTCTTTTTACCCTGAGTCATTACAGGACCTCTCCTTGTCTCAGCTGATGGTAGTCTGAAGTTGTTTAGACACAGTGTTACATGTCTTGGTATGGATTGCTTCTCATATATCCTATTTTTGATTCAGAAGAACTAAAATGTTGGATGGTTTATATGTTTCAACTCTTCTGCAAAATACTTAGATATCTATTCAAATATTGTCTTTCGTTTATTCACTGACTCTTCTCCCTTTGGAATTGTAACTGGAAAAATATTGGATCATTATATGCTATGTTTTATGTGTTTTAATCTCTGTGTATAGTCTCTATATATTTACTGAATTATGGATAGCTTATCCAGAACTTTTTTCCTAGTTCATTAAGTTTTTATTGACAATTTTTAATTTTCTCAAACCCATCTATCATATTTAATTTTAGTTATATGTTTCTTTCTTTCTTTCTTTTTCTTTTTTTTTTTTTTTTTTTTGACAGAGTCTCGCTCCGTTGCCCAGGCTGGAATTCAGTGGCGTGATCTTGGCTGACCGCAACCTCCACCTCCCAGGTTCAAGTGATTCTCCTGCCTCAGCCCCCCTAGTAGCTGGGATTACAGGGATGTGCCACCACACCCAGCTAACTTTGGTAGTTTTAGTAGAGATGGGGTTTCACTATGTTGGTCAGGCTGGTCTCGAAATCGAACTGACCTCGTGATCTGCCCACCTCGGCCTCCCAAAGTGCTGGGATTACAGGCATGAACCACTGCACCCAGTCTCATTTCTATAACTTTTATACGCATTTTTCTAAATCTGAAGATTTTACATATCTCAATTCTTAATCCTATTTTAACTCCCCATATACTTTCTTTAAATATGTCATATATAGACACACACAGTTAGGCATGTGCACACACACACACGTATGTACATACATATAATTTTGTGTTCTTAATTGTAATTTCTTGAGTCAGTTGTGGGTATAGTTCTTGTGTTGGAAACTTAATCCTCACTGCAGTAGTCTTGAGAGATGAAAGCTCTAGAAGATGATTTGGCTATGAGGGCTCTACCCTCATGAAGGGATTAATGACATTATTGCTGCAGTGGGTTACTGATTTTAAAAAAATGAGTTCAGCTGCCTTCTACCCTCTCTCTTGAGCTCGTGTTCTCTTGTATTTCTGCTTTCTGCCATGTGATGACAGAGCAAGAGGTCCCACACCAGATGTCAGCACTTTGATATTAGTTTTCCCAGGCTCTAGATCTGTGAGAAATAAATTTATTTTCTTTATAAATTAGCTAGTCTGTGGTTTTCTGTTATAGCAACACAAAGCAGACAGACACAATGACAACTTGTTTTCTTATACTTTGTCTATTTTTTTACTCCTGCCTCAGATTTCACCAGGATTTTATGAACAAGAAAATTAAATGCTCAGGGTCCCTGGAGTCTATCAAATGCAATCCAGGTCAATGCCAATTTTAGTGCCACATATTTCTCTCACTTTTCGTTTTTATTTACTTATTTTTGCCTCTGATGATTCTTTAATTCCTTGACAGCTCAATACTCATCAACATTTTAAGAGTTGTTTGTGCATGTAAGCACATGCACATATTTCTTTTGCTCTATTTTACCCATTGATTTAAATTTCACCCATTGTTTTTAGCTGTTCACAGCAGGAGAATCAATCAGAGTATATAATCCACCCCAATATTGAAAATAGGGATCACATTTTATTTTGCTACTGATGATATTTTCTTTTATTACTCTGGTAATCAAGTGAACAATATCATATTAAGTAGCTTTATTTAGTATATTGTAATGAACTTCACAGTGGAAGTACTACCTCTTTTATTATTATTATTATTATTATTATTATTTTGAGTCTCACCCTGTCACCCAGGCTGGAGTGCAGTGGCGCGATCTCGGCTCACTGCAAGCTCCACTCCCCAGGTTCACACCATTCTCCTGCCTCAGCCTCCTGAGTAGCTGGGACTACAGGTGCCTGCCACCATGCCCGGCTAATTTTTTTTTGTGCATTTTTAGTAGAGATGGGGTTTCACTGTGTTAGCCAGAATGGTCTCAATCTCCTAACCTCGTGATCTGCCCACCTTGGCCTCCCAAAATACTGGGATTACAGGCGTGAGCCACCACTCCTGGCCAGCACTACCTGTTTAACATAGTACCTAGCACGTAGAAAATGTCCATTGAAACGCCTCGTCTTTATTTAGTAATATATGGATATATACAGTTTAGAATAAAGTACAAAATAAAATACTTGTATTCATTTCATGTATCTTTATATAAAATACCAGGTAAATTTTTATTATAGATTACTACCAGATGCTGAAGAAACGAAAACTTTACTATACTACTAATAATATTAGTAATAACTGTAATAATGATAAATAATGATGATAATAACGATCGTTTCTTACACTTATACAATATTACAAACACTGAATTAACTATTTTATAACACTATCTCATTTGCTTTTTTTTTTTTTTTTGAGATGGAGTTTTGCTCTTGTCGTCCAGGCTGGAGTGCAATGGCACGTCCTCGGTTCACTGCAACCTCTGCCTCCCGGATTCAAGCAATTCTCCTGCCTCAGCCTCCCGAGTAGCTGGGATTACAGGTGCCTGCCATCACCCAGGCTAATTTTTGCATTTTTAGTAGAGACAGGGTTTCACTATGTTGGTCAGGCTGGTCTTGAACTGCTGACCTCAGGTGATCCACCCTCCTCGGCCTTCCAAAGTGCTGGGATTACAGGCATGAGCCACCTACCCGGCCTCTCATCTGCTTTTCAAAATAAGCTTTAAAACATAGTATCTTTTATGCTTTCTATTTCTACTTTAGGAAGCAGGCTTAGGGAAGTAATGCTGCTTATTCAAGATCACAAGGGTAAAAAGTGGTACTGCTAAAATATGAACCAGGGTATCTATTCCCAAAGCCTATATTTGTTATATCTAATTTATTCAACCAACCTATGTGTCTAGTTTAAACTGAGAGTCTTAGTGAATAGGGAACAATTTAGTGCTACGTTCCACAGACATAAATTTTCCATTTTAGTATTATTGTATTTTAATTATTAAAAATATATTAAATATATATTTAATATACAAATATGTTAAAATATATTAAAAGATATAAAAAATTAAAGGTAACCTAAGCCAGACTAACTAGTCTAGTGAAACTTGCAACTACATTTTTGGTGGTTCTTCACAAAAATTTAAAACGGATTTTTAATCATCTTTTTGAGATAAAGTTGATGTCTGAATTTTGAAAGTAGTCTAGATATAATATAGGCATAGTTACAATAAATTTTATTGCATAACGATATCATAGAGTTTAAACAATTGTTATGTGTTAGGTACTCTAAATACAGTTTCTGATTTAATCTAATGAAAATGCTTCGTGTCTATACTGAGTTTCAGAGAAGAAAATTATATTGTAGAAGTTTGCTCAGCTAATGGCAAACTAACTGAGTGATCTTAGTTTCAAATCTACTCATTTCTAAAGTCCATTTTCCTTTATATATATGACATGGTATTCTTTTTCTAATTGTTTTAAAAATGTAATGTTTACGGGTACATATTGTGTATGTATATGTGTGAATATATATGTATTTGAAGTACATGAGATATTTTGATACAGGCATACAAGGTGTAATGACCACATCAGGGTAAATAGGATATCTGTCATCTCAAACATTTATAATTTGTGTTACAAACATCGTAATTATACTCTTAGTTATTTTAAAAGGTACAATAAATTTTTGTTGACTATAGTCACTCTGTTGTGCTATTAAATACTAGATATTTTTCTTAAAAATCTTTATAGTTATATTTAATTGTATGAGTAGTGTATAAAGGGAATAGTGTGAACATAAATATTTTTTAGAGCTACTACACATTATATACTATATAGTTGGCCCTTGGACAACACAGCAGGTAAGCGTACTGGTGCCTTGCACAATAAAAACTGAACATATACCTTTTGACTCCCCCAAATCTAAACTAATAGCTTTCAGGTGACCAGAAACCTTACTAATAACAGAATCTGTCAATTAACATGTATTTTTGTTAAATTATTTTTCATTAAAAAGAAGAAATATGTAAAGCAGAATGATGTGTTAGAGTGTTTAATATATAATTATTAGACAGGGCCGTCAGTACAATGATCTGAGGAAATGACATTTCTGCAAATACCTGAATTGTAAAATAGTGTCAGTCAAAGAAGCATCAGAGAAGAATTAAAGCAAACAATGGTAAATTTTTTAACTTCTTCAAGTACTCGGTAGTTGCTTTAAAACTAATTATGTAATTGTGTTTTCTATTCATGTATGTTCATAATCTAATATAAACAATACCAATGTGACTAAATAAAAATAATTTAAAATATGAAATCATTATCAATAATTATTATCAACAATTTTTATTATTATCAATATTTTTTATTCATTTTTGTTTGTTTGATTTTATTTATCTCCTCCCATTGGGTCATAAATTACAGGGACCTTGTCTGTTTACCATGGTGTCCCAACAGTCTGGAACAATGGACATAATATGTAAATTTTTGTTGAATGAATAATGTTTAACAGGATTTATGAAGGCTTTTTGAATCTGATTTTCTTTAAATGATACTTTAAACATTGAAGAGAAGAATGTAGTTATGTGTATAATGATCTGATTTTGCTTACCACAATGAAATCTCTGATTCATCATCATCATGATTTTTCCTTTGTATTTCTATTTTTTAATTTATTCGTGCTATTTTTTGGCCTTCTTTCCTTCTATTTTATTTCCTTTCTTTTTGTCCCGTCCACTATGTAGACAGTAGATTTTTCTGAGTCTGGCTGATTATACTTATTGCCATTTGTAATGCCTAAGAGTTAGTGGATTTTGCAAAAGAGGAAATTAAAACAGCAAACTCAGTAGCTCAAGGTCAAATATTAATGCTCATCCGTATAAGTAGACACTAGAGATGCAAATGGGGGTATTGAGTTTTTCTGAGAGTATCAGTGTGGAGCTTTTATTGTTTTGTTATTAGGAAGATAAGTCACTGTGAGGATCAACCTACACTTTGCATTCACTTTAATAACTTTTCTTATTGTTGCCCAGAAATGTGCATCAGCATAGATTGTAAACTACTGTTCCCTTAACCTTCCATTTGGGAAATGAGTGTGCCTCAAAGAAATATTAATACATTTTCCTTTTAGCTTTAAGATATGGCCTATTTTTCCTCTTGATTGCAGTTAAAAACAAGAGTCTGTTTATTAAAACAGAAAGTCACATGCGAGTAGGCATTCTTTGTGTCTGTATTGAGTTTGTGACTAGTAGTAACATGCCATCATTGAATGTGCCACTGTTTTGACTCCCGGAGAAGACATAAAGTAGGATAATAAAACCCGTTACATTATAAAACAAAATCAGTGTGTATGCTAAGATAAAGTAAATTTAAGGGCAATTCTACATATTAATTATAAATGTAATCTGATTCCTGAACACTGAGAGGTGTTGTGCACAGATATCCCTAGATTGACCCAAAACTACTTCCCTGTATAAATGTATTTCCACAAAAATAATAGGCTCAAGTTATGTGTTTACTAATCATGTAGAAATTCTCCTTAGTATATAAGATTCTTGTGTTAGCAAACCCTCTGTACAGGCAGCTATTGAATGCTTCCAATTCACCAAACTGTTTTAAGCGCAAGATATAGAGTGATAAACCACGCAAGACTTCTGCCCTCATGGAGATTATCTTTTACAAAAGTACCACTCTTACAGGCTGCCATAAGTGCTTTACAAAATGAGTAGATTTGATGGGTGCCATTATAGATACTTTAATTAAGGTGGTCAGGAAAAGCTACGCTGCAGAGGTGACTTTGAGCTGAGATATAAGTCATACAAAGGGAACTGTGCAAAACATCAGAGAACTGCCTCTCTAGTGAAGGGTATAAAAGGTACAAAGGCAATGATACTTCAAGACTAGAAAGAAGGCACACATAGCTGGAAGATATTAATGGAAAAGGAAAAGTAATAAGACATAAAGCTGGAGAGAAAAGTAGTCACCAGGTTATGTTGAGTTTGGTAGGAAAATTATAAGAAATTTGAATTTATTATAACTTATAAACCAAATTATTGAAATAAATGTTTTAATAATAGGAATAATATTATACTTTCTTAAAAAATAAAAAAAAAATCATACTGTTGTTTGGAGTGTGGATTGTAATATGATAAACCTGAAAGTAGAGAGACCAGTTAGGATGTTGTGTCTGTTTGGCATGTGAAAAATAGTGTTGGTCTGGAATGATGGGGAAAAAATGTAGGGTGAAGGGTGGTCAGATTTTTGACTTTTTATTTTTTTTGATAGAGCCAACCAGAATTATTGGTGGATGGTATGTGTCAAAGAATAAAATAAAATAATTGAGAATGACTGTGGTCTTTTGTTTGAGCAATTGGGTAAATGAACAGTGGTGTCATTATAGGCTAAGAAGACTGATACAGATTTAAATTATGTAACTTAAATTCAGTAAAAATAAATTTGGTGTGTACCTTATTATAGGCATTATAGATAGACTTCCTAGAAATCTTAATATTTTGGTAACTATTGAAAGTTTTATTTTGGGACCCAGGAGAAGATTCTAGTGAACACTCCGCATGTTTATTTCCTAAGTGAATTTGAAAATATATTGCAGACCCAATTTTTTTATCTTGTATGTTATATATATTATTTCTGTCTTGAATAGTTTTTTGATATCAGAATCCCTTGTATTGATAATTAATAATAATTATAAAATAAAAAATTATTAACCTAAGCAATTTAGTAATGTTTTAAATTTTATGTGTGATATTATATCTTATCATGTAACAATAACAAACTTGAGAACTGAAAAAAAATCAGTGACGAGCATTAACTGAAGGACTGCATTAAAAATAGGCTAACAAAAGACTATTATAGGAGAAAACAGGAGAAGATACTATTTTATGTAGGAATCTGTATGCCATATGTAACAAGAGTCATTCACAGATGAAACCACTGCCCTTATGATCTGGTTCACTTTTCAAAAATAAATGAATATACACAGATCCTAATGTTTAATGTTTATATTTTACATTTATTTTAAGAATTTGAATATCTGTATGTCTTGAGATCTTCTTGAAATTCACCCAAGTAATTTTTCCGACGCTTGTGCAACTGGTATTGCCCAATTTTCATTTCCATTGAATTGTGATCACAATAATTCACTTTTCTGGCATGAGATAACATTTTATTTCCCCATTAGTATTTGCAAGAAGCATATTTTGATTACAAATTCAGCACTTTGCAGCCCATCTTTGTTTTAAAATTTGATGTTAATCTGCAATTCTTCCCTGTGGTATTTTTTATTACCACTACAAACTGGTATTCAAATAATTTTTTTCTTAAATTATGAAGACATATGGTGGTTTTTGTAAGTGGAATGTTAAAAGTATGTTTATCTTTATAATGTACAATGAAACACTTGTTTTTTATAACTATTTTATTACTTTGTATATTTCATTCTAATAACAAGCGTTAGAACAAATATACCTCTATAGACCTAGGTTAATCTAATTATTTTATATGAAGTATTAATATCTCCATATTGATGCAATGTTAATTATATGAAAAATAAAGGTAGACTATGAGGTAAAATCTCAAAATCTTTAAAACCGATTTACTTTTGGTTTCAGAGCAAAACAGTATTTGTAGACATTCTTTTAAAAAATCAGATGAAGCCAAATATCTTTTCTCATATTTCTATGTCTTGCATCTGTGATAAAACTTGCTTTTAAATCAAGGAAACAGGAAAAGTAACCCAGCTTGCCTATATAAAGATAGTTCAAAACTTTCCAATTTTCTTGGAAATGAAGTGAGGAGATCTAGAGATAATGTATAATAATAAGGCTTAACCATTATTAGATATAACAATTAACCTCAAGCTAGAAAAATTCCCTACAAAGGTTGAGCAAATGTAATGCACGGAGATATGTTTTCATCAAGTACTTCCTGCAGAGGACTTTTGGATGAAATGTTTTATAAATATAAGAGTGGATGAAATACTGTCTGAACTTTTGTTTTGTGATTATTGTTTTACAAATATTTGCAAACTATGCGTCTGACAGGCGACCAATCCAGAATTTACAGATAACTCAAACAACCCAACAAAAACAACAAAAACAAATAACCTCATTAAAAAGAAGGCAAAGGAGGTAATTTTTTTTTCAAAAGGAGACATACAAATGGGCAACAAGCATAAGAAAAAATGTGCAATATCACCAATTACTGGAGAAATGCAAATTAAAATCACAATATCATCTTATACCAGTCAGAATGGCTATTGTTAAACATACAAAAATGTAATTAATTTTGGCTGGATGTGGAGAAAAGGGAATGCTATACACTGTTGGTGGGAGTTTAAGTTACTGTGAAGATTTCTCAAAGAAATAAAAATAGAACCACCATTCACTCGATCCAAGAATCCCACTACTGGATATCTATCCAAAGGAACATAAATCATAATATCAAAAAGATATTTGAACTTGTATGTTTATTGCAGCATTATTCACAATAGCAAAGCTATGGAATTAACCTAAGTGTCTATCAATGAATGATTGGATAAAGAAAATGTGGTATAAATACTCCAATGGAATTCTATTCAGCCATATAAATGACTGATGTCCTTTGAATCACCACGGATGGAACTGAAGGCCATTAAGTGAAATAACTCAGAAACAGAAAGCCAAATAGCCCAAGTATCTCACTTTTAAGTGGGAACTAAATAAACTGTGCTTATTATAAACACGGTATGAAATAACAGACATTGGAGACTCAGAAGGGTAGGGGAGTTGACATTCTACACTTCTAAGTCAAATATGTAACATTCCACAAAGTGCATGCATGATAGCTTATTTGTTTTCCTATGAATGGACATTTATATTTTTAATTATTTTAACTAACTGTAACTATGCAGTGGTACTCGATATCCTTGTCATGTATTTATTTTTGTGCATATCAAATAATTCACTATGATTCATTTGTGAATATATTATTATTCAATATGAGAGGGATGAATAACTCATTTACCACAATGTGATTTTTACGCATTGCATGCCTGTATCAATGTACCCCAGCTCATGTACCTCATAAATAATACTTTTGATGGTAAAAACCACAATAATTTTGCACCAACCTAATATGTACACTTACTATGTACCCCCAAAATTATTAAAAATTAAAAAACCCAAAAAGCTCATATATTTTCAAGTTTATATCTATTGTAAATTTCCTTTTAAAAGGATATATGTTTGCCCATTAAACTCTTAACCAGAAGAGATTACTGTATTTTTTTTAAATTTTGCCAATATTCAGGAAAATCATGTAATTTTTAAAGTTCTATGTTTTTTTACAAGCAAGGTTGCATATTGGTTTATTGACTTTGATTTTTACCTGTTTATTCTATTGATTCTTTACCTGTTTATTATATTGTGAATTTTAAAATTTTACCACTATTATATGAGAATCATATAGTTCTTAAAGTTATATCTTTTTAGCAAGTAAGGTTACATATTATTTTATTGACTTTGACTCCTTGCCTGTTGGTTCTATTGAGATTTAAAGCATTTTTTATTGAAGTATTTCCTTTGATCAAGATACATGAGGTTATATGTGCTAATAAATAAATCTCAGTATCTCAGTAGCTTAGAACAACAACAACAAAAATCTCTTATTCATGTCACAATTAGATGAGTATAAGGTAGTGCTCGTTGGCTGCTCTACATATCTTAAAATGTTGTCTGTAAATCCCACACTTTTCCACAATGTAGTGATGCTATTTGGATCCCATAGTGAGGAGGTTTCTGGATAGGAGAAAGTGTTGGAGTATGGCAAGGCTGTTTATCCATATGTGGAAGTAGCCATGTTTTACATTATTTCCAACCACATTACGATGGCCAGAAGAAGGAATAATTTTCTGTTGTTTTAAGCCAACAAGTTGCTGCTAATTTGTTATAGAGGTCCCCAAAACTGAATACAGTTGTCCCTTGGTATGCCTAGGGAATTGATTCCAGGACCTGCCCAGATACCAAAATTTGAGGATGCTCAAGTCCCTTATATAAAAAGGCATAGTACTTGCATGTAACCTAAGCACATCCACCTATATACTTCAAATAATCTCTGAGTAACTTATAATGCCTAATATAATGCCTAAACATCTCTACTTTCACTTGGATTCAACATAGTACTCAGTGCATGGCAAATTCAAGGTTTGCTTTTTGGAACTTTGAGAATTTTTTCTTTCCCTGAGGGTTTTTGATCCACAGTTAGTTGAAACCATGGATGCAGAACCCATGGAGATGAAGGACCAACTATATATGTACAATCACTGTTTTTATAAACCTCTGTGTAGTGAAAGAGTCAGGTATATACCTATATGTATAACATATATATATATGCACACTATAATTATATATAAATATTAAATAAACAGTATAGTTTTAATAGAATTTGAAAAGCACTGTCTTTGAATCAGAGAGACTTGAGTTCAACTTCTTATACTTCTAAACTGCTTGTCCTTCAATTGTCTCATCTGTATGATAAAAAATGTAGTTTGTAGGATTTATATGACTGGAAAATGAGTTGATTTTTGAGTTACTCTCATGCTCATACTTTAGGAGTGTGGAGTGTTGTTGTCCATTATGTAACAGCCTTGCTAATCAAGCACATACATGGAACAACAAAGAGTGTACACAATTGTACTTTATGTTAGTTTTAAATTATTTCTTCCAGTTGTACTAAGTCTACAGTGGATCAGGGAGATTAGTCAGTGACATTAGGAGATTCTGTATTCTTCTGACCTCTCATTCTCATCTCTGGGTTTTCATTGAGTGTAGGTCTTTCATGGAATGCCCTTTGGATTCTCTTTTCTCTATAATTTCCCTTTTGATCTTTGTTACTTGTTCTCTTTGTCTGTTGGTCTCCACTACTTGTCTACTTGTCCGTGTTTTCCTTGCTCTGTTGAGTAAATGAAGAGGAGTTCCCTTAACATCCTTTTCTATCATCTCTTCTTATCAATCTCCTGTATTTTATTGGCTAAAAGTATCTGTGTATTTCCCTCAGCAATGCACTGCTAAATCATGTTTCATATATTCTCCCAGAACGTTGAATTGTGCTATTGATGATACACATTCACACATGTGCATGCACACATGCACACACATTAAACTCACCCTGCCAAATATATAGTTAGTGTAGCACCTTGTACATGCTATAGACTTAAAAGTTAATGTTTCATTAAAAACAGTAAATAAAGATTATACCCACAATATAAAAATATCTGAACTATGTGGCATTTTAAAAAGTGATATACATTGTGTTAGAAAATAATTTAAGTCATTTTCAACCTTCAGTAAATCTCTGCATTGGATAATTTCTTGACCTTCTGGTCCTGGTTTGATTCTTTTTTCACAGCATAATCAATAATGAGTCAGTTCCCAGAGTATAGAAACTTGTTTCATTAAAGTTTGGAAAACTGCAGAAATTTTCAAGGAACTTGATTTTAATGCACAAACTGATGGTAAACTACTCCACAGGAAACTCAATTTCTAGACATGAAAGTATTGCTGAGTTTATTGATTTGAGCTGCATCTTCACCCTGGGAGGCCACTTTCTTAACAAACGTTCTACCTTGTTTTCTTTGTATGTAGAAGAAATAACAACAAAAAAATGACTACAATTAGTTTTCTAAGGCTTATAATATAATACTCAAATTATAATAAATTGATAAGATGATGAATGGGTAATAAGTATCAACTTGTGATTTCTAATGTAGTAGAAATATTATCGAGTAAAAAAAAGGCAAGACATACTCAAGTGGAATGAAATCTAATGCAAGTGAAGAATAAAAAGAATATACTATTTTAACATAATATTTACATAACATGTTGCCTCATCCACCTTTGCATGGATCTTGTTTGATGGTTGTTTAATAAACTGAATGAGCAAGTTTTGTTCCACCTGGGAATTTGAGTCATGACATGTCAAATATTCAACAACTCTGTGAAGACACTTCACCATAACACTTAAGGATAGTCTTAAACCTTTAGGATCCTACGATGTAACTTAGAAGTGAAGTGAGTAGTTTGGGCGCGGTGGCTTATGCCTGTAATCCCAGCACTTTGGGAGGCCGAGGTGGGTGGATCACCTGAGGTCAGGAGTTCGTGACCAGCCTGGCCAGCATGGCGAAACCCAGTCTCTACTAAAAATACAAAAGTAGCCTGGCGTGGTGGTGGGCGCCTGTAATCCCAGCTACTCGGGAGGCCAAGGCAAGAGAATTGCTGGAACTCCGGAGGCGGAGGTTGCAGTGAGCTGAGATCGCGCCACTGCACTCCAGCCTGGGTGACAGATCACAGAGAGAGAGACTCCGTCTCTGAGGTCGGGGGGTGGAAGTTAAGTGAATAGAAGTTTCCTTAATATCCATGGCATGGGGCAGAATACTATACCGTAAAATAGGAGAGAAAGGAAATAACTTATTCACGGGAAGCAGCCAGGGGAACAGATCTCACAACATTAATAAGAAATAAGTGATAAAGGATAAAATAATAAGAAATAAGTGATAAAGAATAAAATTCCATAAACATTGTCTTGCCTGGTATTGCTTTAAAAGTAGAATGAAGGCAGCTTGGGGGCACAAATAAGACAGTTGCAAAGGGAAAGCAATAGTGAAACCAAAGTCAAAGTCAATCAATTTTATTGCTCTAATAGTTTTATTTCAATATGCCCTTTTACTTAGTATAAGTGACTGAGAGTCAGAAGTTTTATACAGCATGCTAATTTGCAGGATTAAAACATTCATTCATTCATTCATTCATTCATTCTTGCAACAGATATTTTACAAGTGTCTGCAATGTAACTAAAAGTTGTATCGCTGCATGTTCATGACACAGATATATGACACAGTTGTCACTCCAATGGAACTTTTATACTAGAGCAAGAGACAGATAAGCAAGTAAATAGATGATTTTAATAGAATGTAGCTAGTATTAAAATAAAAGTTTGCTGAGAGAGCTAAGGCAGCAGAACTATGGGGTAGGTATTATTGCACAAAAGTAGAATCTAATGCCAAGGTAGTTAAACCTTATACAGTGATTTTTATACAAGATTTTAATCCTTTCATCGTGGTTTTCATTCTTTGGGAATGCAAAGATGTACTTCCATTTTAAAAGTGAATTGTTAATACATAACTGTAGCAGAGCCAAAATACTAATATTTAATTAGCAGAAAACAAACATCCCGAAGGGAATTTAGTCTAATACAGTGTTCTATAAGCTTTAAAGTAAATTGCCACTGAATAAACAATAAGAGTTTCTAAACTGTAGTGGAACAGTAAAAATAATCAGAGTACACTTTTTACTTTATTTTTCGTATTTCATTGGCTTAATACACAAAGTGAGATTTCTATTTATAGTAACAGTTAATGTGAAAAAAATAGATCAAAGAGAAATATATTCCAAAGTCTAGATATGCTACTGTAGAAATTTTCTGTTTCAAAACAAAACAGAAATCCAGTTGTAGATGTATCTCAGTGTATAACAAAAAATTACTATTGATGTACTTGGAATGTAGAAAGATAAATCATCTGCTCTTCTTGGAGATGAAATACAGAATTATAATGTTTATTACAAATTAAGCCACAGCAGTTGTCCATTTTTTTCTTCTGAAAATACATTTTACTTATGGAAAGCAGCTGATAACTGAGCTAAAGCTTTCATTCGTCTTAAAACCACTCATATTAAAAATTTACATATTAGCAAAAGACAATGTGGTGTTTAAGGACTAAGATATATTAGAAATCATATTTGACCAGAGTCTCCTTTATCTAATTTGAGTCCTATTTATCTAACGGAATGATGTCAATTATTTCAAAGTTTTGTTGTGAGGATTTTTGACAAAATGTTTGTGATATGCCCTGGCATATAGGGGTACTCCATGAATGCCAGAAGCTCCTCCTTTCTAAGCTCCTCCCAGTTTTCTAAGAGCCACAGAATATATTTCTATGTTATTTGCAGAGATAGTATATTCTTGCTAGTTTCAATAAACAATCACTTTGTACAGACATTGTAAAGGTTGTACTGATGTGCATATTATACATATTTTATATATTTTACATATAATTAATGTATTTATTTAATAGTAAGAATTTGCAAAGGGTAGTTGTAGGGTGTTAAAACATATTAGCTAAATTTGACAGCAAGACAATAAGATTGCTAAAATGCTTTAAGTCATTATTTTTTCTATTTTAGGTTAAGCCAATTGTTCTTAGGGTTTAGCCAATCCTGTATTTCTTTTAGGCAAATGAATTAGACTTCCAGCATGGGGGACTTAGTGGGTAACTTAGAGAGTCTTGTCTTGAAAGTTTATGGACCGTACAGTGTAGGATAGTTTGTTCCTGATTCATAGATCTACTTATGGAAAATATAGGAGAGTCAGAATTGGTTTCAGACAGTATTTGTGAAATTTATTAACCAGGTTACAGAATGTGATTCATATGTAGTGTAATGGTAAATAAGATATGATTAAATTTCCTCATATATAGAAATCAAGGAATACCTTCCAAAGCAACTTTAATTTTTAAAATGTTTCTCATTTATTTAAATAAGAGAAAAACAGTGCTGATAATTTGTTAAATTATTAGTCTTAAGCCTTAATCATAACTCTACTGCCAATTTAAGGAATGACAAATAGAATGCTTTCAACTCTTCCTCACTCACTATGAATGTTGTTGGTCTGTCATATGTGGCCTTTGTTCTTGTACCTAATTTGTTGAAGATTTTTATTATGAAAGGTTGTTTTCTGAGGACAAGTATTCATAGCTGCTATAAAGAACAGATTGCTGGGCTAGCCTCAAAGTGGTGAGAAACAGTCTGGACTCCATGTTGAGCCCAGATCTTCATGGAGGTTCTGAAGTGGTCCCATGGCAGGTGATACCTGCTCCTAATCTTAAAAAGCAGAAAATAATCTTTTGTGATGGAAAACATCTCAAAATTCCAATTTAAATTCACTAGGCTTTCTCTAATTAAGGTCAAACATAGAGCTTGCAAACGGAGATTATTGAACATATGAGAAAACTGACTATGTGTAAGATCCAACAGACAAACCCATAAGAGGAGAGTAGATCCTGAAACTACTGAATAAATAATATAGAATATAGATAAATAAAGAACTCAATCTCAAATATAATCTACAAAGGCTTATAAATGAATATATACATATGTATACCTATATATATACACACACATATGTACACATATGTGTACATTTCTAGCAATCAAAATTATGATTGTTGAAAATTTCATTCATGGATTAAACTTCAAAATATAAACAGCTAAAGAATGAATTAGTTACCTGGAAAGTAAACTGTAAACTAAAAAAATCACCTGGAAACTACAAAGCAGGCAACAAGATGGTAAACATGGGATAATAATAAGAAAATTAGAAGATAGGATTATATGAGAAGGTTTAGCACAATTTTAATCAGAATATTAGGTTTCTGTATGGAAGGCGAACAGGAAGTAACAGGAGGACTTAACGGTATTTAACCGTGGTATTTATTTCAGGATCTTTTATCAAGAGTAACTCCTAATCTCTCATTCAATCAAAGGGATCTCTAATTAAGACCAATTCATCGCTGAGAACAGGGTGAAGGGCTGAGGCACCACTATGATGCCTCAAATTTGGTTTCCAGTTACCAAACATAAAGGTTATATTATTTGTTGTTGTTGTTTTAAATTATACAGATATCATTACCCTAGTAAATCCCTCTGATTTGGAAACCTTTGATAAATTAACCCCTGACAAAATCCTTGAATATCATATTTTTTCAAAATACATCTTTGGTCCTACTCACTACAGTTTGGACATCACACTCATCTTATTTTTTTTTTTTTCTGATGGTTAAGGGCTGATAAACAGATCCTCCAATTGTGGTATTCTGAAATTGCTGTTGGAAACAGAGATTTTGTTTCAATGGGTGTATTTTTCGTTTTCATCACCAGCCAGATAATATATTGTTTATTATTATGCTGCAAACTAGTTTGTGGTATTTTGTTACAGGAAACTAGTTTGTGGTACCAGGAATGGGATAGTGTAGTCACAGATACCTAGAAATGTAAAGTGCTTTGAAATCGGGTAATAAGTAAGGCTAGAAAAAAAATTAGGTCACTGATAGAAAAAGACTAACCTGCTTTGAAGAGACTGTTGGTAGAAATATGGACATTAAAAGTGATACTGAAAGAAGTGAGGTGACTTACAGAGATGGCTTCTTTCATATTAGAGAATGCATAGTTTGTCATAAACAAAATGTTGATAAAAGTGATACCATTAAAGATTCTGCTGCTGGGGCCTCTTAAGGAAATGAAGAATGTATTATTGTCCTCAGAAGGAAAGATGATCTCTGTTATAAAGTAGCAGACAATTTGGCTGACCTGCATTATTTGGGGTGAAAAGTGAAATTTGTAAACAATGGACTTGAATATTTAGCTGAGAAAGTATTGAAGCCATGGTGAAGTAGTCTTCTTGCTGCTTATAATAAAATGAGAAAGAAAAGAGATAAATTCAGAAATGAACTGTTAAGTGAAAAGAAACCAGAACTTGAAGACTTGGAAAATTCTCAGCCAATGCAGACAGTGTGCTCTGGAATAGAACAAATGCATGGCTGTAAACTGTTTGCTAAAGATATTAGGCATGTGACTCTTGGATCCAATCAACTATCTCAGCAGAAGCCAGAAATAAAAATGTGGTTATCCAGGAAATACTTGTGGAAGAACTTCTTGTCATATGGCTTAAATTTTTAAGGATTGCATGCCAAAAAGAATGCTGTCAGTCTAAAGTGAAAGGGGCAGAGACAGGATAGAATAAAGAAAAATAACTAAGGAAAAACGCATGGATGAAGAAACCAGTGCTGACTGGACACCCTCAGGCTGAGAGAGCAGGGTTGCTGCCCCACTGGACAGAGAAGGCGAAACTGTCACCCCAGCAGACCCAGAGAATAGAGCATAGAATCACTGCCTGGTAGGTTTTAGAATTGTTTGGGGCCCACATTCCCTTTTACCCTTTCAATTTCTCCCTTCTTGAATGGGAACATCTAACTTATGTCGGTCCCACCATTGTATTTTGGAAACAAGTTGTTTCCTAGTTTCACAGCTTCACAAATGAAGAGGCATTTTTCCTCTGGATAGACTATACTTAGAGTCTCATTCATACCTGATTTAGATAACTCGGAAGATGAGATCTAAGTCTTTTGAGTTGAGTATGTAGTTGAGATTCTGAACTTAGAGTTGATGCAGGAATTGTGTTAAGAATTTGTGGGATGGTAAAATGGAGTTAATATATTTTGCACATCAGAAGGATATGAATCTTGGGGACTAGAGGACCGATTGTTATGGGTTGAAATTTGTTTCCCAAAAGATAGAAGATTGAAGTCTTAAACCCAGGTAGTTCTGAATGTAACATTATTTGGAAATTGGATCTTTGCAGATGTAATTAAGTTGAAATGAGGTCATTAGAATCGGCCCTAATCTACTGTGACTGTTATCCTTATAAGTCAAGGGAAATGTGGGCACAGATATAATGGAAAGAAAGCCCTGCAAAGATAGAGGCAAAGATTGGAGTGATGCTATCCCAAGCCAAGGCAAGCCTGTCCACCAGAAACTGGAAGAAGAAAGAAAGGATCTTCTTTTGGAGGCTTCAGAAGGAGCATGACCCTGCTAACAACTTGGTTTGGGATGTTTAGGCTTCAGAAGTGTGAATGAATACCCTTTTGGAGTCTTTTGATAAAATCATAGACACTTGCTAATTCTTTGACGATACTGTCATCTGAGAATTGAAAATTTAAATCTTAAACGTTTCTTTATATTTAAGTCCTCTAATTGTTTTATAAACAGTATTATGGTAAACACTATTATGGTCATTGTCCTTCATGTCCTTTACAATGATCTGTATTAGTGACTTATCAGTTATGTTACATGGACCTCTAGTGTATTAAGTAAGTAGGCTATAGCTTAAAATCTTTAAATATAGTAGAATTCTCACTACCTTTAAACTCACCATATCATCTATTCAATCCCATATTATAACTTAAGGGGTTTATTTTGTATGCATACATCAATCAGCATAACCTTGGAAATGTGACTTGCTTCCAGAAGGGAACATAATTTTGATTGAAGCATTTTTGACTTTGTGGAACTGGACACCAAGTTAAATCAAGAGGTAAGTGCAATATTAGACTGACTAGTGGTTCTGTTATAAGTTTGATCCTGCTACTATTTGCCAAAATCCTGCTATTTTCTTGCCCTTTTATTAGATACTGGGAATAGAAGTGAGAATAAGCTAGCTACTTTTGGGTAAAGATGGAAGACACACTCCAGGATAAAGAGATGGTAATGCAAAAGATTCTGAGATGCCAAATCATGAGACAAGTAGTTTAAATAATGATGATGAATGCAATTCAGTATCTGCATTGATAATATTATGTATGTCTGGAAAATAGTTTGTAACTACTGTGGGGGGTGGGGGGGCATTAAAGACCATGTAAAAGAATCTGCACTGAATTTAGAAGGATAGAGGATCCCCCAAAGGCTTTTTGACCACAGGATAACATGGCTTATGTTACTTTATAAGACGATTACATTAAGATTCCTTTATCTAATAATGCCTGAGAGGAATAGAGAATTTATTTATTTCAAAAGTGTTTTAATAGGTTTAATCTTATTTTATCCATATAGAACTCCTAATTCCAGATAGGTCAAAGATATTTTTGACATTTTACTGTTAGAAGGTTATCAGTTTTCTAAGATTAGACAGTTCACCTGACATCAATCTATATTTTAAGATAACTGTGAGATCATCTTTTAAAAATATCTTCCTCAGAATCTTTTCAAGATCTTAAATAGGTCAAGCCATATTTTCTTTTGAATAGCTTAAAGCTACAGATCATCTTGATTGAAATATTAATTTACAATTCACTGCAGAAAAAAAGCTTTAAATATGTAAACAGATGCTTTCAGTTTAGATGACCCACGGACAGTGAAATAGAGCTACTAGTTTAAATTGTTGTAAAATGCATAAAGAACTCTTCTTCCTAATAACAGTTATTAGAGCAAAATATGCTGTGTTTACAAGTACTTGTTTTAAAATTGGCTTTTCTCATCCATAGTGACTACAGTTGAAACTAGTGTGAAATTATGAAATTAACTGTACTAATTGTATTTGTAGAAAAGATTTTCAATGCAAAAAGGTAAGGTCAAAGGGTTAATTTATTGGCTCAGATTTCAGTAGATATTAGCAAAGCATAACTGGAGTGTACTTGACTCACATTTACATAAACAGAAATTGCTTTATGTCAGAATCGTTCACAGAATTATGCAGAAAAGAGGAGAACATTAGACAATTGGACCTTTATTAGGAATTTATTTTTAAGTTGTGCTATCATAGTAAAGGTCAAAATTTAATTATACTTTAGGTATGTTATTGTATGTATAAATGTATGTATGCATTTAAATATTTCTGCTCCATTAATATTGCAACATTCTTCACTTTTACCTATCCCCCATCTAGATATTAAGCGATTAGGTTTATAGCTTAAAACATTGAAAAAGTCTGACAGCCCAGACATGGATACTGTGGAGAAAGATTAAAATTACTTTCATGATATTTAGACTCAGAGACCCACTGCCATGCTACGTTATAAAAGAGCACTTATGGGTTTTAGCCAACATTCATAATCCATTGCTAATAGAACAACTCATTTGATGGACAATGGAGAAGAGAAAAAAATTTCTAATTTACTAATGTTTTGTTGGGAGTGCCTTAGGTACATTTGCCATTGTCCCTGGAGTGTTCACCTCTCATGTTATTAGTTGTTACCACAGAGATATTTAGAATGTTGTTTCTTTAGTCTACATTATCCTTATCAATTTTCTTTCTAATATGGGAGAATTTTTGCATTGTGATAGAAAAAGAATAAGCATATTTGACACTATTTTTTGTTTGTTTATTAAAATATACATGATTTTGATTACAGCAATGGAATATTCTTAATTCATATCCATTTTTTTATTCTTGCCAAACACATTTCTTCATGAAATCTTTCTGCCTTTATTAATTGACCATAAGTGAAGCATTATTGCCCGAGGAAACAGAGAATTTTAAAAGAACCCAATTAGAAACCTGTGAAATTACTGGCTTTGAGTTCCAAAACTGTCTTGTAATGCAATTTGGATCTCCGTTGCAAGAGACTTACATTTGCAAGAATTTTTTAAACATTTAGTTCCAATAAGTTTGACCTTGACTACCAAATTAAAGTTTCACAATATTTGTAGACTAAAATACAAAGTGTAGAGAAATACAAGATGATACAAGAAAGAAGAGAGAGAATGGGCAAGATGCAAATTTTAATCATAAATAAGAAGCAGGAAGGAAAACTAAATTACATTTGGTTGATGGAGCTAATGTTTGCATGTTTTAGTTTTGCAAGCTGTTAGACTGTGAAGCATCTTTGCTACATCCTTAGAAATCTATTATTTCTTCATAATATATGTATGTGGGAGGGTATGAACTTAAATGAAGAATATGTTTTTATTTGGATGTGTCCATATACTTACAACATTATATTGATTAAACTTGGGTTGTTACACACACACACACACACACACACACACTCGAGAAACACCCCAAATTTAGTGTTTTTCATTGGCTTACCACTGTCAGTATTTTGCTGTATCTACACACCTCACTGATTTTAATTGATTTAATATTTTATGCTTGCTTTTAAAAATGTATTTGTATTAATTATAAACATTATTATTAAAAAATGCCCAAAATTATAACTAGTATTATCAGGCAGTCACTTAATAAATTTTAGAAAATATGAATCTCATTAATGTTCATGTGGGAAAAAATCAAATGAAAGTCTATTTAAGAATCTAAAGGAAATTCAGCGTTTCTTAACGAGGTAATATTTGGCATTTTGGGAGTAGGTGGGAGAGAAATGTCTTTATTCCTTAGGAATGGTCTCTCCTTACATGACATTAAGCATCCCTGACTTTCAGGTACTAAATGCCATGAACACCTTACAATTTTAATAAAACCCACTCCCCCACCATTTCTAACCTCTTCCTATTAGATTTTGGCATCAACAGTCTCTATATAATGAATATGTATGCATTCCTACATATAAAAAAGAATACTTATTTAGATCAATCTATTATTATGATACATTTAATGGTTTGTAGAAAAAATAGGAAAGTAGAAGAGAGTTTCAAAAGAAAAATGAGTAGGATAAGATGTCAGGACAGGAATATGTGTTTTGGAACTAAGAAATATGAAACCAACCAAACTGGTGGACTAGGAATTATATTCCTACATTTTATAAGTAAAAAGTTATTGAGGCTGTTTAAGAGGAATGGATCAAAGAATCACTCAATTCTTTTTTAGATTCTGTCAAGTATTGGCACAAAGTTAGAAAGAAACTGTGGAATAAACTAAAGCTAGCAGCCTTATGTACTAAGAAGTAACCCAGGGTTCACTGACTGGTTCTCCTAGGGATGCTGAGCTCAGAAGGATATATACATTTCACCTAAAGCTTTTAGGCTATCAAGTACAATTATTCTGTTTTTTTTTTTTTTTTTTTTTTTTTTTTTTTTTTTTTACTCTCTCTTCTTGAAACAGAGTCAGGAATAACAAAAAGCACAAATCTTTATTTCTGTGAATTCTAAAGTCTGCAAGAATATATGCCTTACTACATTGTTATGAAATGGGTCCATTTTTGCAACTATGTAACAGTTTAAAATAAATAGAATAGGGGTTCCTACAGGACATGTAACAACAAACTAAATAACTACAAAGTCATATGTTTGAGATTCTTAACTGCATTATTTCCAGTGATATTATTAATATTAATATTAATTATATAAACATGTTAAAGAATGTTGATATATATAGTTTCATGTATATATTTACCTTCTATTACTAAGCCCTTAGATTTACATTTAAATGTGAATTTATCAAACATATAAGTTATTGTATAAATACTTTAATTCTAAAGTTTGCTATTATTTACTTTGTTGAAAACCATTCCATCATTCATGGCAATAAATGCATTGAGAATTATTAACATGTATATTTAGTAAAAATTATTTCTACAAAAAGTAATTGACAAGCAGGTTCTTCAATAAATCATATTCAAAAATAAAACAGATATACACACATGAAATACACATATAAAACTAAAAACATTAAAATTTCTGAGAGAAAAATATATTTACTGAAAAAAATTGGAGACAAATTTTTATTGAACAAATACATATCATCAGGAACACTGCTAGACATATTTACATAAGTTTTATTATTCCTTCAAACAGTTTTGTGAGGTGAGAATTATTATCTATGTTTGTGGTGCATATTTTAACTGAGACCGAAAGAGTTTGTGTTGCCTGAAATTGGTGATGCAGTGGATTTCACGTTCAAGTCCGGTCAGACCTCCGTATCTTCTCAGAACCATGGGTTAGAATCTAGACTCATTTAAATTTGTAAAACATAGAATATAATGGCCTGCCAGTACTTTTTTCACTAGATGCAAAGGTGGAGTTTGAATATGCTATATTTAAAACAACATAATGAAGAAAATTACCATTGTATTTTCCTTCTCACATATTATGTAAAAGGAGAGATTTATAGAGTTCAAAGTAAATTTAATTTTACAATGATAGAATCCTGTCATATTTAGAAGGGACTATGCTAAAATTGGCAGAAGCTGGAGTTAGATTTTAGTTGTCTGTAAGAAGGTTTGCTATACCTTAAAGACAGATAATATGAATTTGCTGGAATCACCTTGTGTTTAGTTACTATAATGATAGAGATGAATATTGTTTCCATTTGGGTGAAAAAATAAATGATCAATAAAGGGATTTGGAACAGACAACATGTTATTTCTTCTCAATTTTCTTTAAAGATAAAGAAACAGAAACAATGAAGAATGTTTTGCTCTCCCTAGATCATGAAACATAGCCACCAACTAGGGAGTCATATAAAGATGACACGAGTTAAGCCAGATACTGGCTTTGCAATAGTCAGTAGGAAAAGACTGACAATTCACAACCGTGAGAATTTGATCATCGTTTTATAAATGCTATCAGTTATTTCCTTCCTTCCTTCTCTCCTTCCTTCCTTCCTTCCTTCCTTCCTTCCTTCCTCTCTTCCTCCCTTCCTCCCTTCCTCCCTTCCTCCCTTTCTTTCTCTCTTTCTCTCTTTCTTTCTTTTGACAGAGTTTCTTCACCCAGGCTACGTCACCCAGGCTGCAGTGCAGTAGTGCGATCTTGGCTCACTGCAACCTCCACCTTCCATTTTCAAGCAATTCTCCTGTCTCAGCCTCCTGAGTACCTGAGATTACAGGCATCCGCCACCATGCCCGGATAATTTTTGTACTTTTAGTAGAGACTGGGTTTCACCATGTTGGCCAGGCTGGTCTCAAACTCCTGACCTCATGATCTGCCTGCCTCAGTCTCCCAAAGTGCTGGGATTACAGGTGTGAGCCACCGCGCCTGACCGCTGTCAGTTATTTTCTACCATCAAAAATCTGTCTGCTCTTTAAGTCTTACTTCCCTTCTTCTAAAGTGATGTGTGAGGTTTAATGGGGTTTAAAGCATCTTCTACCTCTTTCATTTTATGATTTTATGTTTGTTTGTATTTTTTAAAGAATTTTAAAACAGGTATTTACTGATTCTAGGTCTCCTTATATTTTATGTTAATTTTAGAAAGCTAGGCATGTTAACTGTTTTATTAGTAAACATGATTCCATAAAACTAAACTGCTTACACTATTAATAGAATGATCTTTTTTTTTTCTTAATGTGGAACTATATAAAAACATTGTTAAAATGCGTATATTTAAAACTGGTCATTTATGTATTCTTTTGCCTGATACATGCTTTTTAAAATTAGTCATGCATTTGTAATATTTTATAGTTAATAATACAGTGATTAAAATAGAAATTTTAATTTACTGAAGGATTTTCCATCGTACCAGATTAATATCAAAATCTTTATTATCAAATTCTCAAAACAAAGTGAAAACTGAAATAAGTATATTGTATGATATGTGCTTCTTGCTATTCTATCAATTTAAACAAGTTTTCTTGGGATGGAAATCAATTTGGTTCAACCATTTCTAGGTTCTTTTTTGAAAGTTTGTATGTATATACAGCTGACTGATTTGAATGCATATTGGAATCTCTTCTTAAGCCTGAGTTGAGACTCTAAAGCTCTCACTGACATGGTGGCCTATGCAATAGTTATGCTGGCTCCACGGTTCTATTATGTAAATAAGGTAATACATCTATTTATGCCCCTCAGAATGTGACTGAAAACTGTAAAGAAATACAGTTGAGTGAAATGTGTCTGGAAAAATTTTACAGAGCTTTTTATGTCTGGTTATCAAACTCCGCAAACTAATTACATTCATAAGAGAAGGAAAACAACCTTCCTTTAAATTGTGTGTAGCTTCACAACATAAAAGGAGAACAGAAACAGCTATCTAGTCTTATGAAATGTTAGTTCAATTTAGTTACATTTAAGCAAAAATTATAATTTTAGCATGCAGGTTTTAGGAACAATTGCATCAATAAAATTGTCTATTTTTGGTCTGTGCAGTTTTTCATATTTCCAATCAAACTATTATACTGAAGTGCATGACTTTGGAGATTTAATCATAAAATAATTTTATTTTGGTTTTCCACCATTCCTTTACATATATATAGTGGAGCTAATTTTCCCACTGCCACAGGATAAAGTATAGAGAGCCTTTCTTTCTTATGACGTTTCTTCTCGTGTTTTTGTAATACAAATTGCACTTACTTTAGTTATTGAAATCCCCAATGACATGCCAAAACAAACTTCAAAGTGGATTCAAAGTCAAAGCACCTCCTCCACTCCCCCACCTCTCAGCTTGGATTCATTACAATGGAGAAGACGGTAATGAAGGAAGAAACAAGGTTTGCGTCTTTTCCCCTTGCTCTGCCACCTGGCTAACCATTGTTCCTGGCCCATACCCATCACTAAGTTTGAAGTGGAGGAATGGGGATAGACGAGCAGAAAATTTTCATCATTGATATGTTGTGAGCTGACATTACTCTCTTAAAGCTGAGAAGGTGATTCAAGCTAATTCTCTCATAAATGTTTTCATAGGGTCCTTGTGATGGCAGCAGCGGCCTGCCTGGAGCGGCGGCTGCCAAGACACTGGCTGCAGCTGGAAAGGCACGGGTGGGCCGAGTGCTCCACGGAGCCAGCAGGAACCAGGAACAGGTGGGACTCCCACCCACCCAGGAGCCGTTGGAGCTGCCCAAGTCGCAGTTGCAACCCGGGCCTCCCTGTGCTCTTGGGGACCTGGAGTAGGCACGAGCCCCATCCTTCTGGGCGCAGCTACAGCCACCCAAATTGCGGCTGTGGACCTGGACATCTCTGCTCTCCGGGGCCTGGGAAGGCCCCCTCTGCCTGGGAAGGCTTGGAGGTTTCCGCTCCTGTTACCTGGCGTCTCCTCACACCCAATGGCCTCTCCGATCTAAGAGAGAGGTTGAGGCTAAGTCCAGGTGCTGTCGTAGCCTGGCCGGGTGTGCACACACTCACAGCAGCACTGACGTGCCAGTCCCCTGCTGCCTCGGCCCCTATCCAGACTTTGGGCACTGAGGAGCGCAGGAGGGAGTCTGAGGGGATGCTGAGGGCAGCTCTGCGCTGGCCTGCAGACGCCCCTTGGCACAAACAGCCTGGGTGCCATGAAAGGAGGCAGGAGGTAGACAGGCCCCTGGGCAGAAGGAGGTGGGTCCCTGATGAAACCTCACGTTCAAGATGGGTAGGGCCTGAGCCTGGGGGACTGGCTGCCGGTCCCGCTGCGTGGAGTGGGAACTTGTGGTGCTTTTTCCAGGCCCGCCCATGGCTGTCCATGGACCAGTAAACACGCTTTCTCCCCTCTACGGCCAGTAATAGCCCTGGATTCAGCCAGACTCCAATGACCTGCCGGACAACAGGTAAGAACTGCACACCCCAGGGCCTCCTCTGAGCGGTTCTATCGCTCAAGAAATCTCCTATTCACCTTGCTCACCATCCTTTTGTCTGCATACTTCATTCTTCCTGGGCATGTGACAAGAGCTTGAGACCAGCCAAATGTTGGGGCTGAAAGAGCTGTGACACAAAAAGGGCTAAAACATACCCCTTGCTCACAATGTTACGGGCCACAAGAAGGAGAGAAGAGCTGCAGCCCTCTGGGGAGCCCACACCTAGGGGCTTCCTGAGCTCTTGTCTTTTACTCAGGAGGAAGCTACAGAAACAGGCTATAGGTCCAGATGGTACATTAGGGAATCTTCTGAAAGTGACCACCTTGGTCTTTTACAATAGGTATGGGGAGGAAGTCCAAAAAAGAGAAAGAAAATACAAGAAAAAGGCAGAAGCGGGGGAGGGGCGCGCAGTGGCTAACACCGGTAATCTCAACACTTTGGGAGGCTGAGGTGGGGGCATCACCTAAGGTCGGGAGTTCGAGATCAGCCTGACCAACATGGTGAAACTCCACCTCTACTAAAAATACAAAAATTAGCTGCGTGTGGCTGCGGGCTCTTGTAATCCTAGCTACTTGGGAGGTTGAGGTGGGAGAATCGCTTGAACCTGGGAGGTGGAGGTTGCAGTGAGCCAAGATTACACCACTGCACTCCAGCCCGTGCAACAGAGTGAGACTTTGCCTCAAAAAAAAAAAAAAAAAAAAAAAAAAAAAAAAAAAAAAAAAAAAAAAAAAAAAGACAGAGGCTCTAATAGCCACTTCGCAGTCTCACAAACAAACCCCAGAGTCCCTGAGATGCACCTGTTAACTGCTACAAATGTGGCAAGCAGGGCACTTTAAGAAAGAGTGTCTGGACAGCAGAAGGAAGCTACCTTGACCCTGTCCAATTTGCAGTGGGGACCACTGGAGGGCTGACTGTTCCCAGAGACACAGGTCACTGGGCCCAGAGCCAGTCTCCTAAATGGTCCAGCCAGACTGATGGGTCCCGGGACTCCCCTGCCTGACTCTGGTGGTCCAGACCACCATTATCATCCAGGAGCCTCAGGTGATCCTGGAAGTTGAAGGAAGGAAGGTGGACACCCTCTGGACCCTAGAGCAGGCCTCTCAGTTATCCTCTCCAATCCAGCCCCTGTCTCCTTTCTTAGCATGACCATGAGGGGTAGCTCAGGAAAGGCTTTAACCCAATATTTTTCTCAACCCTTTAGTTGTAGCTGAAGAGACCTCTTGCTTACTGTTCTCTTTCCCTGTTGAGGGAACCCATTTGTATAGTGCAAGAGGCTTTTCCCCCTAGGTACTTTCCCCTTCCCTGCAATTATGTTCTCCTTTCTCCACCATGTCCGGAGTCAATATAGTCCTGTGAATGTGCGGAGATTTTCTATGTGAGAGTTTCTTTTTTCTCCTTTTGGGAGGCACCTTGTTAGGCCACGTCCCCAGTTCCTGGGACTCCCTTTCTCTCCCTTGTTTGAAAGGGACCTGGTCCCACAGCTTCACCTGTTTATGATAGGAAAGCAATGGAGTCACTGTCCCCACTAGTTGCAGGCTGCAATTTGGCAAGGGTCACCCGGGACTAATTTAATGGATCCATACACCCTCTTGAGGCACCTTTTTGTCCCAAACTTCAGTTTGACACCCTAGACAGAAAAACCACATCTGGGGGATCCAGAGGCAGATGATAGCAGAAGCCCCACAGCACAGGTGAGCATGACTCATTCCTGCCGATTAGGCCCTCCCACTTTGTGGATGGAGTTCATACTCACATCCGTGGCACAAATGAGGTCTAGTGAACTCAGAGGTTACCGATAGTGGGAGGTTTAGGTACCACTAGGTGAATGTAAATAATCCTGCCTGCTATGCCTCCCTGCTTCATAGGGGAAGGTCATACCTGCACCCATGGTCGCCACCTGCACAGGTCACCGGGACTTAGGGATATAAGGTTGGAAGAAAGAAAGGAATAGCTTTTTTTTTTATTTTTATTTTTTGTATTTTTATTTTTGTCTCTCCCTCATATACCCTCGCTATTCACTGGAAAGCGTAAGGAACAAAGGTACACATTTTTCCCCTCTTTCCAGATGATGAACCAACTATCTTCAGGCTGTACTCCTATTGAGTGCATCCTGAATCACTGGGACCCCTTTGACCCTCAGACTCTAGAGAGAGGGAAAAATACCTTATTTTTTTCCCTTTTTCTTCTTCTGTCCTCTTGCAGATGGGTAATTGTGTCACTGTACCACAGGACATTCCCCTTAGATGTGTAAAAATTTCTGACTGAGCAATCTCTTGAGGAGGGACACATTTTACAGCATACTGATAACCTCTTTGCTTTCTCTTCACAGGACTCCAGGGTCAACAGCGCTCCGTAACTCAGGGTTAAGGAACCGGGAAGCCTGATGTGCCAATAAAAGGTCAAAAATTGTAGATAAGTTGGACTGCTGGCTTCTCTCTCTCTGTGCAAACTGGTTGTAGGAATGGTAAAAAAGTACTGTATTATCTGCCACACCATGAGTTCAAAAGCCAGAAGCACTGGCCATTTCCTGTGATTAAGGTCAGGTAATAAGAGATTTAAAATGACCTTTTAAAAAGGGGGTGCTATGGTCAAAAGTCAGCTTAATTAAAAGTGGGTAGCCCAGCTATTGGTACATTTAAAAGACTTTTATGTCTTTTCACTTCTTGGATTTTTTTTTTCTAGAACATTTATTTTCTTTTCAATCGACTGAATTATTTTTCTCCACTCTTGATGTATACATGAGATGCCTTAGGATAACTTGATACCCTGGAACTCCTTGGCAAAACAGAAGAGGTGCCACAGACCCTGTCTTGGGAGAAAGTTCTGTTTACCTCATGGAAACCCTGGAATTGGAAGCAGAAAGATTTCTCTCAGATTCTAAGGCAAAAGAAAAACCTTAGAAATACTGTATCTTCTTTTGTTCATCTGTGTAGTTACAAATGTGATATGTGTGTGATGTTTATATAAAAAAGAGCTCTAAGTGGCTTAAAGAAAAATAAAAGCTGTAATGTCTTTTAGTTTATGTGACTTTTTTATGAGAAAAAAAATTTTAACAAGAGAAAAAGACATTACCTACAGATGAACTGTAGAAGAATAACTACAGACTTAGTGCCAGAAATCCAATGAGTCGAAAGACATCTATAAAGTACTAAATACAAACCACTTGTGACCTAGCCCTATCCAGCAGAAATATCCTTTAATAATGAAAAAAAGTATAAAGTTTTTTTTTATTATACTTTAAGTTGTGGTATACATGTGCAGAACGTGCAGGTTTTTTACATAGGTGTTAATGCATGCCATGCTGGTTTGTTGCACCCATCAACCCATCATCAACATTAGGTATTTCTCCTAAGGCTATCCCTCCCCTAGCCCCCTACCCCCGACAGGCCCCAGTGTGTGGTATTCCCCTCCCTGTGTCCATGTGTTCTCATTGTTCAACTCCCACTAATGAGTAAGAGCATGTGGTGTTTGGTTTTCTATTCTTGTGTTGGTTTGCTGAGAATGATGGTTTGTAGCTTCATCCACGTCCCTACAAAGACATGAATTCATCCTTTTTTATGGTTGCATAGTATTCCATGGTGTATATACGCTACATTTTCTTTGTCCAGTCTATCATTGATGGGCATTTGGGTTGGTTCCAAGCCTTTGCTATTGTGAATAAGTGCTGCAATAAAATACGTGTGCATGTGTCTTTATAGTAGAATGATTTATAATCCTCTGGGTATATACCCAGTAATGGGATTGCTGGCTCAAATGGTATTTCTGGTTGTAGATCCTTGAGGAATAACCACAATGTCTTCCACAATGGTTAAAATAATTTACACTCCCACCAACAGTGTAAAAGCGGTCCTATTTCTCCACATTCTCTCTAGCATCTGTTGTTTCCTGACTTTTTAATGATCACCCTTCTAACTGGTGTGAGATGGTATCTCATTGTGGTTTTGATTTGCATTTATCTAATGACCATTGATGATGAATTTTTTTTTTCATATGTTTGTTGGCCACATAAATATCTTCTTTTGAGAAGTGTCTGTCCATATCCTTTGCCCACTTTTTGCCGGGGTTGTGAAATCACAAGCATTCCTGTACACTAGTAATAGAAAATCAGAGAGCCAAATCATCAGTGAACTCCCATTCACAATTGCTGCAAAGAGAATAAATTACTTAGGTCCTTACACGGTTGTGAAGGACCTCTTCAAGGAGAACTACAAACACTGCTCAAGGAAATAAGAGAGGACACAAACAAATGGAAAAACATTCCATGCTCATGAATAGGAAGAATTAATATCATGAAAATGGCCATGCTGCCCAAAATAATTTATAGATTCAATGCTATCCCCATCAAGCTACCATTAACTTTCTTCACAGAATTAGAAAACACTACTCTAAATTTCATATGGAACCAAAAAAGAGCCCCTATAGCCAAGACAATCCTAAGCAGAAAGAATAAAGCTGGAGGCATCACACTGCCTGAATTGAAAGTATACTATAAGGCCACAGTAATAAATACAGCATGGTACTGGTACCAAAACAGATATATAGATCAACGGAACAGAACAAAGGCCTCAGAAATAATACCACAAATCTACAATCATCTGGTCTTTTACAAACCTGACAAAAACAAGTAATGGGGAAAGTATTCCCTATTCAATAAATCGTGTTGGGAAACTGGCTAGTCATATACAGAAAACTGAAACTGGACCCTTTCCTTACACCTTATACAAAAATTAATTCAAGAAGGATTAAAGACTTAAAGAAGGAAACCTAGGCAATACCATTCAGGACATAGGCATGGGCAAAGACTTCATGAGTAAAACACCAAAGGCAATGTCAACGAAAGCCAAAATTTTCAGATGGGATCCAATTAAACTAAAGAGCTTTTGCACAACAAAAGAAACTATTATCAGAGTGAACAGGCAACCTATAGTATGGGAGAAAATTTTTACAATCTATCCATCTTACAAAGGGCTAATATCCAGAATCTACAGGGAAATCAAACAAAGTTCATGTGACTTTAACCTTTGAGAAATAAAAACAGCTTTAGGGATTACTGGTAATACAAAAATGTCTTCAGAATGTAGACATATGATACAAATTATGCAGGTCAGATAATAGGTTTGCTGAATGCTTTCAGGTCAAAAAATGCTTCTTTGGC